>NC_044038.1:203402012-204005122 GCF_901765095.1 Microcaecilia unicolor | reverse complement strand
TTTCACCCCTACCTCTAGCTGACATACAGCCTGGTATGTACTCTCACTTTCACCTCTTGGGGGGGGGGGGGGGGGGTCAGTAACCAGTGGGTGATTAAGCAGGTGTATGCCTTTATCTCTCCAGTGGTCATCTGGTCAGTTTGTGCACCTTTTTGGTACTTAGTCGTTATTGAAACAGGTCTTGCCAAAAACATTCTCTTTTTTGCCCTGGATGTTTCTACGGACGTTTCTACAATGCTCCATTATCACAGAAAAACATCTAAATTGTAAGCCTGGCCTAGTCCCACCCAAAACACACCTCCAACATGCCCTTGAGATTTAGATGACATACATAGAAAAATGTCTTAAAAATGAGTTTTGAAAATAATGATTTTGATGTTTTTGTGAAAAAAAAACTCCATCTGCTGCTTTGTGCCATTTTGGGGTGTTTTTCTCTTTTGAATATGAGCCCCACAGCCATCAAAGAAGCAGTAGAGTGCCTTAAGTGCTATTCTGCCAATACCCACATAACTTATGCAGTGCATATTTGCAAGAGGGGCATACCCATGGTGGAGTAGGGGTGGGGCTCCCACTTACACATATAACTTGCTGAATGCCATAAGTTTCACATCCCTACCTCATTTTGGCACCAGCACTTAGGCCAGCTCTATGGCTGGTGTAAGATTGGGCACCTAAATGGTAGCCATGCCGATATTGGGTTACACTAACATTCTATGATGGAATCTAGGCATCTAGGTTCTGTTACAGGTTCTTACTGTGCATCCTTGGGGCACCTAAATGTAGGTACCCAGTTACAGAATCACCTCAATAGTGTCTACTAAAAACATATTTGTGCAAAAGTTAAATGTGGTCTTGTATCATTTGAAGACAGGGGTTTTCAACTCAATTCTCAGGACACACCCAGCCAGTCAGGTTTTCGGGATATCCACAGTGAATATGCATGATTAAAATTTGCATGCGCTACATTTATTTATTACATTTGTATCCCACATTTTCCCACCTATTTGCAGGCTCAAAGTGGCTTACATTGTACCATAGAGGCGTACACCATCTCCAGTCGAGAAACAAATGCAAGGAGTTGATGTAGTCGGATAAGGTTCATGTGTTAGAGAGACATTGGGAATCATAGAGAGGAAGAATTATATATAGTCTATTACGAGCTTTGGTTTCGTTGTGTTGCAGAGTTTAGACACTTAGGTTGGGTCGCAGGGGTATGCCATTTTGAACAGGTTGGTTTTTAGTGATTTCTGGAAGTTTAGGTGATCATACATTGTTTTCACGGCTTTTGGTAGTGCGTTCCACATTTGTGTGCTTTTGTAGGAGAAACTGGATGCATAAGTGATTTGTATTTGAGTCCTTTGTAACTTGGGTACTGGAGATTTAGATATGCTCATGATGATCCGATTATGTTTCTTGTTGGTAGGTCTGTGAGGTCTGTCATGTATTTCGGGGCTTCAACGTAGATAATTTTATGGACCAGGGTGCAGATTTTGAAAGCAATACGTTCTTTGATTGGTAGCCAGTGTAATTTTTCTCGGAGGGGTTTGGCACTTTCGAATCGCGTTTTTCCAAATATAAGCCTGGCTGCTGTGTTTTGAGCAGCCTGAAGTTTTTTTATGAGTTGTTCTTTGCATCCCGCGTAGATTCCATTGCAGTAGTCTGCGTGGCTTAGTACCATTGTTTGTATCAAACTACGGAATGTTTCCCTTGGGAAGAATGGTTTCACTCGTTTGAGTTTCCACATTGAGTGGAACATTTTCTTTGCTGTAAAGTTAACTTGATTCTCAAGTGTCAGGTTGCGGTCGATAGTAACGCCGAGGATTTTCAGGCTGTATCCATTCTATGCACATTTATCTCATGCGTATTCATTGTGGATATCCTGAAAAGCTGACTAGCTGGATGTGTCCCCAAGACTAGGCAGGGAATCACAACTTTAAGAAAAAGCATCATCCTATTATAGGGTTATATAGACAAGAATATTCAACTGTAGCTAAAATGCATCCATGTGTTACTATGAGTAACCTTAAATACATGTATAAATATAATACAAAGAACTCTTGTATCATTTTGTTATTCTTTATATTTGTATTCAAGTTTACTTGTGAAGGTTTCCTGATTATTTGGTGAGAATGGGTGTTCCTAAATGTTTCCTGTATTTACATCGGCTTCACAAGGCCTATTTGACTTTATTGGTTTGATTTGTTTGCCATCATTGATTATTCTGTCAAATAATCAGCGCCACCGGCTTCCTGGCAGCTCAGAATGTGTGTGTGTGAGAACACTTAAGGCAACAGTTCTTATGTGCTTTGTGGGTGTGTAACTCCTTTGTACATGAAAACCACAGGAAAATATTTGTTTGTCATAACTTTGCTTGACATTCTGTGAACAAGTTGACATAAGTTTCATATATTTAACAGTATTAGGGAGATATTGTGCCCCCTGTGTGTGTTTATAATATCTTTTTAGACCTATGTAGAGCCCATCCCCTCCCCCAGCTGTAGTCTTCAGGACAGATTAATGAGGATCCATATTCTGGATGAGACATAGCTGATGTTCCCTCTGTGTTCAGAGAAGCTTTTTACTGCAGCAGATTCATGCTTCGAGTTTGGCATATCTAGATGTAACACCTCTTTATCTTCTGGGGAGCTTCTGGGTTTGGGGTCCAAGTGGGCAGGAGGCCCCACGAAGTACAGGTTCTGTCAGACCCTCACTCACTCACTGACTTGGCACGCAGTGCCTCCACCTGAGGAAAGAAGTGTTAGCAAGTGGGATTTCTCCCCCAGGATTCGGAAAGCCAAGGTCCAAAACCCCTGTGGGAAGTAAGGCTGGCAGTTAAAATAGGTTGTCTTGAGGGGACAGCAATACACTGTCTAGTCCAAAATGACCACTCTGTAGTCAGCAGCTTAAATCTCACAGTTTATTCTTCAACTTGAAACCACAGGAACATTCCAAGTGCATAAACCCTCCATCACCTGGTGCAATCTTTAAATAAGTTGTTCTTCTAATATTCCCCCAGGGGAACTCCTGTATTCTCCTTCTTTATGGTATATTTTACAAGGCACTCTGAAACAGGATTATTTACCCTTTGAACAGCTCCAGTCTGTGTGTATCCCCAAAGATAGTGTCCCAAAGGCTTGGCTTCTTTCTCTATCTCAGGTCTAGAACTTTGTGGTCTGGCCTCCACCCAGGGTGACCTTTGCATTGGCTCACCTTGGCTATGAGATGGGCAATCCCTGGCTTCTATCCCATGCTCCTGAGCAGGGTCTCTCCACTGCCCACCCAGAGCTCTCTTTCAGTTGCTGTTTTTGTTAGCGGCAACTCTCCTTGTCCTTAGCCAGTGGATTCATTTCTTTTAAATAGGATCCACCTTCTCCTTGTTCAGGTCACTTTTCTGTTCAGTGCACTTGTCTCTGCATTTATTCCAAAGCTAGTCCCCTTGGACTGGGCATCCTCCAACCTGGGGGCCTCCCAGTCACTACCCCCCCCCCCCCCCCCCCCCCCCGTGACTCTTTACAGGGACTTACTCTGCTAATAATCCCAACCTAACAGGAGATTACACTGGTTCCCCTATGATACTGCCAGGACTTGTCAAGTCCACATTTTGTCAAGTCTTGCCAGTGTTGTTCTATGTGATATTAAGAGCATGACCCTGTATATTGTTTTGTGATGAAGTGGGCAGTATAAATGGTTTAAAAAAATAGCTCATCCAGTCAGGGAGGCTGCTAGGTGGTCACAGGTCAGTCTGGGATGTTTTGGGGCCAATCCAAGGCTGGCCCAGGCTTGTTCTGAGGCGGATGGGATCCTGTGCTGAAGGCAGGGTCTTAATTTTTGCTGCAGCTGGGAGGGCTGCCACGGGTAATTGCAAGCAGCGAGTGGGGTAAGCCCGGAGGCATTTTGTTGACGGGGGTAGTCTGAGGAATGACAGGAGAGCCAGGTAAGAGGTCTTCTGACCTCAAATTTTATTTATTGAATTTTTATTGGCCATTTCGGGGGGGGGGGGGGGGGTTGGGCTCAGGCTCTAGAGAGCCATTTTAAAATGTATATTTTTAATGGTTGCGGGGTCTGAAGGCCTTTAAAAGGCAGGCTGAGGTATTGTAGACCTTTTAAAAAAATTATTTCAAGTGGGTTTTTTTTCTCCATTGTTTATGGTGCAGTCTGGGGCCTTTATACATGTGAATTTTGGAGTTCATCAGAATTTAAATTTTTCTTCAGAATTTTGAGAGGTTTCAATGTGTTTTGAGGTTAATTTGGGGAGAAATGTGTAACGTTTATAAAACAAAAAAAAGTGATTTTTAAATTTTGAAAAGATGGTTTGGATTATATTGAATTGCAATGGATTTCTGGGTTCTTTTCTTCAAACTGTGTGTAATTCATACTGTAGTTTATTAGAAAATCTATTTTTCCCATTAAAGTTAATGGGGAAAAATAGTTTTCAAAGTGAAGATTTCCTCAAAGTTCCTTGAGGAGAACCAAAAAAGCATTCTGTGTGCTGATAGCTGATTGGTTAATAGAGGTCAGGTAGCCCCAGCCGAGACCCGGTTGCCTGGGCAGCGGCTATTGGGATGGTTGCCAGAGGAGCCCAGGACTTGAAAGAGAATGGATGTGTGTGTGTGCGCAGCTCTGCTGAGTGAGTTCAGGGAAAAGGTGAGGAAAAGTGCTGAGAATGGTGAAAGAACTTCTTGTGTGCCAGAGAAAATGTGTTGATTTGAAAATTGACTTTGAAAAGCAGAAATTAAGAAAGATAGCCACTTTTATTTCAAACTGGATATAGTTAACTAGTGTTTGTATTGTTGCTGAGAAAGAGGTCTCAGTGACTGGTTTTAACCCGAGAGCGGTTTGAACATTGCGGTACAGTTCAGCATGTTCTGTGAGCCATTTTAAAAAGCAAGTTCTGCCTGGGAAAGTTTGCTGGAAAGACCGATTGACTGAAACAGTGAATGAAAGCATTTTGTTACAGTGATCATGGAAGCTGTGGAGAGTGCTGACATTAGTAGGACAAGACTACAGCCAGTGCTCCTGTAGAATAGGGAGATCAGTGTAAGAATAGGAATCTCCTTCAAGGAAAATAATTATCTTTTGTTTTAAACTAGCTAAAGAGAACCCATAATGTCCAAATCCAGATAAAGTGACTTTAAAGGGAAAGAGAGGAAGTTAGGGTTTTCCTTCCCTTTTAGTTGTCTGTAGAGCCAGGGAACCAGGCTTCAAAGGTGAATGGCAGAGGAACATCGCATACATCACTGGAGCAACAAGGGCCCCTCTACAAGCAAGGCCAAAGCTTGGACCAAGAGAGAACTGCAGATAAGTGTTGACCACCATCCAGAGCAGTGGCATACCAAGGGGGGGGGGGCGGTCCGCCCCGGGTGCACGCCGCTGGGGGGTGCTGCGGAGCACGCCTATGGGCTCCGAGTTCGCTACGCTAACTTCGCTGGTTCGTTGCAGCTCCCTCCCTCTGCCCCGGAACAGGTTACTTCCTGTTCCGGGGCAGAGGGAGCTGCAGTGAACCAGTGAAGTTAGCGTAGCGAACTCGGAGTCCACAGGCACGCGCCGCGGCACCCCCCCCCCAGTGACGTGCACCCGGGGGGAGTGTCATTTCACGGGGGGGGGGGGCGCTGCACCCGGGGGGGGGCACATTGGCGATCCACCCCGGGTGTCATCGAGGGTAGGAACGCCACTGATCCAGAGTACTCTCTAAGGAGAAAGCATCACATGGGGACTTTGTTAGGGTTGGGAAGGTGTATTATACTTACCTGGGTGAGAGAAAAGTCCGAGATCCTGATCCGGATGGACCACACACCTGAAAGATAGAAAACAACTCAAAGAATCAATCCATAAAGAAAATAATAAATAGTAGAGGAGAGATTGAAGGATAGAACTTTAAAACAAAAAGAATACTTATCCGACAAACATCATGAGTTGCAACTTCTGTTGCTTGAAGAATTTATCAAAAGTGAGAATTTCAGGATGGTTTATGGAAATACTTCTGGTTAGCTGCTGGGGAAGAGTTGCTTAGCATTAAGTTAGCACGTTACCTATTTTTGTGCAATTTAGACCTGAAGCACTTTACTGCATTCATTTAATGTACATCTGTACTTTTATCTGGCAGCACTTGCTGGTTGTAAATATTTATTCATATTCTACATTTTTAAAATATATATTCATGTGCAATACAATCTTTTAAACTTCAATTCAAAATTTGAATTTTATGCTGTACTTTAAATTGTTATTTCAACATTGGTACTGTAAAAGGTTCAGGTTTTAAGCATTGGTTACCATCACATGAACTCTTGGCTCCTTTCTTATCTTGTTGTGTGTGTGTGTGTGTTTTTTTTAGTGTGATTTCCCTAAGGGGTTGTTAAAGTGAGGAATGTGAATGCCCTGACATAATTCCATCAAAATTGTAGTAACATCAGCTCACCAGTAGGGCATTTACTGCAACATTCTATATGCTGCTCTCTTACATGGTCATCTAATTTGTTTTAATTATTACTATTCTATGCAACATGTTCTTCGGCAGTGTTCACTAGAAAATGTTGCATCAGCAGATGCAATTAGCCTGGTCAGCCCTGCTGTGGCAATTAGTACTGAGATCGATCGACATATACCTTGAATGGATGAACCTTTTGCAGAGCTGCACTACTTTATACAGAATCATGTGTGAGGCACATTTGTCCATCTTTGTCTAGGTATGTGTGACTTTGTAGGTGTGTCTGTTTGTGTATGACTTTGTGCCTGTGTATGTGATTTGATTTATTAAAACTTGATTAATCACCTTTTCTCAAAAATATAACAAGGTGACGTATAGATTCAATAAAATAATTAGAAAGCATAAAAGAATGCCAAATTTGAGAGTAAAAGAAAGAAAACGAGAACGTAGAGACAGTTAGGGAGAAGAGACTGTTGAGCTAGTGGATCTCCGGAAAACTGTCTTGTTTCAGCCGAACAGAAAAGGTCTTTTCAAAGAGATACATTTTCAGAAGTACTTTAACTTGGGGTAATAACACTCTAAGCATTAACAGAAGGGAGGGAGTTCAGAGCGATGGAAAAAGGCAAGGATTCCTAATGGGCTTCCTTCAGAGAAAGAATTCATAAAGGATCGTCATTAAGGGAGCAGAGGCCACTAGGTATGGAGTATAGGGGATTGAATAAAGAAAAGGTAAGAAGGAGTACCAGAGTAGTGTGTTTTATGGGTGAGAACTAAGATCTTGTAGTGGATCTGAGACTTAATAGGTAACCAGTGTTGTTGAATAAGAAGAGGGGTAACGTAATCAAATCTAGTATTGTGAATAAGAATTTGAACAGCTGTGTTTTGGATTGTCTGAAAACAGACAGATACAGACAGCCTCCCCATGGTTTGGCAAAATGCATCTTAAAAAGGAAAAGCAACAACATTTTCTAACATGTGCCTATCTAAAGACAACTCAAAATTACTCCTTTTCTTTAACACAGCTTATTTAAAGTGGTACCAGATAGACACTGAAACTTTTCCTTTCAAGCCCAAAGGCCAGGACTTGAAAGAAGTCACGTTGCAAGAACACCTCCTCAGAGATGCGGTACACTACTTCCAGAAAGTAATTCAGGCTACATGAACAGCCTGCATTACAGAACATTTTTTTATTACAGAACTTTTTTTTTTAAACTGAAATTAGTCTGCACTAGTAATAGGAATTTGCTGTATATGAAGTTGGCAAGATCCCAAATAGTTCTGCAGACAAAGAAACTGGAGAACAGGAAGCCAGGAGAGTAAGGAGGAATAGTGGAGAAAATAGATGGAAATAAAGAGAATGTGAAAGACATATATCATATGAGAAATTAATTAGACAAATGAATAGCCAATGTGATTGGAAGGAAGGTCAGAACATTATCTTGATACGTAGTTTGTGGTTTGCCTATATTTTAATGTTATTTCACTATAGATATCGCATGCTCTGTACCAATCAGTGTAAGACAGGCAGCTTTCTTAGATTAATCTTATTATTGCAGTTCTATCATACTCTTTCTTTATTCTGTTACTTGTGTTTATATTTTCTGTCTAAATTGGTGTGCGATTTCAGACTTCATGGTCTAATGCTTTTACACGAGATCTACCTGTACCAGAAATGGTTTTCAAGGATGGCGATGTGGAGGAACTGAAAGAAATCTCAGTGAACCTGGATGACATGGAGGGGCATAATCGAACGGAAACACCTATCTCCGTGGGCGTTTATCTCCGAGCACGGGTCCGTGAAGGGGCGGGCCGAACCGTATTTTCGAAAAAATGGACGTTTTTGAGCTGGGCGTTTGTTTATTTTTTTAGTGATAATGGAAACTAAAAATGCCCAGCTCAAAAACATCCTAATCCGAGACATTTGGTCGTGGGAGGGGCCACGATTCGTATTATACTCGCCCCCCTGATATGCCAGGACACCAACTGGGCACCCTACGTCAGTGCGGTGGACTTCAGAAAAAGCTCCCACATGCATAGCTCCCTTACCAAGGGTGCTGAACACCCAACCCCCTCCCCCAAACCCCACAAATGTACAACACTACCATAGCTCTTAGGGGTGAAGGGGGCACCTACATGTGGGTACAGTGGGTTTTGGAGGCCTCCCATTTACCAGCACAAGTGTTACAGGTGGGGGGGGGGGGATGGGCCTGGGGCCACCTGGCTGAAGTGCACTGCGGTACCCACTAAAAGTGCTCCAGGGACCTGCATACACGCAGGCCTCTAGGACTGGTTGCTGCTATATAACCTTGGCACACCAGTTGACACCTGAAGACTAATCTCTACGAAAACGTCCTTTATTGGAATAACCACCTTTACTCACAGTTAACTGCAGATCAGAGGTTGTGCCCCACTGGCAACGAGTCTCCCTGGTACTGAGATGAGCAGTAGGTCAGAACTGGCAGAATGCTGTACAATGCCCTCATTCAGCCACATTCAAGGGAAGAACTAAGTTGTCTAACGTGGCTAACACAGGAAAGGAAACTAAAACTGGCTTATAAAAATGGCCACTACCGCATGGACTACAACAGGAAACACAACAGGGCACACTCTGACCTAGTAGGCAGGGGGAAAAGCACCATGGGAGAAGAGCCTACCAACTACCAACATTGTGAGACTGTAACACAAGCTAATGAAATCACGGAGCCCAATACCCTACACCCACCACAATGCAATGCTGATGTGACCCTGTACTGCACCCGAGAGCTACATCTGACCCAGGGAAAGGCTGTGACAGGATCAAACACATTCTGCTGTCATGGAGGTGGGTACGGCATTTGAGGCTGGCCTACAGGCTGGGAAAAAGTTTTTAAAGTGGGTTTTTTTTTTGGTGGGAGGGGGTTAGTGACCACTGGGGGAGTCCAGGGAGGTCATCCCCGATTCCCTCCAGTGGTCATCTGGGCAGTTGGAGCACTTTTTTGGGACTTGTTCGTGAAAAAAAAGGGTCCAAAAAAAGTGACCCAAAATCACGATAAAAACGCCTTTTTTTTTTCGATTATCAGCTAAAGATGCCCATCTCTCCTCGGCTGATAACCACGCCCCAGTTCCGCCTCCACCACACCTCCGACACGCCCCCGTCAACTTTATTCATTTCCATGATGGAGTGCAGTTGGAAACGCCCAAAATCGGCTTTTGATTATACCGATTTGGGCACCTTTGCGAGACAAACGTCTATCTCCCGATTTAGGTCGCACTATAGGCATTTTTCTCTTTCAAAAATAAGCTGGATACTGAGCCAAATTGACAAGTTAGAGTGATAAATCACCTGTACAGGATGGCACACATCCCAGGGTACTGAAAGAACTCAGACAAGAAATTGCTGATTTATGTTAGTGGTCTGTAACCTGTCGTTAAAATAATCCATAGTACCTGAAGATTGGATGTGGCCAAAGTAACGCCGATTAAAAAAAAAAAAAAGGTTCCAGGAGTGATCTGGGAAATTATAGACTGGTAAGCCTGACTTCAGTGCCAAGGGAAAATAGTGGAAACTATTATCAAGAATAAAATTTCGGAACACATAGACAAACATGGTTTAATAAGACAGAGTCAGCATGGGTTCAACCAAGGGAAGTCTTGCCTCATCAATTTGCTTCATTTCTTTTAAGGCATAAATAAACATGTGGATAAAAGCCGGTTGATGTAGTGTATCTGGATTTTCAGAAAGCCTTTGACAAGAGTTCCTAATGAGAGACTCCAGAGGAAATATAAAAAGTCATGGGATAGGATGCAATGTCCTTCTGTGGATTAGGAATTGGTTATTGGACAGAAAACAGAGGGTAGGGATAAATGGCCATTATTCTCAATGGAGGACGCTGAACAGCGAAGTGCCACAGGGACTGGGACCGTTGCTATTTAACATATTTATAAATGATCTGAAAAACGGAATGATGAGTGAGGTGATTAAATTTGCAGATGACACAAAACTATTAAAAATTGTCAAAATGCATGCGGATTCCGAAAAATTGCAGGAAGACCTGAGGAAACTAGAAAACTAGGCATCCAAATGACAAATGAAATTTAATGTGTACAAATGTAAAGTGATGCACATTGGGAAGAATAATCTGAATCATAGTTACCTGTTGCGAGGGTCTACCTTAAGAGTCAGCACTCAAGAAAAAGATGTAGGTGTCATTGTAGACACTGTTCTGAAATCTTCTGCCCAGTATGTGGCGGTGGCCAAAAAAGCAAACAGGATGCTAGGAATTATTAGGAAAGGGATGCAAAATAAGTCAAAGAATATTATAATGCCTCTGTATCGCTCCATGGTGCAACCTCACCTTGAATATTAGGTTTAATTCTGGTCACCGTATCCCAAAAAAGATATAGCAGAATTAGGAAAGGTTCAAAGAAGAGTGACCAAAATGATAAAGGGGATGGACCTCCTTTCATATGAGGAAAGGCTAAAGAGGTTAGGGCTCTTCAGCTTGGAAATGAGAAGGCTGAGGGGGGATATGATTGAGGTCTATAAAATCCTAAGTGATGTAGAATGGGTAGAAGAGAATTGATTTTTCACTCTTTCAAAAAGTACAAAGACTAGGGGACATTCAATTAAATGTCAAGGAAATACTTTTAAAACAATTAGGAGAAAATATTTTTTTCATGCAAAGAATAGTTAAGCTCTGGAACTCGCTACCAGAGGATGTGGTAATAGCGGTTAGTGTATCTGGGTTTAAAAAAGATTTAGACAAGTTATTGGAGGAAAAGTCCATAGTCTGTTATTGAGATGGACATGGGGGAAGCCACTGCTTACCTCGGGATTGGTAGCATGGAATGTTGCTAGTAATTGGGTTTCTGCCAGGTACTTGTTACCTAGATTGGCCACTGTTGGAAGCAGGGTACTGGGCTAAATGGACCATTGGTCTGACCCAGTAAGGCTATTCTTATGTTCTTAGTTATATATTATAAGCTAGTCCCTCATCTCTTGATGTTGAGTGAATGAGCCCTTCTAACAGAGGCCTTCTTTGACAGCAGCTCAACATCTGGAGGTGTATTGCCCATCTCACTAGTAGCTTTTCTGAGTCATCTTGAGTCTGCCAGGAAATGAAGCAGTTTTAGAATAAAGAGCAAAGAGAAAGCTTGAGTACTGAGAATGAGTAACATACGCAAAGAGCAGATATTACGTACTGCAATTCTTTATTTAAAATGTAATAGGATTTATAGTCCACTATATTGAGATTTTCATAGCAGATTACAGTGACATACGTAATCTATCATTAGCAAGCTAATGTATGTAAGATAGCAAAAATACTTTAAAACGTAACACTGACATCCGGCTCCAAGATGTTCTTGTGCTAACACTTTATTGCACTCCAATTATTCTATTGCACTCCAGCTATTCCTAATTTGTTTTTTTTACCTCAAAAGTGGACAAGTGCAAGGGGAAGACCCTGGCTCTGTCCTCTCAGCAGGGTCCCACTCCAGTGCCTGGCCTGATGACACATTGATTCAGAGAGCAGAAGCTCAAACTGAAGGGTAAAGGTAATGGGATTTGATATACCACCTGTCTGTAGCATGATCAAAGTGATTTTACATATACTTTATATGCAGGTACATTCTCTGTCCTTAGTGGGCTCACAATCTACATTTTTGTACCTTAGGTAATGGAGGATTAAATGACTTGCCCAGAGTCACAATTAGCTGCAGTGGGAATTGAACCCAGTTCCCCAGGTCCTCAGCCCATTGCATTAACCATTTGGCTACTCCTTTACTCCACATATGAATGTCTTCAAGGCAGCCTGCTTGAGATGCTACAGGTATTAGAAGGAACTGCGAGCTCTCTGTGGCATGATACCACCTTGAGTCCTGACCTGAGAGAAGCATACCCCTTGCAATTGCAGTTCTGTGGCTCTCTTCCCAGATTCTACCGTGAGTCTATCAGGAAGTAACATGGAGTAAGGGAGCCTGCAACAGCCAGATGCTGAGAACAGAAAAGCTGTTCAAGGGAGTTTGTATTCACAAGCTGTATTTATTCATGGAAAATTGCTAGTCCAAAGTTTAGATGGACTGTTGGATGAGTGTACAATTGCAAGCATAAATTATAGAATACTATAATTTACACACAGTTTTTAACAACCTATGGCTGATTTAAGTGGTTGACACACAAGGTGAAAGTAGAGGCTGACCAAAGACGAGTCACCACTGGAGATATGAATCCATCAGTCTTTATTGTTATACTAAAAAGAAAGATCCGACATGGGCCGTGTTTCAACGCACGCAAGTGTCTACTTCAGGGGTCATACAGTGAAATCCAAAACAAATGTACAGGACCGCAGCCCTGCTCTTCTCTGAAGTTTTGGACCTTTTTGCAATTTTTGCTACTACAGTCATTGCAAGAAGCTTGTCTGTTTGCTTTGACTGCACAGCTTGCGTGCGTTGAAACATGACCCGTATTGGGTCTTTCTTTTTAGTATAACAATAAAGACTGTTGGATTCATATCTCCAGTGGTGACTCGTCGTTGGTCAGCCTCTACTTTCACCTTGTGTGCTTTTTCGTCGTAGAGGACTTTTCCTGTCTTGTATTTTGATATAAGTGGTTGCACTTAAATTATGCATGCATATTTTTCCTGTTATGCTACTATTTTGTAATGGAAAGTAACATCTACTTTAAGTTATTGAATAGGTTCTAGTTAGGGCCTCTCTCTACATTTCTACAGCTTCCTTGAGGAGAATTTTTGTTGTTGAAAAAGATGAATTCGCAAATTGAAGTTGTCACTTGAAAGACTCTCCTATGGTCTCTACAAGGATAAGCAAACTTGAGATAAGACCTTTTTTCACTAAATCAGTCTTTCGTACTTTGGTTCAATCCCTAGTACTAACAAAATTAAACTACTGCTACTTCATTTATGCAGGAATTAAAGGCGGCTTTATCAAAATATCGCTGCAAGCCTCATATGCAGATCACCTCGCTTCGCTAAAGCAACTCCTCTTCTATATAACCTACACTGGTTACCAATAAAAGATAGAATATCTTTCAAGTTCCATCATATATGAACAATCTCATTGAATTACCCCCACATAATGCTGTATCATCATCCAGAGAATATTTCACTCTGCTTTTCCCTATTTGTAGGAACGTAATCTATAAAACAATTCACAATGCCATATCAAGGTACTAAAATTTGGAATTCTCTACAAAAAACAATTAAATGTACAGATGATTACCTGCTTTTCAGAAAACAAAGAATTCTATTTGAACATTATCCATTCATACAATTAATTTCACTTGTTCTTTGCTCCCAAATCCTATCTAGCCCTAATTGTACCCATATTTATTCTTCTTCACTTTTTTGTTTACAAGCTTAATTATGATTTAATCTTCTTCTCTATCCATCTACCCTTAAGAACATTTGCTTCCAGGTTAATTGACCACATATGTTATATTTGTTTTACAAATCCAATGTTTATATCATTATTTATTATACTTTATAATCTGTTTATGTAATTTTTAGTATGTATCTATCATTCATTTAATTATGTAAGCCACATTGAACCTGAGTCACTCTCTGGCTAATGTGGGGTAAAAATGTCATATAAGTAAATAAAATAAAACTTGGCCTCCAGAGCAGAAAAGAAATGTGTGGATGGAATAAAGAACATCAGAGGAAAAAAAACAGAAAATCAAATTAATGAAAACCAACAAATCACATGATGCATGGGTAATTAGTGGCAATGGCACAGGACTGTGTAGAGAAGGTTCAGAATTCAATATTTCCATAGTGGGAACTTTGTACTTAGTGTAAAGTGAATTCTAACCCATTGCAATTCATCTTCTGCTCTACCATCGCAATAACCACTGTAGTCCAAATTACTGCATAAGTTTGTACTGCAAGGAAAGAAAATGATGGGGCATAAATAATGGAGCTTGAACTTCGTCCCACCAAACAGGTTCCTTATCATGGGTCCCATTGTTTGCTCACCTTAGTTCGATTTGCCATGCTATCTTTGGGATTTAATAAATATGTTCTAGACATGGAAAGGTCTAAGTGAGCCTCAGTCTCCACATTTGAGTCTTCACAACTGTGGCAACATGCAAACAGTGCTGCATCAGTGACAACAGTTACTCATACCCATTGAACCTGACTTACCTACAGCCTTGAATAAACTGATTACCTATCTAACATCAATTCAAGAATCGACTAAACACAAAAAACTTTGCCTGAACCCAAGTAAAAATGACCTTCTCTGGGTCCCTAATACAAGTGGATACATACCTGACATCAAAATCTCTTTTGGGAAGTACAAACTCCCCCTCAAATCACAATTCAGAAACCTTGGAATACAGTTAGATTCAACACATACTCTGATTAACCAAATCCAAGCAATCTTCAAGAGCTGCTTCCACTATTTGCGACAGCTACGCTACCTCTCTTTTTACATCGAGAAAGTAAATCTTATTCCAGTTGTGCATGCCATGATAACATCAAGACTGGATTACTGAAATGCACTATACAATGGTCTGACTACAAAGGGCCTACACCAGCTCCAGCTGATTCAGAATGCTGCAGCAAGACTCATAGAAGATTGCAAGCGACGTGACCACATCACACCATTTTTGCGAAAACTTCACTGGCTACCAGTACAATACAAGGCTAAATTTAAAACTCTATGTCTGATCTTCAAGGCCCTTAAAGGAAATGGCCCTGAGCACCTGAAGAATAGGATGATCCTCCACACACCATCAAGGGCAGTAAGGTCCTCTCAAGAATTATCACTAATCACACCCTTTCCAGAAGACATTAAAAATGTGATACCCGCAAGCGAGCCTTCTCCGGAGTAGCCCCCACACTCTGGAATACACTGCCTGAAAGGCTCCGCTTAACAAAACACTAGCTCTACTTCAGGAAGCAGGTGAAAGCTTGGATCTTCAACCATGCCTTTAATGGAATAAGTACCTAACTTGTTAGTCTCACTCACACACACAAGGAGTGACACGGGCTGCACGTACTGCAGCAGGACATGTTTATCCACTCCTACCCTATTTGAGATAACATTTAACCATCTCTCTGGCCTGCAACCATCTCTCTCTGTAACTTTCTTTAAATTAGTCACCTTACTTTCTAACTCTTCTTACTCTCTTACCTATCTATATGTTCCATTTTTGCTTATACCCTTCACTATCAATTAAAATGTTCTATTACATATTGAGTTGACATTGTAAGTAGTATGCTATGCCATACCTTGTATTGTTATTTGAATATTTTTACTGCTGTAATTGCCTATTGCTCATGTTTGATCTATTCTTACTGTACACTGCCTTGAGTGAATTCCTTCACAAAGGCGGTAAATAAATCCTAATAAATAAATAAATAAACAAACCTGATGACTACTCATTGCATGGCTCGGCAGTTGCATACATACCGATCGGGTAGTTTGTCTTTGAAAATGTCCTAGCCTAAGGTTGACACATGCTATTGGCATATGTACTTTGTACCTCCTGTTTGGACAAACAGCTCAAGTAGGTAACTTTGGGAGCTAGAATGTATGCGTAGTATTTATGCCCCCAACTTAAACTCAATCCCAGGAAAGCCAGCTAAAAGTATTTGCACTTAGGGGTTTTTAATTTTTTTTTTTTTTGAGAAGGGCATTTTACCTGAATAAATACCTATTACTGGGGTAAATCACTTTGTGCTTGACTTCCAATTGTCTAGTTGTTACACTGGATTCAATTAGCTTCTTCCATGGGTATTTTCTGCCATATCATTGTGATAAGGTTTTCACTGCCCGTTCTGGAAGCACTAGACTTTTTAGTCCATAATCAGCATTGCGTTTTTTAAATTTCCTTAGATTGTTTTGTTGTTCTTGTTGCCGGAGCCTTCTTTGTCGAATTGTGCTCTGTTGGATACAATAAGGATAATAATAATGAATTCTCTTGTTTTGACAGCAGTAGACTGGATTCAGTTACTGCCAGAATGACACCAGACATCGGTGACTATGTTGGTAGGGATGAATTGTTCATTGATGTGATCTGTCTTAGTGAACCACAGGGGTTTCTGGATAATTACACATGCAGACACACTGCAAAGAGAAATTGGAAAAGGCCAGCACATTTCGGTTCCTTCTTTTGCTGAAGCAGATTGCAAAATGAGAAACAACTTGAAGAATTTAAGAGAAGAAAAGTTGTTCGGGTTGCAGTGGATCTTACCTTCTGGGAACCGCGTGAAGTGCATTTCCTTCTCCACAATGAATATAAGCTTGGCTTGAGCTAAGTTGTCATTAGCAGGTTGCAGGTGAGAGCACTGCCTGGGCAAGAAATAAGGTCTGTATTCAGTGGGTAGGTTGCCACATAGAGTTTAGTTTATTGTTGTGATGGACTGTCTTCCCTTATATGTAACAAAGTGATTTGCAAGTAGTTCCTTCAATAATAAAAAGAGATGAGTTTGTGAACACAAATGGAGTCCACAAATATGAGCCAGAGATTGTGGGAAGGTAGAGAAAGAAGAGGTTAGAATCCATAAAGAGGAGAAATAAGACATAGAGGTTATGGATGTACTTAAAATATCAAAAATTCACTCCTACTATACAATCTGTAGATAAGTGCAGAACTCTGAACTATAATAAATGGTTTATATAAATAAAGTAGCCTCAATAGCCCAGGGAACCTGTAGTTAGGACTCCACTGAATTGGCCAGCATCATGGGCTCCTCCTGCCCTCCGAAAAAACTCACAGAAGACAAAAAAACTCCCTATCTTAGGGAGAAAAAAGCTCTGTGAACAAAAAACGGAAAGCGGAGTCTTTTAATTTATTATAAAAATATCAAAGTAATGCACAACACTGCAGAGAGTATTAAATGGATATAAAGAAATATAAATTCACTTCATAAACCTCTTGATAGTGTGATTTGAAAACATTCAGAAATGGGACACAGTTCCGTTGTAAGCTAAACAACAGGAATAAACCCCAACGCTCAAAAAACAATCACTTATCTTGAGACGCAGGATTTTGCCTCTTCTAAAGTTAGAGTGTCCTGATTCCACGATGTCAACAATTGAAGAATTTCCAATAACTGGTTCAATTCTTTCAATCACACCTTGCTCCAATAATGAGGTTAGATCAGATCCAAATTTCACAAAGTGGGTAATACTGAAAAGATTTTTTCACTCGCAGTGTCCTTACAAACTTTCCCGACAGCAAGGGACCCCACTGTTTCGCAATCTTTTTCTCCTGATGAAGATTGCGAAACAGTGGGGTCCCTTGCTGTCGGGAAAGTTTGTAAGACACTGCGAGTGAAAAAATCTTTTCAGTATTACCCACTTTGTGAAATTTGGATCTGATCTAACCTCATTATTGGAGCAAGGTGTGATTGAAAGAATTGAACCAGTTATTGGAAATTCTTCAATTGTCGACATCGTGGAATCAGGACACTCTAACTTTAGAAGAGGCAAAATCCTGCGTCTCAAGATAAGTGATTGTTTTTTGAGCGTTGGGGTTTATTCCTGTTGTTTAGCTTACAACGGAACTGTGTCCCATTACTGAATGTTTTCAAATCACACTATCAAGAGGTTTATGAAGTGAATTTATATTTCTTTATATCCATTTAATACTCTCTGCAGTGTTGTGCATTTACTTTGATATTTTTATAATAAATTAAAAGACTCCGCTTTCCGTTTTTTGTTCACAGAGCTTTTTTCTCCCTAAGATAGGGAGTTTTTTTGTCTTCTGTGAGTTTTTTCGGAGGGCAGGAGGAGCCCATGATGCTGGCCAATTCAGTGGAGTCCTAACTACAGGTTCCCTGGGCTATTGAGGCTACTTTATTTATATAAACCATTTATTATAGTTCAGAGTTCTGCACTTATCTACAGATTGTATAGTAGGAGTGAATTTTTGAGTTTTTGTTATATATTATTGCACTCCAGACAATTATAGATTTTTTTGTACTTAAAATATGCCAGAAGCTGAATAACATAAGAGGGCATCATCGAAACAGAAAACAGAACATGTGTTCATTACTTAGAGTGCTTTGTGAGCTATAAAAGTGTTTTGTGAATCGCTTCGAACCATTGATGACCGATCTTTCGGTTTCCAAAAATGACGGAAGAAAGCCTAGATGACTTCAATTTTGAATCACACATAGGAGTTCACTGTTATCAAGTCATAGGGCAGTGAATTCCGTAAGGAAGGGGCCAGGTAGCTGCAAGAGGTGTGACATGTGCATTCCTGTTTGATTTTAGTAGATGAGGGACTGGAGAACAGATTTCATTGGGATGAATCTCCCTTTGCATTATATTTAGGGCCCGCTATTCAAAAGGGTTTAATTGGGCAAAAGAAGCTCCAGCCTGGTTGAGCCCCACTGAGCAAGCCATCAGCAGATATTCAGCAGCTTTGGTTGGTTAGTGCCGCTGAATATGTCCAGAGCGGGCAGGGGGCAAAATTAGGGTGGAGTGTGAACTTAGACAGTTAACATCAATTTTCATTCCACTAGCTGGCTAACTAACTACTGTCCTAACTTAATATCAGCTGGTGTCCAGTTAGCTTCAGGTCAGCGGGCATACCCAGATATTTATTTATTTATGCATTCTTGTATCCCACTATAATCCAAAACCAAGTTTCGGTTCAAAGTGGCTTACAATTTACAGTTTTGTGGAGTTACAATAGTGTTGTGCACTGTGGAGAGGGCATCTATAATTCATGTGTTTTTTCAGAGAGTTTTAGGGGAGATAGGTTTGAATAGGAAAAAAGTTGTAGTAGCTTTGTATTCAGTTGTAGAGTTTTGGTCATGTAGTTTTTGAAAAGGTAGATTCAAAAGGAGGGTGACGATATCTTTGTGATTAGCTGTAGAAGTTTTTGAGGAGGAAGGTTTTCATTTTTTTTTCTGAATTGGAGGAGATTTGTGATGCTTCATATGATTTTTGGTATTGAGTTCCACCATTTGGAGCCCTGGTAGCTAAATCCTGCTGTGTAGATAGTTTTGTAGATAGTGTTTTTACAGTTGGGTAGATGTAGGAGTAGGTAGTTTCTGTTTTCTGGGCTGGTGTTTCTTGAGGATAGTTTAATCATGTTTAACATATATTCGGGTGCCATTCCAAGTAGTATCTTGAAGATTAGGATGCTCGCTTTGAAAAATATTCTTGCCTTCACTGGTAGCTAGCCAGTGTAGTGTTTTAAGCAGTGGGGTTGCTCTTTTGTATTTTAATTTCTTTAAAATCAGTCTTGCTGCCGTGTTTTGGACTGTTTGCAGCAATTTTAGTGTGTTTTCCTTGCACCCTACTTATGCTGCATTGTAGTAGTCTAGTTTCGATAGTATGGTTGATTGGACCAGTATCCGGAAAGATTGTCTAGGGAAATAGTCTCTTATTCTTCTCAGTTTCCATAGTGTTCTGAAATGTTTTGATATTACTGCTGATACTTGATTGTCCAGTGTTAGATGTTTGTCAAGAATAATTCCTAGCATTTTAAGTTGTGTTTCAATGTGGTATGTTTGTTGGTTGATTGAGAATTAGGATGTACTGGATAGTTGTTGGGCAGTACTAGGAATTTGGTTTTGTCTCTGTTCGGTTTGAGTTTAAAGGTCGCCCATTTTCCATGAGGTCCAATCCTTTTTTTTATTTTGCCCTGTATGTTTGTGATATTGTTTTAGAAAGTCATGAAGATGGTGATGTCTGCATATATAAATGGGTTGAAACCCATTAATTCCATTTTTTCCGAACAGTGCCATCATTACATTGAACAGTATTGGTGATATATGCGATCCCTGAGGCTGATGTTTGGTTGGATATCTTTACAATGTAGGATCTGGTCTTTGGGAAGCCATTGAACCACTGCACCGCTGGATTCCTCTGTTCTCGAGTTGAAGATTCTGTTGATGATCCACCAAGCCCTCTTCACATTCACAGAGGCTCCTAAATATCAAGCCGATTTGCTTGTTCCTTATATTTCTATGTGTCCTTGCACTCATCTCAGTAAGGTCCGATTTCTGTTCCCCACCCTTTTAACACACCACACTTCATTCACGTGGTCCCCTCTTTTATGTAACATGGTTCCCATTGATCTGAGAATGTAAACTTCCTACTCTGTTTATATCAGGCCTTTAAACTTGGTGCTTCACCCAAGCCTTTAATTATCCTATCAGTACTGGTGGAGGTGCAGCAGGGCATGTCTTACACAGGGGCGGTTGCACAGGGCCCCGTGCCTCCAGGGACCCTGCGGCACTTTCTGCCATTGCTGCAATCTGACTCCTTGCCTCCCTGAGCCACAGGGTGCCCTCCCAGCACATACCTGACGACACCCTGGTGGTCTACTGGAGTCTTTCAGGCAGGAAACATCCCCAGTCTTTCCTGCCTGCTGCCAGCGCTGACCCCCTTGTTGCCACATTGCTCGTTAAAAATGACTGCTGAGACTTCCAGCGGCAGCCTCTTGAGACTTCTTCTGAAGTCTTGCGGGCCACTGTTTAGCTTGAGTCTCAGAGGAGGAATCCATTTCTTTACCATTGGAAGTCTGCCAGGTGGCAAGGTGAGATAACTGGACATACTACCTATAGCCAGGGTTTAGTTAGTCCATGGTTTTATCTGTGATAGATTGGTTGTCAGGATTGATGGTCAGTGAATCATTAGCTGCTAAATGTTTTGCACAAGTCAGGTTAGTAGTGTATGTTTTCATAATCAGCAGAATATCAGTCTTGTGATTAGTGTGTGATCACTCATTTAGATAGTCCTTTTGGATAATCATATATCTTTGTCATAGATGGTCGGTAGCCAACTGTTTTGGGGAGGCTAAAGGGGGCGGAGCTTACCTCTGTCTCTGTGGAAGCGACATCACTTCGCTGCCACGGGCGGAGCTTACCTCTGTACTCTCCATGGAAGTGACGTCATGTCGCTGCCACGGAAGTAAAAAAGATAAAACGCACGCGCGCGGAGGGTGGGAGGGCGGGCTGGGGGTCACAAAACGGAAGTCCACGATTGGGCTGGGGAGGCTTAGCCTCCCCAAGCCTCTTATACGGGGCGCCTATGATCTTTGTATATATTTGGTGATAATCTATTTTTGGTACAAGCTATTTTTGTAATCTTGCTTTGCATTTGCCATAGATACCTATTATTTTTCTATTCATAATAAATAATAATATATTCCATCTGTGGCATTATTCCTTTCATTGGTACAACTAGCTAGCCGAAGAGCCAATTGGGTACTGTCATATCCCTGAGAAAATAAGTCCAAAATAATTGCTTTTCTGTGTGATTATCTGATATAAAGTATATATATATATATATATATATAAGTTTATCCTTCTAATATATCCCTACATCTTGGGGACTTCGTCCTCTTGTGTATATTCTTACAATACTGTAAAAAAAAAATCAAGGTAATATCTGTGTCATTTGGAAGGGTTGGTTAAAGGGACGGGGAGAGGAGAATACTGTAAAAAATAAATAAAGGTAATGTCTATGTCATTTGGAGGGGCTGGTTAAAGGGACACCCTAGTACTATTATATACATACAGAGATTTATTTTCTCCTGGTAAAGGGCCACTAAACAGACATCATGTTATGAGAATTAAGTATTCAACATTCAGAGTTTCTATCTATCTATTTACTTATTTATGGCATTTTATCCCACATTAAACATGAATTAGATTGAAAACTGGGGGCATTTAAAATCTTTTTTTTTCCCTGTGCCTACATTAAAAGAAAAAAGATGGCATGTGGGAACTTCCTCCTTTTGCATTGTGGAATGCAGTGGTATATTATAAAAAATGCACTTGCCTCTTTTTTATTATTACTATTTCACAGAGAAGGTATTGATTAATGAGGGAAGGGGTTCCTTAGTGCAGAACTGTCCAGAGTCCGTCTAAATGTGCCAACATTGTCCAGTTCAGCACAAAGTTAATTATGTTCCATGGAAAATAAATCTGTTGGCTCAGGCTGATTGCTATGTGAATATTCAGTCACTGTTTCATTATTGCTACCAAGTTTTACATATTAAGGGGATTTGTTTTAATTCATTTATCCAGTCCTTACAGGCACATGGTTTTGCTTTTAAACCCAAATGTTTCCTATGATAGCATTGTGCATAATTGAATTAGTTTTTTCTGTACAAGTTTTGCTTGATTTGTCTTTATTTGAAATAAAAATAATCTTTAAAACACATCTTGTCAACAAGAGGCGGGGCTAGGTGGGGGCAGGACTAGGTTGGACGAGGTTGGGGGCCCACTGAACTGGTCTGCACAGGGCCCCGCAATTGCTAAGATTGGCCCTGGGTGCAGCTTGGTCTTCTGTCTCCTGGAGCAGATCTGTTTCTCTCTCTGGTCCTTGTTCAGCCTTATCTTCCTCTCTATTGGAACCTTTACTCATTTATTTTTAGAATGTCTGTACTTTACATTCTGTACACTACCTTGTTGCATTGTAAGTGAAAAATGGTTAATCAGATCAAATAAACTTCAATGGAATAAGCAGATCCGAGAGATATTTAAGTAAACTGAGATGTATGGCATGGTGTTAACATAAGAATCTTAAATTTAAATCTGAAAAGAATAGGGAACCTGTGGTTTTATCTCCTTAATCTTTATGCAAATTCTCAGGCATGCTGTATGTAAGTAGGACCAATGAATACGCAGACTTGATTGAATAACCTTTCCATTTTGATTAGGACAGTTGTTTATGCGGTCATGCTTAAACAGATAAACTTAACTGGATGACCATGAATATCTGTGCTATGAAAGCAAGTCTAATGGGCACCTGATAGCAGCCTATACTTTCCTTTATAAAATGTTAGCATAGCAGGTAAAATACATATGTATAATTTAGGTATGAATGATCTCCTACGCCAATCATAGAGATGGTGTGTGTAATCCTAAGCTTCAGTGATACACACGTAACATAGTGCAAGGTACGTGTGCAACTATGTGCCCATACTCTGCCCCACCCTAATTCTGCCTATGTATACAACCGCCCTCAAGCTACATGCTATCACCAACCTGTGCATATTTATAGATTAGCGCATAAGTGCATATTTGGTATATATGCACCTATTTGGTATTATTCGAATGAAATATGTGTATATCTGGTGCCTGTATGCAGGTGCCTTCTTTATATAATCCACATGTGGATAACTTTTGACCCCACTTCTGGAATGCCCACCAGTCTTCCTCCTCCTAATCACATACAGGGCAATTCTATAAATCACTGTCTAGAAGTTCATGCCACTTGCACACATCATTGACACCAATAATCAGAAGTGACTCATGTATATGCACTAGGCACTGTTATAGAAGGTAACGCCTAAGTGCTATAGAACTAGATTCTATATAATCATGCCTAAAAAATTGGCGCTGTGTGTGTGACTAAATTTAATCACAGGCAGTTACGCCAAGTAAAACTTGGTGTAAATGCTGACACCTAAATTACGTGCAGACAGGGTGTATTCTATAACAACACGCATAGATTTTATTTATTTATTTATTACATTTGTATCCCACATTTTCCCACCTATTTGCAGGCTCAATGTGGCTTACATAGTACTGGAGAGGCGTTTGCCAACTCCGGTATGAACAAATACAACGTGATATTGTGGTAGGATAAGGTTCATGTGGAACAGACACCTTAGGGAATCGTAGAGTGGAAGAGTTATGTTATGTGGAAGAGTTTTAGCAATGCCCAAGGCCTATTCCTCACCCATGACCACACCCCCCTTTTCAAACTATGTGACTTAGAGTTTACACGCATCACGTTATAAAATATGCTTAGACAATTTTGTGTGTAAATTCTAATTAATGCCAATTAGTGTCAATAATTGCTTGTTAAATGGCAAGAATTGCTTGCTAAGTGGCAGTTACCAGCACTGATTGGCTTGTTAACTAATTAAGTTGTCTGTGCAAATCCAGAATACGACTGGATTTGTGCAGGCAACTTAAGTTGTGCTAACTGCAAGGGACTTGCACAAGGGCAGAGCATGGGCAGGCCATGGGTATGTCACCAAACAACGCATACAACTTATACAATACTATCAGATACAGATGTTGATTGGCGCACCTAGGCACGGCCACTTACATCAGCTATGGACTTGGCATATCAGATAGTGCCTAACTTTTAGTGTGCCAAATCAGGTTTGCACTAGTATTCTATAATGACTTACATGCACTTAAGTGAACCCCACTGTGATGCCTACTTCTTGGTGTCAAATTATAGAATTGCCCCCATAACTTTTGGGCTTTTTCTTATTTAGTTCCTAATGTCTGGAATGATTGATCTAATGAATTACAAGTAGAGGAGTCTTATTCTCTTTAGAAATAACCGAAAGACATGGTTATTCACTCAAGATACCTAAGAGGGGAAGGAAAGGCATTTTTCCTTCACTGTTTTATTTATGAAAGCTAAGGGCTTTCATAAAGGCTGTTAGAATATTAATAGACGATTCTTTTTTATTTATTCTATTCTTTTATTTGTAATTTATGTGTTATTGTACTCTGCTTAGAGATAATTTAAGTGTATTATAAAAAAAACTAAGCTGAACTGTTTTATGAACTGACACAGAAAGACAAATAGGAGGCATCAGGAAGTGTACAAAAAACATGGTTTGTTTATTTATGGTCTACTAATCCAAAGTCTTTAGTGGATTCCGATAAAACATCAGAAATTCTAGAAGCATAAAGCTAAGGCATGGTAACTGGACTGCGGTTATCAAGAGCCTGCAAGCACATCCTCAGGCAACTGCTTTCTCTAAAGAAAATGCTATTACTTTCTTCCTAAAACCAAACAAATCTATCCAAACTGAGGATCCTACGAAGGACAATACCTGTTTAAGGGCGAAGTTATCAACTTGGGCTACCATTAAGAAGTGTTTATTTTACCACTAACATTGTGCTATTTTAGCATAGGTCCCATTTTTTGCAGTGAGACCTACTAATTAATAACTGGGGTTGACAGTAAAATAGCATGTCTTAATGGTAGCACATGTTGATTACATCCCCACTTAAAGAAAAAAGAGATATCTATGTTATATGTAATGAAAGTGAGCAAAGTATAGAACAGTCAAGCCATTGTGACATCACTGATGAGGTTGGCTCTTAGGCATTGGTGGAATAAGGTATTATGACATCGCAATATCAGCTCTGGTTACCAGATATCAATGTGGGCTATCGTTAAGACATGTTATTTTACCTCTAATGATGAAATTTTCAAACATTCTTGATTTTGTGACTACAATGCCTGCTCAAGCTGATAGAAGGCCAAAGAGAATTCCAGCTCCAGTGAACAAGATAACTGAATTCCTTTAAAAATCACCCCAAAAAGGAGGAGGGGTGTTAAATTTGGTCCGCCATTCCACAAGCAACCAGTGCAGTGAGAACATGGTTTAACTCATTAAGGCCTCGATCATTAGGAAGCACTAAGTCCACTTATGCGGGCCCCAGCTGAATATGGGCCGGGACCTGCATACCTTTTTTTTTTTTTGCACCTGATCAGCCATAAAGCCCCCCTTCTGTCTTCCCCCTCCTTCAGCCCACGAGTCAGAACCCCTCCCCCCCAACCCAACCCCCCCCCCCCCAACCCCATGGTCCAGGTGGGTCTTTCTGGGCTTACCTTTCCTCCCTGGTAGTCTATTGGGGGTGTTGGAGGAAGGAGCAAAGCCATCTCGCTCCTGTCTCTTGCTGCTGCTTAGAAAAAATGGTTGCTGTGACTTCTTGGGGCAGCTTGTGGTATTTGTGTAATACTGTGAGGCTGCCATGAGAGGTCACGGCAGCCATTTTATCAGCATCCACAAGGGGCAGGAGCAAGGAGGCTTGGCTCCTGTCCTCAATGTCCCCACTGGACCACCAGGGAAGAAAATAGGCCTGTGGGAACATACCTGGACTGAGACGGGGGTCAGTCCCATGGGAAGGGTGGAAGAGAGGGAGCTTTATTAGGTGATTGGGGGACAAAAAAAAATTATGCAGGTCCCGGTTGATATTCAGTGCTGGTGCCTGGATAGCTAAGCAGGTTAATCTAGGACAACTTTTGAGCTGTTATAAATTAAGCCGCTTAGCTATGCGGGTCCCAGCACTGAATGTTGCTAGCACCCATATAACTGCCAGCTGCTCCCTAACACTGCCTCCTGTACTGCCCTTGACCTGTCCACTATTTCTATGGCTGGTGAGAAGCAATATTCAGCAGCATTGCCCGCTTTAGTGCTGCTGAATGTGAGGGGTTAGGCAGTGGTAAGTAAGTTACGTGGGCAGGAGAAGCTCCTGCCCACTTAAATTACTTTGAATATCGGCCGGATAATATTTAGCAAGTTTTCAGATCTTAATGATCGCACAGGAACATAGGGTTGTGAAATACTTTCCAAATAAAATAAAGAAACATGATGCAAGATTAAATAAACTACCAGTAAAACCTAAAACCTAGTCTGTAAAGCAACTGGAAGCCAAAGTCATCTAATAATGTGGGGGGAAATGTGTTCAAATTTAGGAAGACCCAATAAAAGGCATGACACCAAATTCTGAACAACCTGCAGGGAGTGAATACAGAAGCTGATAATCAAGTCACATTATAATAGTCAATTCCAGTCAAGAAAACAGATTGCAAAACTGTTCAAAAGTCCAACATCTTGGATGACATCATCAATCTGGCACTTCACCATCTCTCTAATTACTCCGTTATAGAGAGGTGATGACCAACCATCTGTATCCTTTAATAGATGAATGTGGGGCTTGATGCAGATAACCTGTAAAAGGAGATATCTGCTATTAAAAAAAATGCTGGTGGGGGGGGGGGGGGGTCTTTCCAGGCTATTTGAAAGAGTAGCTCCTACTGCTTCCCTCTGAAGGCTGTTTGCAAGAAGGAATAGGGAATGATGCCAATCAGCAAGTGCTGGTGCAGTGTAGTGTAGTACCACAGGTACCCTGAAAGGGCAGGACCCATTATTTTTATGCATATAATGCGTGCATTGAATGCATTTTTACAAACCACATTTACCCCCTGCACCATGGGCTAGATTCTATACATGGCGCCCGAAGAATCCACATGGAATGAATTTCTACCTAAGCATATTCTAAAAGTGGCGCCTAGATTTAGGCGCAGTATATAGAATACACTTAGTTGATATCCCAGTGCCTAGAACTACGTGCATCCATTTACACTAAGGGAAATGTGGTTTAAATACTGGCACATAGATTTAGACAAAGAGGGGCATATTCTATAACAGTGCACATAAATTTTGAAATGTCCACGAAACGCCCACTTCCCTGCCTATAACTATGCCCCTTTTTGTCTCCATGCATTAGAATTTAGGCGCTTTGTGTTACAGAATACGCTTAGTGAGTTATTGGCGTAAATTCTAATTATTGTCAATTAGTGCTCATTATTTCTTGTTAAGTGCTGTTAAAAATGTCAATAAGTTACAAGTGTTGTTATAGAATACTCTTGGATTTCGACGTGGAACTCTAGGCGCGGTATATGTGTGAACACACTATACTAGCATATTTTTACTAAGACACATTAATTGCAAACTTAGCACATTTGTTTTTAAGGCCTTTTCCTTTTCCCTAGTTTTTTTTCTGCAGCTTTCACCAGTTATTGTGCTTTAGAAAAATAAACTAGTGTAGCACATATTGTAATTGTGAGTGAATTACACCAGTTTATTTTTACATAGACAAGGAATTAGCACACCTTATATGTGTGGGCACGTTATTCCCCAGGTTCACTATATTGCACCCAAATTTGGGTGGTCTGCCAAGATGTGCAAACTGGCTATCAAGTTCTTAACCATCAATAATTGGGTGCCAACAAGCAATTATTCATGTTAATTGGCACTTATTAAAATTTGCACATGGAACTGGCTGCATGCTACCTTTTAAGGCAGGGCACCTAATTCCCATAGTGCATATCCCAAAAGGGGGCATGGCCATGTCAGGGGCATTCCAAAAAGTAGAGGAGTGGCCTAGTGGTTAGAGCACTGGTCTTGCAATCCAGAGGTGGCCTGTTCAAATCCCACTGCTGCTCCTTGTGATCTTGGGCAAGTCACTTAATCCTCCATTGCCTCAGGTACAAACTTAGATTGTGAGCCCTCCTGGGACAGAGAAATATCCACTGTACCTGAATGTAACTCACCTTGAGCTACTACTGAAAAAGGTATGAGCTAAATAAATCAATACATACATGCATAGTTGTAGAATACTGGGTAAGCATGTCTAACTTGGGTGCCACAATTTGCACCGATTGTTGGGCATGGGAATCTTAAGCTGGTTAGTCCAATCAGATGGCCGTACCAAAAGCTTGTTCGAAAAGCCAGGTTTTAAAGATGGATTTAAAACTCTTCAGGGAGAGTTTGCTATGGAGGGAAGGGGGTAGACCGTTCCAGGTGTGGGGGAAAGGAAAAAGAAAGCACGATGTTGTGTGGATTCTAGTTGAGTGGGCTTAGGGCTTGGGAGAAATAATCGATGATCATTTATTGAACATAGGATTCTGGGGGGGGTGGAGAATAAGGAATAGTGAGACCAATTATCAGCACTAATTGGCATTAATTAGAATTTAGGTGCACTTCTTGCTAAGCGTATCCTGTAACGTGGTGTGCATAAATATGTCACATTGTTGAAAAATGTGTGTGGTTATAGGCATGGGTATTTCTAACATCTATGTGTGTTGTTATAGAATACACCCGTTCCGTGCCTAATTTAGGCGTTGGGATTTACACCAGGTGTTACTTGAAGTAATTGACGACGACTAAATTTATTCGTGTGGACCAGTGCTCGGCATATTCTATAAGCCGCAAGGAAATTTAGGCTTATTCTATAAAGTATGCCTAAATTCAAGTGTACTTTATAGAATACAACTAAGTGAATTTTGGCACCAAATTGATTAGGCATGATATATATAATCTACTCTTTAGTCCCTATTTTTTTGGCACCCATTTATAGAATTCCCCCCTATTAGTGTAAAATAAGTTATGTGTTGCTTCTGCCTATCCTCCAAGTATGCTGCCTTCTGAAATAGTGCAAGAATGAGTGGAAAGAATAATGAAATGTGTAAACACCCGTGAATACCTGTGGGCACTGTCCTGTTTTCTGCCTTTATTAATTCAGCGAGTTTCATACTTAACCTTCTGCCCCCAGCCAACCACTTCAAGCCCTCTTGTGCACCATTAGCAAGATCTGGAAGACATGAAAAATAAATGAAAACCAGCAAAGGCTTCTTAAGGAAAAAAAAAGGCAAAAAAAAAGTTCATTCATTATGCAAAAGACAGTCTGCAGTGCATATTTTAGAGATACAGATCAAGTATCTGAGAAGTGTCTGGGAAATGAATGCCTTTCAGTTTTCATTTAGATTCTATATTTATGTAGTTTTAAGATGAAAAAGTAGGAGCTGGAACCATAGGGCAGCTCATCAAAGAATTATGCACTGTGCAGCTTTCGGTGCAGGTTTTACGTGGAAAGAATGAGGAGAACGGCAGTCTCTTTTTCAGTTCATTAAAACCTCATTTGTCTTTGAGAAGAAGACTCTGTTTCTCGACTTTGTGAACCCTGTGCGATCCTGGAAGGGGGATACGGTCCAGGAGCTGAAAAGAGAACAGGGTATTCTCTAACATACTGGGTGGCTTGTTCATGAAAAAAAAAAAATAAGAACCTTGAAATCTTCTGTAAAGTGGAGAGTGCACACTTTAAAAAGTGCCACAGTATATTGAGTGAACATTGCACACACTACACAGACCTGCTTAGCACACGAAAATTGGGCATTGTGATAACGCAGAAAAGGATGAAAACAGCATTACTAATATGTGTAGAAGTGTCCAGTACCAAGCGACGATTCTGTACTATGTGTGGAGAAACAGAAGGTCCTCACATACCAACAAAATCAACTGGAGGCCAATAAATTGCGGTAGAAATATGCAGAAATTGTCCCAATTGTATTGGAAGCTACCAGCCTGATTAAAAAGAACGTCCAAGCACGTCTTGATATTATCTGTACATATTACACCGCAAAAACTGCAGAAGCAGGCTGTCGTGGGCACAATGGAAGCGCTGAGATGAGCACTTGCAGTGAATCTGAAAGAATGTGAGCATCGACAACCTACCCTGGCTTAGGAGTGAGATTAATTTCTTTCATGGTGTGCACGAAAATAACTCATTTTGGAGTCATTACCCTCAGCAAAAACATGTACATGTGTATATGTGTGTGTGTGTATATATATATATAGAGAGAGAGAGAGAGAGAGAGAGATGCAGTGCTGTCCATTCCAGCAGTCATACTTCCTTTTTTGTTTTCTTTAAATGTAAAGGAAAAAAGAAAGTATGAGAGAGAGATGCATATGTCAGAAAGTTCTAGAGTAGCAGGGCATTTATTCAACATGCCCTGCCTTTGATTGTATGGTACCATGTAATTAAACTGTTCGAAGGCAAACAGTGGCTGACTTGACTATATAAAATTCTAAATTCTGCACCTTTATTTTTTATTTTCAGTATGAGTCAAAGTGAAGCCCCATTTAGAGAGTAAGTTCAGAGTATGTTGAAATGCCTGTTGTAAAAATCTGTATGCCAGGCTTTATCTTGGGGGCCGTAATGGCCCTCTGTGGTACACAGTTGATTTACCAACGTTGTACAAAGTAATTCCCATCAGCAGGTGACTGAAATTGACCAGGTTTTGCTATCCAGTTAATTATGAGACAACCTGTTAGGGACATTCCCAGCAGACGGTGAGGTTTTGAACTTTTGGAATATCTGTGCTTGAATTTTAAATGCTCAAACATATCAGGAAGAAAAGGCCATAATGAAATGTAAATTGCACTGAGCTAGAGAAAAAGAAAGAGAAGGCATTGAGATCCTGGGTAGGAGCAGCTCTGATGAATCATTTAATTCAAGCGAGCAGCCAATCTACTGAACTCGGGGGTAGTTCACATGAAAAGAAGGGATTAATGAGATACCATAAAGCACAGAAAGTATATTCAGGATTCTAAAATGAATGAGAGCAAAAGAGATGGGAACTTTCAGTACTTCCAGGTGGTGTCCATGTACCTCTTAAAATAATATTCAGTTGCTCCTTCCCCCTCTCCCTGTCACTTTTTAATTCTTTAACCCTTAGCCTTGGTTTCCATTTTCTTCTTTGGGGATTTCACGTATTTATATGCGTTTTACATATGCACATACTATCCTTCTTTCTCAGACATGCAAGCATTAGCCAAAACTAGAGGTATAACTAGCAGGGTCTTTCTCTCTCTCTCTCTCTCTCTCTTTCATTAGAGCATTCCCGCTTCATATCCAGAGGTGCCCAGTTTGAAACCTACTGCTGCTCCTTGATCTCAGGTACAGAATTTGATTGTGAGCCATACAGGGATTGAGCTACTGCTGAAAAAGGTATGAGCCAAATATAAATAGGAGATTTTGGAGTGGAGGAGTAGCCTAATGATTAGTGCAGTGGCCTGGTTCAATTCCCACTGCAGCTCCTTGTGACTCTGAGCAAGTCACTTAACCCTCCATTGCCCCAGGTACAAAATAAGTACCTGTATATAATATGTAAATCGATTTGACTGTAACCACAGAAAAGCAGTATATCAAATCCCCTCCCATTTCCCTTTCCTCTCTCTCTCTCTATCACCCCCCCCCCCCCCCCTTTCTATCAGTAATAGTCTGAAATTGTCTTTTTTGGATGTTTTTTTTTCTTATTATTTAATAAAACTTTTCAGCAGCTTTTCTTCAATGGTGCCTACTGAGGAATTAGCAGGAATGTAGAGTTTGGGAAGGGGGTTAAATTTATTATTTTTTTTCAAGCAAAAAAACACTGACATCTGTAATTATGACTAATCTTTTGAACAGTAGTAGGAAAATGAAACCAGCAGGGTGGAATGTGCCTTTTTTTAACCGCTAACAAAAGACATTTTAATTGACTGAGAAAATGGTTTTGCTACACATACCTGATGATCATTGTGACTTTTGTGAAACTTGCTAACTTCTGCCGTATTTCCTTCCATACTACAATGACAGCACAGTGCAGCATCACTTGTATACAGAAAGAGAAAAAAAGAGAGGTAACTGTTTGTTCCTCTTAACCAGTTTACATTGGAACTGGAGGACATCATGTGACAATTTTGCTGTGAAATATTCCTACCACTAGTTGAAATTTAAGTATGGTGAAACCTCCACTAGAACCAGGCTTGTCCAAGATCAGTCCTCAGAGCTTCAAACTGGCCAGGTTTTCAGGACTTCCCTGATGAATTTCCATTAGCTTATAAAATGGGTAAAAAAAATTGCAATATAGCTGTAACAATTACATATATCTATCTCCAAACTACTATGACCATATCAAAATTCTTTATTAAATATCCACACACTTATTTAAAACAAATCGGATATATCCACTTGGACTTGACTCAACCACCCAATTCCTATAAACCTCAACTCTTACATAACTAACACAACATATCTACCTGAATTTCCACGCGAGAGATTTGAATGCCCACTACCTCCACAGTATGCAAAACTGTCTCATGCATATTTATGAAGGAAATCCTGAAAATCTGACTGGATTTTGCAGCCCTTGAAGAGTGAACTTGGACAAGCCTGCCCCAGACCTTCATATGAGCAATAAATGTCCTACTGGATACCAAGGTGATCCGCAAAGGTCCCTGTGTCCTGCTGAAAGATTACCATGCCAGGATTTGAGTGGTTTTCTGCCTCCTTGCTCCTCTATCGTCCTGGCTAGGTGTGCATACAAACCCCATACTTTATCCAACATCACCCTTTTTCCTGCCCCTATGTCTTGCATACTAGCTGTTAACAAGAGGTACTCATCAAATGTCACCAAAAAACGTTAGTGGTCTCCCTTTTTGCAACATTGACCCTTAGCTGTTGTGATTACTTAAATTAGAACAAAGCTGTGAGGTGGTGGTATTCACAGATCACCCTGATTGTACCACAGCCCATCTTATGATGTCCACAATAACTGATCCAAATACAGAATATCTCAGGACAAATGTATGAATATCTTCACTTTAGTGTTGGACTTATAAACATCAAGAAGCAGACGTATCTCACCTTTTATAGGCTCTTTTAAGCCTCCCTCCTTCAATTTATGCATTGCTTTTTGAAATCCAACATCTCCAAACAATTCCTTCTTATCCTTAACATTTGTGAAAATGGTAAACTGTTCTTTAGATGACCCAGAGGACAACTTGTATGCAAAAAATGAATTCCTGTATTGTGGTGGGAAGCGGGGCTGGTGGTTGGGAGGCAGGGATTGTGCTGGGCAGACATATACGGTCTGTGCCAGAGCCGGTGGTTGGGAGGCGGGGATAGTGCTGGGCAGACTTATACGGTCTGTGCCCTGAAGAGCACAGGTACAAATCAAAGTAGGGTATACACAAAAAGTAGCACATATGAGTTATCTTGTTGAGCAGACTGGATGGACCATGCAGGTCTTTTTCTGCCATCATCTACTATGTTACTATGTCCCTGAAAGCTGACACACCTTAGATACTTCTGTTTCCGCAGACCAAACTAGGCGGAGGATCTCAATTTTTGTGTATAAGATTGATCCCAAAGTTCATGACACATCATGCAGGTGGGGAGTTAACATAAATTTTGTACCTGGTGCCAGATGTATGCTTTAAGGAAAATTTGCTTTGTTTCAACGGTGGTCATTTATGACATTAGTCGCAGAGCCTCCTAATGCATGGAATCTCTAGGGAGTATGTGAATTAAGGGGCACCACTGATGATCCCCCCATCACTATAGTGTCATTACTGAGAGAAAGGCGGAGGCTCTTCCACAGCTACAGAAAGTCATTGAAGCCATAGTACTTGTTTTATTTTTCAATGCAAGATGTCCTGAGGGAGAGTAGTCTGACAGCTTTGCCATTGTGACATTTCACACAGAATATTTCAGAAATAATTACATTTTTACAAAGATTTCCTGTTTCCAATTTTAACATGAAATTAACACGCCATATGCTCTGGCTTTTTGTTATGTAAGAACAGGTGTTTCAATTCACTAATTTCCATGACTATTTTTCAGTCGTACTCTGAGGCCCTTCCACCTTTCCCTGCTCTTGCCCCTGAAAACAAATCATTAGTCAGTGTAAGTGGAAATCTGAAGAAAATTAATAGCAGTGGATTGTGTTCCAATAAAGAGATGAATTTCATATAGCACTAGGTTCATTCCTGCTGTTTTTTGTACAGAATCATCCATTATGGCCTTCATTATGGCTCCAGGATCCTAAGGCAAGGCTTCCCAAAGCTGTTCTGGTGACCCAAAGCCAGTTAGCTTTTCAGGATACAAATAATGATCGAGTGAACTAAGTTTGCCTGCACTGGAAACCCCATAATTCTATAAACTTGCATGAACAATTGTATACTTAGCACACAAGTTATAGAATAGTGATGCTAAGTGTTTAACTTAATATAATAATTAACTGGCATTGACAACCAATTATTAGCTATAAGCATCGCCATGCTGGGACAGACCAAGGGTCCATCGAGCCCAGCACCCTGTCACCGACAGCAGCCAAAAGAACAAGCAATTTGTCCCGCCCATCCTAGAAATACTGTATTATTCTCTCGTCCATTCAATAACATTCTATGGCTTTTTCCTCCAGGAAGCCGTCCAACCCTTTTTTGAAGTCTGCTAAGTTAACCGCCTTAACCACCTTTTCCGGCAGCAAATTCCAGAGTTTAACTACGCGTTGAATGAAGAAATATTTCATCTGATTCATTTTAAATTTACCACACTGCAGCTTCATCGCATGCCCCCTTGTCCTAGTATTTTTGGAAAGCATAAACAGACGCCCCATATCGACCCATTCCATTCCACACATTATCTTATAGACCTCTATCATATCTCCCCTCAGCCGCCTTTTCTCCAAGCTGAAGAGCCCCAGCCTCTTCAGCCTATCCTGATAGGGAAGTCGTCCCATCTCCTGTATCATCTTTGTCGCCCTTCTCTGCACCTATAATTGGTGTTAACGCTAATTGGCAGTAATTAGCAGTTACGTGCTCAAATGCGCGTAGCCAGGATTCTGCAAATGGTGTGCATATACCCAACTGTAAGGGAGGGGTGAGGATAAGTAAGGGGTATGGGTGGGTCGGGCATGCCTAGCACTTATGCATGTGGGTTATAGAATACTATCATTTACGGGCCTAACTGCCTACAGTTAGTTGTTAGTATTTACACCAACTTTTGTGCTAGCATAGGCGCTCATACCTAAAGTTAGACCTGTAACTGTGGACTTATGCTAGTATTCCGTAACGCAGGAGCGGACTGACCATTCGGGCAACCGGGCAGTGCCCGAAGGCTCAGAAGCTCTAGGGGAGCCCAGAGGCTCCCCGCCACTGCTGCTGCACACTACAACCCCCAGAGCCTCAACGGGCCCTCCTCAGTCCCACCTTGAAGGGCCATGGTGGTCTAGTGGCCTCTGCGGGGACAGGAAAAAAAACACTCTTTCCTGCCCACTGCTGCTATTCTACCTAGCACCACCGTTTTCTCAAAATGGCTGCTGGGAAGTCTTGGAATCCATTTTGAACGCATGGTGGCACCAGGCATAATAGCGGTAGTGAACAGTAAAGACTGGGGTCCATTCCTGCCCCCGAAGAAGCCACTACTAGACCACCAGGGCCCTTCAAGGTACGATGAGGAAGGGCCCACTGAGGCTCAGGGGGCTATAGTATGTGAAAGGGGGATGGCAGCTGCGGTGATAGGGGGGTCTGTAATGTGTGGGAGGGGTAAGGAGGGTAGCATGGGGGTGGGGGCCCAATGGCCTTTATTGCCCAGGGGCCAAGATCACTGTCAATCTGCCCCTGCTGTGTAACTGCCACTATAGATTTCACACTTCTTGTGTATCATCCCGGTGCCTAATTTTAGGCAACATGTTGAGAATTACCCCCATTGGACTAGATTCTATAAATGGTGCCAAAAAATCTGCACTGAAAAATTAAAGCGCTGAGCGCTATTCTATAAAGGATCCATGTCCTTTATAGAATGGTGCTACGCTCTTAAATGACAACCAACTTAAGGCACCAGCAATTAGGCCTGCTGAAAGCAGGTGTAAATACCAGGATGTAAATTGGGTGCCAATGGGGTCTATTCTGTAACAATGCACGTAAATTCTGGGAACGCCCCTGAACACCCCGGAAATGCCCTTGGCTATGCTCCCTTTAATTCACACACTATAGGATTTATGCGCAGAGCGTTATAGAATATAACCTGTGTATAAATCCTAACTAAGGCCAATTTATGCCAATAATTGGTTGTTAGCAGACACTTATTGGCGCTCATTGGCTCAGGAATCAATTAAGTCACTCATGCACAAATTGCAATGCATACTGATTTGCATTCGCAACTTTATTCACTATATATAGAATCCCCAGATTGTGTACATTATGTCCTGTGCATGTGTATGGTGACTGTGGAGTCACCAGGACAGTTCTGGACATCCCAGACATAGACGCTGCCCTGAGCCATTCTTTGGACCCCTGAGAAGTTCTGTGCTAGCCAGAAACAGATGCCATTGACTATAGATGTTGAAGAACAGCTGTGTGAAAAATGGTCCCTCGCCTAAACATGGGGTGTCCACCTAATGCCAACTGCAGAATGTAATTGTTGTACATGGTCTATGACCTCTGCCTCTCCTGCCTACAGCTAGTAACCCCCAGATTCATGTTCTTCAGACAGAGGCTCAGGCTTGTGTTTTGCTGCATCCAAACTGGTTTGAGACAAATTATGGCGCCTCTCAACTATAAAATGAACTCAGCAAGTGATAGTATATCTGTATGGAAATAAAAGCAAGGTGTGCAGTTCATGCAGCATTGTTGATTCAGGAGAAAAGTGAGCTCCTTGTAAGCTGTGGTGTCTTTGATTGCACAGACGATACAAATGCAGGACACGTGATCTTTGACCTGCAGAGGTCATTTGGAAAGCTCTTGTATGATTCTGCCTTTTCTTCGGTGGTATTGGTTTTGGTTCTGCCCAGTGTGTCTTGCATATCATTACAGTTCTACAGGCCAAGGGATAATCAGATGATGCTGAGGAGAGGAAGGCTGCAAAGGGCATGGAAAAATGTTTTATGGAGAAAGTGGTGGTCCCTGGAACAGACTTGTGGTAGATATTTGAAGATTGTGGTACACTTGGATGGACATTTGTTGTGAGATATAGGGAGTGAAACGGGAGATATGGTGAGGCCTGTGGCAGCACAGCAGGCAGCTACAAGAAGGCAGACTTGTTGTGTCTTATCTGCTGAGCTCCAGATATGCTCCTCAGTATAATGGGCCCAGTTGTGAGAGTCTCCCTCACCTACAGCCGCAAGTGTGACATCTGTATCACAGAACAGCTTAACATTAATGACTTTATTTTCTATAAGGGCAGCTATGTGAGAAATCTAAAAAGGTCCCTATTTTAGAAAGGGTGTTTGCTTGGGCAGTGTGAAGCGAAGACATGGGAAGTTGTCTAGGCAGTGTATGTACGAGATGGGAGAATTTTGTGGTCAACTGAAGATTGCATCAAGTAAACCAAGACAAGTGATTGACTTGTTAACTTTAGGATTATGTTGCTTATTGACATTACACTGAAAATTATAAGCATGTTTGCAAGTTAACAATGCCAAACTATATAGGAGAAATTGGACTGATGATTAGACTGAAGAAGCAATACAGCTGAAATAAGTTTTTGCTTCATCTATGATTATCCTTAAAAATGTTCCAAATAGTTTGGCATAGAGAGTTTGAGAGTGGATATTTCTATTTTATAAAGGCAACATAGTGGACTATGGAGTTTCTAAAACAGGGTCTCGGATCCAGCCCTGATGGCATTCAGATACCAATGCATGCATTGACATGCCTTCTCTGAAGCAGCTGTAAATGTGAACTCTATGCATCTACATGAGTATTTAGTAAAATTCATGACCACATTGTAACTCTGCCCATGCTCTGACCAACCCCCCCCCCCCCCCCACCACCACCACCACCACCACCAGGGAACACCTACATCCAATGGTCATATCAGTACATGTCATCTTGTCAACAAGGACACTTAGACACGTGTGTGCCACCTTTTCTGGGTATAAAACAGGCTTTACATGTTTATATTCTTTCATAAAATTACCTTTTCCATGGCCAGTAGTCGAAAATCTCCATGCAGACTACCAACAGTTTCAAAATACCAACTGTATATTTCCCTTAATTGATGAGTTTGAAATTGTTCCAGCTGCCTTTCATTCTTTGAGGCCTAATGGATCAATTATTAGTTCATTCTCTTCCCATGAATAATGCTTTGCATCATGTGACAAGCTCACAAGCAAGGCAGGAAGAAAAGGTGACGCCGAAAGCTAGAAGGACGCTTGAGATCATAGCAAGAGGAATGGTCAGTAGGGGGAAAAAAGTGATGATGCCTCTGTATAAAATTCAAGTTAAACTTCATTTAGAATATAGTATACAATTCTGGAGACTTCACCTTCAAACAGATATAAACAGGATGGAGTCAGTCCAGAGGACATCTACTAAAATGATCAGTGGTCTTCGTTATTAAGTATATGAATACAGACTTAATGATCTCAATACTTTGGAAGAAAGGTGGGAGAGGGGAGATATGATGGAGACATTTCAGTACCTCTTTCGATTGAAAGGAGCCAAGTCTCTTTCGATTGAAAGGAAACTCTGAAATGAGGGGGCATAAGATGAAGGTGAAAGGGGACAGACTGAGAAGTAACCTGAGAAAACGCTTCTTCATGAAAAGGGAAATGAATTAATGGAACAACCTCCTGATGGAGGAGGTGGAGATGAAAACTGTAATTGAATTCAAGAAAACTTGGGACAAGTACATAGGATCTCTAGGGGAGAGGAAGGGATAGTAGATGACATGATGGGCAGACTGGATAGGCCATTTGGTCTTATAAGTACGTAAGTACATAAGTAATGCCATACTGGGAAAAGACCAAGGGTCCATCGAGCCCAGCATCCTGTCCACGACAGCGGCCAATCCAGGCCAAGGGCACCTGGCAAGCTTCCCAAACGTACAAACATTCTATACATGTTATTCCTGGAATTTGGGATTTTTCCAAGTCCGTTTAGTAGCGGTTTATGGACTTGTCCTTTAGGAAACCGTCCAACCCCTTTTTAAACTCTGCTAAGCTAACCGCCTTCACCACTTTCTCCGGCAACGAATTCCAGAGTTTAATTACACGTTGGGTGAAGAAAAATTTTCTCCGATTTGTTTTAAATTTACTACACTGTAGTTTCATCGCATGCCCCCTAGTCCTAGTATTTTTGGAAAGCATGAACAGACGCTTCACATCCACCTGTTCCACTCCACTCATTATTTTATATACCTCTATCATGTCTCCCCTCAGCCGTCTCTTCTCCAAGCTGTATAGCCCTAGCCTCCTTAGTCTTTCTTCATAGGGAAGTCGTCCCATCCCCGCTATCATTTTAGTCGCCCTTCGCTGCACCTTTATCTGCCTTTACTTTTCAGTGTTTCTATGAACATATATCAACTGATCTGAAGTTTTTAAGTCAGGCTTTTTAAATGTATTTCTTAATCTAATTGCCCTTTGGACAAACAGCATTAATTCCAGAACAACTTGAGACCTTACCTGAAGTCTGACTATATGAAAAGACAAGTCTCATTGCCTTGGGTACAGCTGGGATCAATGGGTGTTAGGGAGTTAATCATTTATTTCATGCTTTTGGAGTTTTATAACAAGTTAGGGAAGAGGGTGCAGGTGCTGCTCTGCTATCACTTCCTTGTATCCCATGGGTTACTTCTGCATTTGTTTAAAGAAATATTCAGGGTTCTAATGTGTTGAGCTCATAATCACTGCTGGGAAAAAGAGTTACATTGTAACAGTTTAGATCTTTGTCTTCCACCTGGCAGGGAAAGGAGCCATCCTGAACAGTTTAGCAATTTTCACTTCAAATGAAATGTCAGGCCTAATAGGTCTCATGAATACCTACATCTTTGTTAAGGTCTCATTATCTCAGGAGTCTGTGGAGGCAGACCAGAACTGTTCTCGGTGCATTTTTGTGTGTGCTGGTATAATATATAAAGGACTCTTTATTATTATTATTATTATTATTATTATTATTGCTTCTCATCTGTTGCTTATTTGGAGTGGGGTGGGTACAGGTGATGAAGAAAGTTAAGGAAATAGTTGCTTGGTGGAGAGGGCACTTTGCTCCTTTAATCCTGCAGAAGTGACCTGAAAGTATTTCTTAAAATCATTTTCAAATCTGTTATGAAAACATTCACAAAAAAACAAACAAACAAAAAACAAAATCAAGGGGTCCTTTTACAGAGGCGCGGTGAAAAATGGCTTGCGGTAGTCTAGGCGTGGGTTTTGGGCATGCGCCGATCCATTTTGTATCGCGCCTGTAAAAAAGGCCTTTTTTGCCGAAAATGGTCGTGCGGCAAAATCAAAATTGCCACACGTCCATTTTGGGTCTGAGTCTTTACCGCCAGCCATTGACCTAGCAGTAAAGAATCCAGGCGGTAATGACCTATGTGTGTCAAATGCCACTTGGTGCGCGTCTGTTACACACGCCCGAAAATAAAAACATATTTTTCAGACACGCATATCGGACGTGCGCCAAAAATGAAATTACCACAAGAGCCACATGGTAGTCGGGTGGTAACTCCATTTTGGCACGCGTTGGGCATGCGTAGATGCTTACGTGGCTTAGTAAAAGAGCCCCCCAAGTGGTGTAGCCAGAAGGCAATTTCTGGGTTGGCCCAGAGTTCAAATAGTGGGCACATGCATTTCCTCTCCACTTCCATTCCCACCAGCTGAAGACATTCTCTGTGGGATCCCAGGCCGTCTGAATGTTGTGGTAGTCAGTGGCCACATTTCCAGCCGCTGATGCTGGCATCCTGGCTGCACATGCTCAGTTCTCACAAACTCTGTAGATGGAGGTGGATAGTTCACTAACTTTTTCCACTCATGTAAAATCCCTAATTCAGAAGTCCTTCCCACACATTGAGAAACTTGAAAACAATCTGAAATTATTTTGAACTCGATAAGTATAGATTACTGGTTCAAGCTTTGACCTTCTCCAGACTGGACTACTGTAATATTATTTTTAATGGTTGCACAAAGACACTTATTAGATGTCTCCGGCTCATTCTGAACATAGCAGCACGATTGATTTTCTCAGTGGACAGATTTGCATCAGCTATTTTGCTGTTGATGAGGTTGCACTGGCTATCAGTTGAGGCCAAAGCACAATTTAAATTGTACACTATTGCATTTCAGATTATTTATGGTATTGCACCACTCTATGCTATTTGGTGGAACATTTACATCATACTTCTATTAGTACTATAAAATCCCGCAATCAAATGTTAAAATTTCCTTCGGTTCATTCTGTTAGATTAAGGAAGCTATTTGACTCTTCCTTGTATTATCGGATTGTCTATTATGTAACTCCCTTCCTTTAGAGATCCGTCTGCTTAGAAACTATCAAGTATTTTGAAGAGTTTGAATAACGAGTAGCAAGTTGTCTAGACTCTCATTTCTGTATTCCCCATAATGTTATGATCTGCACAACCGTTCACAAAATCAATCCACGCAGATGCCCCACTCTATATGTTAAACCTAGTGGACTTACCGCCCAGAAACACCAAAAGATCGGCCCGCAAATACCTCAATCTGAACTTCCCCAGCTGTAAAGGAATTAAATACAAACAGTCATATGCCACTACTTTCGAGTACAAAAACACACAGATATGGAACGCATTACCCATGACCCTGAAAACCATGGACAATCTAACCAACGTTCACAAATCGTTGAAGACACATCTCTTCAACAAAGCCTACAATAGACATCCTTAATGAAACAAATCATTCCTAAACCACTCAGGTTCATCAAAAAAACACCTCTCACACGACCTTACCTAACACCTTCCCATCTAAATCCTCATCTACCTTAGCCTGTTATTGATTGTATTTAAGATCATGTAATGACTACATCATAATAACATTCTGTAAGCCACATTGAGCCTGCAAAAAGGTGGGAAAATGTGGGGTACAAATGCAATAAATAATAATGTTATGAGATGTTTTTTCTTCTATATTATGATAATTTTAAGGTTTCAATGTATTTTTTTAGAGTTATGACTCTGATTTTTATTGTTATCCACAATTAACTAAAAACATTGGTATTTGCAGATAGGAAGCCCCATATAACATAACATAACATAACATAGCATAATATGCATGAGACATATTTATGCACTGAGGGTGCTTTGGGAGCAGAACCGCCAACTGCCTCAGAGTTCAGAAGCTCTGGAGGTTCCACAGAGAATGTCTTTATCTCGCAGGACTTGTGGAACTCAGCCAGCTACAAAGATGTGTGTGACACTACTGGTTGGACCTGAGCCTGAAGTGGGAAGGCCTCTGCCACTGCAAATAGCATGAGAAAATGATCTTACCATGAAAGAGGGACTAAAATCAGAGCAGGGCAAGGCAGGACATCTGTCAGTAAATATTTAAAGAACTGTTTATTAGGGATTGTGCAGGGCAAACATTTTGGCTTTTCTTTAGTTTTCCCATTTTGTTCATGGGATTTTTCATTTTGTTATTATTTTTTTATTTGGGGGCAGTGTCGTCAATAGTGCACCCTTTTGCTCAAACAGTGTGTGCTATTGCCAATACAAAAGAACCACAATTTTGGGTTTGTTTCCCTGTTTCAGGTTTAAAATGGCATGAAAAATGCAGTTGACGTTTCCCATGTTTCAAATTAATACATAGTCCCACTATTTATTAAGCCACTAGAAATCTGAGCAATTGCAGTGTGTCACTGCTAAGGTCTTTGAACAGACTGGCTCACAGCTGCTTATTTTCAGTGTTTAATTACTGCAGAGACACTATGAAACAAGAAGTTTGTTCTTGGCCTCTGAAAGCATAATATTCTAAAGGCTTTAATATCCAAGGAGTGTAACCTCGGCACATCAGCACACCCAGAAGTTTATTTTCTTTTTCTGAAATTTACTTTATTGAATACTAGGAAAAAATGCTCGTTTCTGAGCGGAATGAAACGGGCGCTAGCAAGGGGCCCCCTCTCTCCGTCCCTCGAAGCTACTTGCCTTGTTCGCTGTGGGCCGTTTCGGCCCTCGAGTGTCAATAGCTCCGCCCTCGACGTCATGACATTTTGACGCGTCATGACGTTTTGACGCGAGGGCGGTGCAGACACTCCAGGGCACACCGGATATCTCGGGCGCCTCAACTTCCGTGGAAGCTTCAGAACGTTGGGGTTGCCTTTTTTATATATAGATATGTAGCCAGTTACTCACAGTTAGCAGATCTTCAGAAGTTAGTGCCCCGAGGCAAGAGACTTCGTAATTCTGAGAGCTGTATCGGGAGATTGAGGTGGAAATCTGAAGAGAAGGAGCTTTATTGGAGAGGTGAGAAAGTGGTGAAATAGATGAGAGCAGTTCAGAGCTGAGGTGCTGGGATTGTGTGGTATTTTGAGAGAAAGAATGAACAAGGTAAAAAAAAAATGAGTCTTTTTCAAGGGAACAGGAGGACCCATGCTATCCAAGGCAAGATGGAGAATGTCTGATCTCATAGGCCAGAGGGTCCCAGAAGAGCACCACACAACCAGGGGAGAGAGAAGGAAGGACCATTATGGACAGAGCCTAAGGTCAGGTAACAGAGGTGATCACAGAGGGCAATCCTCAATTGGTGAAAAAGATCACACCCCAGCTGACCCATCAGGACAAAGATAGTAAGAATAATCAGGAAGTACCAGTAAGTAAACAAAGGAGCCAAGCTTGGCTGACACAGGGAGGAGATTTTTGTAGCAGAATAGATCACTAATAACAAAATGTATACAAACAAGCAGGGGCATAGGAGCCGACTCTGTGGCTGCTGTGGGTGCTTGAGCACCCCCAATATTGAATAAATTCCTTGTATGTGTCCAGGGAGGGGTTATCTCCACTGGGGTTAGCACCCCCAATAATTAAAAAAAGGTGGCTCCTATGAGCAGGGGTGACTGCATTGCATGTGAGACTACATTACGCACAATGCTCATATATCTTTGCAGTGAGTGACTGCAACAGTAGAAATCCTTAGACTTGAGAACAACAGTAAAGACATTAAACACACTTTTGGGGGCCACACTATAAAACTAGTGTAAGGCTCCTGGGGGACAGAATAAAGTTCTAAATGTGTTCTTTTAATCTGTTTAATAATATCTGCTATGGAATAGGGTTACCATATGGCTCCAGAAAAAGGAGGACACTGATCCAGTCCGAGTTTTGCTTCCATTGAAAGCAATGGAAGTAAAACCCAGACTGGCTCAATCTGTCCTCCTTTTTCTGGAGTCATATGGTAACCCTACTATGGAATGAACAGGTGCTCCTCAGCTGTATATTCCAGTCTAGGTGTGCAGTCCATGAGGGCATAGAGGGGGGATCTCTGGCAGCAATTATTATTTATTGGTAATGATAAACTGCTTTACAAACATTTGTATGTGACTTGCATTTGAAACCTGATTTTCCCTTCCACTGTTGCTTTCTGACTCTCAACCAAACCCAGTCACAGGGTTTGCATTCTGACCGGCCGCTGTGCAGGGAGTTAGAGCAAAGCCCGAGACCGAGGTATAAAGTGTCACATTTTGGTTTGGTTCTTCAATTTCTGAAAGTCATTTTTCTGTATTAATACATAGGCCACCAGGTAGACTGAAGGTTTCCTATTATTTTGTCGCTATAGGAAAAATGCTTACTCAGCGTTACTTTTTAATAAATAAATGCACACACACGTTTGTGTGTGTGAGTGATTTTTGGGAGAAGTGTTTCATGAACTTGAGTTATCAAATGTATGCAGATGATATCCAGTATGTTTGCATCACGAGCTCTGAGAAGATTATGGATAAGGTTCGGTTTTGGATGACGGAAAGCAAGTTGTTGAATTTATCTAAAACTGAAATTGTGATGAAAACGGTAATGGAATTCAAACATGCGTGGGATAAACATAAAGGAATCCTGTTCAGAAGGAATGGATCCTCAGGAGCTTAACCGAGATTGGATAGCAGAGCCGGTAGTGGGAGGCGGGGCTGGAGGTTGGGAGGCGGGGGTAGTGTGGGGCAGACTTATACGGTCTGTGCCAGAGCCAGTGGTGGGAGGCGGGACTGGAGGTTGGGAGGCGGGGATAGTGCTGGGCAGACTTATACGGTCTGTGCCAGAGCCGGTGGTGGGAGGCGGGGGATAGTGCTGGGCAGACTTATACGGTCTGTGCCAGAGCTGGTGGTTGGGAGGCGGGGCTGGTGGTTGGGAGGCGTGGATAGTGCTGGGCAGACTTATACGGTCTGTGCCCTAAAGAGCACAGGTACAAATCAAAGTAGGGTACACACAAAAAGTAGCACACATGAGTTGTCTTGTTGGGCAGACTGGATGGACCGTGCAAGTCTTTTTCTGCCATCATCTACTATGTTACTACGTGATGATTGGAAGGCAGTCAACTTTGTCTCCATTTTACAGGTACTCTGCATGAGTCTTCTGTTTTGGTGAAACCGCACTTAAAAAGTTTGGGAGTTAGTTTGGACTCTCAATTATCTTGTAAAGAGCAAATTGGGCAAGTAGTACAGACTTCTTTTTATAGCTTGCGTATGCTTATGAAATTGAACCCAATGCTGAGTGCATATGATTTTCGGATAGTGATACATTCATTGATATTAAAACTCGACTACTGCAATGCTTTGTATTTGAGCATGGCAAAGACACATTGTAGAGCACTGCAGATAGTACAGAATTCAGGAAGAAGGGGAAATTTAAGCATGTTACCCCTTTGTTGAAGTAGCTCCATTGGCTGAGTGTGATGTATCATATACAATATAAGTTTTTTGATATTGATTTTTCAGACGTTGAATAAGGTGGCTCCATGGTATTTGCAACAAGTGATAAAATTATATCCACCAGCTTGTAGTTTGAGATCTGATAGTGAGAGGGGGCTTTCTGTACCAATACAATTTGATATGCAGAAACATCAGCATGCACTTTCTCTGTTGCAGGTCCATTATAATGGAATAAGTTCCCGGACATATTCGTTTTTCTACTACTTTGCAATAATTTAAGAAAGTTTTTAAAACTAATTTGTTTGTGCAGGCCTTTTCCAACATTTAGGTGACTGTTTTGATTACAAAGCTAGAAAGTTTTTGCTTCCTACATTTCAATGAATGTCCCTGACTGTTATGTTAGAAGGTTTTCCAGTCTCAGGTTCTTCTCATGTTTTATGTATTAATTTTATGTTTTAGTTTTGTTTTATGTTTGTGAGTAGATTAGTTTTAAGCCACTTAGGTGGGTTGTACATTTTTAATAAATAAATAAATAAATAGGGCCCTGATAGATATTGAATCATCACAACATTTCCCTACATTTGGTACCACCCAGTGACTAATTGAGCTTTGGGTGGCCAGGGTCAGCTTAACCAGAGTGTTGGTGATAAAGAGTGTCAAAATCCCTCCGACTTTATCTGGTCTAATGTTTAAGACTTCTCTTTCCACTGCTTCCCTTGAGTCCAGCTTCTCTTCCCTCCCCACCCCCACCCTGATATGGCCTCTCTCCACCCCCCCCCCACCCCCCACCCCCCCCCCCCCCCCGCAGGTCTGGCGTTGTTCTTGTTTTCTCTCCTCTCCTCTCCAGCCCCTCCCCCCCACCCCGGTACTGTAAACTGTGTGCCCAGGCCCTGGGTCTCCCTCTGCTCTTACTGCCTCCTTTGATGCAGTTTCCTTTGCGGAGGATGCAGCAGAGGGAAAATGCAGGACCTGGTCTGTAGACAGTCTGTCTTCAGGCTGCTGCCAGCAAGAACACACATATTTTACAGGACTGTTGTGGGCGGGGAGAAGAGAGAGAGAGAAGAGAAGGAGCAATGCTATACTCTGCAGGGAGAGAAGAAAGAGAGATGGGACTGTGGTGTGGGATGCAGGACCGGAGGAGGGGGGAGAGATGTCTGACACTTGAGGGGCAGAAGTGATGCAGGGGGTGAGAATGGTGATGCAAGCTGGCTCAAGGCACCAGAATCCCTTGGATTTTTGTGGCCTCAGTGATGCCAGCTATGGTAGAAACTGAAGGTGTCCAAGTGGGAGTGTGTAAGTAAACATTGGGAAAACAGGAGGGGATGTGAAGATCTAGAGTGAGGTTCTGTAACCCAGTGTTGGGAGAAAATGTTGCCTCCCCCCCCCCCCCACCTTTTTTGTCTCTCCCATTTTGTAGGATTCATACTGTAATAGTAGGTGACTCCTGAGTTCAAACTAGGTCTGAAGACCAAGGGAAAGGGAAGTAGAGTATCCCTTCTGTCCAGGGGAGAGTTGGAGCTTCCAGACTCAGTGTAGATCTGAAGAAGTCACCCACAGAGTTTGGAAAATTGTTTTGCTTTATAAACCTTCCTAGATAGGGTCAGCACACAGGGTCACAGTGACTATATTATCAGGAGAGGGTCCTAAGAATCAAAGTGATTGAAGAACTGATGGGTACAAGTTTTATGTTTTAGAGCCTTGTATATTGGAGTTTGTCCAATCATCCCTCATGGCTGTGTTTATAGTAGAGGAGGAGAGGAGTTTAGGGAATTGTTCAGTCAGATACCTAAAGGGCTCCTTAAGCTTAAAAGCAGCCAGAGAAGAGGTTGGAGAGTGTATGTTCTTTTTGGGAACTGAAGATTCTCTGAGACTAGGAAGACTGAAAATACCAGGGGTTGATGCAGAAGATAGCATAGAGAAGCATGCGAATAGCATGATAACTACACACAATTTTCAGGGCGCATGGTGCAGAAAAAGACATTTGTGCAGAAGCTAACCCTGCACAAAACCTTGTGTTAGACACCAGTGCACAGTGTATTAAAATGAGTGGTAATGAAGCTATTAGCTATTCTGCCCTGATGCAAAGGTGTTCAAATTACGATTGGGCATGCTGTGTGGAAAGAAAGGGTTTATTTATTTATTTAGAATGTGGTGGTTTTTCAGTAGTTCTATAATTGGAACCCAAATCTGATAACATAGAAGAATCAGCCAATCATTATATCCAATGTTATCCAGAACCACATAACAATGAAAGAGCAATGCCAGTATAGGAGGGCCGCATCCTAACAGCTAAAGTCCCTGTGAGAGAGCTGAGAACTGAGAACTATTTTACAGCAAACACTTGATCTTAGAGGTCATCATTGCTACTATAACTCTATGCAACCTTTTCAAAATGATCACAGAGCATCATTAATTTGAAAACAGTTTCCAAACTGTCATGGTGAATGTAGCTGTGATTTTACTGCTCCCTAACTGTGGGATCACTCAGAGTATTGATTGGACACCTTTGTCAATCAAGATATCATATTATCTTGGTATTCTTAGGATACCAACCAGGTCTAAAACAATGTAGCAAATAATTTCTTACTAAAGAGAGTTCAATGGGAAGTTTAAGACCAGAAAGTGAAATTCAGCCAGAATTAGTGTATCTAGATGAAAATGGAGCACTCAAGAGCCATAACTTTTTTATTTTTCCTGGCAAGAATCAGGGCCTCTCAACTTTATGTGAGAGGAACACATATTTCAGATAACTCATGTAGCATTCCATGCTGTTCAGAGATTTATTGATAGTCGGATCCCTGTTGTGACCACTGCATGTGTTACATTTACTGGGGCTCCACCATGTTCAACACGTGCTTCACTTGGTTTTGAGAAATTCCACGAATATATCACAGAACTATTTATTTTTATCTGTAAAGAGGAAGTTTTATAGCCATCCAGAAATAAGAGGAGAAATTCTTTTTTTTTTTTTTTGTTCACTACCAGGGTTTTCAAAACAGAGGACTTAAAGGCAAGGCAAGTTGTCCAGCTGTTCTGCGCAGGAAATGTGTTTGGTAAATGGAAAGGGAGACTGTACAGGAAACAAACTGTACTGGGAAAGTCCCAGTATTTCTCAGCATCCATAGGAACCGACTCTGTGGGTGCTGTGGGTGCTTGAGCACCCCCAATATTCAGAAAATTCCTTGTTTGTGTCCAAGGAAGGGTTATTTTCAATGGGCTTAGCACCCCCAATATTTTTGAAAAGTTGGCTCCTATGCCAGCATCCACTGAATTAATATGGAAATGCTAGAAATAGAAGCAAGCCTGCAGCTAAGGGTTTTGATGCCTGAAGCAACGCTGACAAATGGTGAGGGGGACCTCTCTGGGCCACCTGACCTTGTAGCTCCTGGTCCACTGGAACAATTTCCAGGCAGTCTCGGGGGTAAGGAGTAATTTATATTTATTTATTTATTGCATTTGTATCCCACATTTTCCCACCTCTTTGCAGGCTCAACGTAGCTTACAATACATTATGAGTGGTGGAAATATGTTAGAAAACAGACATTTAGTGTTATAGAAGGATCTTGGACAACATGATAATGAAAAAACATAATAGTAGTATAACAAGAAGGATTTTGGGTAACATGATAATGATATAACGTGATAGTAGTATAGTAAGCAGATATTGTAAGACAGTTCTGGAAGTATGTGGAGGAGCTGTGTATATTCACATTGGTTGATCTTTTTGGTATGCCTTGTTAAAGAGATGGGTCTTCAGTAGTTTGCGGAATGTCCTCACTCCTTCCTCTAGCCCCTGTAGTAGTACTGCTAATAAAGGAAACATGAGATGCACCATAGCATGGCACCAGTGACTCCTGCTACAAGTGACACTGGAGGCGAATGCCTGATTGCCTCATTTATCACTGCTGCCCTAAATGGAAGCAGATAGGAAAATATTTTCTACTTTGTGAAAACTATTTGAAAAAAACCGCAATATAGCAAATAAGAATGTATTGTAGAAACAGGTTCTGTTGCAGGTGAAGCTGCCAGAATGCTCAGAACAGAGATTCTGAAGGTGATAATGTTTCTCTCAGGAAAAGCAACTTTCTGTTAAATCTGATAATGAAATCGCTAGCGAGGTGTAAAACTAAAGGCAGGATGAAGGAAAAGGATATTATTAGCTTTCGTACAGGGTTACTGTTCTGCCCCCAGCAACCTTATGCTAGTTTTTGTAATGCAGCCCTAAAATATGTTTAATGCCTTTAGTGTTGTTCTCACTTCTAAGGATTTTTACTGCTGCAGTCACTTCCTGCAGTGATATATGAGCAATGCATTGTGTGTAATGTAGTCTCATATGCAAGGAGGTGGAAGAAAGCAGGAGATTGGATGATGTCAAACAGTTGAAAACAATTTGGTTAGTCTATTTCCCCTTCCCTGGTGCAGCCGTCATCTAGTACACTCAAAACAAAGCGAGCAAACCTATGAACTGATGCATCCACACTGTCGTTCTTTATTGTTGGTGGCATTTTTATTTAATCTCACATATATTTTCAAATATGCCGTCTTGTGCAGCATACGGATGTACACAGAGGAAGTATAACTATGGAATAACTTTTCATAGGTGGAGTAGTAATTTGTTATAAATCACTAGTAAAAGAGGCCCGTTTCTGAGCAAATGAAACGGGTGCTAGCAAGGTTTTTGTCGCCAACACCCCCCCCCTCCCTGCCCAACCCCTTCGTTGTTCTGCCATTGCCCCGCCCTCAACGTCATGACGTTTGATGCGAGGGCGGGGCCCAGAGCGATTTCGCAACCCCCCCGCCTCCCTCCCTGTGAACCCCTTCATTGTTCTGCCATCAAGGTTTTCGTTGGCAACACCCCCCCTCCCTGCCTCCCTCCCTCCCTGCCTGCCTGCCAACCCCTTCGTTGTTCTGGCATTGCTCCGCCCTCAACGTCATGACGTTTGACGCAAGGGCGGGGCCCGGAGTGATTTCCCACCCCACCCCCCTGCCTCCCTGCCTCCCTCCCTGCCAACCCCTTCGTTGTCCTGCCATTGCTCCGCCCACGAGGGTGGGGCCCGGAGCGATTTTGGTGGCTTCACCGCCATGAACCTTCCAACCTTTTTGAAGGAAGTCAGGGCTTGGCTTCACTGACGTCACTGTCTTCAGAACGTTGAGGGTGAGTTTTATATATATAGATAATCAGTTTGTCATTTGGAAGGGCTGGTTATAGGGACTCCCTAGCATGTGTTGTATTCGTGCAGACATTTTTTTTTCTCATGGTAAAGGGTCACTAAATCAGACATCATGTTGTGAGAATCAGGCGTTCGACATTTAGACTTTTTATCTATGTATTTGTTTACTTATTAATGACATTTATATCCCACATTAAACATGAATTAGATTGAAACCTGGGAGCATTTAAAATATTTTTTCTTCCTGTGCCTAGATCAAAAGAGAAAGATGGTTTGTGGCAACTTGCTCCTTTTGTTCTGTGGAATGCACTTAATATTGTTTATTACTAATATTTATAAGAGAGATATCAAATAATGTATATAGATGCATCCTAGGATTAATGATGACTAATAATGTATATAGATGTGTCCTGGGCAGGGCCGCCGAGAGACTGAGCTGGGTCTGGGGCAAGGCTGTGCCCCCTCCAGGATCGCCGTGCCCCCCCCAGGATCACCACCACCCTGCCCCCCCACAAGGATTGCCCCCACCCCTCAATCACTACTGCTGTCGCCTCTCTCTCCTGCTCCCAGGCTGCCGGCGCCGCAGTTCCCAGTCTCCACCTACCTACCCTCTGCTCCCTTCTGCCTGCCATCCAACAGGGATGGAGTTGCAAGGTATTTGTATATTCTATAAAATATATAAGTATGTGTGTAGCATATAGAGCAGGGGTTCTCAACCCAATCGTCGAGGCACACTCAGACGGTCAGGTTTTCAGAATATCTACAATGACAATACATGAGAGAGATTTGCTTGCCAAGAAGAGTTGAAGGGAGGTCCGTAACCTCAAGTTTTGTAGACAAGAAAATAGCAAGACCACCACCAGTTTTTGAAGGTCTGGATGGTGAGAGTGCATCAAACCCATCAGATAAGCATTCATAGAGAACAGATTCCTCACCATTTCAAACCCAAGTCTCAGTACAACATAGTACGTCATACTGAGAGGATTTTAAAAGGTCCCGGATAAAGGCAGATTTAGAGTTCAGTAAATTAAAGTTAAGGAGTCCAACAGACAGAGAAGAAAAAGAAGCAAGACCAACTGGCAGAGAAACATGGTACAGTATGGGAATAAGTTGTGATGGAGGCTGAAATCTAGAGACAATTTGACGTCAATTGTTGATTAAGAACAGGAATCTGAAATACCGGAAGGGGTTAGGAAGAACTGCAGTTTCCGAACAGCAGCCTGGAAAAACTCACGCGAGAAGAAGAGAGAGGAAAAGAAACAAACCTCGCCAATAGGCCATGGTGAACGGAGTATGCACTCAGGAGAAACAAGAGTGTTATAAAATATGTCAGCTTGCACCGATCCTACAGACACATATTAGCTACAAAGTATGTTTAAATATAGTGGGGAGACACGGTTTCCAGATAGCAGGCTTACATCAGCTGGGTCACGTGATTAACGCAGGAGCAGCAGGGAAAACTGGGGCTGTGCAATCCGGACAATAACTGTGAGGGAGCCTAAAATGACACAATAAAACAGATGTTCAGTAGTCATGCACCATAAAAACAAGAGAGTATCCTACAGACACAAGTGAGCTACAAAGTATGTTTAAATATAATCGAGAGACGTGATTTCCGGATAGCAGGCTTACATCAGCTGGGTCACATGATAAGCGGAGGAGCAGCAGAGAAAACCAGGGATGTGCAATTGGGACAATCACTGTGAGAGAACATCAACTGGGTCACATGATAAGCGCAGGAGCAGCGGAGAAAACTGGGGACGTGCAATCGGGACAATAAGAACGTCAGCTGGGTTCGTTATAAGCGCAGGAGCAGCAGAGAAAACTAGGGATGTGCGATCAGGACAATGACTATGAGAGAACCTGCTAACTTTTCCTGATTTTACGTAGACTAGCCCCTCCAAATGACACACTGATTACGATTTAGAACAAATTAGTACTCTAACCGATGTAACTGATACTTCCTCTGTGTGCATTCGTATGCAGCGCAAGCTGGCATCTTTGAAAATATATGTGAGATCAAATAAAAATGCTACCAACAATAAAGAATGACAAAGTGAATGCAGTAGCTCATGGGTTTGTTTGCTTTGTTTTGGGTGTACAGGGATAATAGCTGTGCGGAAGAGATGGGGCTGAGCCAGCTTCAGCTTTTTGATGTCATGCCATCTCCTGTTCTCAATCTAACCTCCTTGGGAGCAACTAGAAATCTTGAGTAAGGTGAAAGGGGAGGGTGTCAAGTGGTGGGGGGAATGAGGCAAGATGGGAGGAGGGATAAGTTTATTTGGAAAGAGTGAGACTGAGTATAAATTAAACAAAACAATATTGCTTGGCTATCTGAAGAGGAAGGATGCAATTTCATGCTCTCTACAGTCAGATTTTTATGAGAGGTGGTAGTGGTAGATATTAAAATGAAGGGACCCCAATCAAAATCTGGGAATAGATACATCCTCCTCCCCCCATTGAGCAGAGTTGCTTTGGTGTGTTTCTTTTGCCACAACTTCAGAGTAGGTGTAAATGTGTGCATCAGTATTCACATATTTTATAAAGTCAAATCAATGCCTGTGTTGACTTGAGAACCCTGAGGGACTGAGGTTACCATAAGATACAAGCTCCTGGGGTGACTATGCAACTTGTCAGATGTTTATCCCATATTTTCCCACTCCACTTGTACATATCTCTTCAAAATAGTCCCCCCCCCCCTCTCCTTTCATAGAATGATTTGCACGGTTCCCCTCTGAGACTCTGTCTTTAGTGCCACTCGTGCCAGTTGGGGTCACCACCATCTGCTCTCCCATCCCAGTCTCAAGTGCACCACTTCAGAGCTGGTTTTGGAGCCTGTGATGTGTGTAATTACACAGGACACAAAGTACAAGGGGGGCAGTACCATGCAGGTCCCTCTCCTACTTATACTCTTCCATATCATGTGAGCAGGAGGGAGGGGGAATAATGGTACTGGGAAGAGGATAGGGGGAGAAGAGGCAGGGAAAGAGAGATAGGGGGATATGGGGCAGGGAAAGAGAGAGAGAGAAAAGCACTTGATTGGAGCTGCTACTATAGAAGGGGAATGAAAATGCTAATTTCAGTATTGCACGGGGCGCCGGTTAGCCTAGAACTCGCCATGCCACTTAAAAATATCTATGACAAGTTCTGGGTTTCCCTTGTTTGTGACATGTTTAGAAGGATGTTAATGTGCTGAAGCATGCAAATAAATTGACACTCAAGGACAATAGAAGGATAGGATATTCAGCAGATGCATTTGGGGACATGTTGGAAATATGATATGATTGAGGTCTACAAAATCCTGAGGTGTAGAACGAGTAGAAGTAAATCGATTTTTTACTGATTCCAAAAGTATAAAGACTAGGGGACACTCAAGGAAGTTACATGGAAATGCTTTTAAAATAAATGGGAGGAAATATTTTTTCACTCAACGAATAGTTAAGCTCTGAAACTCTTTGCCAGGGGATGTGGTAACAGTGGTTTGCGTATGTTTAAAAAAGGTTTGGACAAATTCCTGGAGGAAAAGTCTATAGTCTGCTATTGAGCAGACATGGGGGAAGCAACTGTTTGCCGTGAGATTTGTATTATGGAGTGTTGCCACGATTTGGGTTTCTCCCAGGTACTTGTGACTTGGCTTGGCCACTGTTGGAAAACAGGATGGTGGGCTAGATGGACCATTGGTCTGACCCAGTATGACTACTCTTATGTTCTTATGTAAAGCCTGATATTAAAAAAAAAAAAAAGCTGAGCTCCTAATTTTAATGTCCTAAATTTGTGTCATATTTTCAGCCAGACTTAGAAGCATTTTCAGCTGAATATTTTGGAAGATATGGGATAAATATTCAGCCTGCCAAAGTCAGCTATTTTTTTAGCTGCCCCAGCTCTATGCCTGGATATTCAATGCTGGGCCATGTCCAGGCATCGTCATTGAATATCCAGGTATATGCGTCCACCTGACACTTATCAGGGTAAGGTCCAATTTTCAGCCCTTAACAGGATAAGTTAAACTGGACAAAGATAGGACTTTTATGTGGTTCTCTTTGTCCAGTTAAGTGCTGACTTCACCCCCAGACCACCCACAAGATGGCAAAATCTTTGCCCTGCCACAGAATTTCTGCTTTTTAACACTTTTGATAGACTCCAAAAAGAAAAAAAAAAGACTGAATATTGCTTGGTCAAAATGTATCTGCAGCAGAAACCAGTGTAACATTTTTAGAGACTGCCTCAGGCAGGTTAATTGTAGCAGATGTTAATATAGTAAATGGGCCAATCATAATCATCTCAACGAGGAGAAAATAAAGCCTTTGTCCTTTATAGCAACTGGACTGAGAACTCTGAAATTGTACTTATTTTATTTATGTACTGCTTTTTTGAAGCAATTCACCCAAGGCAGTGCACAGCAAGAATAACTTGGATAAAGGCAATAAACAATTACTGCAGCAAACACATTGACATGAGAGTATAAGTGGAGGGGCACTTTTGATATGATGTCCAAGTTCGATTTTGGATATTTTGCAAAAAAAATGTCCAAAGTGCCAAACATGGCCATTTTTGAACCAGAAAAATGTCTCTCTCTTTGATTTAAATATCACCCTATTTTAGATGTTTTTGTGCTCAGTGCATCTTTCTTTAAGGGTCATTTTCAAACAAAAAAAAATGCAAGAGAAAAACGTACAAAAAGAAGCCATTGGGATGTCTCGGGGCAGTAATCTTATTAGACTGGCCACACAGACATCCCAACAGAGCAGTGGGGCACTGCAATGAACTTCACATTAAAAGTCCCAGGTACACATCACATCATAAACCCCTTATATTGTATGTTGAGCCCTCCAGGACTAGCAAAAAAAAAAAAAAAAAGTACTATACCCAACTATAATAAGCCCTCATGCCTGCAGGTGACACCTATATGTGGGTTCAGTAGGTATTTTATGGCTTTTGGGTCACTTACACTTTCCACCACAAGTGTTCTAGTTGGGATATGGGCCTGGGTCCCCTTCTCTACAGTCTACTGTACTGACCACTAGGCTATTCTAGAGATCTGTTTTTTTTTTAATAGGAATGGCCATTATATCTGCAGCTGTCATAGAGCTTGTTATGTATTGTCACTTTCACCCCTTAGGGGTGTGAGAGGAGGTCAGTAACCACTGGGAGATTAAGTAGAAAGTCAAGCCTTTATCCCTCCAGTGGTCAGCTGGTCATTTTGGGCACCTTTTTGCACTTCGCCCCCCCCTCCCCAGTTTACAAAGCTGCGCAGCAAAGTGAATGGGCTGTGTCAGCATTAGCACACCATGAACAGGGGGGTTAGTTGTTATTGAAACAGGTCTAGCCAAAAACACCCTGTTTCTTGCCCTGGATGTTTTCACAATGTTCCATTATTGCAGAAAAATGTCAAAATCATAAGCCCACCCTAGTCCTGCCCAAAGCATGCCTCCATCATGCCCCCTTGAAACTTAGATGAACTGCAAAGAAAAATCTCTTAAAAATGAGTTTTTAAAATAGCAATTTAGATGTTTATGGGGGGGGAAAAACCACATCCATCTGCTGCTTTCTGCCATTTTTTGGATGTTTGTTTAAAAAATGAGCCCCTAAATGGTGTGGAGGGGCATAATCGAAAGGGGCACCCAAGTTTTCATGAGGACGTCTTCACAGGACATCCCAGTGAAGGGGCGGGGAAAACTGTATTATTGAAACAAGATGGACATCCATCTTTCATTTCGATAATACGGTTGGGGACACCCAAATCGCGAAATTTAGGTTGACCTTAGAGATGGTCATCCTTAGAGATGGTCGCCCCCGATTTTCAGCCATAATGGAAACCGAGGACGCCCATCTCAGAAATGACCAAATCCAAGCCCTTCGGTCATGGGAGGAGCCAGCATTCGTAGTGCACTGGTCCCCCTGACATGCCAGGACACCAACCGGACACCCTAGGTGGCACTGCAATGAACTTCAGAAATTGCTCCCAGGTGCATAGCTTCCTTACCTTGTGTGCTGAGCCCCCCAAACCCCCAAAACCCACTCCCCACAACTGTATACCACTACCATAGCCCTTATGGGTGAAGGGGGGCACCTAGATGTGGGTACAGTGGGTTTCTGGTGGGTTTTGAAGGGCTCACATTTACCACCACAAGTGTAACAGGTGGGGGGAGATGGGCCTGGGTCCGCCTGCCTGAAGTGCACTGCACCTACTAAAACTGCTCCAGGGACCTGCATACTGTCATGGAGCTGGGTATGACATTTGAGGCTGGCATAGAGGCTGGCAAAAAATATTTTTAAAAGTTCTTTTTGAGGGTAGGATGGGGTTAGTGACCACTGGGGGGAGTAAGGGGAGGTCATCCCCGATTCCCTCCGGTGGTCATCTGGTCAGTTCGGGCACCTTTTTGAGGCTTGGTCATAAAAAAAAAGGACCAAGTAAAGTCGCCCAAGTGCGTTATTGGTCGAGGACGCCCATGTGTTAGGCACACCCCAGTCCCGCCTTCAATGCGCTTCCAACACGCCCCCCATGAACTTTGGTCGCCCCCGCGATGGAAAGCAGTTGAGGACACCCAAAATTGGCTTTTGATTATGCCAATTTGGGCATCGCTGGGAGAAGGACGCCCATCTCCCGATTTGTGTCGAAAGATGGGCGCCCTTCTTTTTCGAAAATAAGCCTGAAAGTTGACTAACTTAAGAAAAATTGCACATGAAGTCAGAAAAGATGCAGGGAAATAACTTTGGCTCGAGTAGGGCTGGATAAGCAAGTCCTGCACAGTATGTGCAGCTAGTGTTAGTCGCCGTGTGTGTGTCTAGCTAGTCAATTGCAGAATAAGAGAAATCAGGATTTAAAAATAAGTGTTGGTTAATGTGTCTATCCAAAATGAATACTGAGCCTGGCCTTTAACATTGAAAAACCTGCTCAACAGTTTGTTCTCCCTAGGACTCGCATTTAATGAGATTGTTAAGTAATTTTTCCCCACACAACCCAGGGAGAGTGTTTTAAAAAAAATCTTTTGAGATGTAATGATTACCTTAACTGTTATCTAGTTACATGCTTATCTATATATTTGGCATTCTGGATGAAAAAGTCCCAGCATTCATGGAGTCATCTGAACCCCCCCTGTGATCAAACGAAGGCCTCATTCCAAGATTACAGCCTTCCAGTATTTTATTTTACCATGTTCAAGAATAAGAATCATTTATTTCAGTGATTGTACATCAGACTCATTTCTTAAATTTTATAAGCATAAGAGTAGAGAGGTGTGGTAGCCGTGTTAGTCCACTTTTAAAGGTAATCAATAGAAATCAAACAAAATAAAACATGGAAAAGAAAATAAGATGATACCTTTTTTATTGGACATAACTTAATACATTTCTTGATTAGCTTTTTATTTTATTTATTTATTGCACTTGTATCCCACATTTTCCCACCTATTTGCAGGCTCAATGTGGCTTACAAAGATCTGTTATGGCAGCACCATAGCAGGGAAGAAATACAATTGGTGTTGTAAAGAGATAAAAGAAACAAGAGGATCTGGTTATGCAGCTATACCGTGAGATATTCTGAATGAAGGAGTGTAAGGGTTGTGTTCAAGTAATTATGGGTTCTCGTGGTAGGCTTTGTTAAAGAGATAGGCTTTCAAAGCTTTGCGGAAGCTAATTAATTCGTTGATCGTTTTCAAGTGAGTTGGTAGTGCATTCCACATCTTCGTACTCATGTAGGAAAAGCTGGACGCATGTGTTAGTTTGTATTTGACCCCTTTACAGCTGGGGAAGTGTAGGTTGAGAAAGATGCGGGAAGATCGTTTAGCATTTTTGGGTGGAAGGTCCACTAGGTCTAGCATGTAGGTCAGGGCATCTCCATGAATGATTTTATGAACAATCGTGCATATCTTGAACATGGTACGTTCTTTCAGTGGGAGCCAGTGTAAGTTCTTTCTTAGGGGTTTTGCACTTTCAGATTTTGTTTTTCCGAATATGAGTCTGGCTGCGGTATTCTGGGCCGTCTGAAGTTTCTTGATGATCTGTTCTAGCTTTCAAAGGTTGCCCTTCTTCATCAGATCGGAAGAGCAACCTTCAAAAGCTAATCATCCACTCTCTCATTACCTCTCGCCTTGACTACTGCAACCTACTCCTCACTGGCCTCCCAATTAGCCATCTATCCCCCCTTCAGTCCATTCAGAACTCGGCTGCACGTCTTATCTTCCGCCTGGACCGATATACTCATATCACCCCCTCCTCAAGTCACTTCACTGGCTTCCGATCAGGTACCGCATACAGTTCAAGCTTCTCCTACTAACATACAAATGCACTCGATCCGCAGCCCCTCCTTACCTCTCTACCCTCATCTCCCCTTACGTTCCTACCCGTAACCTCCGCTCTCTAGACAAATCCCTCCTTTCAGTACCCTTCTCCACCACCACCAACTCCAGGCTCCGCCCTTTCTGCCTCGCCTCACCTCAAGCCATAGGCGTAGACTGGGGGGGTGAGGGGGGGCAATGCCCCCCCAAATGACGCGAGGCGCCACCGCGCCATTAGTTAAAGAAAAACAAAAAACCACATGCAAGCACGCGCTCCTCTCCATCCGCTTGGCTTCCCTGCCCTCTCTATCTGCGTCCCGCCTTCCTCTGACGTCATTTCCTTTCGGGCGGGACGCAGACAGAGAGGGCAGGGAAGCCAAGCGGATGGAGAGGAGCGTGTACGTCTACCCCTCTCCATAGGCGCCCGGTATAAGAGGCTTGGGGAGGCTAAGCCTTTCCAGCCAGAAGTGCAGCAAGGGCAGGGCAGACTGGACCACCCCGGGTGCAGCTCCCGCTGCCTTGAACATCTCCCTCCCTCCCTCCCTCCCTCCCTCCCTCCCGTGGACCGCGCGATCATTACCGCCGCCACCCCCCCGACTACTGCAGTATCGCTCTCCCCCTCCGCTCCTGTCCTGTCACGTCGTCTTTGAATGTCAAGGATTCCTTCCGGTAGCATCAAAATTGGCAATGATGTAAGCGCTGCTTTCAGCCTGCCCCGGAAGCACTCTCTGTACAGTTTCCCGCGTAGGAAGGACGCTGTCCAGAGAAGGCTTCTGGGGCAGGCTGAAAGCAGCGCTTACATCATTGCCAATTCTGCTGCTACCGGAAGGAATCCTCGACGTTCAAAGACATGACAGGAGCGGAGGGGGAAAGCGATACCGAACTAGTCCGGGGGGGGGGGGGGGTGAGCGATGCATCATGCCAGCCAGCTGCTAGACCAAAGGGAAAGGGGGTGGTGAGAGGAGGATGTGAGGTGCCACATCTAAGGGGAAGAGGGAGGAAGGAAAGCAATGGCAGGGAATAGGAAAAGGGGGGTGGAGAAAGGAGTGAGAGTGATGGGAGCAAAAAGGGGAGGGAAGAGAAAGGTGGGATGCATGAGGACGCTGGAGGAGAGAGAGAGAAAGTGGAAAAGTGCAGGGGAGAGCCAGGGACATGCAAAAGAGCAGGGGAGAGTCAGAGAGAGATGGGGAGAGAAAGAGGGGACATGGAAGAGAGCAGGGGACAGGCAGAGAGAGATGGGGAGCGAAAGAGGGGACATGGAAGAGAGCAGGGGAGAGCCAGAGAGAGATGGGGAGAGAAAGAGGGGACATGGAAGAGAGCAGGGGAGAGCCAGAGAGAGATGAGGAGAGAAAGAGGGGACATGGAGGAGAGCAGGGGAGAGCCAGAGAGAGATGGGGAGAGAAAGAGGGGACATGGAAGAGAGAAGGGGACAGCCAGAGAGAGATGGGGAGAGAAAGAGGAGACATGGAAGAGAGCAGGGGACAGCCAGAGAGAGATGGGGCGCGAAAGAGGGGACATGGAAGAGAGCAGGGGAGAGCCAGAGAGAGATGGGGAGCGAAAGAGGGGACATGGAAGAGAGCACGGGAGAGCCAGAGAGAAGATGCTGGATGGAAGAGGAGAGAGAGAGAGATTAGTGGAAAGATGGGGAGAGAGAGAGAGAAGCTGCTGGGGAGAAACTGGGGCAGACCCTAGCTGTCAGACGGAGAAATGCTGAGTGAAAGGAGGGAGAAAGAGGGAAAATGCTGGAAGGAGGGGGCAGAAAGAGGGAAGACACTGGACGTAAGGGTAGGGAGGGAAAGAGGAAAGACACTGGAAGGATGGGGATAGAGAGGACATGCTGAATGGAAAAGGGTCGAGAGAGAGAACTGTTTAGAAGGAAGGGAGATAGAGGGAGACAATGGATGGAAGGAGAGGGAGACAATAGACGGAAGGATTGGGAGAGGGTAATGGGTAGAAGGATGGAGAGAGAAAGAGGGATGACACTGGATGGAAGGGTAGAAGAGAAAGACATGGATGGATGGAGGGGAGGGAAGAAGGAGATGCACACGGATGGAGTAGAAGGGAGAGAGGAGAAATGCCGGACATGGATGGAGGGGAGGAAAGACAGAGGAAGTTCATGCACATGGATGGAGGGGAGACATGCTGGATTTGGATGGAGGGGAAATTGCTGAATTTAAGGGCTGGATTGGAACACTTTGAGGGCAGATGCTGAAACTGGAGAAAGGATAAGGACAGGGCTACAGATGGTAGACAGGACGCATAAGGACACAGGAGGATGGTGGACATGTTGAGAGAAAAAATATCAAATGGAAAGAAGACACTGGGACCAAAGAATAGAAAAACTAAATGATCAGACAAAAAAGGTAGAAAAAAGTATTTTATTCAGAATTTATTAACTGGAATATGTCAGCTTTTGGAAATGTGCATCTGTGATATTTTGCATGTAAGTTTCAATTTTTCTAGTATTGCTGCATGCTGAGTCTGACTTCTTGAGGTAACTTTCCAGTTTTGCCTTCATATCTGTTGTGTCATGTGTTTTTCATGTGTAATCAAGGTGCAGTATTCTACTAGTGTGTAGTATTTACAGCCCTTTTTTTGTTTGTTTCAATAGGTTGTGTACTGGTGTTTTAGAGCCCGGTGTAATTACAGTGCTGCTTTTCCACGCATAAGGTTGTAGCTCATCCTGTCCTTGGAATTAGTGCTGTTATGGTTTGCTAAGGTTATGAGTGTGTTTTTGCACAAGTTTGTGTATAGTGTTTTGCAGTGGAGAGATTGTGTATTGGCATTACTGAGGTGGCACCAAAACATCGGAAAGGGTTTTAGAGCCTAAATCATGACACACTACCTTTTGAAGGATCTATATATAGTTGTTAATAAAAGGAGCTCATTGTGAACACTATCCACCCTAAAAGGGTGTTTTGTGGCTCTACATGAGAATTGTGATATTATGATCCCTTGTTTCATATTGTTGACGGTCTGCATTTTCTATATGGGTAGTATATTGGTGTATTAGGGTCTGCCTAGTGTTATGGTACAGTAAGGTTTGAGTATGTTTTTGCACAAATATGTGCATAGTGTTTTGCAGTTGAGCGATTGTGGTTAGTATATGCTTTGAGCAACCACTTTATTCTTTGACATATGATACATATCTAATATCTAAATTTAACAAAAGGTATTGTGACTATTTTATTTTTACTTATTTTTTTTCTGTGTTAATTGTGGCTATAAGCTCCGCCCCTGGCTCCACCCCTAACCCCGCCCCCTTTAGCCTCCCCAAACAGTTGGGCCACCGACCGCCTATGCCCCTCTCTCTTCCTCCCTCCCTCCGGCGCAGGCAGCAGTCTTTTCCAGCGTTCCTGGCAGCGGTAGCGTTGTACACGCTGCCTTTGGCTCTGCCCCGAAGCCTTCTCTTCAAGTTCCTGTTCCCGCATAGGTGGGAACAGGAACTTGAAGAGAAGGCTTCCGGGGCAGATCGAAGGCAGCGTGTACATCGCTACCGCTGCCAGGAACGCTGAAAAAGCTGAAGATTGTTGCCTGCACCGGAGGGAGGGAGGGAGGAAGAGAGGGGGTAAACGGAGTCACCATCTTGGACCTCGCGGGGGGGGGGGGGAGCAGAGGGAAGATGGATGGGACTGGGAGGGGTGGGAAGCAGAGGGAAGGAGCAGGAGATGGATGGGTCTGGGTGGGGTGGGAAGCAGAGGGAAGGAGCAGGAGATGGATGGGACTGGGAGAGGAGGTGAGCAGAGGGAAGGAGCAAGAGATGGATGGGACTGCGAGGGGTGGGGAGCAGAGGGATGGACCAGGAGATGGATGGGATTGGGAGAGGTCAGGCACAGCAGAGGGAAGGAGCAGAAGATGGATGGGACGGAGGGATGGTGAGCAGAGGGAAGGAACAGAAGATGGATGGGACTGGGAGGGGTGGGGAGCAGAGGAAAGGAGCAAGAGATGATGGGACTGCGAGGGGTGGGGAGCAGAGGGATGGACCAGGAGATGGATGGGATTGGGAGAGGTGAGGCACAGCAGAGGGAAGGAGCAGAAGATGGATGGGACGGAGGGATGGTGAGCAGAGGGAAGGAACAGAAGATGGATGGGACTGGGAGGGGTGGGGAGCAGAGGGAAGGAGCAAGAGATGGATGGGACTGCGAGGGCTGGGGAGCAGAGGGATGGACCAGGAGATGGATGGGATTGGGAGAGGTGAGGCACAGCAGAGGGAAGGAGCAGAAGATGGATGGGACGGAGGGATGGTGAGCAGAGGGAAGGAACAGAAGATGGATGGGACTGGGAGGGGTGGGGAGCAGAGGGAAGGAGCAAGAGATGGATGGGACTGGGAGGGTGGGGAGCAGAGGGAAGCCTACTAGAAAGAAGACACTGCATAAAACAGAAGACACTGGGATCAAAGCGAATAGAAAAACTAAATGATCAGACAACAAAGGTAAATAAAAGTATTTTTTTCATAATTTATTAATTGAAATGTGTCAGCTTTTTGAAATGTGCATCTGTGATATTTTGCCTGTAAATTTCATTTCCTTCCTCCATATTAGCATATTCATTTGCATATGTATATATGCAAATGATATGCTAATATGCTCCGCCCATTCTTTGCCCCCCCAAATGAAACAGTCAAACTACGCCTATGCCTCAAGCGTGGAACAAACTCCCTGAGCACATACGCCAAGCCCCCTCCATGCCCATCTTCAAATCACTGCTCAAAGCCCACCTCTTCAATGTCGCCTTTGGCACCTAACCACCACACCTATACTCAGAAATCTAGACTACACCAACTTGACATTTTGTCCTTTAGATTATAAGCTCATCTGAGCAGGGACCGTCTTTCTTTGTTAAATTGTACAGCGCTGCGTAACCCTAGTAGCGCTCTAGAAATGTTAAGTAGTAGTAGTAGTAATCAAGAAATGTATTAAGTTATGTCGAATAAAAAAGATATCATCTTATTTTCTTTTCCATGTTTTATTTTGTTTGATTTCTATTGATAAGCATAAGAAGAAGCATAGATGCATTTATTACATCTCACAGTCTGCTCATTTATAATTCCTGAGTAAAATATTGTGGTTGGCATCTTAGCCCACCCTCATGTTTAGAAATAAGGGTCAACAAATTGTAGGTTCACCAAAGAGTTAACAAGGGCATCTGCTTTCTCACCAATGACCAGACAAAGCCCTTTTAGTAGTGTAACGTTCTACTGTCTGTTTTCCTCCCCTCCTCCCTCCCTTTTCTATTCCTTTCCTGAGCTGTAACAACCTATGCAGACAGCATCATGTTAGTTGAATGTGTTCTATTTAACACAGTGTAATAATGCTGTCTTTTCACTGATCTGATGGAGAGGCCCTGTCAACAGAGGTACGGAGTTAGTCCAGTAGAATGTTTGACACTTTGTTCTTTACATTTCTGGTTTCTGAAATGAAATTATGGGTTTCAAGTATGTAGAAAGAAGGAAGGAACTAGATCTCAGTGGACAGGATTGGATAATTCTGTTTTTATGTGTGTTTAAAGTTCTGCTTCTCAATGGGAAACAGGTTGGTATTTCCTTTAAGCAGGTAAACAGCCCAAATAAGAATGACTGATTTGTCCTTGCCCTGAAAATGTCAAGGACAAATGAAGATCAAGTATGCATATGTAGTATGCAGTATGGAGTGGGGGACCCAGGTCCCTATCTCCCTCTACCTGTCACACTTGTGGTGGAAACTGTGACCTCTCCCAAGGTCACCAAAACCCTACTGTACCCACATATGAGTGCCCCCTTTACCCATAATGGCTATTGTAGTGGTGTATAGTGGGAGACAGTGTGGCTTGGGTGGGTTTTGGACAGCTCAGGGGACAAGATAAGGGAGCAAAGGTGAGATGTACACCTGGACGCATTTTTATAAAGTGCACAGAAGTGCCATCTAGGGTGTCCCATTGCTCTCCTGGGATGTCTGGGGGCCCAGTCTACTAAAAATGCTGGCTCCTCCTACATCCAAATGGCATGAATCTCTACGTTTTGAACTTATTCATTTTTTTTTTTTTTTTAATGGACCAAAAAACAAAATGTCCAAAGCAACAAAACCTTGTTTGAAGCAGTATCTTCAAAAAAAAAAGAAGACATTTTTCTTTTTATAAAATGACCTAAAATGACCTTCTTTCCTATTCACAAGATGTTCAAAATCGGACTTAGGCGTCATGTCAAAAATGCCCCTCCACGTTACATTTCAAATGAAAAATAAGGTGATACCATTTTGTTCGACTAACTTAATACATGAAATAGCTACCCTGAAAGACTGATCCAATCACGTCTATGTCTGAATGCAGTGTCCTCCACTCAGCTAGCAGCTAATGAAGCAACACAGTAGTACTGAAACTATAAACGCTCTTTTCCATAGCATGATTAACTCTGGCATATTCATACACTTCACACAAAAAAGCTGAATCTATAGTGAAATTCAACTTGCTTTTATGAACTGCTGTGAGTCACCCTTCCCTCTTTCTCTTTTTTTCTGACACATCATCGCATGTGTAGGTTATAGAATAGTGCCAGTTATGTGCATAAATTAGTTGGCAAATTAGACACTAATTGGCAGTAACAACCAAAAATTGGCGTTAATTGGGTGCTAATTTGCAATTAGGAATGCAAAAGCACTTAGTCACTATTCTTAAAACTTAGGGGGGGAATTCTGTATGTACCCGAGGATTCTATATATCATGCCTTAATTTCCACATGGAAGTTGAAGCATATTCTATAACAGTGCGCGTAGCTACTCAGCACTATCAGCACTCAGTTGGATGTTAACAAGCAATTATCAGCACCAATTGATATTAATTAAGATTAACACATACAGCTCGCTATCAAGCTCATTTTCAAAGCACTTAGCCTCCCAAAGTTCCATAGAAACCTATGGAACTTAGCCTCCCAAAGTGCTTTGAAAATATGCCTCTAGGTGTATTCTGTAATGTGATATGCTTAAATTCTAAGTCGCATAGTTGGAAAGTGGGTGTGGCCATGGGCAAGGCATGGGCGTTTCTACTATCCATATGCTTTGTTATAGAATGTTATGTATGTATGCTCCTTAATGCAATACCATTTTTAATTCTGTTACCCAAAAATGACAACCATTATGGCAAATGTAAGCCACATTGAGCCTGCAAATAGGTGGGAAAATGTGGAATACAAATGCTACAAATAATAATAATAATAATATACTCACTCTGCCCCTAATTTAGGCATCAGGACTTATGCCAAGTAAAACATGGCATAAATGGCCGTGACTAAATTTCGCCATGTGGAGAGGCACTCAGCGTATTCTATATACCGTGTAGAAATTTAAGCCTCGTCTATATAATCTAGGCATACTTTAGAGAATACGCCTAGGCGTACTTTTTTTTTTCATGTGGAATTTTCAGGTGCCATATATAGAATCTAGCCCATAATGCTGAAAGTTAGAGGCAGAAAAAAATCTATGCTGATCCCCCACTCTATCGAGGATACCTGATATTTATAGAATACTGGCCTAGCACACTGGTCATGTTTATCTTTGTGCGCTAGACTTATGCCTGATAGAAACAAGTGTAAGTCCAGCACCCAAAGTTAGGCACAGATAGCACTATCCTATAATTTTTTTAAACACCCTTTACCCACCTATACCAGTGGCGTAGCTACGTGGGGCCATGTGGGCCTGGGCCTGGGCCCCCCTAGATTTGGCCCTGGACCCCCCTGCCGATGACCCTCTCGACCCCTCCTCCCGCTGCCAACCCGCCATCGCCTACCTTTGCTGGCGGGGGACCCCAACCCCAGCCAGCCAAGGTCCTCTTCTTCCGGCGCAAGGCTTTGTTCAGTTTCTGACGTCCTGCACGTTTTGCCGCACTTGCATTTTCGGCAAAAATTTTTAAAAGACCTATTTTACAGGCACGCTAAAAAATGGATCGGCACGCGTCCAAAACCTGTGACTACACTACCGCAAGACATTTTTCAGCGCTCCTTTGTAAAAGGACCCCTAATTTTGTGTCCTCTTCAAATTCAAGATTGTGAGGAATTGCATGAGAAACTGATGAGACTGGGAGAATGAATGACAAGTGCAAAGTGATGCATATAGGGAAAAATAATCTCAACTGTAAGTACACAATTTGGGATTATTCATTAGGAGTCACCACCCAAGTAAAGAATATAAATGTGATCAAGGGCAACATGTGGTCCCCTTTTACCAAGCTGTGGCAAAAGGAGGCCTGTGCTGGCATCAGTGCGTGTTTTGGATGCACGCCAAGGCCTCCTTTTTTCCGCAGCTGGTAAAAGGGTAGTCTTTCTTTTCTGCAGGAAATGGTCATGCGGCAAGTAAAGCACTTGCCGTGCAGTCATTTTTTTTTTTTGGGGGGGGGGCCCTTACGGTAAGGGCTCCCGCTCTAACCCGGCAGTGTGGGCAGCCCGCAGCACTGCCCGATTACCGTCGGGTACACCTTGCCACTACAAAAATAAATATATTTTTGTAGTGCCAGACATGATGGCGCACTGGGGGTGGGAAGTACTTCCATGCTGCTGCGATAGCCCAGTGGTAATTCCTGTGTAGCGAGCGCGCTACTTTGTAAAAGGGGCCCTGTGTGTTTGGCTCAGTGTGTGGGGTGTTCAAAAATGCAAACTGTTAGGCACTTTAGGACAGAAATGGAGAATAAACGGAGAATATCATGATACCTCTGTAATGCTCAATGATCCTATTGTACCTTGAGTATTGTGCGCAATTCTGTTTGTCGAATCTCAAAAATTAGAACTAGAAAAGGTACAGAGAATGGTAGCCAAAATGAAGGGGATTGAATAACTTGTCATATGAGAAAAATCTAGAGATCCTGGAGAAGAGGTATCTGAAGGGAGATATGATAAAAGTCTTGAAAATTATGAGTAGACTGGAATAGGAAAATGCAAATTGGTTGTTTACTCTTTAAAAAAGTAGAAAGACTAGCTTAGTGGGTCATGATATGAAGTTACTAAGTAGCACATTTAACTCAAACCAAAGAAAATATTTTTCACTGGAGGCACAATTAAATTCTGGATTCATTTCTACTGGCTGTGGTAAAAGCAATTTGCATAGCTGGATTTAAAAAGTGTTCATGGTATGTTCTGAGAGGAAAAGTCCACAACAGTTACTACTAGATAGTGATATTCTGTGGATATACACAGGTTTAAGGGTAAGTAGCATGGAATCTACTTTTTGGGATTCTCTCAGGCACCTGAATTGGCCACTTTTAAAATGGGATGCTGGGCTTGATGGACCTTTGAACTGACCCAATATGGCAGTTCTTATGTCCTTATGTTCTTTTCCTGCCCTCTTTTAGTTGGACATTCTGTTGAGTTGTTTTTGTGTTAAATAAAGTTTCAGATATTTCCCATATCAAGCATACACCCGCAGTGTGAATATAGAGCATGCTGTATATGCTTTTTACATTATCCAAATCAGCTTAATATGGCTTCTCATCTTTCACTGGGGAAGAAAGGATTAACAAGTGCTCTATCCTGTCCATGTGAGTCGCCCATCAGGAAAGCTTATGCAGCACAGGCGATAGGCTGTTGCATAGTGCTGACAGAAGGTAGAGTGAAATGTCAGCCCTTCAGATGCGATGCTCTGTAGCACTGGAATAAGGCCTGTAGCGCCTTCAGAGAGTGACAGCTAAATCCTTCATTCTTTCAGCTTCCAGCATATGGCATGAAGTAGGGTGTGAAAGATAAATTTCTTGGTATAGGTGCACGAAAAATCTACAACACTTTTTTTTCCCTGTTTATCTGCAGAGGGGGCTCAGAAGAGCCTTGTTATCTAAGAATAGAATTGTGATCTTTCTGCTGTCCTTGCCCACAGAAGAAGGAGGTGTGAAATCCATGGGGATTGTTGTCACGTGATACCTGCATAAACAAATGTTCATGTAGTTTTCTTTGAATATTGACTATTAGGTCTACAAGTTAAGACACACTCAGACTTTGCACCTTGCTAACATATTGAAAATTGCCCCTTGAAGATTAGGGTGCCTTGGAGAGGAAAGGAAGAGAGAAAGAGACTGTACCTGGGGAGGAGAAGAGAGAGGAAGGGGAAGGAGAGACAGACAGATTACCATGATGGAAAGGAGGGGGCAGGGGAGGGGAGGGGAGAGAGAGAGCAAGAGCAGGGATGGGGATAGAATGGGAGAGAGGCAGTATATACCTCATACGATCACTATACAACTTTGTATTTGTTATCCACCGACTGGGCAAACGCCTTTGACAGTACTATGTAAGCCATATTGAGCCTGCAAATAGGTGGGATAATGTGGGGTAAAAATGCAATAAATAAATAAATAAAACATGCCAGGGGATTTGGGAAAAGTGTGTCTGGCTTGGTTGGACGCAATCCTGGGGCCACTGCAAATGTGCTAGGGGTGTCTACTAGTATTGTATAATGTAAATGAGCCACATCAAGGATCCCAAATGAGCTGCTAAGCTGCAGATTAAGTAATTTTTCTGTAGTAAGTACAAATAAACTGGCATCTGTCAGCTACAGCACGGCTCTTTGAAATTGAGGGATGTATCTTGGGGCTTGTGTGCATCACCATGGTAAATAAATGGTTTATTTCTGTACACTGCCTTGGGAGAATCTATTCATAAAGGTGGTTAATAAATCTTAAATAAATAAAATAGCCATATGAAAGGCCTAGAAGAATGACTGGGTTGTAATAGGTTAGCAACCTCCGAACTCAAGAGTGAAGCAAGAAAACTGAGCAAATGTAACAAGACACTACAATTTTATATTAATTATAACACTTGGAAATTAATAAGTATTTCTTGTTTTACTTACCATTTGCTCAGGTTGGACTCAGGGCACAAGGTCATAATCCAGATGTCTTCAGCCATGTGAGAATTAATGATATTCATAATAAGATGGTCCCCTGGAGACATTTTATTGTTATCCAGTAGATTTCTGAAATGTATGTTTTTAGTGTAGATCCCCTATGGGTGAGGTTTTAAAAGCGGATGGTAAAAGAATTTAATAACGGTGTAGGGTTCCTCGCTAAACACTCACCACGTAGGGAATTTACAGGAAAATTGAGGAAATTCAGTGCCAGATATACTATATCTGGTGCAATTTAAGATGTTAAATGAAATTCCCCTGATGATGGTTCAAGTGTTACCAAGTGATAACAATATTGCACACCAATTTTTAGATTATAATGATTTATTGCACAAAATGTTTTTTTTTAATTCAGTAAATATCAGCAATAAATAGATTTTAAAAAAACAGCTGTATTAAAATGTAGCTATTCTATTGAGTTAAAATACCAATTTTAAAGTGCAAATGTTTTTTGGCCCAGAAAACGCTGGACCTGCAAAGGGTCAAAGAAACACAATGGGGCACACTCAAAACGGCCCTGAAGACCGTCAGACCCACCGGAGGGTCAAAAGAAAAACTGGGCACATCCAAAAAAGGCCCAAAGTTACCAGCAGACCCCGGAGCAACCCGGATGGGCTGAAAACGGCCCAGCAGACCCCGGAGCCCCAGTAAGTCCCTTTAACGGGGACACCCTTCCTTTTTAATTTTGATATTACCCCATCTACATTAGTATGCTCAGCAATCTTATTGCTCCTATGGCTTCCATCTTCAGCTGCCTTCCTCAGACAAGAGATTGGAGGGCTACCTTCCTCTATGGTACCTCTCCATGCTGATATTTGATCAGCAGAGTTATCCAGATTTGTGCAAATTGCCTTCCCTCCATCCCCAGGCCTGAACACTAAACCTGTGTGGTGCGCTCATCATGTGACTGGCCTCCCAGTGGGCACAAGATCAGGACTCGGATCTCCAGTGCCTCTAGACAAACATGTTTGCAGACAAAGACAACCCTTTAAAGCTCAGATGCTAACTTTGGTGATATAATTAAAGATCCCAACTGCTTAGTCAGACTTCAAGAAGCAACCTTTACGTTCTCAAGAACTCATAACTACATATTCAGGTAGTTAGGTCAGTTCAAGAAAAGGTGTTGCATCTTACCAAGACACAAGCTGTTTCCAAAATAAAGTTCAACTACCAGAGCTCCTTTACTTTGGAAAAACTCTATACTAATTCACCCAAGACGGCGTTCAGCAAGAATAAATCAAATATAGGCAGTAGACAATTACAGCAGTAAAAATATTCAAACAACAGTACAAGGTATGGCATAGTATGCTACTTACAGTGCTGGCACAATACACAATAATTAAAGCAAATTATGAAGGCAATCCCCTCCTAATACTTCTGTCTGAACAACCATATACAACAATGGAGAAGATAGATAGAGTCAACTGGCAATAAATCTGACCATACAATAAATTTATAGAATTGAGAGGTGATGCCTCAAGAAGCCCCCGGCTGGATAACTCAAAAGCTCACAGGGGCTGGGCTGCTTCATCATCGGCAACCACCTCTACAAATAATTTTTCTCTTATTGCTTTTCCTTTACTTAGAAATTTCAATATACAAATTACTTAGCTTTCATTCCATCTAAGCTCTCAGGACGCTGAATCTGACCATGACCAACGGTGGCCAGCGTTTCGTCACCTGCCTCAGGGTCAAATGGTCTGCGTCAATCTGTAAAGAAAAAATAATAATGAGAACAACAAACTATAGAACATAGCACTAGTCTCATTCTAAAATTTTTTAAAGACCTTAGATTAAAGAATACTCAGCTTCAACGGGCCAGCAAAAGAAAAAATGGCCCCTCTGGTTTAAATACTGAGTTACGTCAGACGCCAGGATTCAACCTGACCAATCAGCTTGTAGACAGTCCGTTACAACATCCGAACAGAGTTATCCAACCGGGGGCTTCTTGAGGCATCACCTCTCGATTCTATAAATTTATTGTATGGTCAGATTTATTGCCAGTTGACTCTTTATCTATCTTCTCCATTATTGTATATGGTTGTACAATACACAATAAAACATCTTATTAGATAGCATAGGGTGTAAGCAAAGATGGAACATATAGATAGATAAGAGAGAGTAACAGGAGTTAGAAAATAAGGGAAAATAATTTAATGAAATTTGCACATGAAGTCATAAAGGTGCTTGAATATTATCTCAGCTAGAGTAAGAGTGGATAAGCAAGCCCTGCTATAGTAGGTGCAGCCATTGTTAATCCTTGCTAATCCTTCTTTCATTAAAGGCCAGGGTGAAGTACCAAGCTTTGACCTGCTTCCTGAAGTAGAGATAGTCTTGTGTTAATTGAAGCCTTGTAGGTGGTGCATTCCAGAGTGTGGGGCTACTACAGAGAAGACTTGCTTTGGAGAGGGTGTGGTTAGGGATACTCCTTGGGAGGACCTGAGTGACCTTGGAGGTGTATAGAAAGAGATCCTGCTTTTCAAGTACTCTGGTCCATTTCCTTTAAGAGTCTTGAAGATCAATCATACAATTTTAAATGTAGCCACCTTGGGTTCTTTATTTCTTAATGGTCACATGGTTCCAGGGAGGCTAACAAACTGGAAATTCTTAATTGTCGGTGGTCACTTGATGGTCACATGAGAACTCATCAAGCCAGTCATATTAATGGCTTCCAACTTGTCTGTTTCATTGTATTATTCTACTTTAGCATTCAGGTATTGCATAGTACAGTCATAATAAAAGAGAAGAAAATGTTGATGTTGTTCTGAGATCAAGCGAGATGACTGAAGAAACAATAGTCAGGTACAAATGGCCAGACTGGGTGGACCAATGGATCTGTTTCTGCCAATATGTTTTGTTTATTTCTTTGAGAAAATGGTGAAGATATAAGCATGTATTCTTGATACATTTTTGTCATAAGAAAGATATATTTGATGCTGTTGTATGTTCCTATTACTATTCCTGTCATCAGAATGATTTACCAGAATTTTAATGAAAAATATGTTAGATAGTACCATACCCTGACCTTCTCAATATGCTGTGTGTTAGTTGACTGGTCATTCCATTCTTTCATAAAGGTTACCAAGGCTGTAAACTGAGGAGAAGGGGACTTCCCAGCCAAACAAATTACCGAATACTGAAAAGGTCAGCTGAGAACAGCACACTACCATAATTCATAAAATATTTGAAGATTAAAACTCTTAATCCCGTAGTATGTAGGCAAGACGCATCAAGATTGTCTTGGTCTATTCATGATTTTAATTAAGTTACACTACTACTACTACTACTTATCATTTCTACAGCGCTACTAGACGTATGCAGCGCTGCACACAAAGATGTAAGTTTACTTCTGTGGCTTTAGCATGCTCATAATTTGTCCTTGAAGATGCTTTTTTCTTGGATACCTGTTGTCTTTTCATTCCTTACTTATCTTGTAAGGGGCCCTTGTACTAAGCCGCATAGGCGTGTATGCACATCCTACGTTCATCAATTTTGAACTACCACCCGGCTACCGCGTGGGCTGGGCGGTACTTTAATTTTTTATGTGCGTCCACTAATGCACTGGAAATTTTCCGGCGCATGCTGCTAACCGGACCGTAATCGGCATTATATCCGCATAGACCATTACCGCCCAGTTAACATATGAGACTTTACCGCTAGGTCAGTGGGTGGTGGTAAGGTCTCAGGCCCAAAATTGACGTGCGCCAATTTTTATTTAGCCGCACGCCCATTTTCGGCCCCAAATAAAGGCCTATTTTGCAGGCACGGTGAAAAATGAACCTGCACGCATCCAATACACACGTCTACACCGGCACAGGCCATTTTTTGGCGCACCTTAGTAAAAGGACACCTAAGGTTTTTTTTTAAATGTTAAACTGTACCAGTTGTACACCATCTTTAGTGAATCTCTTCAGAAAGGTTGTTAATAAATCCCAATAAATAAATATCTTTCATTCTCTGTGTTCATTATATTCAAGCAGAAACACACTTTTGACTAAATTCTATAAATAAGCTATAAAAAATCATCACCAAAAAAATAGTGCTTACCACTATTTTGTAAACAGCGCTTAAAATTAGGCACCATTTATAGAATAGCACTTAGTGCCGGGAGCTGTGACTACATTTAGGCGTGACCATTTATAGCAACAAAACCTTGGTGTAAATCTCCATGCCTAAATTAGGTGCGGATTCCCGTTATTCTATAACAACATGCATGAATTGTGGGAACGCCCACGATCCACCCATGACTTCCATGTCCGTGCCCCCTTTTTGGACCTGCATATAAAATGTATATGTGTAAATTTTAATTAAATCCAATTAGCACCAATAACTGCTTGTTGAGAAACCAATTATGAGCTTTAATTGGCTTGTTATTCAATTAAATTGCACACACAAATTGGGCACATGCCCAAATTTGTGTGCACAATTTTTAGCAACTTTTATGCTTTTTTGTATTAGCAAGGACCGTAAAAATGTCATGCTGTTTGCTCCCGATATATGAGACATTAGCTGATGATCACCAATATCGCAAGATGAAGTGCTGATCTCTGTTCTTGCTGTTATTGAAGTTATCCAGTGTATCCAACAGCTGATAACTTCATCATGCTCCTTTTATGTTAATGCTTATTAGACAGAGTAATAGTGCAACAAGGTATTGGGCGATGAACATTTAAGGAAATTAAGCTTTTGATGTCTCCATGGTTCCAGCCATCTGTTACTAGAGAAAAAAAGAGGGAGGTAAAAATGTTGGCTTAATAATACCATAACTGTGCTACAGGGTCCATGTCTGTATGCAACTCCTCTCAGTTAAGAGAAGCAGCTGAGAAGCAACCCCTCATGTCTCACACAAATCCCTGTGACTGTTCTAACCCTCAAAAGTGGCCCTGTGTTCAGTGTCTGTCTGTCAACTAGACAAGTCTCTGTTCTGTGGAATGTACAATCTCTATACAGTACTGTGTACTGTATACTTTGTTGCACTATATAAATATTTCACAGTAGTAGTAGCATGAAGATGGAACTTTGCTAGGTAGATACATTCATATATTTGTGCATAATTATGCATTTACCAAGTATTGCTAAGCTAAGATAGCTGCAAAGTGGTGTGGTGGAGCAGTACCAGGTGGATAGAATGGAATGAGAGGTTTCCTGAATAGACTATCAATAGTATTGCCAGGGATAATTTTTCCTAATTTATATCCCCCCACTTCCTCACACTTCTCCCCCCAACCTCCAAAAAAAATCACTTAGCCAAGTCATTGAAGTTGTAGTCGGAGAGTTGGACACAGGATGTTGGGCTTAATGGACCTTTGGTCTGACCTAGTGTGATCCACTTTATGTTCTTATGACTGGACACAGCAGGGCCAAACACCAAGAATCCTTCTGGAACCCTACCATTAAATTCAATCATTCGCTGTTAATGTTTTCTAGTGACTGAGATGACTTCCCACTGGAGGCTGTTAATGCTGCGTCCGTAGCTTCCCAAGCACTGGTTAACCTGAGGAATGGAAAACCTGGCCTGGGAATCTAACCACTGTTTTCCACAAGGCCACTGAGCTACCAGAAAATGAATAGAGGAAAGCTGGGTACTGAGAGTCAAATCAGAAATTACTGTGGTATTCTAGTCACGCAGGGGCCCTTTTACAGAGCGGTGGTAAGTCCAACGCGCAGCTAAAAGACACACCCGCACTACCGCAGGCCACATTTTACTGCAGCTTTGTAAAAGGACCCCTCAGTTTTCTAAGAGGATTATGGGGATTTCAGTTGCAGATCTCATTCTGTTTTTCACAAGCTTTGCACCTGCATGGTGGGTAGGTTAAATATTTTTTACAGAATGGGTCGGCTATTAGACTTTTGAAGGAAAGCTCTATGAGATGCCAGTGGCTTCTGTAAATCGCCCATACCAGGAGTAACTCTATAGCTGAGCACCTGATAGGAACCTATTTTATATAGGAATATAGGTGCCTACTTTCGTTTATAAAATATTAACTGTGAAACTATTTGCCTATAGATTTGGCATGAGCAGTTATACCAGCCATAGAGCTGGCATGTGTGTGCCTAAGTGCCAGAGATACTACTACTACTACTAACTAGCATTTTGTACGTAACTTATAGTATGATTGTAAATGGGGGTCCCACCCAGACTCCACACTGTGTAAGAGATGCATGTATTTACAGAATTGTGATTAGGCAGAATTTTGGCATTTGTGTGTGTGTACATATACACATATATATGTCGCTATTCTAATGAATGGGGTGGAAAGAACCCAAATGTCAAGTGATCAGTCTCCACATAAAGGTAAGATGCTCCAAAAGAAACGTGGATTGGCCGCTGTCGGAGACAGGATGCTGGGCTTGATGGACCCTTGATCTTTTCCCAGTATTTATTTATTTATTTATTTATAGCATTTATATCCCACACTTTCCCACCCATGGGCAGGCTCAATGTGGCTTACATTAGTTCAAAAAGGCTAACATCAGTGTAAAAAGGCTTACATCAATCTAGTAACAAACAATCAGATACATTAAGGGTGAAGTAGTTGGTATGGCGGTACTTATGTACTTATGAAATGTACAGGGCAGAAATTCATGTTACAATTCAATAAATATATAGTAAAAAATTATTTAAACACCGAGGGGCCCTTTTACAAAGTGGTGGTAAGCCCAATGTGGGCTTACTGTACACTATCCCAGAACTACCACTGGCCCAATATGGCTTCTGGTGGTAGTTCCGGCTTGAGCGTGCGCCATTTATGGTGCACCAGTAAAAAAACTTTTTTTGTAGTGTGGCGCTAACCCAGCGGTAGTTGAGCATTGCCATGTGCTGTCCGGTTACCACTGGGTTACCATGGGAGACCTTACCGCCACCTCAATGAGTGGCGGTAAGTACTCCTCGCCACATAGCCATGCGGTAAGAGTTATCTTACTGCATGGCCATTTGTGGGGGGGGGGGGCATTTTACCTACTACTGCTGGGCTCTTTTTCCTGCAGCTTAGTAAAAGGACCCCACAGTAAGGAAGGGGAGTGAAAAAATCACAAGACAGATGTAAAAAAAAAAAAAAAAAGGCAAGGGAGCTGCCAGAAGGACCCACACAAGCAAATACAGGAAATATGAAATATTAATCAGGAGGGAATACTTGATTAAAAAAAACAATAAGTAAATAAGATTTCAGTGCTGATTTGAATTTATTTTAGGTGAATTCAGAGCAAATATCTGGTGCGAGTTCAACTAGAAAACAAGAGTGGCAGATGCAAATGAGAAGGGACCACTAATAAATGTTGCTAAGAGGAACAGAGGATGTGAGAAGGGTTGTAGGATATAAGAAAATTATATAGAAATAGAGGAACACCAAAGTAGAAAGCCCTGCGGACAAGAGTAGGAACCTCGAACAAAATATAAAACGCTATGGGGAGCCACTAGTTTTGGTAGCTGTTGAGGTTATCATAAAATCGGGTAGTAAGCCAAAAAGGCAGCAGATGTTGAATTTAGTATAGGTAGTGGCAGGGAACCAGCGGGGCTGCTTCCTGCACCCCCTTGCAGCATGCACCTGGGATGGCCTGCCCCCACCGCCCTGCCCTTGGTACGCCACTGAGTATAGGAACTTGTGTGCATATTTACACAGAATGGTACAGAAACAAAGAGGAAGATGAGAACTGATTTGGCTAAGGAGCAATGTAAGTGATCACTTACTTATGGCTGGCAGCTAGGATATATCCCTAGACGTGTGAACTAGAATGATTGAGTAGTCTGGACAGATCAGTTGGTCTTACCTTGTACTGTGCACTATTTTACCACAGGTAACCATACTGCCTTCTGGAGAAAATATGGTTACATACATATAGTGTGCCTTCCAATCTTTACCTCTGTCCCCAGAAAAGCATTCTTTGTCCTCGTATGTAGTGGATTTAATTAGTGAGATGTTAGGAAGAAGTCTTTCTCTACGTGGTTCAGTGTCACCGTGAGTCCCTGTACTGTATTCTTACAACACTGCCTTCACTGTGAGACTTAAACTTCTAAAATGAAATGCATAATTACCAACAGAAAGAAGAAAGATACTGGCTAATTCTAGAAGAATCTAACCATTCAAGAACAGATTAGCGCTTTCTTTCTGAGTGAACTGGAAATATTTTACACAGAAAACAATAGGAGCAGAAGATCCTCAGCTATAATTTTGTTCATAAAGAAAAAGCCAATTATTGTGGATTTCTTAATCATATGTAATTATAGTATCCCTGTAAATTTGCATTCACAAAAAAAAAATTATATCAAGTTGTGCAGACGTGTGCTGTGTCTAGTTTAATGCAGTTTAATGTGTTATCCTGACTGGCATAAATGTTATGCATGGACATGGAGGTTTAGCAGTCAAATGTAGAGGGTGGAGATTTTCAAAGGGATTTTCAGAAGAGCAAAAAAAAAAAAAACCCTTTTGTACCTTCCCAGGCACTGCCAATAGTGCACCTAAGCCCCAATGCTCAAAATTCTTTCTGTAAGCCAACAGCGCTAAAACTATACCACCGGAACAATGCAGAAAATTAGCTTGCCAATGCTCAAAGGAAATGGCATGCAAATGATATGCATGCTGTTAAAGCGAAAGCAAGGAGGACGGACATGCTTCCACAGAAGAGTTTCACAGTAAGTCCAGCTCCTATGCGCAAACTCAAACGTGAAGCACATGTTGGCGTCTGTTTTGTTCACCTTTAAAAATGAGATTTTCAATTGCTTTTTTACATGAAAGGCTTAAATTTAAATGCAGGAAACAGTCGCCAATGTGTGTTTTCACTTTCGGGTTTTGCTAGGATTCACACACGTTTGTTTCTCACTACTGGTGCTTAGGGGTTTGCACGGGCTTCCTTCTGCTTCAAAATTAAAGAAAAACTGGCAGATTTTAAAGAGAATCATGAGAAATCTTCTCTTCAAACACTCTAACACCTGTTCTGAGCGGGCATTATTTTTCTCAGCGGTAAGGGAGGCTTTTTGCGCTGTTCTCTGAGCATGGGGAGGGAATGGGAAATGACCTCATTAACATCAGTTTCTCTACATTAGCATGCTATTTGGGCTAATCTTTGGCACACTCATTTCCTACATTAGAGCCTCTGAGCATTCTGTGCTCACTAATGCGGCCGCTTATTCGACGCTGATGACCTCTAGCATCCGCGTTTGTTTCTGAGCATTGGGGCCCCAGCTTCCCCACAAGGAAACGAGGTAGTGCTTGGTGTGAGACTAGCAAAGGGATTTAATATTTTTAATGCCTGCTTTCTATTGATTTTAACCTGCAAAGTGTGTGGATTAAATACTGCCTGCAGCACAGGCCCGCTAGTGGCTATTCAGTGAGAAACTCTGTAGGTATTGTACACTTGAACATTGTCAATGAAAATGTGGAAGGAACAAACAGTTTCTGGGCCTGCAGCCTGCCAATGGCCATGGAAAATTGCTCTCGCCATTTCTCATTGAATGCATAGAATCTGCAGCCTTCAGCATTCACTTCACAATACAAAATAGCACTTTAACCACAAGGGCATTCGCCATTCAAAACTGCTCCAATAATCAAAGAAAAACTACCCAAGTAATTTTCCATTAATTATAGCCCTCTGAAAAACTAACCACAGGGATTTGCACTTGCCTTTTCTGTTGGTAATTTTTATATCAGAAGTAACATAAGTAATTTTGATTCTACAAAACTACATTTATTCTTCACTGGCTCTCCCTCTCCCGGTGCCCTACCTCTGCTGCCCATGGGTAAAAATATCTGTATTGTTTTACCTATGGATAGGTTGAGCAATATTGAAAGCCATGATTTCCGTCGGTAAAATATTTTACCTGCAGAAATGTTTTTCATTATTGGCTTTGATGTGTGTCTGTACAGTGCTGCCTTTATCAGATATGTGCCATATAATTAATAATATAATAATTTGAAGATTTTCACTGCAGGGCTGATTGTGCATTGCCCTAGAGCATTTCCTTGCTGAATCTTGTTGAAGGTTCCTTTTTAGTAGAACCAGGCTGAAAATTCAAGATCAGATTATATAATATAGTGTGGCTTCATATAAGGCTGCTGTATAAATCTTTCAAAAAGGAGAATATTACAGATAGCATCCATCACTGTATAAAAGAAGCAAGATAAGAGATCAGTGTAATTCAATCTGTGGAAAATGGCTCAGTAAGTCAGCAAAGGAGATGATTCCTGTCAATGACTAACCAATCCGATTAATGCAACAATGTCAAAATATGAAAATGAAGCATGAGCAAAGCCAATCAAAAAAAAATCAGCAAAGGTCATTATTAACAGAGCATAATCACATGCACACAATGATAATTATATTAATTCCATATAACAATATCTATCTATTTATATATCTCTATGTATCTCTCTCTATCTCTGTCTCTCTCTATCTTTCTATCTCTCTCTCTATATATATATGCATGCACACAGTATTAGAGATTAGAGACCCTATGCCTCATTGTGGGAGAGAGAGGGTTAACTTGGTGCCCTGTTCACCCTCTTTCCCTGGCTTCTCCTAGGTCAGGGAAGAGTGGGGTTAGGAAGATCATGCATCACTAATCTATTAGAATGTTTTGGTTTTTAAATCTGGGATGGGCAACTACGATCCTCAAGGGCTACAATCTAAGTGGGTTTTCAAGATTTCCACAATGAATATGCATGAGATTGATTTTTATGTACTGCTTCTATTGCATACAAATAGATCTCATGCATATTCATTGTGGAAATCTTGACAACCCGACTGGATTGTGACCCTGAAGGATCATGGTTGCCCACCCATGTTCTAAATAAACCCGTAAATAAGGGTGAACCAGTCGATTTTAGTATATCTAGATTTTTAGAAGTCATTTGATAAAAGTCCCTCAGGTGATGGAAGTAAATGTTATGGAATACTACTACTACTAATAGCATGTATATATTATTTATTGCATTTGTATCCCACATTATCCCACCTCTTTGCAGGCTCAATGTGGCTTACAATACATCATGAATAGTGGAAAGATGAAAGAAAGTATAAATTTAGTATTACAGAGGATCTAGAGTAACATGCTAACTAAGAACATGATTGTAGTTTAACAAGCAAATGTTGTAAGGCAATTCTGGATGTACGTTTAGGAGTTCGTATTTGTTGATCTTTGTGGTATGCCTTGTTGAAGAGATGCATCTTCAATAGTTTGCGGAAGTTAGTTCGTTCATAGATCATTTTTAAGTTGCGCGGCAGCGCGTTCCAGAATTGTGTGCTCAGGTAGGAGAAGGTTGACTCGTGCGTTAGTTTGTATTTTAGGCCTTTACAGTTGGGGAAGTGATTAAGGAATGTGCGGGATGACTTTTTAGCATTCCTGGGTGGTAGGTCTATCAGGTCTGACATGTATGCTGGGGCATCTCCGTGGATGATTTTGTGAACTAGGGTGCATACCTTGAACGTGATCCGTTCTTTGAGTGGGAGCCAGTGTACTTTTTCTCTCAGGGATTTAGCACTTTCATATTTTGCTTTACCGAATATGAGTCTAGCTGCAGTGTTCTGAGCTGTTTGAAGTTTCTTGATTATTTGCTCTTTACAGCCAGCGTAGAGTGCATTGCAGTAATCTAGATGGCTGAGTACCATTGATTGTACCAGGTTGCGGAAGACGGCCCTTGGGAAGAAAGGTTTTATTCTTTTTAATTTCCACATTGAATGGAACATCTTCTTGGTTGTGTTTTTCGCGTGGCTCTCAAGTGTTAGGTGTCGGTCAATGGTAACTCCAAGAATTTTTAGGGTGTCCGAAATTGGAAGATTCAGTTTTGGTTTGTTAATGGTGTTGAATTTGTTCGTGTTATGTTGCGAGGTGAGTATTAGGTATTGGGTTTTTTCTGCATTGAGTTTCAGCTGAAAAGCGTCCGCCCATGTGTGCATGATCTGTAGGCTTTGGTTGATATCATTGGAAATTTCCTTTAAGTCTTGTTTAAATGGGATGTAGATCGTTACATCATCTGCGTATATGTACGGGTTAAGGTTTTGGTTTGATAGTAGTTTCGCCAATGGTATCATCATTAAGTTGAATAAGGTCGGTGAGAGGGGGGATCCCTGTGGAACTCCGCATTCAGGTATCCATGTGGCTGATGTATTTGAATTAGCTGTCACTTGGTATGATCGTGTGGTTAGGAACCCCTTGAACCATTTGAGAACGTTGCCTCCAATTCCGAAGTACTCAAGGATGTGTAGTAGTATTCCATGGTCAACCATGTCGAAGGTGCTAGACGTATCAAAATGTAGAAATAGTATGTTCTTGCCAGTTGCAATCGTTTGTTTAAATTTATTCATGAGAGTAACTAGTACCGTTTCCATACTGTGATTAGATCGGAATCCTGACTGGGAGTCGTGTAGTATTAAGAATTTGTCTAAATGGTTTGTGAGTTGTTGCTACCAGACGCACGCAGTGCTGAACACTTGACATAGAGAGACAGTCCCTGCTCAAAGAGCTTACAATCTAGGTAAAACGGACAGACAAGACATTACGGGCAAGGGAATTACAGGGTAAAGAGGAACAGGGAGGAGGAGGGCAAATGAGTAGCGCTTAGGAGCCAAAGGCAGTAGTGAAAAGGTGAGCTTTCAGCATAGATTTAAAAACAGGTAGAGATGGAGCTAGACATATGGGTTCGGGAAGACGGTTCCAGGCATAAGGTGCCGCAAGTCTAAAGGAACGAAGTCTGGAGTTAGCGGTGGAGGAGAAGGGGAACGACAAGAGAGATTTGTTCAGAGAGTGGAGTTCACGGGGAGGAATGTAGGCAGAGATGAGAGAGGAGAGGTAGTGAGGGGTCATATACTGGATGCATTTAAAGGTCAGCAAGAGGAGTTTGAACTGTATACGGAAGCGGACAGGGAGCCAGTGAAGTGACTTGAGGAGAGGGCTAGTGTGGGCAAAATGATTCTGGCGGAAAATAAGTCGAGCTGCAGAATTCTGGACAGATTGGAGAGGAGAAAGATGATTGAGCGGAAGACCAGTGAGAAGTAAATTGCAATAGTCGAAGCGAGAAGTAACAAGGGTGTGAATAAGGGTTTTGGTGACGTGTTCAGAAAGGAAGGGGCAAATTTTGCTAATGTTGAAGATAAAAAAGTGACAGGTTTTGGCGATTTGTTGAATATGAGCAGAGAAGGAGAGAGAGGAGTCGAAGATGACTCCAAGGTTACGAGCCGAGGAGTCAGGGAGGATATGAGAGCCATTCACAGAGATAGAGAATGGGGGAAGAGGGGAGGAGGGTATAAGAGAGAGTGTCCTATTGAGGATTGATAATTGGTTCATAAATATGAATAGTGTACTTCCCCAGGGAATTTGTACAGTGAGCAGTATATTTTTTTATGTTCAAAACTGATTTTAAAAAGGGATTAATGAGTCAGGTGACACAAAATAGAAGGAAATATTTTTTCACTTAACGAATAGTTAAGCTCTGGAATGCGTTGCCAGAGGATGTGGTAGCATCAGCATGTATTTTTGATGCATGCCAAGACCTCCTTTTACCGCAGCGGGTAAAAGGCTGGCCATTTTGAGTGAAAAGAAATGGCCATACAGTAAGTGAACCACTTACTGCATGGCTATTTCAGTGGGAGCCCTTACTGCTACCCATTGAGTTGGTGAAAAGGGCTCCCGCACTATCCTGATTACCTCTGGTTAAGTTCTGGCACTACAAAAATCTAAAAAATCACTGTAGCACCAGAAATAGAGTGCACTGGGTGGTGGGAACTACCACCAGGCTCCTGTGGTAGCCCAGCAATAGTTCCAGATTGGTGCATGGCAAACCTGTTGCTGCGCCAACCCTTTACTAAAAGGCTGGCACCTATGGCACTTAGGTGATACCTTATAGAATAGTGTATAGTGCACATAGGTCAATTTGATGGCATTTTTGATGCACGTAAGTGATGCCTATCTCTAGGCACCACTTTATACAATGCTCCTTTGCTATCTTCCTCCCTCCCACCCCATTGCAATTGTGAGGGGCCAATACTCCCTTCCTCCTGCCATCCTGATAGGAAAATTGAAGCTTTCTTGCCTTTCCCCTCCTTCCCTTTCTTTCCACCATTTTGTTTTTAAAAGTAACCCTGGCTGCTGCTCTTCTTCCATCCCTAAGAGGGCTATGTTCCAAGGGTGTGTGCTTAGATTTGAGAGTCAGAGTATCAGCAGCATCACTTTGTATTTTTCAGTAGGGCTGGCAGGAGGGAAACGGACTGATGTAAAGCGCTACATAACACCTGCAGGCAACCCGCAGTATAAGTCTGCTCAGTACACAGATCCTTTGATTATACAGTCACTGAGCTATGATTCTATTAAATAGGTCCCCATATCAGGTTAGTAGCCATCAACTTATCTTGAATAAAAGCCGTTTTAAGGGACTTTTAAATACTTTTGCATTTAGCCTACTGTATCCTTTATAATCCTGCACTTTAAAATTTAATTTATTGCACTGATTTATGGACCAGCTTCATTGACCGAGCGATCTGAACAAATGATCTACATAGGTGGATGGAAAGTTTAGCTTTAGAAACTGAAAACAACAAAAAAAAAAATTATATATTAGTTTGCCTTTGCAATATAGAAAAATCACAAGAAAATAAGTCACAAGAATTGGAGCACCTGATATGATGGGGGCAGGGGAATAATTGTGTCCCTAATTTTTCAAAGCATTTTTGAGATTCTGGATCGTGCCCCTCTCACCCCACCAACTGCTGAGAGATACCCAGGAAACTGATGAGGTTTCTCACTTTGATCTATTAATTTTATTTATTTATTTATTTGTTGCATTTGTATCCCACATTTTCCCACCTATTTGCAGGCTCAATGTGGCTTACAAAGACCTGTTATGGCAACGCCATTCCAGGGTAAAAGATACAATTGGTGTTACAAAAAGGTTAAGGATGACAAAAAAGAACTAAGCAAACAGTTATAGAAAGAAGGTTATCAGTATAAGGGTGGAGTGTTGAAGTGTTATAATTAAGCTATGGATTCTCATGGTAGGCCTTGCTGAAGAGATAGGTTTTCAGAGATTTGTGAAAGTTAGTTATTTCGTTAATTATTTTCAATTTAGTTGGTAGTGCATTCCACAGCTGTGTGCTCATGTAGGAGAAGCTGGTCGCATGTGTTAGTCTGTATTTTAGTCCTTTACAGCTGGGGAAGTGTAGATTAATGCTTTGACTTATCCTTCATTTTCTGTATAGAAAACATGATAAAGTTGAGCAATGTGCAGTTCAACTCCTGAATTCTGAGAATGGCATCACATGAGTTCCTGCTGTGTGGACTTTGATGCCACTGCCCCCCTTTCTCATAAATCTTGCCTTGTGCAAGTTTTCCCCTTTGGAGGCCTTTTTTTTTTTCCAGTGCTACGTATTTTGGGGCTTTTGTTTGACAGCAGAAATGAATGCCAGGATTGACTGTCCACATGTGAACACATGGTGAGATCAATGTTTGTAGTAACCTTTAAAGATGATCCCTGCCAGTATTTCTCTATATATCTCAACAATACGTGACAAGCTACAGTTAGATGAAACAGTAGTTCTCAGCCTTTTGGCCACTTGAAAAGGGACACTCGCAGCTACCCATCAGCAGGTACAATTTTCTGGGGCATGTCTTTATAATGTTATTGTTGAGAAATAAAAGGACTATTTAACTAAGAACTGGGCTAAGGAGACCTTCATTTGATGCTGACTTTTTTTCTTTTTTTTTTTTAACCGTCTCTCTCTCCAAGTTAAGATCTGGTTAATTTTAGTGATCACTCTATGCAATGATAGGAACATCTATGACAGATTCATTACTATGGGGCCCTTTTACAAAACTGCGTAGGCGCCTACACGCATCAATTTTGAATTACTGCCTGGCTACCACGTGGCCTGGGTGGTAATTTCATTTTTTACATGCGTCCACTAAGCGCTCCAGAAATTTTTCGGTGTGTGGAGGTAACCAGGCATTAATCGGCAGACCATTACTGCCCAGTTAACACATGAGACCTTACCACTAGGTCAATGGGTGGCAGAAAGGTATCAGGCCCAAAATGGACTTGTGCCAATTTTTATTTTGCTGCACGTCCATTTTCGGACAAAAAAAGTCCTTTTTTGCAGGTGTGCCAAAAAAAATGGACCTGCGTGCATCCAATACACGTGTCTACACCAGTGCAGGCCATTTTTTGGTGCATCTTAATAAAAGGACTCCTGAGTTTGTATCATTCCCCGTTCCCTGTCCAAGACAGATACCACAGCACGACAAAGCCATGTATTATCTCTGCCTCCAATTTGTGCCACGGACTTGTTCAAACTGTTTAGCTGTGTATCTCCAGCCCCACCCCTCATCCCACCCTAGAAAAAACATAGTAACATATATAGTAACATAGTAAATGACGGCAGATAAAGACCTGCCCAACAAGATAAACTCTTTACATGGTATGCGATACTTTATATGTATACCCGAGTTTGATTTGTCCTTGCCATTCTCAGGGCACAGACCGTAGAGGTCTGCCCAGCACTCTTGTACTAAAAGTTCTGAAGCTGACGTCGAAGCCCCTTAAAATTTACACTCTAGCCCATCCATATCTATTCAGTCACGATCAGGGCGTAGACTGTAGAAGTCTACCCAGCACCGGTTTTGCTTCCCAATTACCGGCATTGCCACCCAATCTCCGCTAAGATTCCATGGATCCATTTCTTCTAAACAGGATTCCTTTGCGTTTATCCCCTGCATGTTTGAATTCCATTACCGTTTTCATCTCCACCACCTCCCGCGGGAGGGCATTCCACATATCCACCACCCTCTCTGTGAAAAAATACTTCCTGACATTACTCCTGAGTCTGTCCCCTTCAACCTCAATTCATGTCCTCTAGTTAAACCGCCTTCGGAAAAGGTTCATTTGCAGATTAATACTTTTCAAATATTTGAACGTGTGTATCATGTCACCCCTGTTTCTTCTTTCCTCCAAGGTATACATGTTCAGGTCGGCAAGTCTTGTACATTTTGCAACACAAATCCCATACCATTTTTGTAGCTTTTCTTTGCACTGCTTCCAGTCTTTTTACATCGTTAGCAAGATATGGCCTCCAAAACTGAACACAGTACCCCAAGTGGGGCCTCACCAACGACTTGTAGAGGGGCATCAAGAAAGGAGATGTTGATGATTATACCCCTCTCTATGCAGCCTAGCATCCTTCTGGTCACAGCCATCACCTTGTTTCCTTCGGATTCTTGGACACCAATACCCCAAGGTCTCTCTCCTACTAATCTTTTCCCTCCTATCCAGTATCTTTCTTTTGGGTTTCTGCACCACAAGTGCATCACTCTAACCAAAGCATTAATCAAAATTTAATATGTCAATGTTGCCACTTCTGACCACATTTGGGACGTATTTAGGAGAGTAGAAAAGGTGTTGAATAAGCAAGGAATCCAGATTACACTGCCTGTTTCAGATGAGGACCTGAGACACCTTGGCAGGGCAGTGTTGAAAGCGTGCCCTGCCCTGTCTTGTTTTCTGGAGTGATGGAGGCTGCACTTCTTAGCACTAAGCACATATACAGTGAAGATCTTTCTAGAGTGTAAGAGATTTGCCATTGACAGTTGGGTAAATTTGGGGTATCTATGTATTGGATACTTGGTGGTTTGGTAGATTACACAAGTCTGTGATTTTATATGTGTATTTTAATTGTGTTTCTTGAACCACCTTGAACTTCTTGTAGAAAAGATGAATAAATCTGAATAAGCAAACACATTTAAGGAGTCATCATCATTAACTTCCATTTCAAGATGAGAAAGGCCAGGTAAAAACAGAAGCAGTGTAATTTGGCAGTTGTGTGTTTCTCTTTTAAGAGTATACTAGTGAGAGTAGGGGGAGGTGTATTTTAGGGATATAATTTATTATTGGATGTATTATGTTGTATGGTTGAAGTGTAAGGTTTGGGGGGGAATGCTGTTTTAGGTATATTGTTACTTACTATTAGATATGATATGTATGGTTGTTGTTTTTTTTGTAGTGTAAGATGTTTACGTATATATTTATTTCAGAATTGAATTAATCACCAATCAATATCAATGTATTTTCTATATACTGCTGTATCCCCAATATGGGTTCACTACGGTTTACAGCAAATCAAATCAATACGTGTTTATGTATAGGAAGCCAGTGAAGTGAATGCAAACAAGGTGTAATTCTGTCAATTTTTTTTAACCTGAAAATTTAACAGGCAGATGTATTCTGAATAAGGTGTAGTTCAGACATCAATTTAGTTGTTAAACCTAAATATAAGACATTGCAAAAATCTGTATGGGAAAGAATGAGTACTTGAACAAGCAGGGCAGAGGTTGACTGGTCAAAATAAGATCTGACCAGTCTTAACTTCTTGTTTAAAAAAAGGTTTTCTGCCACAAATGGTTGATCTGAGTTTCGAAAGTTAGAGAAGAATCCAGAATAATACACAATACCCTAGATTTATTTTCCACAGGCAGAGATAAACCAGAAGGCAAGACTATTGTGTCTGAAACACTAATATTGGACTTATGGAACCATAATAACATAAGAATAGCCATACTGGGTCAGATCAGTGGTCCATCTAGCCCAGTATCCTGTTTTCCAAACAGTGGCCAAACCAGGTCACAAGTACCTGGTAGAAACCCAAATAGTGGCAACATTCAATTCTACCAATCCCAGGGCAAGCAGTAGCTTCCCCATATCTATCTCAATAGCAGACTATGGACTTTTCTTGTCCAAACCTTTTTTAAACTCATATACGCTAACCGCTGTTACTGCATCCTCCGGCAAAGAGTTCCAGAGATTATTCATTGAGTGAAGAAATATTTCTTCCTATTTTCATGTAACTTCTTTGATTGTACCCTAGTCTTTGTACTTTTGGAACAAGTAAAAAATTTGATCCACTTCTACTCAATCTACAGCACTCAAGATTTTATAGACCTCAATCATATCTCCCCTCATCTTTCTCTTTTCCAAGCTGAAGAGCCCTAACCTCTTTAGCCTTTCCTCATACGAGTTCCATCCTCTTTATCATTTTAGTCAATCTTCTTTGAACCGTTTCTAATTTCACTATATCTTTTTTGAAATACTGTGACCAGAACTGAATGCAGTACACAAGTTGCGGTCACACTACAGAGTGATACAGAGGAATCATAGTATTTTTGGTTTTATTTACCATCCCTTTCCTAATAATTCCTAGCATCCTGTTTGCTTTTTTGGCCGCCGCCGCCATACACTGAGCAGAAGATTTCAGCATATTACCTACAACAAAATCCAAATCTTTTTCTTGAGCGCTGATCCCCAGGTGGACCCTAGCATCTGGTAACTATGATTCGGATTATTCTTTCCAATGTGCATCACTTTGTATTTGTGCACATTAAATTTCATCTGCCATTTCGATGCCCAGTCTTCCAATATCCTAAGGTCTTCATTCAAATTTTCACAATCTGCTTGTGTTTTAACAACCTTGAATAGTTTTGTGTCATCTGTAAATTTAATCACTTAACTTCTCGTTCCGATTTCCATATAATTTATTAATATGTTAAATAGCACCGGTCCCAGTACTGATCCCTGTGGCACTCCACTGTTCAGCCTGCTACATTGAGAGAAATGACCATTTAACCCTACCCTCTGTTTTCTGACCAATAACCAATTCCTAATCCACACCAGAACATTGCCTCCTATCTCATGACTTTTTAATTTTCTCAGGAGTCTCTCATGAGGAACTTTATCAAAAGCTTTCTGAAAATCTAGATATACTACATCAACCGGATCACCTTTATCCACATGCTTATTCACACCTTCAAAGAAATGATGCAAATTGGTGAGGCAAGACTTCCCTAGGCTGAATCAATGCTGACTCTGTCCCATTAAACCATGTTCATTTTTGTATTCCATAATTTTATTCTTTATAATAATTTCAACTGTTTTATCAGGCACTGACATCAGACTTACCAGTCTGTAATTTCTCGGATCACCCCTGGACCCCTTTTTAAAAATCAGCATTACATTGGCCAGCTTCCAATCTTCAGGTACTATGGACAATTTTAATGACAGGTTACATATTACTAAAAGCAGATCAGTAATTTGGTTTTAATCGTGTTTAACTTTAACATATTGTTAATGGCTCGAGTTTGAATGTGATCCAGACAGCACAATCTTCTTGAGGCAGTTTCCAACAAGACATCATATATTGGTATTAGCATGAAGATGTTGTCTGCATAAGAAGGTAATAGCTCGATTTTTCCCAGTTTGGTAGTTCCAAAAGATGACATAAAGAAATTAAAAAGGAGAGGTGAAGGGAGCCCTGAGGCACCTCAGAAACAGGAAGCAAAATTGAGAAATGTTTTTGTTGTGGAATTGGATTGAGGGTAGGGGGGTATGAGATTTCTACATTGCATTGTTCACTGAAATCATACCCTGATTTGAGACATCACTGATACTACCTGTGTTTTGACGTGATGTGGTAGCCACAGCTGTTCTGTCTGAAGAGAGCCAACATGAAGTATTCAGTATGTGGGAAGAGACAATGAGTGGTCCTGTCCTGCTTGGGTTTCAGTGTTAGAGGTCATAATGTCCCTTACAGGTTATGGAATTCTTTATTTTTGGAGCAGCAGTTTCCTCTTTCTGCTTGCACTTTCAGCTCAGACCCAGAGCTGTGATCAGGCACCACAGGCCTTCATTCAGAGTTATCCATCCCCTACCTCCATTCAACACACCTAGTTTGTTCATTACAAGAATGTTTTAGGCCAGGGCCATGCACCAGGGCACTTTCTGGAATCCTCCAATCAGCGGCCCTAAATTCAGCCCCTAGGTGTCACCCTTTAAGCCAGTGGTTCCCAAACATGTCCTGTGGGACACCCCCCCCCCCCCCCAGCGAGTCAGAATTTCAGGATATCCACAATGAATATGCATGAGATAAATTTGCAATCCGTGCATGAAAATCTCTCTCACGAAAATTCATTGTGGATATCCTGAAAACTCAACTGGCTAGGGAAGGGGAGGGGGGGTCCACCAGAACAGGTTTGGGAACCACTACCTTAAGCAGTGATCAATAGTCCCTTTAGCATGGAGCTATGAATGCTGGTTCTGCAATATCCCCAGCTAACCAAGGTAACAGAAGGCCTCTAACATGGAACTGAACCAGGAACCTTCTACACGTCCATGTAGATCACTTGCCACATGAGTTATCAAACCAGCCTGCAGGTCATGATTTTATGCATAGTTGCCTTGATGCACAGCTTCAGCACCAAACTGAATTGCTCCTTTTTCATATGGAATTCACATGCTCACAGAGCAGTAGACATGATGTCTGAGGACTGACAGTCGCTTCAATGCTGGTTGGAAGAACAATACAAAAGCGACATGTTGGCCAAGCAGCACATGTAAAACGTGAATCTTTTCACTGGCTCAGGACTTTGCAGGCTTATTATGTTTTAAAGACATTTTTTCATTTCCCCCTAGTTTTAAATTGTAAATAAAATGGAATCAATCCATGCTACTATTATTTCTCCAACTAAATTAGAGTAGAAGGCCAAAATCCATTGAGAAATAGACTGCATTCTGCATGTGTCTGCAGTGTGTAATGAAAGTGAGTTATATTCTCTTTCTACAGATGGCACAGGTTAATTATTCTAATTTTGATGGCACCTTGCACCTCTACAGAAATGTTTTCTATACCAGAAAGCAGATGATAGTGAACCTGTTTTGTTAACTATGCAAGAGTATTTTTCTTGAGGATGTTTTTTTGTTTTCATTAATGAGACAAGGTAGGACCATCTGTGCATTCCAACATAGAAAAAAAATTCCGTATCCCATTAGTCACAACTGGAAAAGTTTGGTAACAGAAGAGCGCACAGCACTGACATAAGTTCAATGGCAATATGTCCATGCTCTACACAGCAAAGGGAAAATAAATCCCACACATTTTATATTTAAAGATACTGTATTTGTTTACATATCGCCACAGGACCAAAAAAATAATCACTAATAAAACCCAAGACCCAAACCTATATCTTTATATATCAATATCTATATACAGATAGAGAGACAGAGAGAGAGAGAGAGATTTTCCCATAGCCACATGGAGGGCAAAGGAATACCTAGATGTAGGTGCCAAGTAGAAGCCATAAATGGAAGCCTGACTTCTGGTAGTTTTACGGCAAGATTACCGTTAGAGCCACATAGAGTCATTAGGGGTAGGAATGAGTGGGGGATTGCTCCTACCCAGGATATCTCCACTGGACCATCAGGGATGTAATTAGGCCCTGGCGGGTGGAGGGTGCTTATCTTGTGGGAGGGTCCGGGAGGTTGTTAGAATCAGTGTTTGTGGGGGGGGGGGGGGGTCAGAAGGGGGATCTGATCATGGAGAAAGGAGAACACATCCAACAAAATCGGCCACTATCCAGAAGCTATGTGGGTGCTAACAGATATTTAATGCCAGTAACCACATTGCTAAGCGACCAAAAAATTAGGACTGTGTTTTACGTGGTCCTATTTGGTTGTTTTGCTATGTGAGCACTGGCACTGAATATTGCCAGCTGCTCCCCAGCTCTGTCCTTGGAATGCCCCTTTCTGTCCCACATTGTAAATAATCGGTTAGTCACCATATTCAGCTGTACAACCTGGTTAAGTGCTGCTGAATATCAGCTGCTGGCCTGCAGAGCATGATTTAAGTGGGTTCGAGCCTCTCCTGCTCTCTTAAATCAGGCGGATATACATAATTTAGGTGTGACCAACTTACACCAACCATAGAGCTTGTGTAAATGCTTTCTCCTAGAGTGCTAAAAAAAGGTGTAAATTATAGTATTGTATGAGTTATGTGCATAACCATGTCACATTCCACCTAGGGTGCACCCATGTGTACATTCAGCTTCAAACTGCATCCCAATGCATTTAGGCACTGATTATAGAATAGTGCATAGCCAGAATATTAGCGATATTCACAGATGTGCTCACATTTGCACGTTTATTGAGGAAACCTTGAAAACCTGACTGGGGTGTGGCCATTGAGGATCGTGGTTGCCCACCCCTCTGATTTAGTGTATCAAAACATTCTAATAGATTAGAGATGCATGACATTACCGCCGTCGCTCTTCCCAACTAAGGAGGAGGTGGGGAAGAGGGTGAACAAGGCACCAATTTAAGTCTCTTTTTCTCACAATGAGGCATAGGGTCTCTAATCTCTAATACTGCACATATATCAAACATATAAACGGCGAGTGACCGTACTCACTCGCAAATGCGCAGTAGAGACTTCCCTCTCTGACCCGCCCCCACTTCAATACGTGATGATGGGGGCGGGACAGAGAGGGAAGTCTCTACTGGCATGCTGCAGACGTCGGAACCGCTCCCCCCTTCCCCGGAGTCGCCGCCGCCCCTCCATCTGGCCCGAGCACTGTGAACTTACATCACCACGCAGCAGCAGGCACATCAGCAAAGCTGCCGTCGGGCTTCCTTCTCTGCCTTTGTCCCGCCCTAGCCGACGTTACGTCACACGAGGGTGGGACACAGGCAGAGAAGTGCTGCTCGGGCCGGGTGGAGGGGCGGCGGTGGCGACTCCGGGGGGGGGGCTCGGAACCCCCCCCCATTCCAAAAGTAGCCCGGGGCTCAACAGCTAGTATATATATATATATATATATGCATTGTGTTATATGGAATTAATAGAATTATCATTGTGTGCATGTGATTATGCTCTGTGAATAATGATTTTTGCTGATTTTTGTTTTGATTGACTTTGCTTATCCTTCATTAGCATATTCTGACATTTGCACGTATATGCCAATATTCTGCTCTTTTATGTGCATTCTTGGCTACTAAATGTTGGTGTCCTAATCATAGAATTACTCCCAAAGTGGGAGGAATTCTTTAGTACACTCAGTCCTTGGCATCGATAAAAGAAATACTTAACAAGTGAAAGTGGAGAAGGACAAAGCAGGAATAAAACTCAAGAAGGCCTAGGAGATCCTTCTCACTGGGAAAGAAAGGGCAAAGCCTGCCATTTTGGAGCTGTTATAAAGCATTGCTTATAAAGCATGAGGAATGGCTGTTATAAAAATGTACAGGTATTGTACACACAAGTGCCAACAAGAGCACATAGAGTTTTTATGAAGACTGTAAGTAGATGATGTGGGCGTTGAGGCAAAGTTGCAAGGTAGACAATATACTTTATTTCATTCATTCATTTATTTATTTATTTGTTACATTTGTATTCCACATTTTCCCACCTATTTGTAGGCTCAATGTGGCTTACATAGTACCGGAGAGGCCTTTGCAGGCTCCGATGTGAATAAATACAGGGTGATGTTGTGGTAAGATCAAGTTCATGTGGCACAGCCACATTAGGGAATCGGAGAACGGAAGAGTTATGTTATGTCCATTACGTGCTTTAGTTTGGTTGTGTTGCACAGATTAGGCATTTAAGTTTATAAAGTACACATAGAAAATTGCACCCCAGATTCTGTAAACCTGAGTGCACAATTCATGCTTTCCACCTGGATTCCATAAAGATTGCCCAAAGTTGGGCACGGATCCCAGATCGACACCCACAATATTAGTTAATTGGCTCCAATGATTTAATGATTGGAGCTAACAATCACTTAATTGGCACCAATTAAGATCTGGGCACCAATCTGGCTACGTGCTATTCTGTAACAATGAGTGCCTAAATTGGATTATGTGCAACTCAAAGGGGGCGTGGATATGGGAGGGGCATGGGTGGGTCAGGGGCATTCACAAAAGATGTGCGCAGTGTTAAAGAATATCAGAGATCCATGCCTAATTTTTAATGGGTGCAGTGCACTTCAGGCAGGCAGACCCAGGTCCATCTCCCCCCTACCTGTTACACTTGTGGTGGTAAATGTTAAGCCCTCCAACCCCCCCCCCCCCTCCAAAACCCACTCTGCCCACATGTAGGTGCCCCCCTATGGTAATGGTGTAGAGTTGTGGGGAGTGGGTTTGGGGGGCATTTGGGGGGCTCAGCACCCAAGGTAAGGGAGCTATGCACCTGGGAGCTTTTTTTGTATTTTTAAAAATTTTTTAGAAGTGCCCCCTAGGGTGCCCGGTTGGTGTCCTGGCATGTCAGGGGGACCAGTGCACTACAAATGCTGGCTCCTCCCATGACCAAATGCCTTGGATTTTGCCAGGTTTGAGATGGGCAGCATTTTTTTCCATTATTGCTGAAAAACAAAACCGGCCATCTCAAACCCGGCAAACTCTGCCATTTGGCCGGGCTAAAACGTTTTATCGAAAAAAAAGATGGCCGACCATCTTTTTCGATAATACGGTTCCGGCCAGCTGTTGCGCTGCCGCCAAAATAGATCGCCGGCAATCTATTTCGCCAGCGATGTTCGATTATGCCCCTCCAAGAATCTTAGAAGTTAAATCAGTTTTAAGAGATAAATCACTAGACCACTGGGAGAGAATCAGGAATAAGAGCATCCTTACCTGCTAACCAGAGTAACTTAGTTTTGTCTGCATTTTTATTTAAAACCATGAATGGCGGTGTGGGCATTAAAATTGTGCCCCATCCATTGGTTCCCCTGTTTCGCCCCAATGTAGTAGATGGGACAGGCGTGCTAAGGGGTGTCTGGCACAGGGCACATTTTTGGCTCAGGACACTCCTGGGCACATTCAGTAATATTTAACAGTATGGCCATCTGAATAAAATCATTTCCAGCTGCATTGTTTTGTATGTGGCTTTAGAGGTGTACCCGATGTAACACAAAGCACTTGGGGCATGCTAGCTAGCATACTCCTAAGGAACCACCGCTTCATACTTCCATTTTGCCTCTTGAGAAATTGCCACAGCAGATAAGTGTGGCTTGCAGATGTGATCTTGGTAGGGTTACCATATGTCTGGATTTACCCGGACATGTCCTATTTTTGATGACATGTACAGGCAACTGGGTGGGTTTTGCCAGAAATCCAGACAAACGGGCACATTGCTAGCCTCGCCTCCCCTTACTTACTACTGCCCTGGTGGTCTAGTGACCTCTTCCGCCTTCGGGGCAGGAAAGAGCCCCCTCTTTCCTGCCTGTAGTGCTGCCCGGAGTGCATCCTTCCTGTTGCTGATCTCGGTGCCGATTCAAAATGGCCGCCGAGAGTTGAAGTGACCTCGCAAGACTTCAACTCTCAGCGGCCATTTTGAATCGGCGCCGAGATCAGCAACAGGAAGGATGCGTGCAGGGCAACGCTCCGGGCAAGAAAGAGGGGGTTCTTTCCTGCCCCAAAGAAGTCACTAGACCACCAGGGCAGTAGTAAGGTAAGGGGAGGGGGGTGATGGGGTGTGTGACAGGGGGGGTGGGGAAATGTGACAGGGGGCGGAGCGAGGGCATGAAAGAGGGCGGGGTGGGTGTAAAAGGGGGTGGGGCGGGTGTGAAAGGGGCAGGGTGGGTGTGTGGTGGGGCGTGGCATGTGTTCTCCTTTTTGGGGGGACAAAATATGGTAACCCTAGATCTTGGTCCATCCCTAGCCTCATGCTAGCAGTGGTGTAGCTGATCTGTGGTCTGTGATGCTGCCACATTCTTTGTCTTCCCCAAACCATATGGCACTTCACTGCAAGAGGAAGTCCTGCCAGTTCCCACCTTTTTATGACTTTCCTCCCCCCCCCCCCCCCCGAATTGTGCTTCTTAGCAGAAACAGAGAAAGAAGATAGCTTGCCTTCATTCCTCCACCTCACAGTTTGCGACCATTAGTAGGCATGCTTCCAAGTAATGCTCAGCTTTCTGCTTCTTCATAAAAACAAGAGCACACAGTAGGAAAGAGAAAGCCGATACATTTCACACCCCAGATAGACCCTGATACTATGTAATGCTCACTTTCCCATTTCTGAAGCTAAAATCTGTTGACTACGATCTTAATATTTTATACAGCTCTTTCTGAGTAGGAAACATAACTGGGTATTATTTTTTCCAAGTGAAATCTTTAAACTGTTTAAAAAGGACTGTTTTCTTTGCTATGCATGGGTGCACATACATCCAGTGCTGCTTCCTATAGACATCACTTCTAAAAACATGTTGCAAGAGATTTTACACAAGCTGGATGAATCTAACTGGAGTCATTCCATTCAGCCAGTTCAAGATGTTCTGATGTGTAAAAAGTCTGTCCTTCAAACCAGGTTCCTGGGCTGAAGACTGAACAGAACTCTAACTCATTTGGATTCTTCCTTCTTAGGGGCCCAAAATATAGGAAGACTCCTGAATAGCCCTTGAATTTTGATGATGTAATCAGAAGGTAAGAATAGGTGATCAGCTTAAGTGGAATCATCTGCACTTACCTTAGGTAGGGAGCCTGGTTCCAGTTAAAGATGAAAGCTAAAGCTTAAATATGAGCATACAGTAATCGGTTAACTGGTGTCATCAGAATTTGAACAGGACCTTGAGCTTGAACAGAGTTAACCAAATAAATCTGTGAAATATTCGTGTCAGGCTGAAAGAAAACAGTTGTTTTCATGTTAACCAGTAGTGCAAAGAAACTTATCCAATAGCAATTCCGTATAGCACAGTAATTTACTTATTTGAATCTTAATATAGTCCTCATATTAGCGGACATCGTTTCATGTGAGCCTGCAAGCCTATGGTTTATAGAATAGTGCTATATGCAGGTTTTTCAACGCCATATATAGAATAACACAGAGTTAATGTGGGAGCACTTAGCACCTCCTAAATAGAAGGCAATAAGTGGGGAAGGGGGAAATGGGACTTTCTGAGGTTTTTGCAATTACATTCAAAGCAGTTTACATATATTCAGGTACTTATTTTGTACCAGGGGCAATGGAGGGTTAAGTGACTTGCCCAGGATCACAAGGAGCTGCAGTCAGTGGGAAATGAACTCAGTTCCCCAGGATCAAAGTCCACTGCGCTAACCACTAGGCTACTCCTCCACTAACAACATTCCACGTAGAATCTCAAATAGTAGCAACAGCAACATTCGACATGTAGAATCTCAACTAGTAGCAACATATTCCATATAGAATCTCAAATAGGGAAAGGGAACTGGGACTTGATATACCGCCTTTCTGAGGTTTTTGCAACTACATTCAAAGCGGTTTACATATATTCAGGTACTTATTTTGTACCAGGGGCAATGGAGGGTTAAGTGACTTGCCCAGAGTCACAAGGAGCTGCAGGGGAAATTAAACTCAGTTCCGCAGGATCAAAGTCCACTGCACTAACCACTAGGCTATTGTTTGCAGGTAGTGTGCACTAATGGGAGCAGCCATAATACTGCGCACTATTCCAGGTTTTAATGCCCTTTGATAAAATGACCCCCTAAGTTTGTCCTGAAGCAATAAATGGTTAAGTGACTTGTCCTTGGTCACAAGAAGCCCCACAGTGGGATCCGAACTGGGCTTCCCTGGTTTTTGGCCATTTGTGGAACCAAGGTTTGATACGTTATGTTCATCAGTCTTATAACCAAGTATTGCCTATCCCATGTGTCGCCCATTAGGAATGTTTTTTATAGTGCCTACGCTGTAGAACATGCTGCCCTGAACAGCTCGGGGAGATGACTCCATCACCTGTTTTTTTTTTTTTTTAACCAGGCATATTTGGATTGATTTTTTTTTTGGGAGGGGGGGGGGGAGCTTTTGGGAGTTGCAGCCTACCAGGCCCTACGCTGTGTGTTGAGTTCTTCTGTATTTTTCTGTTATGAATGAGTTCTTTTCTATCAAGATTTCCTTTCCATTGTTTTGTTCTTTTAGATTGTAAACTGCTTTGTCCTGATCTGTCAGTTAAAGGCGGTATAGTAAGTTGGAACTAACTAAGGGTCCCTTTTACCAAGCTGCGGCAAAAGGGGCCTGTGCTGGCGTCGGCACGTGTTTTTCACTCACGCCAAGGTCACCTTTTATCTCAGCTGGTAAAAGGGTAGTCTTTCTTTTCTGCAGGAAATGGCTGTGTGGCAAGTAGAGCACTTGCCAAGCAGCCATTTTTTTTGGGGGGGGGGGGGGGGGGGGTTGGGACTTAACCACCACCCACTGAGGTAGCTGTAAGGGCTCCTGCAATAACCCAGTGGTAACCGAGCAGCATGTGGCACTGCCCGATTACCGCCGGGTACACACCAGCACTACAAAAATAAATATATTTTTGTAGCGCTGTATACGATGGCGCGCTGGGGTGGGAAATACCACTGGGCTGCTGCGGTAACCTGGCGGTATTTCCTGTTCAATGAGTGGTAAGCCCTTTACCACCCCTTTGTAAAAGGGGCCCTAAGTGAATAGATAAGGAGGGAAATGAGTTACCTGTCCTTTCCTAACTTACTGAAAGTTTGACTTTTTAAGAAGGCCTTTACCTGAGAAGCAGGTTGGATAGTTGACAGCTGAGGCTCCTAGATTCTTTCTTAAAGTGTGGAATGGATAGTTGCAGGGTTGTAGGTTTTAGATATTTAAACTTGTATGATATTATATTGGTAAGGTTGAGAAATTCTGTGTTTTGGTTCTGCTTATATGGGGGAATTTAAGTGTTCTTGATGTTTTATAATGTCATTGTAATCATTCGTTTTTATCTGATTTGGAGTAATTGTATTGGGTTCCATAGGGTATTTATTGCCAATTAAGTCTTTACCTTGCTTCGAACTGTTCTGATGAATGCAAGTAATTAAGTGAAAGAAAGGAATAAATATTTATACAGAATTGGGCTTAACAATTGTAAGTGATATTGGCCACTAGGGAAGTAATTCTATGAGGAGGGCCCAACATTTAGGTACCAAGAACATGGTAAATGATGAGAATAATGGCATCTATGCAGGTATATGTACCCATAAGGGTGAATTCTATAAATTGTGCCTAAAAAAATAGCCCTCAGAAAAAACCTAAGTGCTGTTCTATAAACTGCGCCTAAAGTTAGGTTCAGTTTATAGAAAAGTACTTAAGTCCTAGTATGTGATGTGCAGGAGGGGAGGGAGGAACGGGGGGAAGGGGGAGGTGGTATAAAAAAACTTTGTACGTGTCTGTTTGTAATATAAAATTATAGCTTGTCAATAAAAAAATTTTAAGTAAAAAAAAAAGAAAAGTACTTAAGTCCTGGGGGTTGTGCGTAAATTTAGGTGGTGTAAATGCCTCTGCCTAAATTTACATATAGATCCTCTTTATTCTGTAATTGTGCACGTAACCCAAAAACCACACCCACTATTTCCCCCGAACCACCAATGACCCTTTCTCAAGATGCACATAAAAATTTAGCCACGGATCACGCTCCAAAATGTACATGCATGCATGCTAATTGATTCCAGTTCTTGCCAATAATTGCTTGTTAAAAGCCAGCTGGCGCTAATTGCCTCGTTAGTCAATTAAATTGCACATTCAAAGTAGGTGCATGCCCAAATTTGTCCACGCAATTTTTGGCGACTTTTATACATGTAGAAGGGCAACAGATATAAATGCTAATATTTTGTGTGATGCATGATTCTTGATTTCATTTTGTTTTCATGGAGAACATGGCATGTTATTCAAACGTCTGAGCGTATCCTTGCTGTTAGGTTATCTTCCGCCTGGACCGATATACTCATATCACCCCTCTCCTCAAGTCACTTCACTGGCTTCCGATCAGGTACCGCATACAGTTTAAGCTTCTCCTATTAACCTACAAATGCACTCGATCTGCAGCCCCTCCCTACCTCTCTACCCTCATCTCCCCTTACGTTCCCACCCGTAGCCTCCACTCTCAAGACAAATCCCTCCTTTCAGTACCTCCTTTCTCCACCACCACCACCGCCAACTCCAGGCTCCGCCCTTTCTGCCTCGCCTCACCCCATGCCTGGAATAATCTCCCTGAGCCCATACGCCAGGCCCCCTCCCTGCCCATCTTCAAAGCCTTGCTCAAAGCCCACCTCTTCAATGTCGCCTTCGGCACCTAACCACCATACCTCTATTCAGGAAATCTAGACTGCCCCAACTTGTCATTTCGTCCTTTAGATTGTAAGCTCCTTGGAGCAGGGACCGTCCTTTTTCTTAAACTGTACAGCGCTGCGTAACCCTAGTAGCACTCTAGAAATGTTAAGTAGTAGTAGTAGTAGGCATGCCCTGTTAAAAAAAATATCCTTCCATGAGCCCACGCTTTATTTTACAGCAGTTTGCTAGACACTTTTTTCCCACACGCTAAGGCCACTTTTACTGCAGTACTAAAAAAAAAAAAAAAAAAAAAAAAAGAGGCATTTTTCTATTTTTTCTATTAATGGCCCTGCACTGAAGCAGGGCCGCCGAGAGGGGGGGGGGGGCAGGGGGGACAAAATTCCCCGGGCCTCCAAGGGGGGCCCGGTGCCGCAGTCCCCTCCACTCGCCCCCCTCCATCCACCACCGGGCCGGGCCCCCCTGAATTCAAATCATAGCGCCTCACCTTGACCTCGCTCCATGTGAAGAAGCACAGCAGCGGCAGTCTGCAGATCGCCTCCCTTCGGGCCTTCCCTTCCTGTGTCCCGCCCTCGTCTGACATAACTTGCGCGAGGGCGGGACACAAGGAGGGAAAGCCCGAAGGGAAGCGATCTGCACACTGTCGCTTATGTGCTTCTATCACATGGAGCGAGGCCGAGGTGAGGTGCTATGATTTGAATTCAGGGGGGCCCGGCCCGGTGGTAGACGGAGGGTGGAGATAGGGCAGTGATGACAACGACCTGGGGGGGGGGGGTGGCGGCGGGGCCATGGGGGCGGCCTTGTCCCAGGCCCGGCCCAGTCTCTCGGCGGCCCTGCACTGAAGGGGTCCTTTTACTAAGCCGCATTAAAAAGTGGCCTCTGGTAGTGTGGGCGTGTGTTTTTGGCGTGCTGGGCCATTTTTTACTGCGGCTAGGAAAAAAAGCTTTTTTAAATGGGGTCAGTAAATGGCCGTGTATTAAAATGAATAGTAGTGTGCAGCTGCTTACTGCCTGAGCCCTTACCACCAGCCATTGACCTGGTGATAAGGGCTCACATGCTACACGCGCATATTCATGCAGTACATGCCCATGTGGATGCGCTGACGATTACTGCTGGGAACACCCCTGCGGTAGAAAACAGTCCATGCCAACTTTGAAATTACCGCCAGGTGGGCACGCTAACTGGGCAGTAGTGTCGATTTGGTGCAAGCTACATGCACAGCAGCCCTACCGCCACTTTGTAAAAGGGCCCCTAATGTTGCCATTGTCGCACAGCCATTAAAAATTAAATTAGCGCACGTGCCCCTTCCGCCACCTATTTTGTATGCGTTAAGGCCTCGCTGCTATTCTGTGCTAACCAGTTAGTAAGCGGTAACACCCACTCTCTGCTCCCTAGACACACCCCCTCAAAAAAATATTAAAATATTTTGTAACGCACAGTTAGCACACACATGTAACATCCATGCGTCCTGCGGTACGCCATTTTAAACTGCATGAGGTATACTGGCAAAATTTGCAAGTATGTACATTTTAACATTAATTTTACCACCATCCTGGGTAAGTAAATAATCAGAGAAGCCTTTAGAAAAATCAGTTCCGTCCTTCCCTGTAAATCGTCCTGTTCTGAGAAGATCAATTGTCTAGTGAGGTGTTATAAGAACCAGCTAGGTCTCTCCTGTTTGGTGATTTCTTTAACCTGATATCACTAGATGATAAATTACCTTTAATGGATTATTTACATTAATCTATTTAAGCTTAGTGATGCACGGTAGAAGTTGGCCTGCTTGATTAAAACAGACGGTCCACATTGCAATGTATTCCATTCATATGCTGGCATCCCTTCCCCCCTTCACAACCCTCAACTAAAGCAGAGGAGAACTGGCTGCCTAAATGTTGCCTCGGCTTCCATCATGTAGTCAGTCTTGCATTCTTTTCCGTTCTCTAAACGCATCAGTTTTACATTTTATCATATTATTTGTGAATGATTAACAAAGGATCCGTACTCCTCCTGCTAATTACATTCATGCCGATAATCTTCAGCATTTCCTTTGTTCCGAGCAGTCTGAGGGAGGCAGCGATATGATTCAACAATTAGAAGTGACGTGGAACAAGATTAAAAGTGTCTAAAATGAGAAAACTGTCTGAGGTGGAAGCAGCGGTAATGTCTAGCGTTAACAAAATGCAGTGATCAGAATTTGCATCCTGGCGTGTTAATGTTGGCTCCAGGAAACTGACTGTACATTTGGAAGCCGTGCACAATGGCTTGTAGAGTTTTTTAATCACTTCAAAGGTCTTCAAAGGCTAAACTGAAAACTCACGTATCCCCCATTGCCTTCCATTAACCCTTCTGTGGTGTAATTTTCACTCGCCTTTATGTAGTGCTGCTATTGGATTACAGGCCCAAATAAATAAATCTCCCCAACTCTTTCGCCATTAGAATAGCTGTTATGCTCTGTAAATAGCTTGGGAGCCATTTACTTGCTGAGGCCGAGGGATCCATTTCTCCCTAGGTACTTGGGAAAGAGAGCATAGTGTTTAAAAGACGATAGACTTGTTAGATTTATGTTTATTGTTTTTGAGAATGCAAGCTGTTTTAAAATTTGTTTTGTCTCCCAGGAGCCTGTAATTGGATAAAGAGTTAAGATATATATAGTGAAATGGTAAACAGTGGCAAGGGAGAAAGGGAGGGAGCTAGAGTACAGCACAGACAGGTACATGGGTATGGAGTCTTTATCAGTTTGGTTAATGCCCCAAAGGCGTTACCATTTTAAAGCTTTTATGTAAACAAAGAATGAAGAAAGATCATAGGGTCCATAGTCTGTTCATTCACGCTAACTTCTCAGCTCTACATCCCTTTCCCTCCTTGGCGCTTCTCCGATGCTTTCACGAATTCAGATACTTACCTTGTTTCTACCACCTCCACTGGACTCCTCAATTATCCCTCTAGGTTCAAAGACAGTTCTAGAGCCTGCTCCTAGCTTGGGAGATGTGTTTAAAGTGAAGCGATGGGAGATGGACCTGGGTGTCCATCACTGCCACTGCCTTGTGGAGCTCTGTACCTAATTTTGCATGTGAAGTTTGGGGAATTTTCTGGCATAAGGTCCATGACATAGACATAGGGGTCCTTTGACTAAGCTGCGGGAAAAAGGGCCCTGCACTAGCAGTGGGGGCTATTTTTTCCACGTGCCAGGGCCCTTTTTACCGCAATGGGTAAAAAGACCCCAGACACACATGGCCATGCGGCAAGAGAACCCTTACCGCATGGCCATGCGTCAGAGAGCCCTTACTGCCATCCATTGCGGTGGTGATAAGGGCTTCTGCATTAACCCGGCGGTGTGATGCCCAATTACAGCCGGGTTACTGCCGTGCAAGTCATTTCTGGGAGTTTTCTTTTTCCCCCAGAAATGGTGCGTGCTCGGGGTAGGACTTCCACCGGCGATAGTCCTGGAAGAGCAAGCGGTAAACCCGCGTTCAGCTTACCGCCTCTCTGTAGAAGGGCCCCATAGATTCTTAAACCAAGCACCTGAGAGACTGTGTTTTATGTATTGTATTTTCATGAGAAGTGTCATATTAAGAATAAGAAGTTTGGGACCCACAGAAAAGGACCAGTCCATGAGGAAGTGGCCCAGGTGGATTCAGGAGATGGCTTAACTGACAACAGAACCTAGGAAGGAATTGATTTTTTTTTAACTTGGAATAGGACTTTCACTTATTGACCAGTAATTTTTTTGTAATGCTTTTGTATCTTTGTGGTTTTTGTGCACTGTTAAATTGAGGATTTCACCTGGAAATTTCCTTGAGTGAAAATTTATGTTTTAAGTGTCACCCAATGAAGACCTTGGAGATTTTGTTCCTCTTTTTGCCCATCGGAACCCTAACTGCTGAGTTTTTCAGATTCTTATGTGTACTTTCTAAGGGGGGGGGGGGGGGGGGTTGAGCCAAACAACTACTCCGCCTTCCCTACCCATCCCCTCATGGACCTGAATTGCACTGCCTGAGTCTAGCTCCTTTCATCCTCATCCTATGACCCCATGGTCTAGAGACCCCATGTTCCATTGAAAGAAGCTTGTCTCCTGTGCAGTTATATCTTGGAGGCATTTAAAATTTTCTATCATATCTCCCCATACTAGGGGCCCTGTTTACTAAGCTGTGTTAACCGTGTATGTGCCTACAATATCCCTATAGGCGCCTACATGGTTAGCATGTGCTAATTGTAGGCAAGTTAAAAATGCTAACTCACCTTCGTAAACAGTGCCTTAAGTTCATTTAGGTGGGACGTTATCAACATAGTCTACTTGAAGGCAGGTTATTTTACCCCAACTCATTCTATTTTAGCACAGGTCCCATTTTATGCAATGAGACCTAGATACTAATAATCGGGGATAACAGTAAAATAACCATTCTTAGTGATAGCCCGCGATAATATCTTCCCCCCTGAGTCTGTTCCCATATGCTTTATGAGGAGAACTGTTGACCCTTTTTGTATCCACCCTCTGGACCAATTCCAGCCACTTTATATATTTTTAATGGTGTGCTCTCCAGAATTGTACACAGTGCTGCAAATAAGAGTTACCCAGAGACTTATACAGAGGTCAATCATCTGATTTTTCAAATTCATCATTCCTCCGCTTCCGCACCCAGCCATCCTTCAGGTTTTTTACATCACCTTATCCTCCTCTTTGGCCACCTGAAGATCATCAGATACAATGATCTCTTCACCCCCTATACTGGATGATTCCCTTGTGTATTTTTTCATTTCAAATGCATGACCCTACATTTTTTTTAACTTAAATTTTCACTGCTACACTGTAGATGATTCCTCAGGCTTCTCAAGACCATTGTCATATTGTCCACACCTTCCAGGGTTTCTACCCTATCACAAATTTTGATGACATTTGCAAAAAGGCAGACCTTTCCCAACAGCCCTTGCATAACATTGCTTACATAAAGTACACTTGTTTTCTTAGGTGCATTCATTCTCCAAATCAGTGTGATATTTTTCCCCTACTATATCTTCCAAGAACAGGAACATTGCACATACCCAACATGGAGACCTCAGCTCTGGGGTAGACAGCAGATATGAATTCATACTGACCTGCTTTCAGATTTTTCAATAACATGTAAAAGAAACCAATGTAGCTACTCTAGTAGCCAGAGTTCCCTTAACAAATATAGCAATTTGTACTAATGAAGGGGTTGATATTCAAAACACGTTAACTGGTTAAATTGCCTGTCCGGGGCTGACCACAAACTTTCAACGGCACGTAACTGGTTAATGCTGAAATGAAAACCAGCTATTTTGGGAGCATTCTGGGGGCAGAATCAGCACTTGGCTGGATAAGTGCCAACATTCAGCACTTAACCGGCCAGGTTAACTACATAAATAGGACCACATAAGTCAGTCCTATCTTGAACTAATTCCCAAAATTCTTCGCCTTATCAATCATAGTCTGTCCTCAGGTCAGGTTCCCACTCGCTAAAAAAAAGCAACAGTTTGTCCAATTATTTAAAAAAACATCTCTGGATCATCAGGTTCCAACACACTACTGCCTGGTTTCTAACCTTCGTTTTTCTTCAAGTTTCATCATTTGTAGATAAAACGCTTGCACTTCACCCTAAACAGTCTGTATTCTGGTCTCATTTTAGTACAGAAATGGTCCTAACTGCTTACATGGTGAAATGTATTCTCATCTTGATATGGCAATCTCACTAGATTTATCTGCCGCTTTTGATTTAGTCAATCACTCTCTTCTACTTTCTAGTTTAAATGCTTTAGGTATTACAGGTACGGTTTTTGAATGGTTTTCCTCATTCTTAACAGATTGTTCTTTTCAGGTACAAATTTCATCCTCTGTTTCTTCCTCCTACCCTCTTGGTTGTGGGGTTCCACAGGGCTCAATACTTTCTCCTTTTCCCTTTAATTTTTTCCTTAGCCCTTTAGCAACCCTCATTCAGTCTTCAGGAATTTCATTTCACTTTTATGCAGATGATATTCTACCATTCTACCTTACAAATCTATCATCACTAACTACTCAACCATTACAGACTTGTCTGGCCCTTGTTTCAGTTTGGTTGCACTCTCATGGACTAGTCTTGAACAGGGATAAAACGATCGTGTGCTGGTTCACAGGTGGTCTACCAACCCCGTCCTGTCCTCTAAATCTTCTCAGTTATGATCTCTCTCTGGTAACTTCATTCCAGTATTTAGGTGTAACCTTAGACTCTCAACTAAATTTTTTACAAAAAATTTCTGGTTTATGAAAAACTGGTTGCTTTATTCTTCATCAACTTCGTTCTGTTGTAGATTCTTTGATTATGACACCTTCCATGCGATGATTCTCTCTCTTCACATCACTAGACTAGATTACTGTAATATTATTTATCTCGTTCACTTGTTAAGAAACTTCAGACTCTCCAGAATACTGCTCTCAAATTACTTTGCTATGTGATACAATATGAGCATGTTACTCCGCTCTTCCATAAATCACATTGGCTCCTAGTAGAAAAACGGATCATTTTCAAGTCTCTGACTCTCGCATTTAAAGCTTATCGTTCAGGTTACCCCCAATATCTTTCTAACCTCACTATTCCTTATTCCCCTGCCCGTCTCCTTCACTCGATAAATGATCACTGTTTATATCTACCTATTCCTTGAGCTGTTCAATTGGAATCTATACCACATTGGGCTTTCTTCTTCATTGCACCTTCCCTCTGAAACTCTATGCCCCTCTCAAGTCGATCAGAGTTGTCATTTTAAAAATTTAAAAGTGTGTTCAAAACATGACTCTTTCAGCAATCATTTAATCCTACATGAGGCATTTTTGTTGTCCCTCCGGGTTCCTGCAATATTCCCCTCTTATTTTTTTCTTCCCCCTCACCATTGTATGCAAGCTTGAATGATTTGGTTAGCCTACCCACTGTCCTATCCAATATTGTAGTTCCTTTCTGTTTCTACTTGTTTTCAGAATTGTAGAGCTCTGTGATCTGCCAGTTAGCTAATGGCGGTATCACAAATCCAAATAAATTATAATTATAAACTATATTCGGTGCCCCGTAGCTGCTTGTGCTGGATTCGCACTTAACTGGCTATGCCTTAGCTGGCTCCAGAAACCCAAAAATTCAATGCTGGTGTCCAGACATGGCCTGGTATTTAATTTCTTCTCATAGCTGTCCATTTGATAACCAATATTTGTTGTTTCGCAAGCAACTTAAAGCTGTATATTTAGGAAAACTTTGGGTTCATTTGCAATTTAATATGTTAGGTTTCTTGATGTATATTCACAACTAAATGTGCTGGTCTTCTTGTTGCTTTGTGATCTGCATGGAACTATAGATGATGTTGGGGAATACAAGATTAAAGTGTAATGTGATGATTAATGCTGGTGGCAGTCAGCAAAACACTGATCACCACCAGCTGACTATCAGGCCCAAAGAGATTATTTAAAAACTCATTTATTAAGTGGTGCTAAGGCTTTGCATCTGAGGCATATTACCAGTGAAAGTTAAGTTGTACTGGGGTAATTCTATAAAGTAGATATTAACATTTTCACACTGATTATGCATGTAAATATTTAGAGTACTGGCACATAGCTGCAATTAACGCAAAGCCATTCTTACTACTACATGTTAAGAGCATCCCGTAGCTATAGTTTGGTTCCTCTTTCCCACATGCATCACTGTGCACTTGCTCATATTAAATGTCACCTGCTATTTGGATGTCCAATCTCATAAGGTCCTCTTGCAATTTTTCACGATCATCTTGTGAATTAAAAACTTTGAATGACTTGCAGGCTTATTTTCGAAAGAGAAGGGCGCCCATCTGTCGACACAAACCGGGAGATGGGCATCCTTCTCCCAGGGTCGCCCAAATCGGCATAATCGAAAGCTGATTTTGGGTGTCCTCAACTTCTTTCTGTCGCGGGCATGACCAAAGTTCACGGGGGCATGTCGGAGGCATAGCGAAGGCAGGACTGGGGCATGCCTAACACATGGGCGTCCTTGACCAATAATGGAAAAAAGAAGGACATCCCTGACGAGCACTTTGGCGACTTTACTTGGTCCATTTTTTGTTACGACCAAGACTCAAAACGTTGACCGAACTGACCAGATGACCACCGGAGGGAATTGAGGATGACCTCCCCTTACTCCCCCAGTGGTCACCAACCCCCTCCCACCCTAAAAAAAACTTTTAAAATATGCAGGTACCTGGAGCAGTTGTAGTGGGTGCAGTGTACTTCAGGCAGGTGGACCCAGGCCCATCCCCCCTTACTTTTTACACTTGTGGTGGTAAATGTGAGCCCTCCAAAACTCACAAGAAACCCACTGTATCCACATGTAGGTGCCCCCCTTCATCCCTAAGGGCTGTGGTAGTGGTGTACAGTTGTGGGTTTTGGGGTTTTGGGGGGGTTGGGGGGCTCAGCACCCAAGGTAAGGGAGTTATGCACCTGGGACCTTTTTCTGAAATCCACTGCAGTGCCCCCTAGTGTGCCTGATTGGTGTCCTGGCATGTGAGGGGAATCAGTGCACTATGAATGCTGGCTCCTCCCATGACCAAATGGCTTGGATTTGGTCATTTTTGAGATGGGTGTCCTCTGTTTCCATTATCGCCGAAAACCGGGGACGACCACCTCTAAGGTCGACCTAAATGTTGAGATTTGGGCGTCCCTAACCGTATTATCGAAACGAAAGATGGACGCCCATCTTGTTTTGATAATACGGGTTGCCCCGCCCTCATGAAAACTTGGGCGCCCTGTTCAGTTTTGCCCCTCTATATCAACTAGCTCACCTTTATCCACATTTATTCACTCCTTCAAAGAAATGTAGCAGATCAATGAAGGCAAGATTTCCTTTGGCCAAATCCCAGTAATTCATGCCTATGTATATGTCCAGTGATTTTGTTATTTCTAAGTCTCTCCCATTTTGCTTGGCACCAACATCAGGCTCACCAGTTTATAATTTCCTGGGTCACCTCTGGAACCCTTTTTAAAAATTGATGTTACACTGGCCACCCTCCAATCTTCCAGTACCACGCTTGATTTTAAACCTGTATATGTCATGGTTAGAGCCAGAGAAGGCATTATTTTATCCTGTTTTAGATTTCACTGGCAGCCAGGCCTATGCATGCAACTCTTTGCTTTCCCCTTTCTTTAATTCATTCAAGATAGCATTCAAATTCTTTGACCTTTTGAAATTTTTAATTTACATCCTGATGTAAAATGTCATAAAAATTAGGTGGTATTATATGTGTAAGGTGCAATATATCCCTGTTCTTTGGGGTAAGGTTTTTTTCCCTTTTGTACCATTCTCTAGATTTCCACGACAATATTGTGTAAAACATAATTAGAACAAAAGCTTTATTTGCATATTTAAACTAGATAGGGTAGCTATATCCTATTCCTATTAACAAAATATAGGTATGGGCATGGAGAATTGGAGCTGTGAGGTTGGTTATTGGCCTACCAACCAGATCTCAGAATTTCTAACCTCAGCATTAGCAAGCTATGTTCAAGTTTAATGTTGTATGCAACTCTTTGGTGACCTTACCAGAGTTCCTCAAGAAGTTTTTTCAAACGCAATCAGTGAAGTTGAACGATTTAGGGGAGACATGAGAGATATCTACAAATATATGTCAGCAAAATGAAGCAATAAGTACTACTTGTTCTATATGTACAAAAAAGCTTAACAGCTTGTGAGCATTTCAAGAAATGAGTGAATTGAGATTTTTCTGTTTAGTTAACTGCACATTGGCACTGGTTACAGTTTTCACTGAGTACACTTGGAGGAAGTCCAATGAAAGATGAAATCATGCCACCCTTAAGAATATAAGAATAGCCATACTGGGTCAAACCAATGGTCCATCTAGCCCAGTATCTTGCTTCCAACAGTGGCCAATCCAGGTCAGAAGTACCTGGCAGAAACCCAATTAGTAGTAACATTCCATTCTTCCAATACCAGGGCAAGCAGTGGCTTCCCCCATGTCCATCTCAACAGCAAACTATGAACCTTTCCTCCAGAAACTTATCCAAACCTTTTTTAAACCCAGATATGCTAACCACTATTACCACATCCTCCATCAGCAAGTTCCAGAGGTTAACTATTCTTTGAGTGAAAAAACATTTCCTCCTATTTGTTTTAAAAATATTTCCATGTAGTTTCATCAAGTGTCCCCTGGTTTTTGTACTTTTTTTTTCAAAAGAGTGAAAAATTGATTCACATCTACCCATTCTACACCAATTAGGATTTTATAGACTTCAATAATTTCCCCCCTCAGCCATCTCTTTTCCAAGTTGAAGAGCCCTAACCTCTTAACCTTTCCTCATATGGGAGGAGTTCCATCCCCTTTATCATTTTGGTCACTCTTTTTTGAACCTTTTCTAATTTCGTTATATCATTTTTGAGATACATCAGCCAGAATTGATCGCACTGCTCAAGGTGAGGTTGCACCATGGAGCGATACAGAGGCGTTATAATATTCTTGGTCTTAGTTTGAATCCATTTCCTAATAATTCCTAGCATCCTGTTTGATATTGTGGCCACCCCACACAGGCCAGAAGATTTCAATGTATTGTCTTAATGACAACTAGATCTTTTTCTTGAGTGCTGACTCCTAAGGTGGACCCTAGCATCAGGTATCTATGATTCAGATTATTCTTCCCAACGTGCATCACTTTACATTTGTCCACATTAAATTTCATCTGCCATTTGGATGCCCAGTCTTCCAGTTTCCAAAGGTCTTCTTGCAATTTTTCACAATCCGCAGGTGTTTTGACAACTTTGAATAGTTTCGTGTCATCTTCAAATTTAATCACCTCACTTGTCGTTCCATTTTTCAGATTATGTATAAATATGTTAAATAGGCACCAGTCCCAGTACAGATCCCTGTGGCAGTCCACTATCCACCATCCTCTATTGAGAAAAATGACCATTTAACCCTACCCTCTGTTTTCTGTCCAATAACCAATTCCTAATTCACAGAAGAACATTGCCTTCTATCCCATAACTTTTTAATTTTCTCAGGAGTCTCTCATGAGGAACTTTGTCAAAAGCTTTCTGAAAATCCAGATACACTACATCAACTAGCTCACCTTTATTCACATGTTTGTTTACGCCTTCAAAGAAATTAAGCAGATTGGTGAGGCAAGACTTCCTTTGGCTGAACCCTTGCTGACTCTGTCCCATTAAACCATGTTTATCTACGTGCTCTGTAATTTTATTCTTTATAATAGTTTCCATTATTTTTCCAGGTACTGAAGTAAGGCTTACCGGTCTGTAATTTCCCAGATCACCCCTGGAACCCTTTTTAAAAATCGGCATTACATTGGCCACCCTCCAATCTTCAGGTACTATGGATGATTTTAATGACAGGTTACAGATCACTAACAACAAAAGCAATTTCATGCTTGAGTTCTTTCAATACCCTGGGGTGTATGCCATCTGGTCCAGGTGACTTATCATTCTTTAAATTGTCAATTTGACTCAGTACATCTTCCAGGTTCACAGAGATTTTTTTCAGGTCCTCCGCATTGTCACCTTGAAATCCATTTCTGATACAAATAGATCTCTTACATCTTCTTCCATAAAGACCAAAGCAAAGAATTAATTCAATCTCTCTGCTATGGCCGTGTCCTCTGAGTGCCCCTTTTGCTCCTTCATGATCTAACAGTCTCACAGATTCCTTCACAGGCTTTTTGTGCCTTTGATGTGCCTGAAAAAGTGTTACTATGAGTTTTTGTCTTATGGCAAGTTTTTCTTCATATTCTCTTTTAGCCTTCTTTATCAGTGGTTTGCATCTAGCTTGACACTGCTTATGTTGCTTCTTATTTTCTTCATTTGGATCCTTTTTCCATTCTTTGAAGGATGCTCTTTTGGTTCTAATAGATTCTTTTAGATCACCTTTTAGCCATGTTGACTGTCCAGGTGACTTATCATTCTTTAAATTGGCAGAGTTTAAAAGGGGGTTATACGGTTTCCTAAAGGACAAATCCATAAACCGCTACTAAATGGACTTGGGAAAAATCCACAATTCCGGGAATAACATGTATAGAATGTTTGTACATTTGGGAAGCTTGCCAGGTGCCCTTGGCCTGGATTGGCTGCTGTCGTGGACAGGATGCTGGGCTCGATGGACCCTTGGTCTTTCCCCAGTGTGGCATTACTTATGTACTTATATTGCTCTTCTTTCCACCTTTGTTAATATGTGGAATATATCTGGTCTGGGCTTCCACTATGGTGTTTTTATACAATGTCTACACCTGTTTAAAAGGCCTAACCTTTGCGGCCAATGCTTTCAGCTTCTTTTTAACCATTTTTCTCATTTTGTCATAGTCACCCTTTCGAAAATTGAATGCTGCTACAGTAGATTTCCTAAACGTGACTAAAGCACTGTTAGTGATGTCATATATGAGGAGATTCTATATATGGCGCCTAAAAAATCATCACTGAAATCAGTGCCGACTAAGCGTATTCAATAATCGGTGCCGATTATAGAATACGCTTAGTTGATATTTCAGTGCCTAAATCTACACTTATCCATTTACACCAACAAAACTGTGGTGTATATCCCAGCATGTAGATATGCGCGCACTGGAACATATTCTGTAAGTAGGCACATAAATTTCAGAATGCCCACGAAACGTCCACTTCCCTGCCTATAACCACGCCCCCTTTTTTCCTGCACTCATTAGAAGTTTGGCGCATATCATGACAGAACACGCTTACCAATTTGTGCTCCTAAATTCTAATCAGTGCCATTTAGTACTCATTATTGCTTGTTAAGTATTGTGAGCTCTCATTAGCTTATTAAGCCAATTAAGTTGTGTGCATTATTATAGAATCTGCACCAATTTCAGCATGGAGCTCTAGGTGCTGTATATAGAATCGAGGGGATAGTGGGTGAAATATAATTCTGATGGTTTCCTTTGTTTCACAATATTTTTATTTTCACAGTTCATTTGCTTTATATTTTAAGCTGACAAGCTTTTTTGGGGGTTTTTTTGTGTAACATTAAGCATGTATATATTTGGCATATTTACACTGGATTCTGTTGTGAGTTGATATTGATTATCCAGTGATTGGGGATCTGTGAAAATATATTCTGGTTGTGACAATATTTTTATCTTAACACTGGTCAACTGCAGTAGCCCTATGAGTGCTGGTACGTCGTAAAGATGTACTGATGGTAGCAATTCCAGAACTTCAGGAAATCACTCAAAAAACATCCTCTTCAAAAAGGCCTACTCCAACGACCCCACGTAAACCTGTTCACCCAGCAACACAGCATAACTTGATTGTACTGGACAACACGCAATCTTCATCCCTCTTGACCCTCCACATATACCTTATACGATCACATTTCAACCTTGTACTTGTTATCAACCGACTGGGCAAACGCCTTTGATGGTACTATGTAAGCCACATTGAGCCTGCAAATAGGTGGGAAAATGTGGGGTACAAATGCAACAAATAAATAAATAAATAAATCTTAACCAGTACATGCTAAAGCCTTTCTCTAGGGATCTTCTGGGTACCAGGCTAAAAGTGCTGCATAAGAAATATTTACAACATGGATGCTCAACTGCAGTCCTGGAGGGCAGCAAACCAATATGAATGTGCATGAGATATTTGCAAATATTTCTCTTGAATATTCATTCAATATACTACCACAACTATAAGTTATTCCAAAATCTTTATTACATACTTCAAAATTTGTATTAAAATACTATGAAAGTATAAAATCACATCCTTATAGTGCTGCTCTCCACACAACCTAAACATATGTCACCACTAACCTTTATATTATACCAAATACCGCCCACAACCCCTCTGCTCAACGGGATTAATACAAATCTTCACAAAAAATGGTGTTTTGTGAAGATAAATATTCATTCAAGAGAGCCTGAAAACCTGACTGGTGTGCAACCCTATTGGGTTACAATTTGACACCCCCCTAGTTTAGAAAACTGGTTGGTTTGTAGCATATGAGTTCCAAAAAAGCATCATGGTGGATCTTGTGATCACGTAGCTGTGATTCCCAAACTTGGCATTAGATGAATGGCTGGAACTGAGTGGGTCTGAGGAGGTTTCCTTTCCATTTTGTAATATGTTTAGGAAGGCAGGGGAGATTGCATTAGCTGCTCATAGAGCTCGGCTGGAGGTTTAATAATTGCATGACTCGGTAGACTACATTCAATGTTATTATCACTGATAGAAATTTCATACATGAAGAAATTGATGAAAAGCTTTTTCTCCCAGTTGTTTGGGTACCACACCAAGCAAACTAAGGATGTTTCCCCTATTCCCTAGGGAAGCACAGTATGATTAATGAAAAATCAGGATTAATTGAATAAAATGGTAATGCAGAACCTAATGGAAGTAATTTGACTCATTTTTCAAGTGTTTGCATATTAAAATTACAGATGAAGAAGTTTCCAAATAAATACGTGCATATATACACAAATGGAAAGCCCTTAAGGAAAAGCAAGAAGGCTGCAAGTGTGTGTGTTTGTATGAGGAGTGGAAGGAACCAGATAGAGGAACACCACGTGAATGCTTCCACACTGAAACTAGGGTAATGCTGAGTCCGGTGTGAGAACTCAGGGCTTTCAGGTTGACTTACAGAAATAAGAAGTCAGCTTTTCTTTTCTTTATCTCAGTAGAATTGCGTGTTTCTCTCAGGGCTGCTGAGAGGGGGGGCAAAATTCCCCATGGGGGGGCCCGGTTTCGGGTCTCTCTCTTCTGCTCCTGACGGGACTTGAGTGATCACGTCCCAACAGGAGCAGGAGAGAGAAAACTCCGGCCCTGGGCTCCCCTTAGAGGCTGGGGAGGACCCAGAGTTTCCTCCAGCGCTGCTGTTCTGCCCATTGCTGAGTGGCTGCTTTTTCTCTCAGGCGCACATGCTCGATTTTGTAACCAAGCATGCCCTGAGAGCAAAAGCAGCCACAGGGGCAGTCAGTCAGCGCTGGAGGAAGAAGACATTTTCTGCTGGTGGGGCCTGGAATCTCCGCCAGCAAAGGTATTTCAGCAGCGGCAGCGATGGCAGGGGGGGCGGCAGTGATGGGGGGTGGCAACAATCAGTGATTGGGGGGGGGGGGGTGGCAGCGGACCTGCCCCGGGCCTGATTCAGTCTCTCGGCGGCCCTGGTTTCTCTATCCCTAGCCCTGCTACCTGAGTATAGTAAAGAAGGCAGATTGACTTTATGGCAAAACCAAATTGCTCCCTTCTGGCTGTCAGGGTTCTGGAAAGACATTTTCCTTCGAAAACCATGAGTATATGTCCTCACTAGCTACCTTCCCAGTCCCTATGGGATTGAGCATAATAGCAGCTCTATGGAAAATGACTGGAGTGGAGTCCTGCTAATTCTTGGACACAGGTTCCCTGCAGCACCCTGCATGTGCAGATCAGGGGTTAACACCAGGCTTTAGTAACACCCGGGTCACATAAGGATCTACAGTTTGCCAGTACGTGTTTATAAATATAACTCTATAGCCATGTGCATTTAAATGTGAAGGCTGTAATAAATTTATTGAATGATGGCATAAAGTAACTGGGGGTCTCTTTTACTAAGCCACGTGATAGGCGCCTATGTGCACCCAACGCACGCCAATTCAGAACTACTGCCCAGCTACCGCGTGGCCAGGGCGGTAATTTCATTTTGTACACACGTCCAGTAGGCATGCTGGAAATTTTCCAGCACGCGGTGCTAACCAGGCTGTAATTGGTATTGTACATGTGCTGACAATTACCCCCCCGGTTAATGTGTGAGACCTTACCGCTAAGTGAACGGTTGGCGGTAAGGTCTCAGGCCCAAAATGGACACGCACCAATTTTCATTTTGCCGCACGTCCGTTTTCGGCCCCCAAAAAAGGTCTTTTTTGCAGGTGCACTGAAAAGTGAACCTGCGCACGTTCGATACACGCATCTACACTGGAGCAGGCCACTTTTTGACGCACCTCAGTAAAAGGACCCCTGGATTAGAATGTGATGAGTACTGATAAGGTTCCTGTTCAGGATTGCATTCCTACTTAGCACGAGCTGCCATCATGCCCAAGGATTTTGGGTCTCACCAGCCGGCAGGCCATCTGAACTTTAACACCCCCCCCCCCCCCCCCCCCCCCCCCGGAAAGAAAGAATCCATTTCAAAATAGCAACAATGACTTAAAGATTCTTCTGTTCCGCTTTGCTGGAATTCCCATTTCATTCATAGCCTTTGGGAATTTTAAAAAAATCCTCCCCGTTCCTTTAAATTTGGTCTAGACCTGATGTCTCGGTTTCCATTTCGTTTCCCTTTGAGTTCTTTGGCAGAGATCTCCCTGGCTATCAGTTAGAAGATGAATGTGAGCTGTGGTGATGGACAGTGTAGCAGCCTAATAATAGAGCTACAACCGTAATAATGGGATTCTTCTCCTCTCCATATTGTAGCAGATATAGTGCTGACAAGGAATAGCACATATGATGTGGAAAGAAAGTCCCCAGGGAAGCACAGCAAAGCGATGGTACTGGGAATGGTTATTGTGCAGCTGGAAACTGCTGCTTCAAGAACATTTGCTTTATGGTTTTTTTTTTTCTCCCCTTTAGTTAATGTTTATTTCCGAAAAGAGAAGGAACAATATTGAGTTTTCCTTGTAAACAAACAAGCAAAAAAAAAAAAATTCAACCAAGCTGTAATGTAATAAGGCAGTAATTCCTGCAAGTAAAAGAGTCCCTGTGTGTTTGGCTCAGTATTTACACTCATACATTATGAAATACACATGTATGCACATCACATAAGCTGGGAAATTTGTGCTTACTGAGAGGCAGGGGCGTAGCTACGTGGGGCCACGGGGGCCTGGGCCCCTGTAGATTTGGTCCTGGACCCCCCTGCCGACAACCCTCTCGACCTCCCCTCCCGCCACCAACCCTCCCCCGCCGACGCTGTGGGCTACCTTTGCTGGCGGGGGACCCCAACCCCCGCCAGCCGAGGTCCTCTTGCTTCCCGCGGAAGGCTTTGTTCAGCTTCTGATCAAGGCTTCATTCTGTTTCAGTGAGTCTGACGTCCTGCACTTACAACGTGCAGGATGTCAGAAACAGAACGAAGCCTTGCACGGGAAACAAGAGGACCTCGCCTGGCGGGGGTTGGGGTCCCTCGCCAGCAAAGGTAGGCGACGACGGCGGGAGGGGGGTCGAGAGGGTTGTCGGCAGGGGGGGCAAAGTTGTTGGTGGTGGCGGCGCCGGGGGGGGGCCTAAAACGTGCCCCCTCACCTGGGCTCTGGACCCCCCCTCCCGCCGAAGTCTGGCTACGCCCCTGCTGAGAGGGTCTGAGCTAAAATGTGTTAAGCAGCTAACACAGGTTTTTCTGCATGAAAGACATTAGTGTAGACCTGTGCTGTCGACTGCATATTAAACACAGCCAGTGCAGTAAGGGGCCCTTTTACTAAGGTGCACTGAAAAATGGCCTGCGCTGGTGTAAGCGCATGTATCAATGTTTTACCATGCTGCCTATTATAGTATTTAATTTGTATTCTGCTGACAATTATCATATTTCTTATATGAATTCTACTGTGCTGTTTTTGTATATGTATTTCTGATGCTGTATTATATCATTGCTATTACAGTAGGACTCCGATTATCCAGACTATCCTCTGCAGGAGGTGGTCCAGATAATCATAAATCCGGATAATTGGACATTCCTTTTTGAAAAGAGTATATACTTTGAGAGTTATATGTTGAGCGTTATTTTTTTTATTTTCAATTATAAATGGGAAAAAATATCAAGCTATTTGGGGTGTTATAACATTTTGTTTACTGTAGATCAGGCATAACGTGATAACTATGATACACAGATTATGATTTAAAACATGGAAAAGATAAGGAACAGAAGCAATATGGATAATTGGACATCCAGATAATCGGAGTTTGGATAATCGGGATTCTACTGTAGTAGGATTTAATTTGCTTCCAAGTTCACGTCACTGATTGGTCATTATTTTTATGTTTACTGTGATTCATCAACAGCAACCAAAAAAACATGTTATCATACAATAACATAAACACAATTTTAAGTTATCTATGTCAAACTATATCTGTTCTACACTGCCCTGGGTGATTCTCTTCATAAAGATGGTTAATAAATCCCAATAAATAAAATAAAATAATCTGAATATTATTATGTGAGATAAATTTCAGTGGAAAAGTACACAGTTAAACTAGTATAGTGTATGCATTTATTCAATTGCCTTCTAAACTTGTAACATTCAGGGGCCCTTTTACTACGGTGCGCTAAAAAATGCCCTGCGGTATTGTAGGTGTGTGTGTGTGTGGGCACGCGCAGAATCATTTTTCAGCGCACTTGTAAAAAAGGCCTTTTTAAAATTTTTGACAAAATGGATGTGCGAGAAAATGAAAAATGCCACGCATCCATTTTGGGCCTGAGACCTTACCGCCAGCCATTTACCTAGCGATAAAGTCTCACGCAGTAAACGGGAGGTAATGACCTATGCGCACCAAATGCCACTTGGTGCATGTAGCTGATGCGCACAAGAAAATAAAAAATATATTTTGGATGCGCGCCAAAACTGAAATTACTGCAAGGGACATGTGGTAGCCGGGCGGTGACTCGGAATTGGCGGGCGTAGGCGCTTACGTGGCTTAGTAAAAGGGCCCCTTAGTAAATATTCAGAATGATGTATGAACACCGTCAGTCTTCCAAGTTCCTGTCAAGTGCTTCAGGTATTACAAACAATCAAGCCAATAGTCAGTAACTCATATGTAGCTTTTCTGAAAACTCATGGATAAATTACTTTGTCATTTCGGGTCCTTTTACAAAGCTGTGGTAAAAATTGGCCTTCATGCACCCTTACACAGGTCGTTCCAGAATGCTAAAGCCATTTTTGCCACAGCTGCAAAAACCCAATTTTCTATTTTTTCCATTAATGACGCACTAATTTTGCCATTAGTACTTGACCATTTTTACAAATTACTGTGGGAGCACTTCTTCAGTAAGGACTCCCATGCTATCCGTGCACTAACTAGATAGAGCATGTAATGCAGGTACACTAATTGGTTAGCACAGGAACACCCACCCTCTGCCTCTGACATTCCCCCTCAAAAAAGTTCCCCCCAAAATATTTACCATGCGGTTACTTCATGGAAATTTCAAAACTAACGTGTGATGTTTTAGCACATCCTACGTTAGGCCATTTTTTGCTACATTAGGCACACATTAGCACCTAATGCAGTATAATAAAGACTACTTATATGGCTTGATAATCTCCGTGTATTTGAGGGCTGGGTTTTGGATGGGGCAAAGGCTAGAATAATGGAATAATAAAAAACATTTATAAAAAATGACCCAGATAGCGCTGATGTTCAGCCGCTACAGACTAGATTCTACATATTGTGCCAAAACAATCTGCGTGGAAATCAGTGCTGACTAGGCGTATGCTGTAAGTGGCGCCTGGATTTAGACACGGTATATAGCATATGCTTAGTTGATATCTCAGCACCTAAAACTACACACATCCATTTACACCAACGAAATGTAGTGTAAATCCCAGCACTTAGATTTACACGCATTAGGCCATATTCTATAACTACGTGCATACATTTTGGAACACCCATGAAATGCCCATTTCCCCACCCATAACCACGCCCCTTTTTACCTGCACACATTAAAAGTTTGGTGCACTTCGTTACAGAATACGCTTAGCAAGTTGTGCACATAAATTCTGATTAGTGCCAATTAGTGCTCATTATTGCTTAAGTGCTGTTATCAGTGCTCATTAGCTTGTTAAGCTTGTTAAGTTACGAGCATTGTTATAGAATCCACTTGGATTTCGGCACAGATCTCTAGGCACGCTATATAGAATCTGGGGATTTATAGATAATTTAAACCATTAAGCCTACTAAATAGCAACCCTAATTCTAGCAGGTAGTGATCACACTATCCGTAGCTTCAACACCACTGCCTATACTGAATATGTGCATGAAGTTAAATACTGGCATCAATGTTCAACTTAAGCCCTGTCACTTTGTCGGCTCAATATTGTCCTCAAAGTTATAAAATCAAGTTGTGGTGAGAAATACCATGACAAAGAATAGAATCAGTTCTGAAACAAACTTGGTCATTTCTATTTTCTACTTACTCCATATATCAATGACATCCATTTGGAGTGGGAAATAATCCTGGTCTTGCAGCAAGGACAGCTAGTGGCCAGAATCTCAATATAAGAGATGGTGATCAGTGACTGCTGACCAAGGATTATGGTCATCAGGTTTGAGTAATTGTTCCATTGTAAATAACATGCATGGCTCTGATTGTACAAAACACTACTCATGTTGTTGTGTAGTCTGGTATCTGCTCACCTCAGGAACATCTCAAAACAATATGAGCAAAATTTCCTGCATTGTAGAACAACATGGGTACATTTAACAGAATTGAGGTTTGGTAAATTTCAAAGCCCTCTATTTCCACAAATATAACACTAACCTGCAGAAATGGTTTTCAACAATATCTTCTTTGTTTGCTTCTGACTTTAGCAGGTGACCACAAAGTCACAGGTTTGCCAAAGATGGAGACCAGCATTCCAATTCTTCATAGCACGACTGCAATAAAGTTTCTGATTGGTTCTAAATAGTAAAATCTATTCAATTGGGGTGCAGAAACCCAAAAGAGAGATACCGAATAGGAGGGGAGAGATTAGTAAGCTTGTCTCAGGAGAGAGACCTTGGGGTGTTGCTGTCCAAGGATCTGAAGGTGAAGAAACAATGTGACAAGGCAACGGCCGTGGCCAGAATGATGCTAGGCTGCATAGAGAGGGGTATAACCAGAAGAAAGGAGGTGTTGATGCCCCTGTACAAGTTGTTGGTGAGGCCCCACTTGGAGTATTGTGTTCAGTTTTGGAGGCCGTATCTTGCTAAAGATGTAAAAAGACTGGAAACGGTGCAAAGAAAAGCTACAAAAATGGTTTGGGATTTGCGTTGCAAACCGTACGAGGAGAGACTTGCCGACCTGAACATGTATACCTTGGAGGAAAGGAGAAACAGGGGTGACATGATACAGATGTTCAAATATTTGAAAGGTATTAATCCGCAAACGAACCTTTTCTGCAGACGGGAAGGTGGTAGAAATAGAGGACATGAATTGAGGTTGAAAGGGGGCAGACTCAGGAGTAATGTCAGGAAGTATTTTTTAATGGGAAGGTGGTAGATACGTGGAATGCTCTCCCATAGGAGGTGGTAGAATTCAAACATTGGTGGGATAAACACGAAGGAATCCTATTTAGAAGGAATGGATCTATGGAATCTTAGCGGAGATTGGGTGGCAACACCGGTAATTGGGAAGCAAAACCAGTGCTGGCAGACTGGGCAGACTTCTATGGTCAATGCCCTGATCGTGACTGAAGAGATATGGATGCGCTAGAGTGTAAATTTTAGGGGCTTCCACATTAGCTTCAGAGCTTTTAGTACAAGAACAGTGCTGGGTAGACCTCTACAGTCTGTGCCCTGAGAATGGCAAGGACAAATCAAACTCAGGTATACATATGAAGTATTGCATACCATGTAAAATGAGTTTTTCTTGTTGAGCAGACTGGATGGACTGTACAGGTCTTTATCTGCCGTCATTTACTATGTTACTATTATATGCTACTATGTAACTGGTACACTAACATTTGAAACCAGGTGAAATGTCAAAAATGGAACATGGCTTGACTTTTGTTGTGATAAGTACCTCACTTTTTGTTTTAACATGCTCTATATAAAATAATTCTAAAAATTGAGAACAGATTTCACATTCTTGGACTGATGACTCAATAAGGTGAATATTATTAGACTGAAACTAAATGAGCCATAATGATTCGAGATTATAAAGGTCATATTCCAATTATCTTGACTATTTTGTGTATTATATAAATTCCAAGGATTATTAGAAGGGCATTTACAGATTTCTGAATGATGGTTAATTAGTTTTATAAGAGATCCATCCTAGAGGAGTGTCCGCAAAACTGATCAGGATGGGTTGGAGTGGGTTCCGACAGCAAGTCCAGTAGTTGAGACGTAAGGTCAGTGTTGGGCAGACTTCTACAGTCTGTTCCGAAAATAGCAAGCACAGGTCAGAATCAAGTATACATATTTTATTTTATATTATATCATCTGATTTGAATGTGGGTGTTACACTTCTCTATTGGTATGGTGGTGTGATATTGTTGTATCATGTACTGTAGAACTGCTGATATGTGATAGGCATGGTAACAAATTGCTAACTACCCTGGTTGTGATGTAGTCATGAAAAAGTTTAACTTGTACAGAACGGGAGATGCGGCTCTTGCCACCTTGTTGGGAGACTGGATAGACCATGCAGGTCTTTGACATCATTTATTGTGTTAGGGGCCCTTTTACAAAGGTGCGCTGAAAAATGGCCTGTGGTAGTATAGACACGTGTTTTGGGCGCACGCAGAATCATTTTTCAGCACACCTGTAAAAAATGCCTTTTTTAAAACTTTTTGCCGAAAATGGACATACGTCAAAATGAAAATTGCCAAGCGTCCATTTTGGGTCTGAGACCTTACTGCCAGCAATTGACCTAGCAGTAAGGTCTCACGTGGTAACCGGGTGGTAATGGTCTACGCGCGTAGAATGCTGATTACCGCCTGCATGCCAGAAAATAAAAATATTTTCCGGCATGCATAGTGGACACGCGTCAAAAATGAAATTACTGCAATGGCCACGAGATAGCCGGGCAGTAACTCAAAATTCATGCATGTTGGGCACGCGTAAGCGCCTACGTGGCTTAGTTTGTTACTCTGGTACTGTGAGTATGTAGTACTGACTGACTTCTATGACCTGGCAGAACCATCGCTAGAAAATATCTATTGGCAATTATTGGGTCTTTGTAGATTAAATGATTCATTTTCAGATTTATCTGGGAAGTGTCTTGGAGGTGTGAGTTGTCTTCCCAATATTTCAGTTTTAAGACCAGAGTTGGATTGTAAACGGTCTTCAGCTGCATTGCATTAGGTTGGTATAAAGAAAATGATCCACCAAGGAGATAAAACCAAACAGCTGAGAGCTGAACTCGCTCACAAATGGTTTGCTTTGTATTTAACTTCTTGGTAGATGTTAACCTTTCAATGTTAGTAGGAAACATTAAAATGTCAGTCACGGTTTATCTAAGTTTCAAAGGGCTGACTATCACCATATGCTGTTCCGCATGTGATTGTCAAACCAGATACTAGTGGGAAAATTATCTTTGATCAGGGAAGAGAAGGCGCTGGAGTGGTGGTGGAAAAGAAGTGAACACCTAAGGTGGCACTAGTCCTTGCTTTCCAGAGTTTTTCTCCCATTTTATACTTGTGGCAGATCTTCTAAAAAATTAAAAGCCACCTAGATGGTTCTCCAACTGGCGGGTTAGGAAATCCTAATACACTTGAAACTTCTGCAAGAAAGGGGACCCAGACGTCTCATGAATATGTGTAAAATCAATCTACATCATACACTGACTAATGCAGGGAGTTGATTTGCACATACCTTAGACATTCTAAAATCCTGGTTGGTGTAGAGCAATTAAAGACCAGAATTGTCAGTCTCTGCTGTAGGAAACAGAGAGGCAGAAACTAATATCTTAAAACAATTAGTTATATAGTACTTCACTCTCTCACTGTGGCAGACAATCATCATCTTGGGTAGAATCCCAATGACTGATCAAGCTGCACATATGTTTTCTAGTGAAAGAGGTCATCGTTGCAAAATTAGATCTATTAGGATTCAGAATCATAGAGCAGTATGTATGCACATGGTGTATACATACACCATGATCTATTCCATGTATGTTATGTTACATGCTTGTTACCATGTATGTATACACCTCAACACAATACTATTTGTAATCCTGCTACCCGGAAATGGCAACCGCCATTACGGCAAATGTAAGCCACATTGAGCCTGCAAATTGGTGGGAAAATGTGGGATACAAATGCTACAAATAAATAATCACCCTGAGCTACACCGCATTAGTCTTACCATTGAGCTAGGATGGGGGACAGAACGGAGGAACAGATGCAAGAGCCCACCTAACAAAAATGATAGGAAACCCTTCTCCCCCTATAGAAAATGCACCGGTAAAGAAACACATATGGTAAGCCAGTTTATAATGGTCACATTGGGCTTTTCTATTTGCTAGCAGAGAGATAAAAAGTACATTTTCAAGCAGATCTAGCCAGCAAAGTAAGAGGTTAACCAGTTATTTATTTCCAGACATTGATATCCCATCCAGTCCAAGCAATATTTGTTCACAGTGGGGTCCTTTTACTAAGCTGCATTAGGTGCTAGCATGCATCTAACATAGCTTAAAATGGTGTACTGTGGAATACGCTCACATGTCCTGCAGTAACTGCCAAATTAGCGGACGCTAATACGGGCACTAAAACTTTTTTTGTAAATTTTTGAGGAGCAGGTATGTGAGGGTCGAAGAGTGAGCATTCCTGTGCTAATCAGTTACTGTAAGTACATTATTATATGCTAACTGGTTAGAGTAGGATTACCATTCAGCTTATTTTCGAAGGAGAAGGGCGACCACCTTCCGACACAAATCAGGAGATTTATTTATTTATTTGCTGCATTTGTATCCCACATTTTCCCACCTATTTGCAGGCTCAATGTGGCTTGCAATATGTTAAACAATAATCACATTAATGGAATAAGAATTTCAGAATATTGTTACAAATAAGCAGTGGCGTACCTAGGGTAGTTGACACCCGGGGCCGGTCATTTTTTAACACCCCCCCCCCCCCCAAATCCAGTACTAGGCATACCGAGAATACAAAACACTCAGGATCTATAGAGCAATTCTACCATACCATAAGCAGTCATTTCTATGAGTCACACAAGGAAAAGGAAAGCATCTTAAACACTACAGTGAGCACTAGAACATCAATTCACCTATTGTAAAACGAAAACAGACAGATTAGTACAGATCGTCGATCCTGCACAGTCAATGCCAACCGAAAGCCATGTCTTTTTCACAAACACAGATAGACCCTAATCCACTATAGAATAAGTAATCATAAACTTTCTATTTAGACAAAAATTAAACTGAACCCCCAATGCCAGACTCTGCATACAATGCAACACCACAGAAACAGAAACTGTCCCCTAGTACTGTGCAAAATACAAAGACAGCAGATGTAAATTTGAAAAAAACTAACAAGTACCAATCACCACTTTACAAATTAACAAATAGAAATAAAACAAATATAGAAAGTAAAATAATACCATTTTATTGGACTAATACATTTAGCTTTCAGAGGCCAAAACCTCCGTCCTCGGGTCAGTACAGTATAGTGCTGTTACAGTATCCTATCCTGACCTGAGGAAGGGGGTTTTGTTCTCCGAAAGTTAGTCAAAATGTATTAAAATTAGTCCAATAAAAAGATTACCTTATTTACATGTTCTATTATAAACATTTAACACATCTACAATACTTTATCCTAAAGCAAAAAAAAAAATATATATATATTTTATTTACAGTTTGTTGTCTCTGGTTTCTGCTTTCCTCATCTTCTTTTCACCGTCTTCCTTCCATCCAGCATCTGTCTTCACTCTCTCTCTCTCTCTCTCTCTCTGCCGTCCAGTTTCTGCCCTCTCTGCCGTCCCTTCCATCCACTGCCTGCCCTTTCTCTCTGCCCCTTCAATCCACCATTTGCCCTCCCTCTCCCATCCATCCAGGGTCTGCCCTCCCTCTCGCTCCCCCTTCCATCTAGGATCTGTCCCCTCTCTCTCTCTGCCCCTTTTTTCAGTCCCCAGTTCCAGCCCCCTTCTCCCCTCTGAACACCCCCTCCCCAGTCCCCTTCTCTCCTCCCCTTCTGTCTGAGACCCCCACCACAGTCCCCTTCTCCCCTCCCCGTCTCCCATCTGAGATCCCCAACCCAGTCCCCTTCTCCCCTTCTCCCGTCTGAGACCCCCACCCCAGTCCCCTTCTCCCCTCCCCCTCCCCTGTCTGAGATCCCCACCCCAGTCCCCTTATCCCCTCTGAACACCCCCACCCCAGTCCCCTTCTCCCCTCCCCTTCCCCCGTCTGAGACCCCCACCCCAGTCCCCTTCTCCCCACCCCAGTCCCCTTCTCCCCTCTGAACACCCCCACCCCAGTCCCCTTCTCCCCTCTGAGATCCCCACCCCAGTCCCCTTCTCCCCTCCCCTGTCTGAATCCCGCACCCCAGTCCCCTTCTCCCCTCTGAACACCCCCACCCCAGTCCCCTTCTCCCCTCCCCTTCTCCCTTCTGAGATCCCCACCCCAGTCCCCTTCTCCCCTCCCCCTCCCCTGTCTGAGATCCCCACCCCAGTCCCCTTCTCCCCTCCCCTTTTCCCCTCTGAGACCCCCACCCCAGTCCCCTTCTCCCCTCTGAGCACCCCCACCCCAGTCCCCTTCTCCCCTCCCCTTCTCCCCTCTGAGATCCCCACCCAGTCCCCTTCTCCCCTCCCCTGTCTGAGACCCCCACCCCAGTCCCCTTCTCCCCTCTGAACACCCCCACCCGAGTCCCTTTCGCCCCTCTCCTTCCCCAGCTCAGTCCCGTTAAAACCGGCGAAGCAGCGTCGCAGGCAGCGCCTCGTGCCCTGCTTGTAAAAAAAAAAATCAAATCTCCTTCCTTCTCCTCGTCTTGACGTCGACTCGGGCCTTCCAATCAATTTGATTGGAAGGCCCGAGTCGACGTCAAGACGTCAAGATGAGGAGAAGGAAGGAGATTTGATTTTTTTTTTTTACAAGCAGGGCATGAGGTGCTGCCTGCGACGCTGCTTCGCCGGTTTTTTTAATGTGCGGCGCCGCGGGAACGGCCACGGAAGGCGGCAGGAGCGGAGCACCCCCCACCCACTGGCACCCGGGGCGGACCGCCCCCACCGCCCCCCCCCCCCTTGGTACGCCACTGCAAATAAGGTGCATAAGAATATCATGGCAATCATAATAACAAAATAAGAATTTCAGAACTGTTACAAATAAGGTGCATAAAAATATCATGTAGGATTAGAAGTAGATGAGTAGATAAAGCTTAACATAATGAGATCGGGCCAATATATAATATTCAATAATGAAGGTGTAATTAAAATGAACAAATTAGAAGAGTTCCTTCTCCTAAGGGCGGCCAAATCGGCATAATCGAAAGCCAATTTTGGCCGTCCTCAACTGCTTTCCGTTGTAGGGACGACCAAAGTTCAAGGGGGCGTGCTGGCAGTGTACCGAAGGTGGGACGGAGCGTGGTTAACAGATGGGCATCCTCGGCCGATAATAGAAAAAAGAAGGGCGTCCCTGACGAGCATTTGGTCTTTACTTAGTCCCTTTTTGTTCACGACCAAGCCTCGACAAGGTGCCTGAACTAACCAGATAACCACCGGAGGGAATCAGGGATGACCTCCCCTTACTCCCCCAGTGGTCACCAACCCCCTCCCACCCAAAAAAACACATTAAAAACATTTTTTCCAGCCTCTATGGAGCCAGCCTCAAATGTCATACCCAGCTCCATCACAGCAGTTTGCAGGTCCCTGCAGCCATTTTTAGTGGGTACTGCAGTGCGCTTCAGGCAAGCGGACCCAGGCCCATCCCCCCCTACCTGTTACACTTGTGGTGGTAAATGGGAGCCCTCCAAAGCCCACCCGGAACCCACTGTACCCACATCTAGGTGCCCCCCGTTACCCTTTAAGGGCTATGGTAGTGTTGTACAGTTGTGGGTAGTGGATTTTGGGGAGCTCAGCACCCAAGGTAAGGGAGCTATGCACCTGGGATCAATATGTGAAGCCCACTGCAATGCCCCCTTAGGGTGCCCGGTTGGTGTCCTGGCATGTGAGAGGGGACCAGTACACTATGAATGCTGGCTCCTCCCATGACCAAATGGCTTGGATTTGTTCATTTTTGAGATGGCCATCCTCGGTTTCCATTATTGGCGAAAACCGAGGTCGGCCATCACTAACGTTGACCTAAATGTTGAGATTTGGGCGGCCCAAACCGTATTATCGAAACAAAAGATGGACACCCATCTTCTTTCGATAATACTGGATGCCCCGCACCTTCGCCGGGGCGCTCTTAAAGATGGGCGCCCAGTTCGATTATGCCCCTCCATGTGAGCCCTTGCTGCCTACAAAATAGGTATCTAAGGAGCCCTTTTACAAAGGCGCGGGAGGAACAATGCACCTATAGTGTGTGCCGAATTGGCACTAGTGCCAGGCTAGCATGTAAGCTGTGTGGTAGTTCTGAATTTGGCCCACGCCAAATCTTGCGGTAGAAAATAGTTTTCTATTTTCTAACGTGGGCCGCTTACTCGGCAGTAAACAGCAGTTGGTGCGCGCTGCATGCTTACTGTGCGGGTAGCGCGTGAGATCTTACCACTAGGTCAGTGGGCAGCAGTAAGGTCTCAGGCCAAAAATAGACGCTCACTAGTTAAATTTTAGCGCACGTCCATTTTCCGGCCCCTTAGAATAAGGCCTTTTTCATAGACACAGTACACAATGGCCCAGCGCGGGCCCAAAAGATGTGCTCGCACCACCACAGGCCACCTTTTACCGCAGCTTAGTAAAAGAACCCCAAAGTACTTACATAGTAATTTGTTTTTATGACCACAAGCTAATGACCAAGACAAGAACACAGTGAAGGTGACAAGATGGATGATGCCAAACAAACTTCTACTGGACTCAAAAAAAGTTCACAGCAAGAGTTTATGCTTAAAAAACCAGACTCAACACGAGTCATGTTTCGGCTGTTCAGGCCTGCCTCAGGAGTCACTGTATAGCAAAATGCTGTTGGTTCTCTTAGGGGAAGTCTCGTCTAAATGTTGGATTTTCCTAACGAGACCTTCAAAAAGTTGAGACAAGGTTATCTAAACTTCTTGATACCAGTGTGAGAGTCACTGTTCTCAAAGTGTCGAGTCCGGTTTTTTAAGTATAAACTCTTGCTGTGAACTTTTTCTGAGTCCAGTAGACGTTTGTTTGGCATCATCCATCTTGTCACCTTCGCTGTGTTCTTTTCTTGGTTTTTCCATTGCGGAGGTCTGCTTTCTTCCATGTTTGCCGTTCACAAGCTAATGACAACATTAGCACATGACTATTAATACAAAAAGTGGAAAATCGGCCATTTTACTGCTGCAGTAAAAACGGTCTTAGCACAAAGGAAAACCCCGCGCAAGGACGTGCTAAGGCCAGTTTTTGCAGCAGCTTAGTAAAAGGGCCCCTGTACCATGGTGGGAAGCTCTGGTCCTCAAATACCACCAGTCAGGCAGATCTGCTACTACTACTATAGATTATTTCTATAGCACTACCAGTCGTACGCAGCGCTTCACAATTTAACATGTAGAAAAGACAGTCCCTGCTCAAGAGAGCTTACAATCTAATAGGACAGACAGACAGGACAAATAAGGGATAAGAGTGGGACAGACAGATAGGACATATGGGAAGGGACTATTGAAGAGAGGAAGACAAGATAAAGGTTACAAGCAGGTGACAAGTTAGGAATTAAAAGCAGCATCAAACAGGTAGGCCTTTAGCCCGGATTTGAAGGCAGCCAGGGATGGAGCTTGACGTAATGGCTCAGGGAGTCTATTCCAGGCATAGGCGCCCGGTATAAGAGGCTTGGACAGGCTAAGCCTCCCCTGCTGTGCTCTGAGGGGTTTAAATTGTTGATTTACCTCCATCCTCACAGCAGGAGCTGCAGTGAAAGCCCTCTAGCCTTGTCCAGTTGTAGAAATTGGTTTATGGTTTGTTTACCTTACTGCTGGGAGAGCGGGGGAGGGGGGGTTGGCTGGAGGTGTCCTGGGTTGCCAGGGAGATATTTAACGAGGATGACTTCCTGACTTGCACTGAGGACAGATAGCAGCAGAATCATCCTGGGCCAGCATGATCAGAAAAACAAAGCCACCAGACAACAAAGGTAGAAAAGATCATTTTATTTTCATTATAGTGTTTGGAATATGTCCACTTTGAGAATCAGGTGCTCAACATTAAAAGTTTATATTTATTTACTTATTTATGGCATTTTATCCCACATTAAACATGAATTAGGGTGTTTTGTGGCTCTACATGATAATTGTGATGATATGATCCCTTGTTTCATATTGTTGACGGTCTGCATTTTCTGTATGGGTGGTATATTGGTGTATTAGGTTCTGCCCAGTGTAATATTTATGGTACAGTAAGGTTCTGAGTGTGTTTTTGCACAAAGTTGTGCATAGTGTTTTGCAGTTGAGCGATTGTGCTTGGAATATGCTTTGAGCAGCCACTTTATTCTTTGACATATGATACATGTCTAATATCTAAATTTAATAAAAGGTATTAATTGTGATTATTTTATTTTTATTTATTTATTTTTTCTGTGTGTTATCAGACAATTATGGATATAAGCCCCGCCCCTGGCTCCACCCCCTAACCCCGCCCCCTTTAGCCTCCCCAAACAGTTGGGCCACCGACCGCCTATGATTCCAGGCATAAGGTGCGGCAAGATAAAAGGAACGAAGTCTGGAGTTAGCGATGGGGGAGAAGGGTACAAGATATCTACACTGATTATGCATTTGCATGCATTGTCTCCATTGTATGCAAATATATTTCATGCAAATTCATTGCGGGAATCCTGAAAATTCAATTTGGACCAGAGACCCCCCTCCCCCTGTTCCCTATTCTCATGTGCTTCTCCCCCTAGGCTTCTGTCCCTTAGTATCAGTTTGCTGCACACAACATGAATAATCGCTTCTCTTGTTTGTTGTATATAAACAGATGGCTTAATTTGAATGTGACTGCTTCTCATGAAAAAGAATTAGGAAAACAAAGTGCCAGTTATTCTCCATTAAGCTTACCCTTACTGTGCTTATTAAAGGGTTTTAATGAGAAAACCCAGAAATGTCTCAAGCAGCAGAAGTCAAAATTACCACTGTACTGTATTATGACCTACTTTAGCTGTTGCAGCTCTATGATATTTTTCAGTGATTCTGGTAATTTGTTTTTCATTATTTCCTTTGTTATTTTTGCTTGTTTTCTTCTCTGGCATATAGTTTAAATCCTTTTTAAACATTCACATCAAGGGTTGAATTCTCAAACCCAGTCCTCAGAACACACCCAGCCAGTCAGGTTTTCAGGACATCCATAATAAAAATGCATGAGGCAGAGATTTTGCATACAATGGATGTTGTGCATTCAAATTCATTGGAGTATGACTGGGTGTGTTCTGAGGACTAGATTGAGAACCCCTGCATTAGAGGATGTCAGGTACCCGGCTGCTTGAGGGCTAGATGAGGTCTCTTCCAAGACTCAGCCTGCTGATATAGCAGTCTCCACTGTAACCAGCAACTATTTTTATTTATTTGTTACATTTGTATCCCACATTTTCCCACCTTTTTGCAGGCTTAATGTGGCTTACATAGTACCGTAAATGGCGTTAACCGATTCTGGTATGAACAAATACAAGGTATGAACAATTACAAGGTGATGTTATGGTAGAATTAGGTACATGTATGGTAAATACAGTTGGGGGAAACTTAGAGAGGGAGAGAAAAAGTTAGGAAATGTCCATTACGGTCTTTGGTTACGTTATGTTGCAGGTATCCAGGTTTTTTATGTTGGGTCGGTGGGGTATGCTTTTCTGAACAGATCTGTTTTTAGTGCTTTCCAGAAATTTAGGTGATCGAGCTTAGTTTTTACTACTTTTGGTAGTGCATTCCATAGTTCTGCGCTTAAGTAGGAAAAGCTGGATGCATAAGTGGATTTGTATTTGCATCCTTTGCTGCTTGGGTAGTGGAGGTTTAAGTATGATCGTGCTGATTTTATGGTGTTTCTGATTGGCAGGTCGATGAGGTCTGTCATGTGTCCCGGTGCCTCGCCGTAAATAATTTTATGAACTGTCTTGCAGATTTTGAAAGCAATACGTTCCTTAATTGGAAGCCAGTGCAGTTTTTCTCGGAGTGGTTTGGCACTTTTTCTTCAAAGTGGAGGAGTAGCCTAATGGTTAATGCGATGGGCTGAACACCTGGGGAACTGGGTTCAATTGTACTATGGCTCCTTTTGTCCCTGGGCAAGTCCCTTAACCCTCCATTGCCGCAGGTACAAAAAGATTTTGAGCCCCTACTAGGGACAGAGAAAGTAACTGCATGTAATAAATGTAAACCCACAGAAAGGTGGTATATCAAATCCCATTACCCTTGACCTGTCTCTGAGGCAGGCGAACCCTTGGACCCAACACAAATAACCACTGTGACAGCCCTCATCTTGTATTGCCAGTGATATAAAATGGGAGGGGGGGGCAGTGTACTGTTTTTTCACTCACATCTGCAGCAAATGAACATAAGTTATCCAAAGCACTAGAGAATCTGTATGAAAAGACAGGAAAGAGAAAAAAATAAGTTTTATTATTACATTGTCATTTTTTTAATGTTTCTTTAAATAAACACCTTGTTGTCAGAGTGATTGTCCTCATTTTATTAAATGACCGTGGCTCCAATTTGAAGAACATAACTCAGGTCACGGCAATTTTACATGATGACAGAATCCTCCATAGTCTGGACAGCTGCCTAATGGTGGATCACAAAAGCATTTGTCATGTTAGTAACCCAGAACCCTCTCCCATAACTGGGGGATAAAAACAGATGTACTGTCTCAGATTTCAGAAGCATGTGACTTTGGTTTGGTTTTCTTTCTCCTAGAACAGTGTGTCTCAATTCCAGTCCTGGAGTACCCCTTTCCAGTCAGGTTTTCAGGATATCCACAATGAATATGCATGAACTTGATTTGCAACCACTGCCTCCATTACATGTAAATCTCTTTCATGCATATTCGTTATGGATATCCTGAAAACCTGACTGGCAAGTACTCCAGGACCAGACTTCGGAAACATGGTCCTAGAAGTCTGTATTTTTCATTCATCTCCTTTTCTGGGTTCCAGGTGCCCCACATTTTCTGCTGTGGGGGTTGACAACCTACCTCATGCTGCAGGATATTTTTTATACAGATTACCAGCAAGGGGGCTGAGCCAAGGGGAATAGAGGACTGCATGTGCTTAGCTCAACTTGTGCACACTCATTTGTAGGGATGGGCTACTGGAAAATGTTTGTTTCATGTCATTCCATGTGTCATTTCTGGGAGTGTTCATTTTTTTTTTCCAAGCGTTTGTTCATTAAGGGAGCTATGTTTTCAAGAGTCTGCACTAGTTACAAAGAGGGCACACTTTTCCTAAAGAGTGCATGCTATTTGCAAAGACCCTGCACTCTTTTTCAGATGGTTTTCACATACAGGCAGTATTCAGAGAAGAGTGTGCACTCTTTGCAAATAATGTGCATGCTTTATTAAGAGAGCACCCTCTTTACAAAGTGTAGGCTGGATTCAGTGAATGGTGCTCAAAATTCGGTGTCAGAAAAAAATCGACATTAACCCCCAGGTTCTATATAGCGTGACCGAAATTGTATGCGCAAATCCGGTCATATTCTGGGTTTGCGTGCACAATTTAATTACATAACAAGCCAATCCACGCTGATAATTGCCACTTAACAAGGAAACACTGATACTAATTGGCATTAATTAGAATATTCGTGCAAAACTTGCTAGGTCTATACTGTAAACAGGTTCACGTAAATTCTAATGCTTTCTGCCAAAAAGGGGATGTGGAATGGGCGGACTATGGGCATTCTGAAAATCTACGTACACAGTTATAGAATACACCTGCTCTGTGCCTAACTTAGGCACCAGTATTTATGCCAGGTTTTACTTGCCATAAATAAACGTGCCTAGACTTAGGCTCAGTTATGACTGCTAGGCGTATTCTATAAGCTGCACCTAAATCTAGGCATACTTTATAGAATATACCTAGGCATTTTTACGCCAATTTTTCAGGTGCCATATGTAGAATCTAGTCTTAAGTGTGATTCTATAAAGGTCACACGCTGTTTATAGAATCACACTTAGCACTGATTCCCACGCCTAACGTTAGGCACCAGACTTACGCCTGCTGAAATCTGGTGCAAATGTTGACACCCAAGTTAGGTGCACTGAGGCTGTATTCTGTAATTCTATGTGCAACTTTTCAGAACACCTTTGACACGCCCATGGCCATGCGCCTTTTCAGTTCCTCACTAATGCCCTCATGATCAAAAGCCCCGTGCTGTTCCAAACAGCGCCCTAAAAATAGCGCCGGGACAGCGCAGGGCTTTTCTGCATCAATGATCAAAGATAATGCATGCAAATCTAAGCAGCGCTATTATCTTTGATTATCATGTTTAAGTGCGGGAGAATTGCGCCTGAGCATGCGCTCAGCACAATCCTCCCGCACTTGTTTGACAGATTTGGGCTGTCAAAATCCCAAACCTGTCAAACAGCCTGCCGAGGCCCGAACAACGAGGGCTGGAGGACCGAATGTTGTCTCCAGCCCCCCCCCAAACCCCCAGAAAACGTTGAGGCCGCCGCTGGCGGCCAAACCCTCTCCCACCCTCCCACCCAGCGAGGGGGGCTGGAGGTCCCCCCAACGATTCAACCCCCTCCATGCCCAGGGAGGACTGGAGATCCGGTGGGTCTCCAGCCCCCCCCCCAAACCCCCATAAATCGTGGTGGCCGCCTCCAGCCAAACGCTGTCCCACCCTCCCACTCAGCGACGGGGGGGCTGGAGGTTTGGTGGGTCTCAAGACCCCCAAACCCCCAGAAATTGTTGTGGCCGCCACCCTGTTATCCATTGACGGAGAGGGGTGGGGGCTGGAGGTCCGGTGGACCTCCAGCCCACCCCAACTCCTCCCCCCCCCCGACGTTCTGAATCCCTTGTGGTCCATGGTCACCCACCCTCCCTCCCGGCTGGCCCCCCGGCCGGCCCCCCTACCTTTTGTTGGAGGAGGGGCACAGCCTGCCTGCCTCCCTCCTCTTCCTGTCGACGCCGCTGCAAAATGGCGGTGCCCAGCCCCGCCCATTGCATCCTAGGATGCGCTGGGCAGGGCTACAGACCATATAAGGGAGCGATTCCCTTACATGGTCTGTAGCCCCGCCCAGCGCATCCCAGGATGCAATGGGTGGGGCTGGGCGCCGCCATTTTGCAGCGGCATCAACAGGAAGAGGAGGGAGGCAGGCAGGCTGCGTCCCTCCTCCAACAAAAGGTAGGGGGGCCGGCCGGGAGGGAGATTGGGTGACCACGGACCATGGACCACCAAGGATTCAGAACGCCGGGGGGGGAGGAGTTGGGGTGTGCTGGAGGTCCACCGGACCTCCAGCCCCCACCCCTCTCCGTCAATGGATAACAGGGTGACAGCCACAACGATTTCTGGGGGTTTGTGGGGCTGGAGACCCACCGAACCTCCAGCCCCCACCCCCGTCACTGAGTGGGAGGGAGGGTGGGACAGCGGAGGTGGCCACCACGATTTATGGGGGTTCGGGGGGGGGGCTGGAGACCCACCGGATCTCCAGCCCTCCCTGGGCATGGAGGGGGTCGGATCGTTTGCTTTGGGGGGGAACGGGGGCCTGCCAGCATGCAACTGCATGCTAGACAGGGCTCACCATTCCTCCCCAATGATACGCAAAGTCTAACGCCAGCTCAGAGCTGGCGTTGATTTTGCCGCGGCCAGCGACTCAATCTTTGGCGTGCTGGCCGCTGATCATTGGGGATGAATGCATTAAGCGCTGATTAGCATGTATTTGCAAGCTAATTGCGCTCGAAGCCCTGTTTAGCATACATTTGCATGCTACTTGCGCTAAGAGCCCTCGAGTGCGTTGTTTCAGGTGCTCGAGGGCTCTGATCATGGGTCGGCAGCAAACTCCGGCGCTAGTATGGCGTTAACAGCCTCTAGCACCGGTTTGCTTTTGATCATGAGGGCATAATAGAGTTAGGTGCCATGAGCTATAGAATAGTACACAGCCAGATGCACATGCAAATTTTTCAATGAGTGCCAATTAACATCAGTAATTTCATCTTAGCACCCAGTTATTTATGTTATCTGGCTTGTTACTCAATTTGTGCGTGCAGTTCTGGGCACCATATATAGAATCCTGGGGAATGTGTTCTATAAACGGCGAAACACAAAATGCAAACATAAATTGTGAGCGCACTAGGGACAGAGAAAGTACCTGTACATAATATCATATATAAACCACTTTGGTTGTTTCGCAGAAAGGTGATATATCAAATCCACGGCCCCCTATACAAAGTGTCATGTTTTTCTGCTCATTTTCATTTAACAGCATGCAATAACACGGGATATTTTGTTGGCATTTCCCATGTCATTGCAAATGACAGCCCATCCCTACTAGTTTGTGTGATGTAACACCTCGCTAAAACCTTATTTCCCATACTTCGGGCATTAATATATACTGCTTTCCAGCAGGGGCGTAGCTACGGGTGGGCCTGGCTGGGCCCAGGCCCACCCAATTTCAGCCTAGGCCCGCCCAGCGCCAGCGCCAGCCCCAGCCCCAGCATCCATTGCCGGCCACTGCTGCTTTTCCTGTTGAGCAGCAGGGCCGGCGCTACAAAAAGAAGAAGCGCTAACGGCGTTAAGGACGAGAAATGTAAAAAAAAAAAAAAAAAGCGCGGCACCGGCAGGCACTGTCTCGGCAGCCTTGAGGCATTGGCTGCTGGCTCGCAGGCTCCTCCCGCAGATGGGAGGAGCCTGCGAGCCAGCAGCCAATGCCTCAGCAGCCAATGCCTCAAGGCTGCCGAGACGAGACAGTGTCTGCTGGTGCCGCGCTTTTTTTTTTTTTTAACATTTCTCGTCCTTAGCGCCGTTAGCACTTCTTCTTTTTGTAGCGCCGGCCCTGCTGCTCAACAGGAAAAGCAGCAGTGGCCGGCAATGGGAGCTGGCGCTGGCAAGCAGGGCGGGCCTCGTCGAAGAAAAGAGGGAAAACATGGAAGGATGGGGAGAAAGAGGGAAAACAGATGGAAGGATGGCAGAGAATGAGGGAAAACATGGAAGGATGGGGAGAAAGAGGGAAAACATGGAAGGATGGGGAGAAAAGAGGGAAAATAGATGGAAGGATGGGGAGAGAAAGAGGGAAACGGATGGATGGGGAGAGAGACTCTGGATGGAAGGATGGGGAGAGAAAGGGGAGAGACTGGAAGGATGCAGAGAGAAAGGTGAGAGACTGGAAGGATGTGGATAGAGAAGGGACACTGAACAGAAAAGGGTAGAGTGATACAGAGACACTGGTTAGAAAGAGGGAGAGAGACATTGACTCGTAACCACTTGTAACCACTCGCCTCCACCTACCCTCCTCTCTTCCTTCCCGTTCACATTAATTGATTTGATTTGCTTACTTTATTTATTTTTTGTCTATTAGATTGTAAGCTCTTTGAGCAGGGACTGTCTTTCTTCTATGTTTGTGCAGCGCTGCGTATGCCTTGTAGCGCTATAGAAATGCTAAATAGTAGTAGTAGTAGTATGGAAGGATCAGGAGAGAGGATAGATGGATAGAAGGATGGGGAGAGAAAGAGGGAAGACGCTGGATGGAAGGGTAGGGAGAAAGAGGTGACACTGGACGGAAGGATGCAGAAAGAAAGAGGGGAGACTACTGGAAGGATGGGGAGAGAGAGGGGAGACTGGAAGGATGGGGAGAGAAAGAAGAGAGCTGCTGGATGGAAAAGGAGAGTAGTGAAAGACTGGAGAATAAGAGGAAGGGGCATGGGGAGAACAAGGGTGAGAAAAAGATGAAAAGCCATAAGTAGATGAAGGAAATTAAAGAATGGATAGTAAGAATGAATTAAATCAGGACAGAGAGAGAGGCAGAAAAATATTGAAGAAAGCAAAGAAAAAGGAGAGAAAAATGAGAAATGGCTAGGAAACCGTGGCAGAAGAGTTAAGCGAAAACGAAGGAAAGCAGAATCTAGAGACTGGGAGCGACACAATGAGAAAAAGTAAATGGCCATACAAGAAAGGTAAAGAAAATAATTTTATTTTTAATTTAGGATAAAGTAATATGGTACCTGTGTTAATGAAGTTTCAGAGACCAATACTTCCTTCCTTAGGTCAGGCGAGGATACCGTAACAGCATTATACTGACCTGAGGCAGGAGGTTTTGGCCTCTGAAAGCTCATTGAAAAGGGTGTTAGGCTATTAAATAAATTTTCTGAAATCTGATGCACTGAAAAGCAGCACTTTACCCTGTGTGACAAATGCATCTGATTAGCGTGACTAAATTTTGCTGGGGGAGGGGGTAGAGAGAAAATTTTGTGCCCACCCACTTTGGGTTCAGGCCCATCCAAAATTGGCAGTCTGGCTACGCCACTGCTTTCCAGACATTGCCTCTTTCCCCATTTGTATAGAGGTATTTAATGCTTCACTTACTGACTTTTTAGAACAAACATTAAGGGGTCCTTTTACTAAGCAGCAGTAAGTGCTGACGTGCTTACTGAGGGGGTAGAAGGCACTACCGTGGGGTGTGTTCAGGGATCGACATGCACTACCCATGTGCTAAAAAATAAAAAATATTTTTTAGCGCCAGGGTAGAGAGTAGGCATGCCTTGAGCTAATTAGTTATTTTAACTGCATCTCCATGCACTAACCAATTAGCGTGTGGTTAGCGGGGGAAGCCTTTACCACCAGCATAATGGGCGGCAGTAATGCTCCTGCGCTAAAGGCCATGCTTAATTGGGAAATCAGCACATGGTCATTAATAGAGGAAAATGGGCCATCTTACCACCGTACTAAAAGTGGCATCAGTGCGTGGGAAAACCCCATAGCGCAGGCCACTTCTTAATGCAGTTTGGTAAAAGGGCCTCTAAAATTGTAAATGAGCTCATGTTAGCCTACTTTTAGCATGAGTTATAGTACATGGGCTGCGACCCCTGTGTGCAGGTTCCATACAGCACACTGCCACTGATGTGTCTAGTTATATGATCTATGCCTTCCAGAGGAAATGGTTAAAAGATGTTTGTGTGTTGCTTATGCAGCAGATAAAGTTGCATTGATTTATTTCACGTAGCACAGTATTGACAACATGGGACCTTGTCCAAACTATCTCATAAAATTCCATTTGCACTTCTGAAACCACAGTGCCCTTTTATTGCTGTAAATAATATATACCCATATTGTAACTGACTCAGAGATAAATACAGCACATACAAATTTCAAAGATCTTTAAGAGTCTTAGATCTGAAATTCATGGAGAAAGACATACATAGACAAGCCAAAGATACTGTATGTTTTTCTGGTTGTCTTTTTATTCAGTACTTTAATCATATATCAGCAAAAGAAAGCGTAAAAGCAATATTTAATACATACAGAAAAACAAAAGGGAAAACCAGCTCACAAACAGAAGAGGTCTATAAAATACCGAGTGGAGTGGAACGGGTAGACGTGAATCGCTTGTTTACTCTTTCCAAAAATACTAAGGCTAGGGGGCACGCGATGAAGCTACAAACTAGTAAATTTAAAGCAAATCATAGAAAAGTTTTCTTCACTCAATGTGTAATTAAACTCTGGAATTTGTTGCCAGAGAATGTAGTAAAAGCGGTTAGCTTAGCGGGGTTTAAAAAAGGTTTGGCCGGCTTCCTAAAGGAAAAGTCCATAACCCATTATTAAAATGAACTTGGGGAAAATCCACTGCTTATTTCTAGGATAAGCAGCATAAAATGCATTGTACTTTTTTGAGGTCTTGCCAGGTACTTGTGACCTGGATTGGCCACTGTTAGAAACAGGATGCTGGGAGTGATTGACCTTCAGTCTGTCCCAGTATGGCAATACTTATGTACTTATTGGGCAAGACCTAAAAAACTGAACTATAACTGCCTATAACCAAAACTAACTATGGAAGAGAGTTGACGTAGTTTAGGGTGACATGGAGCAAATGACACCAGCACTTACAATGCACTCACAATATGTTTGTATATATTTATAGAGTCTTATCCACTGCCCTCTCTCAACAGAAGACATTCAAGGTGGTTTGCCATGATCATGAGATCTATTATTACAATACATAGCTTTCTAAAAGGCAGTGTTGGTCTTGACCGAAGATATACTTTGTAAAAATATGTTCCACTGCTTGGTTTCCCAAGACTTATCTTTAGCATACAGAAATTTGTAGCAGGAACATGAAGGAAAGCCTTAAAAATTTGAGCACTCTAAAGAAAGAGCAAGAGGGCCACAGAGCAAGAAATGATTTCCGTGTAATCTGAGAAGATTCAGATGCATCCAGGAATATAGATGGTTTAAGTCCCAGAAACATATGTGTTTTATGATGACAAAAAAGCTTTTAAATAGAAATCTGTTCATTTTCAACACAACAGAGACTAATAACATTGCAGACACATTCTGCTTTGATAGACATTTGTAACATCTGGGAAATGTCCAAGCTATCTAGTGGTAATTGGTCAGACCTGGTTCGTTCGTTCTGGTCTTCCTCTGTGGCAAATAATTTTACCTATAGGAGACAAAAGTTCCATAGGGCTTCTACAGGATATTTCCAAAGCATCTCCACAGAGAAAATTAGATCATTTTTTTTGAAATATGATATCTTGTTGTTGGATCATGGCTTTCTGGAAATAAGACTTTATGATTAGAATGAATGGTGCTTGTAATAACTATCCTTAGGGCATTTTTATCCTTCATCACAGAATAAGCAGAGTCAAAGCTTATTATTGTGTTCCCTTTTATAATGAACATTTTCTTCCATTGTATTGCCTTCCAGATTAGCTCAGTAGAGAAGAGTTTCCCTATTACAGTGAAGAACTCTCTAGTTACATTGGGCCGTCAATGGATAGCTCTTGAGTAATTCAGACAGAAACATTTTAATTTTAGCTTGTACTTTGTTCTGCCCTCTTAATTACAAAAACACTAACCTATAATGCATGGTACCAGTAATAAAATGTGCTCGAATGTGGCTTATTAAATGTGCCTGCAATTTTAGGCACAGATTTGAGAGGAGAGGGGAAGCCTGTGATTTTGCCTCTGATATAGTGAATTTGTACATGCAGAGAATTTTCAACTGAAGTCCTCTCAGATCATTTCAACATATTATAGAACAGAGCTCCTTAAACTGTGGGTCGGGTCACAACCTGGGTGGGCTCTCCATAGATGCATCGTTATTTTGCAGCTCTGGAGGGAGGGTCATACAATTTTATTTGGCTATGATCATGGGGTATTAATTAATAAAGGGAAATCTTAAAACAAAGTACATTCACTTGACCAAAACCAATCGTACTCCCTGTTGATCAATCAATACTAGATTCCTTAAATTTTCAATTTCTTTAATATGTGAACATAAACAATATAATACATACAACTCCAAAATGCCCTCAGTACTCCAAACCCCCCCCCCCAACCCAATTCCAATCACTCACACTCATACATACTCCGTGTCCCCGCTGTTGTTAAATACACAAAAATTCTTTTTAAATTATTCCATAAAGAACCATTAATCCCATTCTTCTCTGCTTCATCTTCCACAACAAAGAGCTAACTTGCTCCTTAACTGTCCATTTAGATGTTCAACAAATTAACCATAGTCTTATATCACATGTGATAAAGGAACATAATCAGTCAAGGACCAATGCAGGAATCACTCCATGCTATCGGGGAGCTTCATAGTTTAAATTTCCAAGTACAATCCACTATGTGGCGTGAGCGTCAGCGGTTGGAGGGTCCGGCTGCTGAGTGCACCTTCAGCACATCCTCAATCAAGAAATAATAACTCCCATTCTCAGTTCATTATGTTCCTTTATCACATCTGACTATGGTTAATTTGTTGAACATCTAAATGGACAGTTAAGGAGCAAGTTAGCTCTTTGTTGAGGAATATGAAGCAGAGAAGAATGGGATTAATGGTTCTTTATGGAATAATTTTAAAAGAATTTTTGTGTATTTAACAACAGCGGGGACTCGGAGTATGTATGAGTGTGAGTGATTGGAATTGGGTTGGGGGGGTTGGAGTACTGAGGGCATGTTGAGGTTGTATGTATTATATTGTTTATGTTCACATATTAAAGAAATTGAAAATTTAAGGAATCTAGTATTGATTGAACAACAGGGAGTACGATTGGGTATGATCATGGGGTCACAGCCACAAAAAGATTGATAAGCATGATTACGAGCAAATAAAGTAGAAAGTGGGCAAATTCTGGCCCATGGCAGTAGTCAAATTGAAGTATAGTAGCTACATTTCCCCTGTGTCAGCTGTCTGGGGGAAGCAGTTGAAGATGGGGGCAATCTTCAAAGGACTTCCTACTACTACTACTACTACTATTTAGCATTTCTATAGCGCTACAAGGCGTACGTAGCGCTGCACAAACATAGAAGAAAGACAGTCCCTGCTCAAAGAGCTTACAATCTAATAGACAAAAAATAATAAAGCAAGGAAATCAATGTGTAGAGGAAAGAGGAGAGGAGGGTAGGTAGAAGCGAGAGGTTACAAGTGGTTACAAGTCAAAAGCAATGTTGAAGAGGTGAGCTTTCAATCTAGATTTAAAGATGGTCAAGGATGGGGCAAGACGTAGGGGCTCAGGAAGTTTATTCCAGGCGTAGGGTGCAGCGAGACAGAAGGAGCGAAGTCTGGAGTTCTGCCACTGTTGTTTGGGGACCCCATCCAATAAACTCTTGGAAAGCACCCCCTTCGTCATGGGGCTCACAGGGAAATTTAATGCAGTCCATAGCTGATAATACCTTACAGTTCTGCATCACTGGCAATGTGTCTTTATTGTATTGGTTTTGGCATCCCTATTTGGTTAAAAAAGAAACCCTTAGGTTACTCTGGACAGTAATGTTTAAAAATTGTAGATTCTTTTGGATGTTTCTCAGTTGTGGAAGTTACATTGGCTTCAGTCTGAGTGCTTAAGGCAGACAGAAAACAAGAAATTGAACAGAAAACGTCAAAGCCAAAAACTATTAGATCAATATCAAAGAACCTCAAATCAAGAGTACAGAATGAGTTTAATTGTCTTAAACTGAGCTGATGTGCTACGAGTGAATACGTTCACCCAGAACTGAAAAGGTGATGGGCACGCTGTCAAGTGTTCTGGTTCCATACAAATTAAATGCATGACTGTAAACGGTGTTCAAATTTCTATTCTCAAAGCCCTTTAAGAACATATGCTAATTGGGCTGGGAGCGCTCTTTCTTATTCCCTGTGCAGATGCAAAACTACAGACCGGCTTCTGTATGTAATTATGCAGTTGAGGAACAGTTCTATCATTTGTCATGATTAGATTAGGTTGGAATGGGAATTATCAGAGAGCATTTACTGAAATGCAATACTTCTACCTTCCTTTCAAGTCAGTGGGGATCATGCGTTATCATACTTTTTCAAAACTGTACTTCAAAGATCAAATTACACCTTTTACAATTTTATAGACAAAATGTTTTCATTTCATTGCTATATTCTGTCAAGTCCACTGACTATGGAATTGTCTGATGATTTCACCATCTATCCTTGAGGATAAAGATGGAAGTTCAAGGTAATGCCGCTTAAATCTTTGCACAACTTTCATGCTGTCTCAAGTTCTGCTCTTCCCTAAAAGCTTTATGTGTTCATTCTGCCCACTTGTTGGGATTGGTTTATGTGAACCAAAACTAATACATTGTGTCCACTCGTTTTATTTAGAATATAGTGATTACATTGGTCATTGACTTCAAGTAGGCTCTAGCCAAGTGAATATTAGCAAACAGGGCCTGGATACAGCAGGTAAAATTAATAAAAGACCGGATACCAGAGAGTTCCTGTGTTCTTTATGCTCTGGCATGCTGTTCTGGATCTCTATAGTGAATTCTAGCAGATCTTCAATAGTATTTATTTGTTTGTATTTTTGGAATTTTTACAACATATCTATAAATATAAACTTCACCAGCGACTACCAGAAAGAACAAGCAAAAAAGTTGACAATCTACTAAATCTTCAAGAAATAATCATAACTCTTTAACCAACTCTCTGGTACTTAAAGTCCAAATTTGAAGGGGGTAGAAAATGTATTGAATAGTATTTCAGTGGATGGTGCATTTACTTTTAGGATAAGAAGATGGACGCTAGGGTTCATTTAATCCCACTTTACCCCTTATACATTATTGGAAAATAGTAATAAAAATAATGAGGCAAATCAACAGAGGAGACCACCAGAATACTGCAAGGCCTGCGTTATAATCTGTAGAGCTAAGGTGTACGTCCTTGAAGAAAGAAGTGAAAGGAAAGATATGACAGAATATTTAAAGGACTAGCAGACTTCATAAAGGTATCAAAAATAGCATTTTTCATAGAACAGGAAACATAAGGACATGGGGTTATGATATGAAACTGAACAGAGGGAATCTCCAAAGGAATGCAAGAAAAAACTTTTCTCATACTGAGAAATTGGTGGATACCTGGGAATAGACTCCATCAGAGTTCAAGCATGCAGACACAGATAGGGTGATATTCAGAAAATTTATGTGGGTAAAATCGGCAATTGGCCAGTTACATCTTCCCTTTTAGCACAGACTAACAATTAACGTACACTAAATGCCATAAAGCCCATTATATTTCTATGGCCTGCATGGCATTGAGCACGTACTAAATCTGTTAGCACACCTTAGTAAAATAACCCCTTTATCTGCAAAAAAATGGATAAAGTTACCCAAACAAATGGGAGGCAGATTAGAGGCATGCAATGGGTTGAGTAACAAATTTACTATCTGGCTGTATTTACATGGTCAAGTCAGTCTTCACGTATAGCAAGAAGACTCAGATTTATCTACTCTAGGTATTTAGCTACATTTCTACCAAAACAGATTTGTCCAGTTATCCCCCGGTGGTTAAGTATCAGTCCCAACCTTACGGTGGAAGGAAGGAGTAAGGCAGACAACCACAGATTATGTAAGGGGGCATCACAGTAGGTGGGCAGACTGCATAGATCAAATGATTGGTGTTTACAGATATCTACATTTCTCTGATATCCTGATATCTATATAGCCACCATGTATACAGAGTAGAGCCTTTCTTTCCTTTGACAAGATTACTAGTGGTCAGAACAGAACAGACCTTAAAAATAAATAATTAGGTATCAAATAATTCTTAATAACATAAGAATAGCCATACTGGGTCAGACCAATGGTCCATCCAGCCCAGTATCCTGTTTCCAACAGTGACCAATCTAGGTCACAAGAACCTGGCAGAAACCCAAATAGTAGCAACATTCCATGCTATCAATCCTGGGGCAAGCAGTGGCTTTCCCATGTCTGCCTCAATAGCAGACTATGGACTTTTCCTCCAAGAACTTGTCCAAACCTTTTTTAAACCCAGATACTCTAACAGCAACAAGTTCAGGAGCTTAACTTTTCATTGACATTGAGTGAAAAAAAATATTTTCTCCTATTTGTTTTAAAAGTATTTCCATGTAATTTCATTGAGTGTCCCCTGGTCTTTGTACTTTTTGAAAGAGTAAAAAAATCAATTCACTTTTATGTTCTACACCACTCAGGATTTTTTCCCCATGTGAATGTTTATTAAAGTATTTTTCAGCAAGTAGTAAAATCAAGAACCAATAAACAAAATGATAACAATGGAAACCACTATTGATAGAAAAAATATACTTCAAAGCAATTACCTCTTGCCTTGCCCCCTCCCCTCACCTCAGAACTGAGAAAAGTTAAACCATACACATGAAACCATACACATAAAGCCAAGTAGGATTGCAATGGAGCCCAAAAACAGTCAGATTACTGCTCCTTATTATGTTGAAAAGCTGTTAATTTTTCTATCTGTAAAAGATATCATAGTCTGTTCCTCCAATCTACCAAAGCAGGGTCTTGAGGTACTTTTCAGAGCTGGGCTATTTCACATCTGGCAGCAGCTAGGCAGTAAAAGGGGATCTGTTGCAAGGTATCATCCAGATGTGGCGAAGTAACATTTAGAAGGCATACTTCTGGGATAAAGGACCAAGCCGATTTATCTAGTATATGAGAATGGTAAGGGATTTGCGTTACAAGACATATGAGGAGAGATTTGATGACCTGAACATGTATACTCTGGAAGAAAGGAGAAACAGGGGTGATATGATACAGACGTTCAAATATTTGAAAAGTATTAATCCGCAAACGAACCTTTTCCGGAGATGCAAAGGAGGTAGAACAAGAGGACATGAAATGAGATTGAAGGGGGGCAGACTCAAGAAAAATGTCAGGAAGTATTTTTTCACGGAGAGAGTAGTGGATGCTTGGAATGCCCTCCCGCGGGAGGTGGTGGAAATGAAAACGGTAACAGAATTCAAGCACGCATGAGATAAACATAAAGGAATCCTGTTCAGAAGGAATGGATCCTAAGGAGCTTAGCCGAGATTGGGTGGCACAGCCGGTGGCGGGAGGCGGGGACAATGCTGGGCAGACTTATACGGTCAGTGCCAGAGCTGGTGGTGGAGGCGGGGCTGGTGGTTGGGAGGCGGGGATAGTGCTGGGCAGACTTATACGGTCTGTGCCCTGAAGAGGACAGGTACAAATCAAGGTAAGGTATACACAAAAAGTAGCACATATGAGTTTATCTTGTTGGGCAGACTGGATGGACCATGCAGGTCTTTTTCTGCAGTCATCTACTATGTTACTATGTATTAGACCGCTGACCAAAATGACGTATAATAGAACAGTCCCTCCACATATGGAGATAAGTGCCAGGTAAACCACACTATCTCCAAAATAGAATAGAAAGGTTGCCAAATAAGAGATGTAGTTTAGAGGAAGCAAGATAACCATCGCATCATGACCTTGTAGTTATGTTCCTTAAGTTGCACAGAAATGGACATCTTATAATTATTATGTGAAACCCTCTCCCAGTCTGATTGGTTCCAAGTCTGTCTGAGATCATGTTCCCAAGCATCCATATATCAGAGCTGCTGAAAATCAGGCGGCTGTAAGTTATTATATAATGCTGAAATAAGACCTTTACAAGAATGGTGGAGAAGCCAGAGTTGCTTGCTCCAAAGGATGCCATTCTTTAGAGAGAGTATGCTTCCATGCCACATCAGAGAGTTCATGTCTGATCTGCAAGTAATGATAAGTCAGAGGACTCAAAGTCATACTCCTTCTGTTGTTGGTCAAAAGATTTCAGTCTCTGAGTATCAAATAGTTGAAATGCACTAGAAAGATCCTTCTGGTCCTATCCTTGCACTACCCTGACACACCTCCAAACGTTAAGCTGATAGGTGATAGCCAAGAAGACCAGCACGACCCCAAAGTTTAGATAGCTGTTCTTTCCAGATGCTTAAAATATTTTTAACGTATGGATTAGGAATATTCATACAATTTTTTGAAGATAGTGACAATCATGGTAGTTGAGACAGTGGCACATCAGGAGAATAAGACTGTTCTATTTGAACATATGGCTTAATCCTTAATGAAGGTCACCAATCCCAGAGATGTCAAACCTGGGCAGCCACATAATAATGCTGTTCTAATGGACCTGAATATAACATCTGAGACTGGCACAGAGGCTGGCAGGTAATGTTTTTCATCACATTTTTTGGGGGGGGGGGGGGTGGGAGGAGGTTAGTGACCACTGGGGGAATAAGGGGAGGTCATTCCTGATTCCCTCCAGTGGTCATCTGGTTATTTAGGGCACCTTTTTGAGCCTTATTCATTATAAAAACATGTCTAGCTCAAAACATCTTAGTTTTAGTCCTGGACACTTTTGTTTTCTTCCATTATGGCTAAAAAATGTCTAAGTCTCAGGAACGCCCAAGTCTTGCCCTGAACACGAGATTTGGATGGACTTCTGACGGACTTCAAAGAAAAACATCTAAAAATAGGTGTTGAAAATGCTGATTTGGATGTTTTTGTGAGAAAAATGCTGCTTTACGCCGCTTTTTAGATGTTTTTCTGTTTTGAAAATGAGCCCAATAGAGACTTTGAGGCACCTCATTGACCATAATACCTGCAATATCATCCAAATCGCTCAACCTTGAGGTGAAAGGCTCCATAATAAGAGCAAAAAGCAGGGGGTGGGGGGGGGGGGACATAGGACACCCCTGCCTAGTGCTTCTACTTAATGGGAATGCCACTGTGCACTGCCCACTGATTTTTAAGTATGCCTTGGGGTTAGTATACAATAACTCCAACCAGCTTAAATATCCGACCCCCACCCCAATTGTTTTAAAAATTCCAAATAGAAACTGTCAGTAAACTTGGTCAAAGGCTTTCTCAGCATCCACCACCAAAAGCAGTGCTGGCTGAGACCTCAACAGTGTCACCCAAGAAAAGTGAAGCACCCTTTTTATGTTGTCTGCAGTTTGCTGGCCTGGAATGAACCCGGCTTGATCTGAATGTACAATGGGCTGCAAAATAGGACTCAAATGATCAGCTTGCAATTTGGATAAGATTTTTAAATCAACATTAATCAGTGATATTGGGATTATAAGAGCCATAGGAGGTGGGGTCACACCCAGGCTTGCATAAAATCATAATACCTGCAGTGTTCATCCCACAGGCAATGAGTTGCACCCTTTAGCATGGTTAAAAACTCTAGTGCGAATAGGAGCTAAATAGACCCTGATAGCTTTATAAAATGCATTGGAATAGCCATCAAGGCCGTGTGCTTTGCCTGCAGGTAAATTCTTTATAGTGGAGAGCAATTCCACCATTGTGACCTCCTGTTCTAAGGCCTTTTCCCATTCCTCCCACAAACAAGGTAGTGTACCACTGACAAGTACTGGGAGATTTTTTTCTGTTTCTATGGTTTTGTCTTTGGCATAAAGCTGTTGATAAAAATCTAAAAATTGCTTCTGAATCAATTCTTTCTGATATAACAGCTCACCTCTATCATTACGAATTTTTAAGATATGATTATTTGTAATTGAAGCTTTTTAATTTAGATGCTAACCAATTCCCTGGTTTATTCACCCATTCATAATAGTTTTGTTGAACTAATTTCAGTTGGTGGGCAATATCAGCTAGACAGAATTCTTGCAAAGTTGCTCTGCATTTATCAGCCTCAATCTTATAGGAACGGTTTTTGGTGGTACCATACTGCTCATTGAAGGGCCTTTATTTGGTGTAAAAGAGCTTGTTCTTTAGCCCGCTTCGCTCTCTTAAGTCACGCCCCCTCCTAAGTACAGATTTCAACCTCTTCCAGAGTATGAGGTCTCCTACAGCCCCTGTATCATTAAATTCCATGTACTCCCGAATATTGCATTCTATATCTTGTTGCACCTTCTTGTTCTTCAACAGAGATTCATTCAGCTTCCAGAACTTCCAAGAAGGACTATCCGCACGTATTATAAACTCCACGTAATAGGTTCAATAGAGCTAGATGACAGTCTAGGAAGCCAGAATGGATCCCCTAAAAACAGGTCGATTTGTGATCAGGAGTAATGTACAGCGGAATAAAAAGAATAATCCCTTGCGCTCAGATATAGTGCCCGCCACTGGTTTGTTAATTTGTATTCTTTGAGCAATCTGTTCAGGGCTCTCTTAATCCTCTTAGAATATGAGGGCCTAGATGGAGATGTATTGATTAATGGATTACAGACCATACTAAAGTCCCCGCCCACTAACAGATGTCCCTTTGCATGATTCTGAATAAATTCTATGAGTTGCCCTAAAAAGAGCATAGAGCTCTCATTAGGAGCATATACATTTACTAGGGAAACTGCCACCCCATGAAGTTCCCCCTTAACCAAGAAAAATCTGCCCTCACTATCTTTAGTGCTGTTCAAAAATTGCCAGGGTAAATTACAGTGTATGACAATTGCCACAGTGCCACCTCTATTAGAGCTAAAGCAGAGAGACGGATAAGACAGGTGCTTCAGCAAGGACTCGGTTCTAGGTAACAAGTGTGATTCATGTACAAACACTATATCCAGATGCAACCGGTTGAGTTCCCTGTAAAACAAAGTCCTCTTGTTAGAGGAGTTCAACCCCTTAACATTAAGGGAACCCATCACCAGCTTACCACCTGTTTGCACAGTTAGGATAGTATAAGCTATGCCTAAGCAGCTACACAATATCCCCCTCCCAGTAGATAATACCAAACATACCCCTCCAGTGTAATAAAACCAATATCCTCAAACACTCCCCCAAGTTCCTGCTCTCCTTGCCCCTCCCCCTCCCATCCAAGGTGCACCGTCCTATATGTTTGCTGGAGAAAGGACCGACTACCAGACATTTAGGACAGGGCCCAAAACAACCATTATTATATATCTCCTGTCAAAGGCATTACCCATGAGCATACCCATACCTCCCATCTTAATAACAAACACAGTGCTTCAATGATTCAAATACGAGAAGCATACAGTTAACTTACAGTTAGAACCAAATAGCAGGCCTGTGGGCCCTAAGTATATTTGTAAAAGACCCATCAAACCAAATGCAGATATTCAGAACCAAGCATAAGGTATCCTCCTAAGGCTAGATGCCTCCCAAATGAGGACACTTAGAACAAAGAAAGTGGATGCACAACAATAAACAGCAAAAAATGAGACATACCTGCTTATAATCGAACGAGAAAAACGCCCAAGTTCCGACCTAAATCGGGAGATGGACATTTATCTCACAAAAACGAATAACGCGGTATAATCGAAAGCCGAACTTGGACGTTTTCAACTGCACTCCATCGCGGAAGCGTACAAAGTTGATGGGGGCGTGTCGGAGGCGTGGTGAAGGCGGGACTGGGGCATGGTTATCACCCGAACAGAGATGGGCGCCTTTTGCCGATAATGGAAAAAAAGTATGCGTTTGTAGCTAGAATTTAGGGCACTTTTCCTGGACCCTGTTTTTTCACGAATAAGGCCCCAAAAAGTGCCCTAAATGACCAGATTACCCCCAGAGGGAATCGGGGATGACCTCCCCTGACTCCCCCAGTGGTCACTAACCCCTCCCACCACAAAAAAATGATGTTTCACAACTTTTTATTTTCACCATCAAATGTCATACCCACCTCCCTGGCAGCAGTATGCAGGTCCCTGGAGCAGTTGTTAGGTTGTGTAGTGGACTTCAGGCAGGTGGACCCAGGCCCATCCCCCCCTACCTGTTACAATTGTGCTGCTTAATGCTTATTAGTCGTCCAACCCCCCCCCCAAACCCACTGTACCCACATGTAGGTGCCCCCCTTCACCCCTTAGGGCTATAGTAATGGTGTAGACTTGTGGGCAGTGGGTTTTGAGGGGGATTTGGGGGGCTCAACACACAAGGGAAGGGTGCTATGCACCTGGGAGCTCTTTTACCTTTTTTTTTGTTTTTGTAAAAGTGCCCCCTAGGGTGCCCGGTTGGTGTCCTGGCATGTGAGGGGGACCAGTGCACTACGAATCCTGGCCCCTCCCATGAACAAATGCCTTGGATTTAATCGTTTTTGAGCTGGGCGCTTTCATTTTCCATTATCGCTGAAAAACAAAAACGCCCAGCTCACAAATTGTCGAATAAAACATGGACGTCTATTTTTTGCGAAAATATGGTTCGGTCCGCCCCTTCACGGACCCGTTCTTGGAGATAAACGCCCATGGAGATAGACGTTTTTGTTCGATTATTCCCCTCATAGTCAGCCAGCTTGCTTCTGGGAGAGCGGATCTGAATCTGATGATGAAGTTTTGCGATCAGATAGCCTAACCAAACATACTCCCTCTTTCCTGTGCCAACATGAGTAAGATAGCTGTGGTGATGATTTTCCTGCTATTGGCAAACATGTTCCAGGAGATTTGGAATCCTCAGCTGGCGTAGATGATGCCATGTCTCATCCGCCAATCATGCATGTCTCGTGACTCCATTCACAATTAAGATTAAGGTAAAAGGATAAGCCTACTTGTACTTAGTATTCTTTGCATAGAGAAAAGTGGTGACCCCGCTGAGTTCTCTGTGTTTCTGGAGAGTCAAGACTGATATATCCTGATAAATTTCAATCTTTTAAATCTTTCCAAGTGATAGCACCTTGCTTCCTTGCAGCTGCAAGACTTCAGTCTTTTAGATGGAAGTCTGTGAGACACACTATAATGTCTCTAGGTATGTTATCGTTACGTGAACCTGCCACCCTGTGAACTCTGTCAATCTTTATCTCATGGGGCGGATCAGAAGAGTTAGACAAAGGCTGGAGGATCTGTAGCTCTATTTCTGCTGTACCTTTAGCACATTCCTCATATTGGGGTGCCTCTGGAATCCCTCTGAGCCTTAAGCTATGGCGGTATGACCTAGTTTCTAGGTCCTCAACTTTATACCATAAGGTCTGTGAGTCTATATTATGATACTCCATCGAGGAATGGAGGTCTGCAAAATCTTCTTCACACTAAGCCATGTGGGTGTCACATTCTGCTTGCTGCTCCCCCAAAGCTTTGATGTCCATTTTAAATCTTCCACGGCTCCCCTTATATCCTGCCAGATTAAGCAAGGTCACTTTTAATATCAGAGAGCCATTGAGGGGTCATAGCTAAATGCCCCTCACATACCTCCTCGGAACTGGACTTGTCCTTCACCTCTGACTGCAGAGCCGCCATTTTGTTAAGCTGCACCTCAGGGCTTATTTTCCACAGTTGCGGTTGTTCGCAGGATCCATCCGCAGAACGAGGAGGATCGGACTTCTTCATAGAGGCCATCACGTAGGCTGCTGAACTTTATGAAAGAAGCAGTGATTTGCGTCCTCCACACAGAGGAAACAAGCACAAATGTAAGTCTATTGATCGGAGCTCTAGCCCAAAGCAGCCATCTCTGTTGATGATGTCACTACCCCCAGCACCACTCAGGAGTTTGTAGACCTCGGTCATATCTCTCTTCAGCCGTCTTTTTTCCAAGCTGAAGAGCCCTAACCTCTTTAGCCTTCTTTCATACTAGAGGAATCCCATCTCCTTTATCATTTGGTCGCTCTTCTTGAAAACATTTCTAATTCCACTATATCTTTTTTGAGATACAACAATCAGAACTGAATGCAATACTCAAGGTCAGGTCACACCATGGAGTGATACAGAGGCATTATAGTATTCTTTGGTCTTATTTACCATCCCTTTCCTAATAATTCATAGCATTCTGTTTGCTTTTTTGGTCGCCGCTGCAGACTAGACAGAAGATTTCAGTATGCATTGCTTTGCATTTGATTGCATTACATTTCATCTGCCATGTGAATGCCCAGTCTTCCAGTTTCATAAGGTCTTCCTGTAATTTTTCACAATCCTCATCTGTTTTGTATCATCTGCAAATTTAATCACCTCGCTTGTCGTTCCAATTTCCAGATAATTTATAAATATGTTAAATAGCACTGGTCCTAGTATAGATAGATCCCTGTGGCACTCCACTATTCACTCTCTTCCACTGAGAAAAATGGCCATTTAACCTTACCTTCTGTTTTCTGTAGAAAATGCTGAATGTTATGCACAGTTTTGCTAGATTGGAAAAAAATCTGCACCTTTCAGTCCTTCTACTAATATTTTTGGGAAGGAAGGAGTTACACAGAATGAAAAGCTTTGCAATCTTAGTCCCCTGTTCAGTTGTAGTATAGCAGAAACCCATTCTATTATAACAAAATTACCTTATGCTGTGCAGTTGTTTGTGACCAAAAAATAAATTTCCTCCAATTCTTCATGTAAGCCTCCTATCTCGCCTGCCCCCATCAATCATGCATATAGTGACACCTTAGTGCAGTGAGCTGTACGGAGTCCACGCTTGCAGGAAGATCGTGTGATTAGCTCAGTGTCACGGGGCAGACGGGTGAATAGGGGAGTACAACGGGCTCCTCTAAGCACTTTGCTCTACCTTGACAGTACTTCTATGATTCAATGTTGTAACTTGTCAGGCAGTTTTTTTCTGAACTGTCTTCAGTCTGGTGTCACTCAATTCATGCTTATCCGCAAGAAATTGTTTTTTTTTTTTAAATTCTTTTGTACAAGCAAGTAGTTAAAAACTGAAGAGGGTAAAGAGTTAAATCTCTTTGGAGGCTTCCTTGCTGCTTTTTGCCCATTTAATCAAGTATTTGATGCTGTCTTGAAGATAAGCATGAGATAAGCATCACTGAATATGTCTACACCATAATAATAATAAAAATATATATACTTTCTTAGCATCCTGTAAAAATGATAAATGCGAAGCTCTGGTGTTTGCCTGAAATCCTAATTACCAGCGCTACATCTTGTGGATGTTAAATTCCTGTAGTCTTCTTCAGGCTGCAAGCTAGTAAAAAAAATTATATATATATATAAATCCATAGAGATATTTTTTTTGTTACATTTGTACCTGCACTTTTTCCCACTCATGGCAGGCTCAATGTGGCAGGCAATGGAGGGTTAAGTGACTTGCCCAGAGTCACAAGGAGCTGCCTGTGCCGGGAATCAAACTCAGTTCCTCAGGACCAAAGTCCACCACCCTAACCACTAGGCCACTCCTCCACTCAGAAAACCAGAGTTGCTTTCTTATTAGTTTATTACCAATTACAGCACCTGATTGCCCAACCACATCTGTTTCAGTGCTACATTGTAAACTGCTTAGATTTCTTTTAGAAAATTTGTAGTTTGTCAAATAAATTGAACTTGAACTTGAAATATCATAAATTGCTCTTGTAAAAATGAATGAATAAATTGTCATTCAAAATGGAATCCATCTATTAATAATAATATTAATAAGAGGTTTCTTATTACAGATCTTCAAGTTAGGTATTAATATTTTCCATAGTTTAATTTGATGTATATATAAATAACTCTACATACCCACATAGGCCATAAGTTGCCATACATATATAAACATGGATAAGGATAGAATATTTTTATTACATTTGTTCCCCATGCTTTCCCACTCATGGCAGGCTCAATGCGGCTTACATATACAGGTACTTATTTGTACCTGGGACAATGGAGGGTTAAGTGACTTGGCCAGAGTCACAAGGAGCTGCCTGTGCCTGAAGTGGGAATTGAACTCAGTTCCTCAGGACCAAAGTCCACCACCCTAACCACTAGGCCATTCCTCCATAAAGCACATCCTTTTGTCCTTCCAGGTGGGAATCCTTTCCAGGGGCGTAGCTACGGGTGGGCTTGGGTGGGCCCAGGCCCACCCAATTTCAGCTCTGGCCCGCCCACCCACTTTTCCTTCAGGCCCGCGCCGGCGCCAGCCCCAGCTCCCATTGCCGGCCACTGCTGCTTTTCCTGATGAGCAGCAGGGCCTGCGCTACAAAAAGAAGAAGCGCTCAGCTGACTGAGCTGAGCGCCAATGCAAACGACGACTCGACAAGAAAAAATGTTTTTAAAAAAATGCGGCACCGCAGGCAGCCTCGAAGCATTGGCTGCTGGCTCTGCAGGCTCCGCCCGTCTCTTACGTCACTGCCCCTGCTTCGCTCCAGGGCCAGTGACGTAAGAGACGAGCGGAGCCTGCAGAGCCAGCAGCCAATGCTTCGAGGCTGCCTGCAGTGCCGCTTTTTTTTTTTTAAACATTTTTTCTCGTCGAGTCGTCGTTTGCGTTGGCGCTCAGCTCAGTCAGCTGAGCGCTTCTTCTTTTTGTAGCGCCGGCCCTGCTGCTCATCAGGGAAAGCAGCAGTGGCCGGCAATGGGAGCTGGGGCTGGTGGGCCTGAATCGGGAGAGGGAAAATGGATGGCAGCATGGGGAGAAAGAGGGAAAATGGAAGGATGGGGAGAGAAAGAGGGAAAACAGATGGCAGGATGGGGGGAGAAAGAGGGGAAAATGGAGGATGGGGAGAGAAAGAGGGAAAACAGATGGCAGGATGGGGGGAGAAAGAGGGGAAAATGGAGGATGGGGAGAGAAAGAGGGAAAACAGATGGCAGGATGGGGGGAGAAAGAGGGAAAATGGAGGATGGGGAGAGAAAGAGGGAAAACAGATGGCAGGATGGGGAGAAAGAGGGAAAATGGAAGGATGGGGAGAGAAAGAAGGAAAACAGATGGCAGGATGGGGAGAAAGAGGGGAAAATGGAGGATGGGGAGAGAAAGAGGGAAAACAGATGGCAGGATGGGGGGAGACTTACCATTGACTATGCATATAGGGCTCAATTCAGTAAAGGGTGCTAAAAATTAGGCTCCAAAAATGTGGGCACTAACCCCCAAATTCTATAAAAGTAGCTAAAATTTGCATCTGCAAATTGGGTGGGCACCCAATTTGCGCATGCAATTTAATTGAACAGTAAGCTAATTAGTGCTGATAACTGGCTTGTTGATTATTGGTACTAATCAATCTATATAAATGACAAGCGACCGACTCACCCACAAGTGCGCAGTAGAGCCCGAACATTCAGACAGCAACAGTCCAGAGGCGGGGCGAGCATGGCCGGTCTTAGGGCGAGGCTACCGCATAAGGCCTCGCGCTCAAGGGAGCCCCGCACGGCGCGCCTGAACTCTGCCCCAACCGACCGTCCAGTTCCAGTCCCCCTCCCTCTGAATTTTAAAAGTCATCTAAGTTACGTCGTCGGGGTTATGGCGGCAGGTGGCAGCAGTGAAAAGCGTGCGAGCTGCTCGGCACTTCAGGAGCCTTCCCTTCCCTGTCTCAGCTGTGGTCCCGCCCTTGCGGAAACAGGAAATGAGGGCGGGACCACAGCTGAGACAGAGAAAGGAAGGCTCCTGAAGTGCCGAGCAGCTCGCACGCTTTTCACTGCTGCCGCCTGCCGCCATAACCCCGACGACGTAACTTAGATGACTTTTAAAATTCAGAGGGAGGGGGACTGGAACTGGACGGTCGGTTGGGGCTGAGTTCAGCTCGCAAGCTTTTCACTGCTGCTGCCTTCTGCTGTAACTCGATGAGGTATGATGACTTTTAAAATTCGGAGGGCGAGGGACTGGAGTTCGGAGGGAAGCCTCGGAAGGAGGGGGGCCTTGGAGCTGGGAGAGATGGATGGAGGGTGCCTTGGAGCTGGGAGGGAGGGGGACCTTGGAGAAGGGAGGGGGGCTTTGGAGGAAGAAGGGAGGGGGGCCTTGGAGGAGGGCCTTCGAGGAGGGAGGGAGGGAATGGGGCCTTGGAACTGGGAGGGAGGGAGGCGGGCCTTGGAGCTGGGAGGGAGGCCTTGGAGCTGGGAGGGAGGGAGGAAATTAGACGTAAAAATAGAACAGACCAATACTCGCCCGTTTTAACGGGCTTAACGGCTAGTTAGATTTAATAGAAATATAGGCACATAAATTTAGTAGCAAGTTCAGAAAGGGGGTGCTTAAATGGGAGAGTCATGGGTGGAATAGGGGCATTCCTAACATTATACACGCAGCTTGTCTGCTTGTATGAAGCCGTCTTTGGCATGTGCAGAGGAGCCACGCATAATGCTTGGCTGCTCTGCACTGGCTTCCCCTCCTTAGGAAGAAAATTGTGTGCATATGAGCTAACAGTGAGCAGCTCATTTGCATGTGATTTCCTTCATGCATGCCCATTCCTTTCCGAATCGCTAAGGGATCAGTAAGGGAAGGGCTTTTTCCTTTCAGTTAGTGCATCAGTTAGTCCACTGCCGTGCCCCCTAGGGTGCCCGGTTGGTGTCCTGGCATGTGAGGGGGACCAGTGCACCACAAATGCTGGCTCCTCCCATGACCTAATGACTTGGATTTGGTCGTTTTTGAGATGGGCGTCCTCGGTTTCCATTATGGCCGAAAACCGGGGACGATCATCTCTAAGGTCGACCTAAATGTTGAGATTTGGGCGTCCCCGACCGTATTATCGAAACGAAAGATGGACGCCCATCTTGTTTCGATAATATGGGTTTCCCCGCCCCTTCGCCGGGACGTCCTTAGAGATGGACATCCCTGTTCGATTAGCCCCTTCATTATGACCTACCAAAATATCATATTAATACATACAGTGGTGGAAATAAGTATTTGATCCCTTGCTGATTTTGTAAGTTTGCCCACTGACAAAGACATGAGCAGCCCATAATTGAAGGGTAGGTTATTGGTAACAGTGAGAGATAGCACATCACAAATTAAATCCGGAAAATCACATTGTGGAAAGTATATGAATTTATTTGCATTCTGCAGAGGGAAATAAGTATTTGATCCCCCACCAACCAGTAAGAGATCTGGCCCCTACAGACCAGGTAGATGCTCCAAATCAACTCGTTACCTGCATGACAGACAGCTGTCGGCAATGGTCACCTGTATGAAAGACACCTGTCCACAGACTCAGTGAATCAGTCAGACTCTAACCTCTACAAAATGGCCAAGAGCAAGGAGCTGTCTAAGGATGTCAGGGACAAGATCATACACCTGCACAAGGCTGGAATGGGCTACAAAACCATCAGTAAGACGCTGGGCGAGAAGGAGACAACTGTTGGTGCCATAGTAAGAAAATGGAAGAAGTACAAAATGACTGTCAATCGACAAAGATCTGGGGCTCCACGCAAAATCTCACCTCGTGGGGTATCCTTGATCATGAGGAAGGTTAGAAATCAGCCTACAACTACAAGGGGGGGAACTTGTCAATGATCTCAAGGCAGCTGGGACCACTGTCACCACGAAAACCATTGGTAACACATTACGACATAACGGATTGCAATCCTGCAGTGCCCGCAAGGTCCCCCTGCTCCGGAAGGCACATGTGACGGCCCGTCTGAAGTTTGCCAGTGAACACCTGGATGATGCCGAGAGTGATTGGGAGAAGGTGCTGTGGTCAGATGAGACAAAAATTGAGCTCTTTGGCATGAACTCAACTCGCCGTGTTTGGAGGAAGAGAAATGCTGCCTATGACCCAAAGAACACCGTCCCCACTGTCAAGCATGGAGGTGGAAATGTTATGTTTTGGGGGTGTTTCTCTGCTAAGGGCACAGGACTACTTCACCGCATCAATGGGAGAATGGATGGGGCCATGTACCGTACAATTCTGAGTGACAACCTCCTTCCCTCCGCCAGGGCCTTAAAAATGGGTCGTGGCTGGGTCTTCCAGCACGACAATGACCCAAAACATACAGCCAAGGCAACAAAGGAGTGGCTCAGGAAGAAGCACATTAGGGTCATGGAGTGGCCTAGCCAGTCACCAGACCTTAATCCCATTGAAAACTTATGGAGGGAGCTGAAGCTGCGAGTTGCCAAGCGACAGCCCAGAACTCTTAATGATTTAGAGATGATCTGCAAAGAGGAGTGGACCAAAATTCCTCCTGACATGTGTGCAAACCTCATCATCAACTACAGAAGACGTCTGACCGCTATGCTTGCCAACAAGGGTTTTGCCACCAAGTATTAGGTCTTGTTTGCCAGAGGGATTAAATACTTATTTCCCTCTGCAGAATGCAAATAAATTCATATACTTTCCACAATGTGATTTTCCGGATTTAATTTGTGATGTGCTATCTCTCACTGTTACCAATAACCTACCCTTCAATTATGGGCTGCTCATGTCTTTGTCAGTGGGCAAACTTACAAAATCAGCAAGGGATCAAATACTTATTTCCACCACTGTATACACACCTGTAACAAAGTTGGATTAAACTCTTCAACCTGATCCTCAACTTCAAGTATTATCCAGTTTACCAACAAATGTATGCTGAAATACAGCTTTCACAGCTTCTGCTCTTCTGTGCCTCCAAGTAAAGAATAAAGGGTAAAGGGTAAAGCTTCTTGAAGCAATATATTTTAAAGCTACTCTTGAACAGTGTAAAGGAAGTTTCCTGTCTTAGGTGTATTGGAAGGTTCGTTCACCTCTCATTAATTTGTTAGGTTTACAACTGGTTGAAACACATATATCTATATGAGTAGACAGATAGAGCTGGGTCATTTCAGTACATGCCATTTAGTCAAGACCGAGGATAAGAAAATGCCAAATCCCTGTTTCTTTGAAAAAAAATTGGTATCATAATTGTAGAGGTGGGAGGCAGAGATAAGAGGAGATGTTGAAAGCCAGACATTCTGAATGACGCAAAGAGAGAAATTATTTACTGCAGACCCAGCAGCAGCAGGAGGTGAACACTTGCGCTTTATCAAAAGGAACCAGGAGGCATTTGTCCTTTTTTCAGATTTTAGAATAAATAGTAATTAAATCATGTTCCGTGTGACAGTAAAATTGCTAAAAATGAATCCTCTACCCATAATTGCCTAGATATCCACATTTGTATAAATACTGGGCAACTTTAACCATCCTTTTCAGTTGGAATATATGACACTTTCTGTTTGTGCCTCATAATTTAGTGCAACATTAGACGACAGTTCTAACAGCACACAGATACATAAAACGTACTAATGTGGTTTTAATAAATATTCAGCCTGGAAAACCTTCCCTGGCAGTACAGCTAAAGTGTTCTCAACACTGAACTCATTAAGAGAGATACTATCCAGTCTGGGAACTAATTAATGTGCAACTCTGTTGCTGGAAAATATTCGGCAAAGTTGTGCATTGCACACTTTTCAGTCTGATGTTTAATTTGGACAAAATGAAAAATAAAATAAAAATGCTAAGCCTGGCAATGTTTAAGGAACTGAGGGGTCCTTTTACTAAAGTGCACTGAAAAATGGCCAGCGCTGGTGTAAGCATGTGTATTGGACACGCGCAAGTCCATTTTTCAGCACATCTGCAAAAAAAGCCTTTTGGAAATGGACGTGTGGCAAAATAAAAACTGGTGCACATCCATTTTGGGCCTGAGACCTTACCCATTGACTTAGAGGGGCATAATCAAACAGGGCACCCACATTTTCATGAGGGCGTCCTCGCAGGACAGCTCCGTAAAGGGGCGGGGCAACCCGTATTATTGAAACAAGATGGGCGTCCATCTTTCGTTTCAATAATATGGTCGGGGACGCCCAAATCATGAAATTTAGGTTGACCTTAGAGATGGTCCTCCTTAGGTCGTTTTTGAGATGGTCGTCCCCAGTTTTCGGCGATAATGGAAACCGAGGACGCCCATCTGAAAAATGACTACTACTACTACTACTACTTAACATTTCTAAAGTGCTACTAGGGTTACGCAGCGCTGTACAGTTTAACATAGAGGGACAGTCCCTGCTCAAAGAACTTACAATCTAAAAGACAAATGAACAGTCAGTCCGATAGGGGCAGTCAAATTGGGGCAGTCTGGATTTCCTGAACGATAAGAGTTAGGTGCCGAACGCAGCATTGAAGAGGTGACCAAATCCAAGCCATTTGGTCGTGGGAGGAGGCAGCATTCGTAATGCACTGGTCCCCCTCACATGCCAGGACACAAACCAGGCACCCTAGGGAGCACTGCAGTGGACTTCAGAAAAAGGTCCCAGGTGCATCCCCCCAACCCCCCCCCCCAAACCCAAAACCCACAACTGTACACCACTACCATAGCCCTTAGGGATGGAGGGGGGCACCTACATGTGGGTACAGTGGGTTTCTGGTGGGTTTTGGAGGGCTCACATTTACCACCACAAGTGTAACAGGTAGGGGGGATGGGCCTGGGTCCACCTGCCTGAGGTACACTGCACCCACTACAACTGCGCCAGGTACCTGCATACTGCTGCGATTGACCTGAGTATGACATTTGAGGCTGGCAAAAAAGTATTTTTAAAGATTTTTTTTGAGGGTGGGAGGGGGGTTAGTGACCACTGGGGGAGTAAGGGGAGGTCATCCCCGATTCCCTCCAGTGGTCATCTGGTCAGTTCGCGCACCTTTTTGATGCTTTTTGATGAAAAAAATGGACCATGTAAAGTCGCCCAAGTGTTCGTCAGGAACACTCTTCTTTTTTCCATTATCGGCCAAGGACGCCCATCTCCTAATCACGCCCCAGTCCCGCCTTCGCTACACTGCAGACACGACCCCATGAACTTTGGTCGTCTCCGCGATGGAAAACAGTTGGGGACGCCCAAAATAGGCTTTCGATTATGCCAATTTGGGCGACCTTGCGAGAAGGACACCCATCTCCCGATTTATGTTAGAAGATGGGCGCCCTTCTCTTTCGAAAATTCACCTGCTAGTGCTAAAGTCTTGCGTGTTAACTGTGAAATAATTGTCAGCTGGAGTACACTGTTGATTGCCACCCAGTTAGCGCTGCGCATACTGGACAAGCGTAAAAAATGAAATTACTGCCCAGGCCATGCGGTAGCTGGGCATTAGTTCCAAATTGGTGCACGTTGGGTGCACTTAGGTGCCTACGCGGCTTATACAGTTCAGTTTGTTGCAGGCGAGGGTTAGGGACAGAAAATTCGAACCATAAATACTTCCCTCCTTAGCTTCTCTCCCTCATCTCTCAGGGTAGCAGTTCTTATTTAGCACTTAAAATTGACATTGTCACTCATTTATCACTCTTCAGACTTTCTCATCCAAGTTGCGTTGCCTATTTGATAACTATGCCTTGTCCATTTGTGTGGTCTATGATGGAAAAGGTAAACATGCCTCCTATCACCTTCCAACCACACATCTCTCTTCTCTTGCTTGCCCCATGTATATGTTTGAAACCAGAAATTTCAGGCGGTAGGGACGCCAACTTCCAAATGTTATTTTGAGACCACTGAGGGATTAGGGGAGATGCAAACTTATACCCAAATGCATTATATATGTTGGAAATAGTTTAAGGGCAGAAAAAAATGTGTCCATTCTGTTGAGCTGGTCCTCCAAATGCCAGGTCACTGATCATCTTCTTTGGAGGCTGTGAAGGAATCCACATAAGTGTTACAAATGTATACTATGGGCAATTAATTGAATTCACTGTCAGTGCTGCATAATTAGCTTTCTGGGCCTTCACACATTTCTTTCCTATTCCCTAGTCATCTAAGTTGTTGCACCTAATTGCATGCATGCTTGGAAATCTTCATTGCCATCCAGTATATTAAATGCTTTCTTGAATGACTTTGGTACACAGAACGCTTTGTGTTAATCTTCATAAATATGCAATTGCCTCACCAACCTCACCTTCCACCATTTAAAAAAAGAAAGAATTAATTAGTAGGATGTCACTGCATGATGGACCGTTTTCACAACAACTATTGTTCTCTTCTGTTGTGATGATCATTTCAGAAGGGTTTTGTCTGGATGGGTATGAGTGTCAGGGAAAGGTCTTTTTTTTTTTTTTTAATTAACATCATTTTAGATCTGTATTTATTACCTTTTCCAAATCTGAGCTCCAGATGAGTTACAGGCAGGTACAGGAATGATTATGAGGGGCATAATCGAACGGGGGCACCCATCTCTAATCATGGCCCCGTAAAACGGCGTACCCGACCGTATTATCGAAACAAGATGGGCGGCCATCTTTCGTTTCGATAATACAGTCGGCACCGGCCAAATCTCAACATTTGGGCCGCCCTTAGAGATGGCCGACATTGGTTTTCGCCGATAATGGAAACTAATGGCGGCCATCTCAAAACCGGCCAAATCTAAGTCATGGAAGGAGCCAGCATTTCTAGTGCACTGGTCCCCCTCACATGCCAGGGGGCACTGCAGTGGACTTCACAAATTGCTCCCAGGTGCATAGCTCCCTTACCTTGGGTGCTGAGCCCCCAAAACACACGCCCCACAACTGTACACCATTACCATAGCCCTTAAAGGGTAATGGGGGGGCACCTAGGTGTGGGTACAGTGGGTTTCGGGTGGGTTTTAGAGGGCTCCCATTTACCACCACAAGTGTAACAGGTAGGGGGGATGGGCCTGGGTCCGCCTGCCTGAAGTGCCCTGCAGTACCCACTAAAAACTGCTCCAGGGACCTGCACAGTGCTGTGATGGAGCTGGGTAGGACATTTGAGGCTGGCATAGAGGCTGGCAAAAAAATGTTTTTTATTTTTTGGGTGGGAGGGGGTTGGTGACCACTGGGGGAGTAAGGTGAGGTGATCCCCGATTCCCTCCGTTGGTCATCTGGTCAGTTCGGGCACCTTTTCAAGGCTTGGTCATGAACAAAAGGGACCAAGTAAAGTTGGCCAAATGCTCGTCAGGGCCGACCTTCTTTTTTCCATTATCGGCCGAGGACGGCCATCTCAACCACACCCCCGTCCCGCCTTCGGTACACTGCCGACACGCCCCCTTGAACTTTGGCCGGCCCTGCAACGGAAAGCAGTTGAAGCCAGCAAAAATCAGCTTTCGATTATACCGATTTGGCAGGCCTTAGGAGAAGGCCGGCCATCTCCCGATTTGTGTCGGAAGATGGCCACCCTTCTCTTTCGAAAATAAGCAGGCTTGCTACCCAAATGCAATTAAAATCTACATTGTACCAGAAGCAATTGAAGGTGAAGTGACTTGCTCAAAGTCACAAAGAGTATCCATTGGAGAAGTAGGATTTGAACCCTGGCTTCCACTGGTTTTTCAACCTGCCCTCTAGCTACTGAGCTACTCCTCTACTTCATTTATATGCATTTCTTCAAATTCTCCCTCCCTCCCCCCCCCCCCCCCCCCCACTCTAAAGAAAGAACAGAAGAGACTTGCTCCTGACTTAAGCAGAATGATGATGGGTACCGGTATTATCAATGCAATTTAATACATACAGTATAAACTATTTGGTTGAAATACTTGATGGTGTAGGTAAGGAATACCTGCACTGTAGTCCAGGAGTTCTTAACTCAGTACTTAGGGCACAACTAGCTAGTCAGGATTTCAGGATCGCCACAATGAGTATGTAGGATATAGATTTGCATGAACTGCTTCTTTTGTATACAGATCTATCTCCTGAATATTCATTGTGGATATCCTAAAAACTTGACTGGCTAGCAGGCTTATTTTCGAAAGAGAAGGACACCCATCTTTCGACACAAATCGGAAGATGAGCGTCCTTCTCCCAGGGTCGCCCAAATCAGCATAATCGAAAGCCGATTTTAGGCGTCCCCAACTGCTTTCCATTGCAGGGATGACCAAAGTTCCCGGGGACGTGTCAGAAGCGTAGCGAAGGCGGGACTGGGGCAAGCTTAACACATGGGTGTCCTTGGCCAATAATGGAAAAAAGAAGGGCATCCCTGACGAACACTTAGCCGACTTTACTTGGGCCATTTTTTTCTTGCAACCAAGCATCAAAAAGGTGCCCGAACTGACCAGATGACCACCGGAGGGAATCGGGGGTGACCTCCCCTTACTCCCCCAGTGGTCACTAACCCCCTCCCACCCTCAAAAAAAACTTTAAAAAATTTTTTTGCCAGCTTCTATGTCAACCTCAAATGTCCTACCCAGCTCCATCACAGCAGTATGCAGGTCCCTGCAGCAGTTTTAGTGGGTACTGCAGTGCACTTCAGGCAGGCGGACCCAGGCTCATCCTCCCCTACCTATTACACTTGTGGTGGTAAATGTGAGCCCTTCAAAACCCACTGTACCCACATGTAGGTGCCCCCTTCACCCATAAGGGCTATGGTACTGGTGTACAGTTGTGGGTAGTGGCTTTTGGGGGCTCAGCACCCAAGGTAAGGGAGCTATGCATCTGGCAGCAAATTCTGAAGTCTACTGCAGTGCCCCCTAGGGTGCCGGGTTGGTGTCCTGACATGTGAGGGGGACCAGTGCACTACGAATGCTGGCTCCTCTCATGACCAAATGGCTTGGATTTGGTCGTTTTTGAGATGGGCGTCCTCGGTTTCCATTATCGCTGAAAAACGGGGATGACCATCGCTAAGATCATCCTAAATGTTAAGATTTGGGCATCCCTGACTGTATTATCGAAACGAACGATGGACGCCCATCTTGTTTTGATAATACGGCTTTCCCCGCCCCTTCGATTATGCCCCTCCACGTGTACCCTGAGGACTGGGTTGAGAACCTCTGCTGTAGTTAGTAGACACCACTTAGGTTTGTGGTAATAGAAAAAGAGAAATAAATACATCTGCAGGGATCAGAAAAACTGCTGTGTTTTAGATGTAACGAAATTGCATCAAATATTCTTTTCTTTAAAAAAAAAAAAATCTCTATTCTACCAGGAGTTCCCCAGAGGTAGAGGATAAACTCTAGTAGTCTGCCTGGAAGGCTGAAGGAACAGTTATATCATTTCCTTGATGTTTCTCAGAGACACAGACAGTGCAGCTGGAAATGACAGGTCTGAAAGTTGCTGTTGGTTGCTTTCTTATCTGGTGCCTGTTTTAATACATCTCTCTCCTTCTTTATCTCCTCTTTTAGTGAAATTCAGTGGCTGCAGCATGTCCATGGGGGTTTGGTATGAATCCAGCAACCTCGACTACAAAGTGGGGGCAGACGGCACAGTGTTCGCCGCTCGCAAGCTACAGATCCCTTCAAAGCAAGCCACCTTTCTGGTAGCTGCATGGGACCATCGGACCCCCGACAAGTGGGAAACCACAGTCCGATTATTAGTAGATAAAAATGAGTCAAAGCACAGGGAACACAAGGTAAAAATGATTTACTGCTGCATTTAGTCACTGACCTTTTCATTCAGCTATGAAATATGGGACTCTTAACGGTGTTGCTTAATCTTTCAAAATTATAAATAAGAAACATGGTAGAACTAGTGAAGATGATTTTTCACACTCTTGAGTGATTAACCCCTTTGATGAAAATATGTGAATGGCGATATGCTAAAATTAATAAATTAATAAAAATAAATCCTTAATCAGGATTCCTAATTATTATGGGCTTCTTAGCATTTAGCAGATGCTCAGCTTTTGTGAAGACCCCCGGTAGTAGTTGTTTGGTAGTAGTTGTTTTTTTTTTAATTGGATTGTACTTTTCATCCCGATGTTGATCCATGACATGAAATTAAATTATAACAGAATGTAATCTTGCATAAACCTCAAATTTAAGAATTCAACATTTGAGCATGTTGAGTCTGTACTCTGTCGTGATGTAAAAATGAAATCTCTACTATTATACGCATCAGTTCTTCAGCTAAAGACCACCTCGTTCCCACAGCATCTAGGTTTTAAAGTGGTTATTATAAAAAAAAAAAACCTCATGCAGCTAATAGCTGACTAATACAAATGAACATTCAAAAGTTTAGAACCAAAGCACGGAAGACTTTGAGGAGTATCTCACAAAACAAGTGGTTACCCTGTGATCCATTTTTATTGAGCGTTACTATGCATGTTTTCTTGTTCTGAAAAGCAACTGTTTAATGGAGGTCAGTCTTTCACAGCTGCTCTAACACAGACTTTCACGATTTTGTAGAAAACAAGTAACACATTTCTTCTCATTCTTCCCTACCCTCCCTTAACTTGTGGCCAAATTATGTGGAGAATGCTACCAGAAATGCAACTTGCTTTGTTCCAAGGACACGAGTGAAGGGTTGAAGCTTGTGTGGAATATTTTCAGAACAAAGTGTTTTGTCCAAGAACACAGGCGATGTTACAACCACTTGAAAACAACAACACTGGGGGGAAAAAACAGCATGGTTTTGGAGCGTTTGCATTGAGGTCAGCAAGCCTTATCTGAGAACACCAGCATTGGTAGATCTGAGCTCAACAAAAATCTGACAAATTCAAAGATATTTACAAGACACCGAGCAAATAAAGGCTGAATTATTACAGTCCCATAGAAATGTGCAACCTGATTTCTCAAAGCTTTTCTTAACATTCCCTGTCTCTGGGAATGTTTTGTCTTTATGCAAGTCTTATGATTCCCAAGCTTAGCCGAGATTGGGAGGCGGGGTGGTGTTTGGGTGGTGGGGCTGGTTCTGGGCAAGATTTCTACGGTCTGTGTCCTGAAAATGGGGCTAGTTCTGGGCAAGATTTCTACAGTCTGTGTCCTGAAAATGGCAGATACAAATCAAGGTAAGAAGTAGCACATATGAGTTTATCTTGTTGGGCAGACTAGATGGACCGTGCGGGTCTTTTTCTGCCGTCATCTACTATGTTACTATGTTACTCCTGCAGTTATGAAATAGAAAAGGGGAGTCCAGCTCTACTTCTCGAGGTCACCAGCAGGGTAATTCTGTGAAATAGGTGCTAATATTTATGCGCCAGTTACATGCGTGAATGATTAGAATAATGGCATAAAAATGTGAATGTTTGCTCATACAAACATAAATGCCAACATTTTGTATCAATTGGTTTTGCTATTCTGTAAACCGCTTTAACACTTGGTACAAGGCGATATATAAAATTAATAAATCCAATCCAAGTGCTATTCTGTAAATTTGTGCTTATCTTCAATAGCACATGTTTTACTGTTAGGCATACACATAGGCGGGCCGTGTGTGGGATGACCACATGTGGCACATAAAATACTGTGGCTGGAGTAAGTGCTTGAATCTAAATTATAGGTGCATAATTTACCCTTTACAATAGTATCCTATAATGCATGGGATAAACACAAAGGAATCCTGTTTAGAAGGAATGGATCTATGGAATCTTAGCGGAGAGATTGGGGGTGACGCTGGTAATTGGGAAGCAAAACTGATGCTGGGCAGACTTCTACGGTCTACGCCCTGATCGTGACTGAATAGATATGGATGGGCTGGAGTGTAAATTTTAAGGGGCTTCGACGTTAGCTTCAGAACTTTTAGTACAAGAACAGTGCTGGACAGACTTTTACGGTCTGTGCCCTGAGAAAGGCAAGGACAAATCAAACTTGGGTATACATATAAAGTATCACATACCATGTAAAATGAGTTTATCTTGGAGGGGGACCGTTCAGGTCTTTATCTGCCGTCATTTACTATGTTACTATGTGTAATGGAAAGTAGGCACCAACTTTCCTTTATAAAATAGATGCCATAAGAACATAAACATTGCCATACAGGGACAGACCAAAGGTCCATCAAACCCAGCATACTGTTTCCAACAGGAACCAATCTAGGTCACAGGTACCTGGCAAGATCCCAAGATTGTAAGGACCCGGGTATAGTGCCTTCCCTGGGATCTTTCCCTGTGTCCTGCTGTGAGCCTGATTTTCAATCTGTACAGCACTCTGAGGCCAGACATCATATCCCACATCGGAAGCACTTCTTCCCTGCCTCTGTCAGAGACACTATTCAGGGGCCGCACAGTAGAGACATCCCCAGCTGACTCACAAGGCAGGCAAACTTCCCATACGCCTCTGAAGCTCAAGTGACACCACTTTCGGCAGAAAACAAGAGGCAGACTTACCTCTACCAATGCTGCACTCCCTTCAAAGTGAGAAAAATCTGCAGAGCCACTCACCCCTCCTGAAGGACAAATTCTGTCCAGTCCTGACTCTCCCCCTTTTCCCCCCCAAAGGCTGCTTAACAAAACATTATGCATTGTAACCCAGCCTGTCTTGATGTCTCTGCCATACTAGCCTACAAAAGGGAAGGAGTTTTCTTGGACAGATGTTTTTTTTCTCTACCTTTCTGGAGGGGTGGAGGATTTTTTTTTTTAACCATCTAGTCTTTTCTCCTGGATATTATTGATTGCATGTTTTTTGAAACTCTGGGAATCAGATATTGGTATTGTATTTAAGGATCTGAAACTATCTTAATGGACCTTTGGGCTTCGAGGTTTCCCATGTTCCCCAGTAATGTCAAGGTACATGTCTCATAGGGACATACTAGGAAGCTAACATTTCTAGATGGAAGTAAATGCTTTTTTGGAGTAGTTGGTCCAGGAACTGATGAGGAGGAACTGTTTTAGACCTAGACCCTACTGGATTGCAGCATTTGATGCAAGATGTAATAGTAATAAGGCCATAACATAATAAAAAATTGTCTCAATAACTGGAGGGAGGATAAGTAGATCAGTGTTGTCATACTGGGACAGACCAAAGGTCCATCAAGCCCAGCATCCTGTTTGCAACAGTGGTCAATCCAGGTCACAAGTACCTGGCAAGATCCCAAAAACAGTACAATACATTTTATGCTGCTTATTCTAGAAATAAACAGTGAATTTTCCCTAAGTCCATTTTAATAACGGTCTATGGACTTTTCCTTTAGAAAGTCAGCCAAACCTTTTTTAAGCCCCGCTGTTATGATCGTGGTCAGGACCCCTCTCAAACTTACCTTTTTCCTGGTGGTCAGCTTCTTAGCTGGCTTCCGTTTCTTCTGTCTGTGCTGTCTGAGCTAGCTCTCTCTCTCTGTGCTGGCTGCTGCCAGCATGAGGTTAATTGTTTCTGTATACTGCAGCTGTGTGTGTGAACTGAGTTAGCTCTACCTCTCTTTGGGTGTACTGGCTTCAAGTGCTTCACGGTGCTGCATTGGTGTGGGTTGGGCCTCTCTGGGTTTCAGTGTGCTGTTGCCTGGGGCTAGGGAGTGTGACATCATCTGGGAGGGCCTTGATAAGGAAGTGGTGTTCTTTCCTTGAGGGCCTTTGCAATGTTTGCTTTAGGTAGGGTGGTGCAGTGTGCACTTCTGTCTAGTTTCCCTGCTTGCTTTTGCTAAAGGTCCAGATTAGTATTAGTGCAGAGTGCACTGGTGACTGTGTGTTTAGCTTTCCTGCTTTTCCCTTGTGGTTCCTCTGCTTTTCCCTCTTGGTTTTGGAAGCATTGCTGTGTGTAGGGCTTTGGAAGCTCTGTTGCTGATAGAAGTTCTTTAGGGTTTGGTGTTGTTAGGAACACTGCAAATTTGGCTGTTAGAAGTACTTCTGGTGTTTGTGCTGTTGGGAGCAGTGCAGTCTTTGCTGTTTGTGTTTGGTGCTTTGGAAGCACTTTTGGCTTACGTGTTAGCTTCCCTGTTTTTCCCTTGTGGCTCCCCTGTCTTTCCTTTTAGTGCTAGGAGCTCTTCTGGTTGTTTGGTGCGTGGGGGGGGGGGGGGGGGGCACCTTAGTTAGTTTAGAGTTGTAGAGCTGCTGTAGCTTGGTGTTTTGGAAGCACCTTTATTAGCTTTGTGTTTAGCTTCCCTGCCTTCCCTTGTAACTCCCCTGCTTTTCCTTTTGGTGCTGTGAGAAGCACTCCTGTTAGGTCAGTGCCTAGGGGCCTTAGGAAGTCCTTTTGTTAGTTTACTGTTAGGAACACTTCTGTTGATTTAGGGCTTGGGAGCAATTAGGTCAGTTTAGGATTTAGGAGTACTTCTGTTTCCAGTCCTGGTCCCTGTGTCATCCGGTATCCGGTAAGTCCTGCCGGCCACTCGAACCCAAGGGCTCAAGCCTTGGGGGGGCAGTGGCTAAGTGCAGGTGAAGCTGTACGGACCAGTCCAGTGTGCTCCAATCCAGTGTGCTCCAGTCCAGTGTGCTCCAGTCCTGTGTTCCAGTCCTGTGATCTCCAGTCTGGGGGATTCCAGTCCAGTGTTCCAGTCCAGTGTCCTCCAGTCCAGGGGATTCCAGTCCAGTGTTCCAGTCCTGTGTCCTCCAGTCCGGGGGATTCCAGTCAGTGTGTTCTGGCTCGCTGGGCGGTGCCTGCAGTCCCTGCCGATGCCGGAGTGCTTGCCCAGCGTTGGTTGGTGGGTTTTGCCTGCTGCTGTCGCTCCTCGTCAGCAGCCCAAGGGCTCATGTTTGCTCCAGAGCCCAGCCCCGCGGGCTCTGAACCTGAGAACCTGACACCCGCTAAGCTAACTGCTTTTACTACATTCTCTGGCAATGAATTCCAGAGTTTAATTACACATTCAGTGAAGAAATCTTTTCTCCGATTCATTTTAAATTTACTACTTTGTAATTTCATTGCATGCTCCCTAGTCCTAGTATTTTTGGAAAGCGTAAACAAATGATTCACGTCTACCCGTTCCACTCCATTCATTATTTCATAGATCTCTATCATATCTCCCCTCAGCCATCTTTTCTTCAAGCTGAAGAGCCCTACTAACCACTTTAGCCTTTCCTCATAGGGAAGTTGTCCTATCTCCTTTATCATTTCCGTCGCCCTTCTCTGTACGTTTTCTAATTCCACTATATATTTTTTGAGATGTGGTGACCAGAATTGAACACAATATTCGAGGTGCTAGCATTTAAATCTCAAAGGAAGGTGTTACAATTAGGAAAATGGTTTCAAAACACTAAAAAGAGCAGCTGTGAATGTTAAGAGTTTACATCAGGCATGGACATAGTTTAAAAATTCTTAGACATCGAGAACAACGCTGGATCTTTTCTCTTAATACTGTTCAACCTATGGGTTTGAATATGCTTTCTGTTGAACATACTACCTTAAGAATTAGCTTGTCTGTGATTGGCGATTGTTTGGTATAAAAGCTGGAGGCCATTTTGGACAACCTTTTAAGCTCTGGTTCCAACTCCTGAGGTAGTGGGTTCACGAAAGAAGTGGCCCTTTTCAAGGTTTTGGACAGTTGGAATTTTTTCATGTTCTGCATCACTTGAAGAGATTCTCTTTATGTACTGGAACAGTGGCAATTTGAGGATCTAGTATCAGCAGCATACCAAGGGCGGGGCGATGGGGGCGGTCCGCCCCGGGTGCACGCTGCTGGAGGGGTGCAGAGAGCAGCTCCGCTGGTTCCCTGCTCCCTCTGCCCCGGAACAGGTTACTTCCTGTTCCGGGGCAGAGGAAGCAGGGAGCCAGCAGAGCTGAGAGCTGCACGGCTGCTCCTAGCAGCTAAGAATGCACCCGGGGGGGGGGGGAGGTTGATGCACCGGGGGGGGGGGTTGTGCTGCACCCGGGGGGGGGGTGCATCGGTGATCCGCCTCGGGTGGCAGCCGACCTAGGATCATCACTGTCTAGTATTGGGAAAGAATATCTCTTCATTCAAACTAAGTACTTTTGGGACTTCATTTTGATATGTCTTGAACTACCAATGTTGTATGTTGGAACTTTGGAGATTTGAAGTATATATTTTTGTTTTTTTGATGACTAAAGCAGACTGTGGGGTTTGACTATTTTTCTCTGGTTTTTTTAGTTATCAAATTTTTTCTACGTTTCTGGAGGGTTTTTTATTTTGTTGTTGCTCTCTTTTTTTCTGGAGATAGATAATTGAGTGGGGTCAATAATAATATCTGGGAACCCCTTTGGAGATAAGCTGACACTTTGGTCAGACCATTGCTCTTTGAGTTTTGAGATTTCGTTTGTTTAAATTGTGAGAGTTTTGATAGCTCCCCATAGTCCGGGTTAGCCATCTTGTTATCAAACTGCATGTTTCATGCTCTTTTTTTGTTGAAAGTTTGCTACCCCTTGTGTGTTTTTTTTTCCTGATTATGTACAGCAATGGCTAAAAAGCAAACAGGAATTATGAGGAAAGGAGTCAAATATAAAGCAAAAAATATCAGAATGCCTCCCTTGCTCCATGGTAAGACCACACATAAGAACATAAGACTAGCCATACTGGATCAGACCAATGGTCCATCTAGCACAGTATCCTGTTTCATCAGTGATCAATCCAGGTCACAAGTATCTGGCAAAAACCCAAATAGTAGCAACATTAGAACAGAAGAGTAGCCATACTGGGTCAGACCAGTGGTCCATCTAGCCCAATATCCTGTTTTCCAAACATTGGCCAAGCCAGGTCACAAGTACCTGGCAGAAACCCAAATCATGGCAACACTCCATTCTACAAATCCTGGGGCAAGCAGTCCCATGTCGGTCTGAATAACAGACTATGGACTTTTCCTCCGGAATTTGTCCAAACCCAGATATAGTATCCACTGTTATCACATCCTTCGGCAAAGAGTTCCAGAACTGCTTTATGCCACTTTTTAGACATTTTTCTCTTTCGAAAATGAGCCCCTTAGTGTACTGTGTATGCCAAACTTTGCTTATTTTTACCTCTGCTCATCCTCAGAGCAGTGTATTCAAGGCACTGTGTATGACACTAGAGTTTTTAAAATCAATTGTATCTGACCCCCGAGGCAGGCGGGCTCTCACGCCAAAACACGGCCCCTTGTCGGGTCTCTTCTGGTGCCTAATAAAGAACGCTTTTGGTCACACTCCCTTTGGAAGTTCTTCTACTTCTTAGGTTTCTCTCTGTTCCTATATTCATAGTTGTGAAAAGTATTTCATATTAAGTCTGCTGTAGGCATCTTACAGTGTTCATGTGGAAATCTCTTTTTCTCCCTGCATATGATAAAAATAACAGGGTTTCTTTTTTAGAAAGGGGTTGCAGTACGAGCAGTTAATGCCTGGGAAGGAACAGTTTGTGCAATCTTGCAGGAAACTTGATAGCAGATCAATTAGAGAATACAAACAAGGTCATTTTTCCCATTAGAGACCTGCACTACCTCAGAGTATCCTGTGAGAGGTTCCAGCAGCAAGGTAAATACTGATGGCAAAATGGTTTTTTTTGGTGCTCAGATCAAAAGTATCAGCTGAAAGTGTCAATGTGGCCTCTGGGTACAGTTTCTGAAAAGGTAGTCCTAGAAAGCTGAGCTGATAATAGCCACATGGAAATCCCAGCTAGTACTTCTTAGACTACTTTGTACTATTTCCACTTTAGGAAAGTGGAGCCCTGCTGTGCAGGAGAAAATACGCAGATCTACTGGATAATTTAGTGTAAAACTTACTAATTGATGCAAAAAATTGTGTGCTTTTGCAAAATTACCCTTTCTTAACAGAATGATTTGCTGCTTTTATTTTTGTTTGCTGTGCTTCATCCAGCTGCCACCTCCCATTTTCTGTTTCCATCCTAATTAGAACCATCCTAACTGGAACTACAGCATTGGGGATTCCTTCTCCAGTTTCTGGGGATTTTCATTCATTATGAATTTCTTCCAGGGCTATTGTTACATATGCTTGGGCCCAGGGAGGGAGGGGGCTCCAAAGCCCTGTTGGAAGGCTGCATGTCTACTCTGGGCAGTTTTGTGACACTTGTGGCATGGGGGCTCGGGGCTCGGGGCTCGGAGCAGTTTCCCTGTTTGCATCCTCCTAACATCAGCCCTGAATATTCCCCACTTCAGAGTAGCCAAGCAAATGCACTACAGTACCCCAGAGCATAAATGAAACAATCACAACAAGGGTGACAAAAGAAAGGGCAGCAGATGATGTCCAAAATAACACCTTTATTGGAACAGCCAGACTCGACACAAGTCGTGTTTCGGCCCACAAAGGCCTTCCTCTGGAGTCTTTAGTTTGGATATATGTTGATATAAAGCTACGTCTGAAATGGTACTGGTAATAATCGATATCTTGCTGCTTTCTTGAACTTTTGTGTGTCCAAACGCTTTACGGAGTGTTTATTTAGAAGAAAACAGCAAGATATCAATTATTACCAGTGCCATTTCAGATGTAGCTTTATATCAACATACATCCAACTAAAGACTCCTGAGGAATGCCTTTATGGGCTGAAACACAACTTGTGTCGAGTCTTGAGATGTTCCAATAAAGGTGTTATTTTGGACATCGTCTGCTGCCCTTTCCTTTGTTACCCTTGTGATTGTTTCATCTGTGTGTCTACAAGGGTTACTGTTCTTCTGTTTTCCTGCCATACCCCAGAGCATGACACAAGTGCTATCTTAAGCCAACTCACTGCTGAGTAAAGCAGACTTAGGCATGGATGTAGAAAACACGGTTTCCTGAAGAATGAGATTTTTTGCACTCAGTAAACAAATGTTATGGAAATAGGGCCAGATTCTATATGTGGTGCTGAAAAAAACTGTGCTTAGTGGTACTCTAAAAACCTCTCCTAAAGTTATGCGCGGTTTATAGAATACATGTAGTGGCCTTCCCGTGGTTAAAATTTATGTGCAGCCAACTAAAACCTGGTGTAAACACCCACATCTTATTTAGGCACAGATAAGGGAAAGGGAACTGGGCCTTTCTGAGGTTTTTGCAACTACATTCAAAGTGGTTTACATATATTCAGGTACTTATTTTGTACCTGGGGCAATGGAGGGTTAAGTGACTTGCCCAGGGTCACAAGGAGCTGCAGTAGGAATTGAACTCAGTTCCCCAGGATCAAAGTCCACTGCACTAACCACTAGGCTACTCCTCCTTCTGTAACAGTGCATGTAATTTTCAAGAATGCCCATGACCCGTCCATGGCCACGCCCTCTTTTGTGATCCATGCATTAGAATTTACACAGACCACTTTACAGAATACGCTTAGTTTCTAATTAGTGCCAATTAGTACCAATAATAGCTTGTCATTGGCAATATCAGCATTGATTAGCTTGTTAAACAATTAAGTTGTGTGTGCAAATCAGGTATGCGTGTAGATTTGCATGCCAACTTTAGTTGCCGTTTTTAGAATCTGAGGGATAGTATGTACACATGAAGAAGTCAGAAAAGTTAAAAAAAAATAATTGTTCGCACCACTGCATTAAACGTGCATACAGCTTTTAGCATCAGGTGTTAGATGCAGAATTGTGCAAAAAAAAATAATGGGACCACATAAATAAAATATAAGAAGATAACTGTTTGTTTTTGCAGACATGATTGTAATACAGCTGTGCTGTAGGACTAATAAAAACAATATGTCTGCAAAAGAAATATTCAGTGTGGTCCAGTAGATTTATTGCTGTAAAGGGAATGCATAGCAATGGGTGCCTGAAAGCAAGGAAGTGTAATAAAACTGCTGCAAATGCTAGGGGCGTATATAAGGAGAGCCTGTTGTGGCAAGCTGGGTACATGGGTATTTCATGCAAGGAAAATGCACAAACTTAATCTCTTACATACAGCTCCACTTTAGACATGTTGTACAAATGGGAATTGAGATGTGCAAGTCAATGCAGCTCAAGTTTCACCAGTATTCAGAATCTGCCATCATAAAGTCTGATCTAAAATACAGAGAAATTGAGGTTTACACACTGGGGTGGGGTCCTTTTACCAAGCTGTTGTAAAAAGGATCTTGCGGTAGCAGCAGAGGCCCTTTTTCCCCGCACTCCAGGGCCCTTTTTCCTGCATTGGTTAAGGGCTCCTGCAATTACTCACCGGGTTAGCTCCACGGTAAAAAGTTTCCATTGCACTAGAAATGGCAAACTCATAGATAATATAGGACGTCTTTTACTAAGGCATGCTCACGTTTTTAGCACGCGCTAAAATTGTGGGCGTCCTAAACATTAGAGATGCCCATGGGGATGCATTGGTGTTTCTAACGTTTAGCGCGCCCACAGTTTTAGGAAGCACAAAAAACATGAGCGCTCCTTAGCAAAAAACGCCCATAGACTTTTAGAAAGCCAGACCATAACTAGTTGTGTTTCTAGCATTGTAATGATAATCGGTTATGTTTCTGACATTGTTACAGTGACCTGTAAATATTGATGGTTTGCCACTTGGGGAGACAAAAACCACTGAGGGATTAAGGCCGCAACACTCCCAATCCCTCCAATGGAGTGCTGCTCAATAGCAGCTGATCATTAAGTCCTAAACATGCTTTGGAGCAGGTGTAACTCCCGACATCGATGTTTTAGGCAACCACGGTCCCCAAGAGCCACAACGCAGTTGGGTTTTCCACAATGAATAGGCATTAGATTGATTTGCATGTACTACATAAGTAGTGCCATACTGGGAAAGACCAAAGGTCCATCTAGCCCAGCATCCTGTCACCGACAGTGGCCAATCCAGGTCAAGGGCACCTGGCACGCTCCCCAAACGTAAAAACATTCCAGACAAGTTATACCTAAAAATACTACTACCATTATATCCAAAAACATCTCATGCATATTCATTGTGGAAATCTCGAAAACACGACTGCATTGTGGCCTGCAACTATGGTTGCCCATCCTGTTTTAGGGGTCCTCAAATCCAGAGGAGTGGCCTAGTGGTTAGGGTGGTGGACTTTGGTCCTGGGGAACTGAGTTCGATTCCCGGCACAGGCAGCTCCTTGTGATTCTGGGCAAGTCACTTAACCCTCCATTGCCCACTGCATTGAGCCTGCCATGAGTGGGAAAGCGTGGGGTACAAATGTAACAAAAAAAAAAAAAAAAAAAACCTAGCCTGGTTTGAGGATTTCCACAATGAATATGTATGAGATCTATTTGCAGTCATTGCTTCCATTGCATGCAAATAGATCTCATACATATTCATTGTGGAAATCCTAAAAACCAGGCTGGGTTGTGGTCCTTAAGGATTGGATTTCAGAACCCCTGGTCCTTGAACTTGCCACACCCTTGTCATAGTAACATAGTAGATGACGGCAGAAAAAGACCTGCACGGTCCACCCAGTCTGCCCAACAAGATAAACTCACATGTGTTATTTTTTGTGTATACCTTACCTTGATTTCTACCTGTCCTTTTCAGGGCACAGACTGTATAAGTCTGCCCAGCACTATCCCCACCTCCCAACAACCCACCCCGCCACCCACCACCAGCTCTGGCACAGACCGTATAAGTCTGCCCAGCACTATCCCCACCTCCCAATAACCACACCCAAAACATACCCAGACCATGCTCCTTTGCCATTTCCACCCACTTGGGTCTAATACTTGCATTTCCCAGGCTTTGTAAAATGGGGACTTAGACGTTTAAGCAAGACAAAGTTTTAACTCCCAGTTTATGCATGTATTAAAATAAGGCTTGTAAAATGAAGGCCATAATAAATAGAGAGATCACACAAATTCTGTTTAACCATTTAGAAATAAGTAAGTCTTTATAACAGGAGATAGTTCTGTTAGAAATATTCTCAAACATCTCTGTGTGATAATTCTAGAAACATTACGTACTTAACACATGGCATTTTATTTCTTACCAATTAAATCTAAATATGAACCATGTTATGCTGCCTTATAGTTAACTGAGAAATCATTTATAATATAACATATTTTGACCTTGTTACAAGTTTTAATTAAAAAAAATATTTGATGCTGTAATTGTATTGTTTTTGTAAACAGGGAATTTCTTAAATCCTATTTTCCGAAGAGAAAATGGCTGATGAGATCTCTGGGTGTGTGTGGGTGTTTGTGTGGGGTGTGTGTGTGTGTGTGAGTGGGAGTAGGCATGGGCATATTCCTCAGTATCTTTTTTTTTGTGTGTGTGTCCTCGCCACACCAAATTTTCAGTCCTTACCAGGAAGACCCAGAAAATGCGGACGAGGGAGTTTTTTATGGATCCATATAGACATGTTGACATATAAACTCGCACTCATCCTAGAGTATATAATCCATTTGTTTTGCATGAAACGTCTTTAATGAGTTACTGATCAAACGGCATGTTCTGGTCTGAATGTAATCTCGTTTCATAAACCACTATGCAGTTGTCTTCAATAGGTTCATTGGATTGGGTTGAATGGGGATTGAGGTTGGTGTAAATAGTGGAACTTTCATCCCTGTTTGCAACAGCAGTTTCGTATTAAAAGTGTGTGTGTGTGTGTGGGGGGGGGGGGGGGGTTCCTCTTTTGCTGCTGCTGTTGAATAGAAGTTTGCGTCCAAAATGATTTTGCATTGTCAGTTAGTGGAGCCCATGTAGACATATTCATTTTTTGCCCTACTGAAATGCCTCGTGTAGGAAAATCATGTCAGCCACGTGGCAACATTCTTCTTTAGCACTGTGACTCAAATTATTTGTGAAGAACGGTTTGCTCTTTGATACTAATTGGACATGATATAAAATTCAGCCATTATAAGAACACCTAAAAAGAACCCCAGCTACACTGCTGCCTTTTCCTAGTGAAGTAAGTTTTCAAATACAGCACAGTACACAGTGCATTTAGCTATCATGTACAAGTTTAATATTCATTTCTTTCCTGTTGTATTGTTTTTATCTTATCCATGTTTTTCCCATGTACTTTGTTTTGTTTTAAGAAGTTTTGTTTCAGGAATTCTCTTTGGGGCCCTTTTACTAAGCCATGGTAGACTCTATGCGCGTGCAGCATGCGCCCAAATGAGACTACCGCCAGGCCAGTGCGCCCCCTGCTGGTAATTTCAGATTTGATGCGTGCCCATAATGCCTGGATGAATATTTATTTATTTCCTCCCACGTTCGCCATTTCCGGCGGTAATCGGAAGTTGGTACACACTGACTGGTCACCGTGCGTGTAGCATGTGAGCCCTTACCGCTAGATCAGTGGGTGGCATTACGGGCTCAGGCCAGTTTTAGATGCGTGCTGGTTTCAGTTTTACTGCATGCCCTCTTCCCGTCGCATTAAAAAGAACCCTGTTTTGCAGACGTGGTAAAAACTGGCCCGGTGCGCTCCTAATACATGCGCCTACATTGCCGCAGGCCACTTTTCTACCACGGCTTAGTAAAAAGGCCCCTTTGTTACTACTATCACACTTCTTCAAAAAGACAGTAAATAAATCCAATTAAATAAATAATCTATCGATTATCTATCTACTTATCATTTCTATAGCGCTACAAGGCATACGCAGCGCTGTACACCATACACAGAAGACAGTCCTTGCTCAAAGAGCTTACAATCTAGATAATCAAATAGCATGCACTATTTGCAGTGAAACAAATCAAATTTTTTGGGTGGGTGGGTGGGTGGTCTATTGTTTTTGTTTCAAAAGAACATGAAGTGACATCAATATACTACCATATCCCCTCGCGGGTTCACCACGGTTTACAATTAAAGAATGAGTGACAAAATAAAATTAAAATACCAAGCAAATAATGAATAAAATTAATACAAATCATTTGTGAATTAAAAAAAAGATTCAACTTCTTTCAAAAAGTCTGATATGACTTAAGAAGTGGTGGACTTTGGTCCTGGGGAACTGAGGAACTGAGTTTGATTCCCACTTCAGGCACAGGCAGCTCCTTGTGACTCTGGGCAAGTCACTTAACCCTCCATTGCCCCATGTAAGCCGCATTGAGCCTGCCATGAGTGGGAAAGCGCGGGGTACAAATGTAACAAAAACAAAAAATAAATATCAGGCTTTGTCCGAAAGAAGTTGAAAATATGTTTATTTCACAAGTGATTTTATAAAGCATACATATGTATCTCCTTTCTGAGTTCTCAGGTCCAGTTACAGTTGTATGTTAGTGGTGAGCCCATGTTCTCCAGTGTTCTTCGTGATGGCTTCAGTAATGTGGAATAAACTCCCATTAATGATCAAGTGAGATTAATCTACTGGTCATTCTAGGAAGCTGAAGGTATTTCTCTTCCCAGAATGATTGATTATTCATAGGGCCGAATAGGAAGGACATGGTGGAGTATTTCTTGTTACTTTTATGTTTTATCTTTATTTTTATTTGTCTGGATTGTTAATTTATGTGAACTGCATTGATTGATTTAGAAGGAATTGTAGTAGTGGAGATTTGTTAAATAAATAAATTAATTAATCTCCGCCCCTGCTCCATCCAAACTGCACCTCTGGGAAGATCTATGCATGTAGAGGGCAGTTCTATAAAAAGTGCATATTTTTAGGCACCCAGAAGGTGTTATATTTGGAGCCCATTTCATAAAGAAAAGTGATCACTTACTTTCTGAAGAGAACACTAGTGTAACTGGGAATATAATCGTGTATGTGTTTAGGTGTGAGCACTTACATCAGCCATAGAGCTCCACCCAGACTCTATCCATGTGAATGCTCACCTGCAAATGGTGTGCCATCAAGGATAGACCCATGCTTCCGTAATAGTGCATATCTGGATTATTGTCCTTTACGTGTGTTATGTTCACCTACACGCATTAATTACTAGAATACAGGCATTTACGCATGGACTCACCATCTAAATCTAGCTGGTGCCTTAGGGTCCCTTTTACTAAAGGGTTGGTGCACGGCAATAGGCTTGCCATGCACCAATCCGCAACTTGCACCAGGCTACCACAGCAGCCCAGCAGTAATTCCATCCCCAGCATGCGCCATTTCCAGCGCTATGGACATTTATTTACATATTTTTGTAGTGCTGCCTGGTTACCGCCGAGTTAGTGCAGGAGCCCTTACCACCACCTCAATGGGGATGGAGAGGAGAGAAATGTCGGTCATGTGGGGGAGTAGGTACTGGGCCCTCCAACTGCTCTGGGCCCTTGGGCACTGTCTGGTTGTGTGGACCTTCGCCCCTGCCTCCCATCATATACAGTCCTTTGGATTTCTGTACTCAAAAAATGCATCATTCTGTATTTCTCCGCATTACAGCTTAACTGCCACCCTTTAGCCCACTTCTCATGTTCTCTGCTCCCTCCGGGGTGTCCGTTGTATTGCAAATCATTTTATCAGCCACAAAAAGGCAAAATGTTTCCTCTTATCCGTCCAGCTATATCACTCACAAAGACATTGAACAGAATCAGTCCTAGGACCCATCCCTGAGCATACCACTACTTACCTTTCTTTCTTAACCAATTACTACCACCCTCCGTCAATCAACCAATTTTTGATCCAGTTCACCACCTTTTATTGGGATAATACGATACCTCTGTGACTAGCTTCTGAGAGGGATCATGCCTTCTCTCGCACCATCACAATATTTCTCAGCTTTGTAAATTAGGTCCTCTCAGTAGGCAGGTTCAGTCATCCATTTCCAGACTTCAGCCTCGTAGAAGTGATGAAGCGGCTATCAAACTTCACTGTGCAATGTTAATTAAACAGAGCTGATGAAGGGAGCTTAGCCCTCGAAAGCAAGGTACAAATGTCTTGAGTTAGTCCAATAAGAAGGTCTCGACTGTAACATGTTTACTGGCAATTGTTTCTAACAAAAATCAACCATAATAGTTTGATCTACAAAAAAAAATTGATCTACAAAAAAAAAAAAATAAAGAAACCCAGCCTCTTTGTTTTTAATTCTGTACCAGGAAGATGTCTTTTTCCCTGCAACCCTGTATGTTAACGTTAAATCACAATTTAAAAGGATACTGAGAACTTTAAAATAGTAAGATGAGGATAAATAATCTTTGCTGTTAGAGAACAGAGAAAAAGATAATTGATCCAAAGTGTTGATAAGGACATAATATTATTCCAAGAAGAATCAGTACAAGAATGCATGTCCTTCAGACTGAATGCAATGCTCAATAAGTGTAAGAATCAATGCTGACTTGTAACAATGTATTGTCATACCTACATGGATTTGTAACCAGTTCTGTGTAACAGTAAAATAATGGATCTGATTAACAATGTAGCTCTTAATTATGTCAAAATAGTATATTAACTATTGTTAAGTGGAAATATTCAAAGTGCTTTCAATATATACTATTTTATATACTTGGAGACTAACTTTGTATAGATTGTGTAGGTGACATCTGAGTCAACCCATTTAAATCTAGGGGAAGATTTCTTTTAAAGGTTTGGTGAGCATTAGCCCTGTTATAAAATACATAGAGCACTGCCCAAAATGTACGTATATGTGAAAAGGGTCATTTTATAAACATAGACTCACAAAAAAGAGCAGCTTCATAGGGGGACATATACATATTTGTAGTGCCATTTTCAAATCAGCAGTGACATACGTGTGTATGTGACAAATTTTATGACAGTATCCATGAAGAAGCGAGTCTTACCCAGAAAGACAAGCTTTGTTTCAGGAGAGTTGAATTTGTGACTCACAGAGGTAGGCAACACAACACTATTCCCAGGGCCGTGCCTAGGATCTCTTGCGCCCCCCTGCAGACTATCAGTTGGGCCCCCCCCCCCCCCCCCCCCCCCCGTGTGGCACAAGATGCAAAGGAAATAGGAGCTGAAAGATGGAGTGCATCTTTGTGGGATTGCTTAACAAATAGATCACAAATAATTTTTTATGATTTTTAACCGTGAAAATGATCGCTCACCACTTGCCACACTGACAGGAATTGTCAGCAATATTCTTAGAAACAAATTGCTATACATTGCAAAATAAGATAGCAGATGTAAATTCTCAAAGTGGACATATTCTAAATGCTAAAATGAAAATAAAATGATTTTTTTTCTACCTTTGTTGTCTGGTGACTTTCTTTTTCTGATCATGCTGACCCAGTATCTGATTCTGCTGCTATCCGTCTTCTTAACTCCATTTCCAGGGCTTCCTTTCCATTTATTTCTTTACTTTCCTCCTTTCTTCTTCTTTTCTTGCTCTATATCCATTTCCAGCAATTTCTCCTCTCTCCCTGGGTCCTGTCCTCCCATCCATGTCCATCCTTGTCCCTCTCTGCCCTTCCCTCCTCCATCCATAGTCAGCAATTCTCCCCTCCCCTCCATTTCCAGCAATTTGTCCTCTCCCTGGGCCCTGCCCTCCCATCCATGCCTCTCTGCCCTTCCCTTACCTCAGCTCCGTGCCCTGGGGCCTTTAAATCTTTTACCGCTCTGGTCGCAGAAGCGTCAGTGAAAGCACTGCCGACGTCTCCCTTCCCTTCGCGCTCGTTGGTTCCCTCAGTGTCCCGCCTTCTTCTGACATCAGAAGAAGGCGGGACAATGAGGGAACCAACGAGCGCGAAGGGAAGGGAGACGTCAGCAGCGCTTTCACTGACACTACTGCGACCGTCGGAGCCTCGGAGGTAAAAGGTTTAAAGGCCTCGGCGGCGCAGAGCTCAGGTAAGCGGCGAGGGTAAGCACTGTAGCGGTGCCCTCCAGAGGTCGGCGCACCCTGCGGTGCTTACCCCGCTTACCGTATTGGCACGGCCCTGACTATTCCCGCTAAGCTGAGTGGAAGTCCTCCAACTGTGTTGCTGCCAGTACGGGGTGGTGTTTCAATATTGTGTGTTCAATGGCTAGAGAGAGACAGGTTCCCTGGAGTCCTACAGAGCTTGCCTGTCCCTCACTATTGAAAATGAGATAGTGAATCAGCACCACCCACTGGTAGGACTGTAGGTGGAGGACTTCTGCTCAAATTAAAGGGAACAGTGGTGGGCAAATATTGACCATAGTGCAACGGACTTCGGTCATGGGGAACTGAGATCGATTCCCACTGCAGTTCCTTGTGACTCTGGGTAAAGTCACTTAACCCTCCGTCGCCCCAGGTAAATCGCTTTGGATGTGGTTGCAAAAACTGTAGAAAAGCGGTTTACCCTAAGCCCCAGGCCCTAAAGGCAAATTGAGCGGGCAGAAATACTGATGGGTAAAAATGCCAAGGTATATATATTGCCATTATAAAATGTGACTCTCTCTCTGAGAAAAGGTGACTAAGGTCTCAGAATCGAAATGTTGAGAGTGGCCAAGTTTTCAAGTCATGGGTCCATAGGCAGTCTGCAAAGTTACATGTTTATTTTTTATCATAAAAAGATGGGGGTTTGGACTGCTATATTACAAATTGTTTGCTCTAACAGGATTAATTAAAACCTCATTTGTTGTTTCTGGAGACTTTAATCACCTTATCCCAGAAATGGTCACAAACATAGAATAGACATATATCATTTCAAGGATCACCTAAAACGCACCACCTTCTATGCATAGAACTCCCCCCCCCCCCTGTTTACTAAGCCATGCTAGCAGCTACTGACACAGTTTGTGTTGCTGTGCACACATGCAAGTGGTGCCTACATATAGGTGCACCAATGCCAACCATATGTCAGTATTGTATAATGGAATCTTGGCACCAAGATGCTATTATGGCATTAGTGCTGTGTACACAGCAGAAATAAATTTATACAGTTGCCCTTATAGTTAACTGCAAGTTTACCAACTCAGTAATTTCATATCATCTTTTTGTATATCAGGAGGAAAACCCTACAGCTCCTTCTGGCATGAGAACATAAAGGCTAGGTGCAGAGATTAATTTGAAAAACAAGATAGCATGGATGAATTCTTTCATCATGAACAGGATAAACATGACCTTTTTTGTGACACAACATGAGCCATAAAGGCCTACGCTCATAGAAATGTTGTTGCAGAGAGGAACATTAACGAATCCTTCACTGAAGAAAACATCCATCTCCGATATGACGGCAGTGAGAGTGAGAACATTAGTAATAATGAGCCAGTGATAGAAGGAAGACAAACTATTGACTTACCTGAAGGAGAAACAGGCATCGTCCAGACTAATCATGAGGTGCCGGGAGAAATGCATTAACCAGGACGGCAAGAGCCTGATAAAAATCTACAGCCACTACAAAGCATTGCTGAGGCTTTTCAGGTTTTAACTAGAGCAGTCACTGAGTGGAAAGAAATATTTAGCATAAAGACTAATGCACCTGGTGCTGTACATGGCTGTGACACAGCCTATTAACACTTGTAATAATGATATAGAAAAATAGTATTACAAACACCTCTGGCTCACTGTCTTCCCTCTACAAATTAAAAGATTCTGTTGCTAGCAGTGCAGCCATTGCTGAAACTAGGGGTGTGTGCAGTCATCTTTTTTTCATTTTGGGGCCATTTTACTAAAATGTGGTAAGGGGATTTTCATGGGCGTTGTTTGACAGTTTCATTTGGGGAGGGGCAAAGGGTGGGGTATGGAACATTAGCATATTCATTTACATACATACATCTTATACATATTCATTATAGCTATTCAAAACACACACACACAAAAGCCTAGAACACTGAATATGAAGCCAGTATATATATATATATATATATATATATATATACACAGTGCACCCCATTTAAGTGCACGTCAGATAAGCACTTGCTCTGTTTAACTGCATGCCGTACTTCAGTCCCGATTTTGGCACCATCAATTTCTATGGGGACAAACTTCGGTTTAGCACACCACTGATAAGTGCAAGATTCGCTTATATGCATGGGTTAAGAGCGCTCCTCTGCAGGAAAGACTCCGCATAAGCGCACAAATGCAATATGGAAGCCGATTGGTGCATGACAACCGAGATTAGGGGAAAGAATGTTGTTGGAGCTTGCACCGGGGTCGTCGTTGTCGCGGCGGCGGAACTGTAAGACTTAAACACTGGCTGAACGAATAGAAGTTCTTAAAAAATTAGAAAACAAACAAAGTCAAGCATCTATTGCTAAAGAATATGGTGTCAATCCCAGTCAAGTTTCACCTGTCTTTAAGCAGAAAGACCAGCTTCTGGAAGACTGGCAAAACAATACAAATCCACAACGGAAACGAAAACGGGCGGGAAAAGCTGAGGAGGTAGAAGGTGCTCTTCTTCAGTGGTTTTCTCGAGTCAGGAGCAGACAGTTTCCTGTCAGTGGTCCACTGCTTATGGAGAAAGCTAACCAGCTAGCTGAAAGTCTTGGACTAACTGAATTCAAAGCCACTGTTCGATGGTTGGAAAGATGGAAGGAGAGCAACAGCATAAAATTCAAGAAACAGCACGGTGAGAAACAAGACGCTGATGACTTTGGTGCTGAAAATTGGGTTGTTTCAGTTCTTCCTACCATCTTGAACGAGTTTGCACCTCGCGACATTTTCAATGCTGATGAAAATGGTCTCTATTGGCGAGCGATTCCTGATGGAACACTTGCATTCAAACATGCCGAAACTACTGGAGGTAAAACATCGAAGAACCGACTGACAATCCTCCTTTGCTGCAATATGGATGGGAGTGAGAAGTTGGAACCCCTCGTCATTGGAAAGAGCAAACAGCCCCGTTGCTTCAAGAAAGTTAAGCGACTTCCTGTGTCATATGAGGCTAACGCAAATTCGTGGATGACTGGGGAAATTTGGAAGCAGTGCTAAAGAAGCTAGACACTAGAATGTGGGCACAAAAGTGTCAGATTTTGCTGCTTTGTGATAACTGTGCTGCACACAGGGATGATGTCAGGCTGTCTAATGTCAAGGTGGTCTTCCTGCCACCAAACACTACCTCTCTGATCCAACCTCTGGATCAGGGCATAATAGCCAATTTCAAACAACATTATCGGGCTCTTGTGCTACGTCGTCTGATGAGTGTTATGGATGACCAGGCTTGGAAGGATAAATGTGCTGTTGAACTGGCTCGTAATCTATCACTGTTGGATTCTCTACATATGCAGAAAGAAGCCTGGAATCATGTTACACAGGCAACCATTGTGAACTGCTACAAGCGGCCAAGCTTTGTTAAGGATGTGGAGAGGGACAAAACAGGTGCAGCTGTTGCAAACGCGTCAGATGAAGAGGTTATTGACATCCCAGCCGGTTTTACTGAAGAGGAGTTCCATCGCTATGTAGCTGTTGATTACAATCTACAAACAGCTGAAGACAGCACTGATGTCGAGATATGCTCCTACCCACAGGCGACAACGGCTGATGATGGAACAGATGAAGAAATGAGCAGCGAGGCACATGCTGATGAAATTCAACAACTTCCTCCTGTCACTTTTGCAAGAGCGCTGGAGAGTCTCAACACCATGCAGGCCTATCTGGAGGCCACTGCATGTCAGTGCTATGACACTTTTTACCGTCTGGCAGGACTATAACTGATTACTTCAAGTAAGCCTAATGTCAGTTAACTGAGACTGTGTACTGTACGTATAATAATAAACAGTACTGTACATATGTTTAGCAGATGTCAAGCATCTTTGGGTCACAACGGTTAAGTGCATGCTCTGGTTAACTGCATGCATTTCTTTGGTCCCAGACCCTTGCACTTAAGCGGATTGCATTTAGACAAAAACTGAAATGGAGAACCCCCTCACCCCTCCATCCAAGTAAACAAGACTCTACAAGCAGGGCAATACTGATAAGAGAGAAACAGAAATGTGTTTTTTTTCTCCCGTACTCTGTGAAATACAAAACTAAAAATAAATAAATGTACATTTCACAAAGCAGGCGCATTTCAATCTTTAAAAAATATTTTTTCTTTTCTACCTTTGCTGTCTAGCACTTAATTTCTCTGATTAGGCTGGTCCCACTCTTTTCCACTTGCCATGTGTCACTCTTCTAAATTCTTTTCCATGTTGACTTTTCCATTTCTTCTCTTTCCTCTTGTTGTCTTCCTTTTCCATTCAAGCACCAAGAAGTCCCATTCATCTTCTGCTCATTCTCCCTCCCCCCACCCACACCCTCTAGTCCCATCCATCTTCTGTTCTCTCTCTCTCTCTCTCTCTCTCCTCCACACTCCCTAGTCCCATTCACCTTCTGCTCCCTCTCTCTCTCCCTTCCCCACCATCCCACTCATCTTCTTTGTTCCCCTTTCCCCCACCCCAGTCCCATCCATCTTCTGCTCCTTCTCCCTCCCACCCCCTAGTCCCATCCATCTTTTGCTCCCTCTCTCTCTCCCACACCCCCTAGTCCCATTCACCTACTCCCTCCCCCTCCCCATACCCCCTTGTCCAATCCATCTTCAGCTCCTTCTCCATCTCTCTCTCTCTTACTCCCCCCCCCCCCAATGATCGTATTTTTTTTACCCTTCCCTACCGAGGCCCGTCTCTGTTTCGATCTCCTTCAAGCCCCTCCTCCTCCCACCAGCTGCCACCGCTGCCACAGCACTGGAGTCTTCCAGTGGCACCCAGTATCACCCCCCCCCCCCAGTCTTCCAATCCCCTGAGCTGCCGGCAGCCTCAGCGAAAGCAGCACACACACTGCTTTAGACCTGCCCTAGAAACCCTTCTCTCTCATACAGCTTCCTGCCTATGCAGGAACAGGAAGTTGAAGGAGCAAGAAAGGTTTCTGGGGGCAGGTCCAAAGCAGCGTTTGTGCTGCTTTCTCGCAAATAAATGCTGACGGCACGGGGGATTGGAGGATGGTGTGGCAGCTCAGCTCATTTGGGGGTACAGTGCCCCCTTCACCCTCCAAATTATGCCCATTGTTTTTTTTTTGGGCATGTTTTCTGCACTTACCTCACAGAAAAGTTCTTTACTGCATGTTAAGGTCATTGTCAATTCTGTGGGTGCACATATGCCCTTTGCTAATTCATACATTAAGGGCCAGATTCTACATAAGGCACCTAAAAAATCCATGGGGTAAACATTTCCAGCTAAGTGTATTCTATAAGCAGCACCTAGATTTAGGCGCAGTATATAGAATATGCTTAGTTGATATAACAGTGCCTAAAACTTGCATTTACACCAATGAAAACATGGCATAAATCCCTGCATGTAGATTTACGTGTACTGGGCCATGTTCTATAAATACGCGTGTAAATTTTAGGATGCCCAAGAAATGCCTATTTCCCCACCTATAACCACTGCCCCTTTTGAACTACACATGTTAGAATTTAGGTGCAGTTCATTATAGAATACACTTAGCGAGTTGTGCACATAAATTGCCAAGTAGTGCTCATTATTGCTTGTTAGGTGCTGTTATCAATGCTGATTAGCATGTTAAGCCAATTAAGTTACAACATTGTAATGGAATACAATTAGATTTCAGCACAGAATGCTAGATATGCTACCATCAAATCCGGCAGTAAGGGCCAGGTTCAGTAGATGGCGCTCAAAGATGCGCACCCATTATAGAATAGCATTGAGTTCTGATTTTGGTGCTCATTTCCAGTATTTTATAACACCGCACACAAATTGTAGAGCGTCTCTACAATTTGCAACCATGCACCTCTCTCTCCCCTGCCCTCCCCACCCATCCATGCCCAGAGCTTCTCCTTTGCCCCCTGTCCTCCCCTCTCATTCACATCCAGTGATTCTCCTCTGTCCCCTGCCCTCCCATCCCATCCATGTCCAGCGATTCTCCTCTGCCATCCCCTCCATGTCCAGTGACTCACTCACCCCAGCCCCCAACTTAACTTACCCCCTTTTTCAGCCCCCGAGTTTTTGAGGTCCCAGCCCCAGCCCCACCTGTGCCCTCAGTTTTCCTCAGCTGTTTTCCTTCCAGCCGCCCTGCATTTAAAAAGTTGCAGCAGCGGCAGCGAAAAAGCAGGCTTGCTTCTAGCCTTTAAGCCTTCTTCTTCTCTCTTAGCATGCACTGGTGCAATTTCCTGTTTCCGGTTTCTGCGAAGGCGGCACAGTACATGCTAAGAAAGAAGGGAAGGCTTAAAGGCTAGAGGCGAGCTTGCCTTTTCACTGCCGCCGCTGTGACTTTTTAAATGCAGGGCGGTTGGAAGGAAAGCAGCCGAGCGACAATATGGCAGGGAGCGACAGGAAGCGCCGCAGGGCCCCTGGAGGCGCGAGGCCCTGTGCAACCTCTCCTGTCGCCCCTGCCTAAGACCAGCCCTGTTCCCTCCGAAATGGCCGCACTGCAAGTGCAAGCTTACCGCACTGCCATTTCTTTTTTCAGGCTTTTTACCCACTGTGGTAAAAGGGGCTCTGGTGAGTGGCAAAAATGGCTGATGCCTCTAGCGCAGAGCCTCTTTTTCCGCAGCTTAGTAAAAGGGCCCCTAAATAACTAACCTGTGTTACCCTTGAAGAATATTTTCACTATTCTTCTTCAATTTTTCTTAATTCTTGCTTCATCAATCTAAGTTCATTAGTATGTCATGGAACCTTATTAGATTTTTTTTCACAATATTTTTCCTCACAGGAGCAGCAACAGCTAGTGACTCAGACAAGACAGTATTCCATTTTTTTACCATAACATCTATGGAATCATCATCCTCGAAATCTAAATTTGATGAAGTCCTAATCAGTTCTTTTTAAATCTACTACATCAAACGGCTTTCTACTATACAATGTCTTTTGCACATTAGAAGAACTATAAGATATTCCTAAGGAGTTCCTAAGGAGATTAAACCATGATCTGTCCATGGTACAAAATTCACTGATTAAAACCTGCTGCTTCAATTTGGGTCCAAAGTATGTCCAGCATTATGTGTAGGAACCTCAATCACCTGTTTCCATCCTAACGCATCTAAAGGTTTCAAAAAATTATCAATCATATCATCATCCTTAGCCAAATCAACCCACAAATTAAAATCATCAAGTAAAATAGTACTTGAAAAAACCAATCTAGAGGTAACAACAGACTCTACCAAAGGTGAATAACCTTGATGTAAAACCCCTGGAGCTGCATACACTAAAATAATATTAAATATAGAGGAAGACATTACCAATATTTCCATACTATTTCCTCCAAATCCATCCACTTTTTAAAATTGTAAATAATTTTTTAACTCACATCATACCTCCTCCCCTTTTCCCTTCCCTTGCTTGAAAAAAATGCTGAGAAATCCAAAGAACAGAGCTGATTAAAAATGGCAAACTCCCCTGTTTACTAAGCCGTTCAGCAATGCTGACAGCCCATTCAAAGTGAATGGGCTGTGTTGGTATTAGTTAACAGTAGCCACTAGCATGGCTTAGTATACAGGAGGGTAAATCTTCTTCCCAAGCCAAGACTCAGTAACACAAAGAACATCAATGGCCTGTTCCTTAATTTAACTAAAAAATTAGGGGGATTTTATTCCTCACCCAAATGAGCATTAATTAACACTGGCTTACAATTCCTAGAGAATAAATGCAAACAATCATTAGAAATATTTATTGGAACTAATTCTTTCTCCCTAAAAATTTTATCATGAGATTTAACATGCAGTTCACTATATCTACCCCTCCCAGTTAAGATGGGAATATTACTCAAACATATCTTTTCTAATAATATCAGCTAATTATTTCAAAAATGTCCCAGAGTCCTCCGAATGCGTGCCCCTGGCGTAAGGCTTTCCCCTGAATATCCTCAAATGCCTCCTGGATAACTTTGTGGGTGGGTGCAGTCCAGCTGTCCTGTGCAGAAGACTCGATGTCAGTTGAGCTCCGGAAGGCTTACTTTCTTTGATGTTCCCGCAGCAAGATGTAACATACCAGTGATAACAGTTGTCTCAGCACAGGGTAAGGCAGCTTAGAGCACTTCTCCGGTGCAAGGCTTCCTCCTAAATATCCTCAAACGTCCCCCAGATAACATCATTCATGATGGAGCCAGCTTGGGCAGGAGTGAGTGTGCATTACTCCTGCCCAACAGACCACTTCACCACCAATGATTAGAGCTGTAGGCCCCGGGAAGCCTACAAGGGTTGGGAGAGTGGGAAGCTTTGTTCATTGGGGGGGGGGGGGGGGAAGAAAAATGGGGGCCTTTCTTTTTGTGGGGAGCACGGGAAGAAATGGGGGCCTTGTTTGATGGGAAGGAGGACGTGGTACTGGCACATACTTTTATGCAGATCCTGGCTGATATTCAGTCAGGTCCCAACCATAAATATTTTGGGGCCCTTTTACTAAGCAGCGGCAGGGCTATCATGTGGGTAGGGTGCGCCGAATCGGCACTACCTCTGGTGTACATGGACACCTGCCAGTAATTCCAAGGTTTGCATGCGCTGTTTCCCACAGTAGAAAATAATTTTCTACCGTGGGGGGGGGGGGGGGGGGCATTCCCAGTGGTAATCAGCAATGTAGCCATATTGACGCATGCTGCATGATTACCGCATGAGTAACATGTGAGCCCTTAACACTAGGTCACATGTTACTCATGCATAACATGAGTAACATGTGACCTAGTGTTAAGGGCTCACTAGGTCAGTGGGTGGCAGTAAGGGAGGCAGTAAATAGCACATGACCATTTACTGTCCCATTAAAAAAAGCCTTTTTTCCCTGCTGCGATAAAAAATGCCCCAGCGCGCGCCAGTTTCACGTGTCCACTTTTTACCACAGCTTAGTAAAAGGTCTTCTTTCTGTGTATCCTGACTGAATATGGGCTGGGACCTGTATACATCCTATCACCAAGAAGCGATCCAGTCGACCCCAAGTAGTCAATGCTGGTGGCCAGACATGGACTGGCATTGAATACTGGGGCCTAATTATGCCTGTGACAGTCAACGTTTAAAAAATACTCACAGCCACCAGCTGCATATTGACTAGAAAAAGACCAAAAATGTATAAACAATTCAACTCATCTATTTGTAGTTATCCAAAAGGTCCATTTGGCTACATAATCAATCTTGGTATGGCTGCATTTTCAAAAGTCATATACAGTATCTGGTGCAGTGCCATGTTTTGAGCTTTAAATTGTGGCTTAAGTCACATTTTCTTCCTCTGTTAAACCATAGTTCCACTTTGCTGCAAACATGATATTGTGTTGGATATGATGTTAGACATTGCAGCCATACCAAGCTAAAGAATTTGCTATTAAGAATTAATTTGCACTTGATATTAAGGATTAATGATTATATTCAGTGGCAATTATATGGAGTGGGCTGTTCAGAAAGATCTCCCATATATGATGGTGCTATGTTGAACAATAAGTATTAAGGAACAACTTTGGCTGTTCATTATAGACTTAGGGGTTCTTTTACTAAGGCGTGCTAACAGATTTAGTGCACGCTAACGATTAGCACGTGCTAAACAATAAGATACCCATAATATTCCTATGGGCATGTTACCATTTAGCGCATGCTAATTGTTAGCACGTGCCAAATCTGTTAGTGCGCCTTAGTAAAAAGACCCCTTAGGCATGGGTGTAGTTTGGGAGGGGAGGGGGCATTGCCCCACCCCCAAACAAAGGGCTGGCACAATGCTACAGGCAGCTGTTCTTGCCCTCAGCTCCCGAACAGGCTTCCTCTTTGTTCCTTCTTGCCCCCCCCCCCCCCCCCGCTTGTGCGCGTTTAAACCTTTTATTTTCCTCGCAGCAATGGCAGTGAAGCACACAACACAGCGGGCTCGCCTCCAGCCTTTCCCTTCCCTCACTCAGTGTCCCACCTTCTTGCGATGATGTATTTCCTGTTTCCGCGAGGGCGGGACACTGTGTGAGGGAAGGGAAACGCTGGAGGCGAGCCCGCTGTGTTCTGTGCTTCACTGCCGTTGCTGCGAGGAAAATAAAAGGTTTAAACATGTGCGGGGGGGGCAGGAAGGAACAGAGAGGAAGGCTGTCGGGGAGCTGAGGGAGGGCAGGGAGAATCACTGGACATGGAGGGGAGAGGGAGAGAAGAGATCGCTGGACATGGAGAGGAGGGGACGGCAGGGGGAAAGACAAGCTCGCTGGACATGGAGGGGAGGGCAGGGGAGAGGAGAATTGCTGGACATGGATAGATGAATGGAGGGGGTAGGGGAGAGAGCAAATTTGCTGGATATGGGTGGATGGAGGAGAGGGCAGAGGAGAATGGAGAGTTGCTGGACATGGATAGATGGAGGGGAGGGCAGGGGAGAGAGGAGAATTGCTGGACCTCGATGGATGGAGGGGGCAGGGGAGAGAGCAAATTTACTGGATATGGGTGGATGGAGGAGAGGGCAGGGAAGAATGGAGAGTTGCTGGACATGGATGGATGGAGGAGAGGGAAGTCAGGAAGGAGATGCACATGGATGGAGGGAGGGAAGAGAGGAGAAATGCTGGACATGGAAGGAGTGGAGGGCAGGGAAGAGAGGAGAAATGTTGGACAAGGATGGAGGGAAGGAAAGACAAAGGAAGGAGATGCACACGGATGGAGTGGAAGGGAGAGAGGAGCAATGCTGGACATGGATGGAGGAGAGGGAAGACAGAGGAAGTAGGTGCACATGGATGGAGGGGAGGGGAGTGAGGAGAAATGTTGGATATGGATGGAGGGAAAACTGCTGAATTTAAGGGCTGGATCCATAGGCGTAGACTGGGGGGGCGAGGGGGGCAATGCCCCCCCAAACGACGACGAGGCGCCGCCGCGCCATTAGTTTAAAAAAAAAACCACATGCAGGCACGCGCTCCTCTCCGTCCGCTTGGCTTCCCTGCCCTCTCTGCGTCCCGCCTTCCTCTGATGTCAGAGGAAGGCGGGACGCAGACAGAGAGGGCAGGGAAGCCAAGCGGACGGAGAGGAGCGTGTCCGTCTACCCCTCTCTCTTCCTCCCTCCCTCCGGCACAGGCAGCAGTCTTTTTCAGCATTCCTGGCAGCGGTAGCGATGTACACGCTGCCTTCGGCTCTGCCCCAAAGCCTTCTCTTCAAGTTCCTGTTCCCGCATAGGTGGGAACAGGAACTTGAAGAGAAGGCTTCCGGGGCAGACCGAAGGCAGCGTATACATTGTTACCGCTGCCAGGAACGCTGAAAAAGCTGAAGACTGTTGCCTGCGCTGGAGGGAGGGAGGAAGAGAGGGGGTAAACGGAGTCACCATCTTGGACCTCGCGGGGGGGGGGAGAGCAGAGGGAAGATGGATGGTACTGGGAGGGGTGGGGAGCAGAGGGAAGGAGCAAGAGATGGATGGGACTGGGAGGGGTGGGGAGCAGAGGGATGGACCAGGAGATGGATGGGATTGGGAGAGGTCAGACACAGCAGAGGGAAGGAGCAGAAGATGGATGGGACGGAGGGATGGTGAGCAGAGGGAAGGAACAGAAGATGGATGGGACTGGGAGAGGTGGGGAGCAGAGGGAAGGAGCAAGAGATGGTTGGGACTGGGAGGGGTGGGGAGCAGAGGGAAGGAGCAAGAGATGGATGGGACTGCGAGGGGTGGGGAGCACAGGGATGGACCAGGAGATGGATGGGATTGGGAGAGGTCAGGCACAACAGAGGGAAGGAGCAGAAGATGGATGGGACGGAGGGATGGTGAGCAGAGGGAAGGAACAGAAGATGGATGGGACTGGGAGGGGTGGTGAGCAGAGGGAAGGAGCAAGAGATGGATGGGACTGGGAGGGTGGGGAGCAGAGGGAAGCCTACTGGAAAGAAGACACTGCATAAAACAGAAGACACTGGGACCAAAGCGAATAGAAAAACTAAATGATCAGACAACAAAGGTAGATAAAAGTATTTTATTCATAATTTATTAATTGAAATGTGTCAGCTTTTTGAAATATGCATCTGTGATATTTTGCCTGTAAATTTCAATCCCTTTCTCCATATTAGCATATTCATTTGCATATGTATATATGCAAATGATATGCTAATATGCTCCGCCCATTCTTTGCCCCCCCCAAATGAAACAGTCAAACTACGCCTATGGCTGGATCGGAACACTTTGAGGGCAGATACTGAAACTGGAAGAAGGATATGGACAGGGCTACAGATGGTAGACAGGACGCATAAGGACACAGGAGGATGGTGGACATGGTGAGAGAAAAAATATCAAATGGAAAGAAAACACTACATAAAACAGAAGACACTGGGACCAAAGCGAATAGAAAAACTAAATGATCAGACAACAAAGGTAGAAAAAAGTATTTTATTCAGAATTTATTAATTGGAATATGTCAGCTTTTGGAAATGTGCATCTGTGATATTTTGCATGTAAGTTTCAATTTTTCTAGTATTGCTGCATGTCGAGTCTAACTTCTTGAGGTAACTTTCCAGTTTAGTATTTTGCCATCATATTTTTTTATCTCTAGTTCCTTGTGTCATATCTGTTGTCATGTGTTTTTCATGTGTGATCATGGTGCAGTATTCTGCTAGCGTGTAGTATTTGCAGCCCTTTTTGTTTTGTTTTTGTTTTATTTCACTAGGTTGTACTGGTGTTTTAGAGCCTGGTGTAATTACAGTGCTGCCTTTCCATGCATAAGGTTGTAGCTTGTCTTGTCCTTGGAATTAGTGCTGTTATGGTTTGGTAAGGTTATGAGTGTGTTTTTGCAGAAGTTTGTGTATAGTGTTTTGCAGTGGAGAGATTGTATGTTGGCCTTACTAAGGTGGCACAAAACATCAGAAAGGGTTTTAGAGCCTAAATTATGACACACTACCTCTTGAAGGATCTACATATAGAGCTTATGCATTTCTAAGGTCTACACTGGCATGGTAAGGGAAAGGGGGTGGGGAAATACTACTAGAGAGGAAGAGGGAGTGCTGAGTTAAGGAGGAAGGAAGGGAGAAGGAGCTGGATGTTTTGGAATAACCATAATGAATTTGTACGAGATCATACAAATTCATTATGATTATTCCCAAAAAAGGCCCTTCTTTCTCCCTTCCTTCCTTCCTTCCTTCCTCCATATTAGCATATTCATTTGCATATCTATATCTATCTATATATGCAAATGAATATGTTAATATGCCCCGCCCCATCCTTTGCCCCCCCCCCCCCAAATGAAACAGTCAAACTATGCCCATTCCCTTAGGTGCTTATTTGAGAAGTACTATTCAAGTTTCAGACATACATACACGGACATTTAGATGTTTATGTTTAAAATTCTAAATCCCAATTTTTAGAAAGCTGTGATATTCATGTCTAAAACTGATACGTCTGGGAAGGGGGATTGATCTGGGCATGTTTTAGATAGGGAAAGAATAGGCCTAAAAAAATGTGTAGTCTCCATTTCAGAAGTGGAATGCACGTCTGTGTTCAAAATGATCGATTTACAACTGTTCCCCGGAATTTCTAGGTTCCAGAAAAATTCTTCTATTGATCAGTGCTGTACTAGGGGGATTGGGGAGGTCACCCTGTTCATCTCCCAGCAGTTGATGTTCCCCCTGAAGACAAAACTGGAAAGGGATATTATGCTCTGTGACAGCTTAGGAAAACTAAACATTTGTTTCTAAAATGGCTAACATAAACGTTTATATTGCTATTCATAACATAAACATTTATGGGCTCATTGACCCATTGATTTTCTTTATTTTTTATTATATAATATTTTTTAGTCAGTTGTAGTTCTAAAATGGATGCTTTGGCTGCATGCAAGCAGTGTATAATTGTCCTCTATGCATTTTAGAACAATATACTAGCAGAACCTGAGCGTTCTGACCTGGATGTCTCAACTCCGATTTGTACATCCTTTCTAAAATGCCCCTCTTTTTTTTTTAATTATTTATTTATTCATTTTAAAGTTAGGTTTACAAAGATAAACATCTTTGAGGAAATATACAGAGCACACAATAAACATTATTTAAGAAGTAATACTCTAAACAGGCAAATCTATGCCTCGTGGCTCTTAAGTAGTCCACATTTAAAGGATCCAAGATGTGCTTTAAGTATTAACCAAGAGGAGTTGATATTAACCACAAATAATAGAACCAAATATATTGGCTTCTCTTATAACTTAGGTCTATAAGTTATAAGGACTGTCTAGTATCCTTCTTGGCCTTTATAAACTCAGACAATTGATCAACCTCATAGAAAACATATTTCTTATCCTTATATAACACCAAACATTTACACGGAAAACGCAGCTGAAATCTAGCTTGCAATGAAATCACATCTTGTCTTAATTCCAAAAACTTTTTTCTACGCATTTGTGTGCACTTAGATACATCTGGAAAGATAAGGATTCTTTGACTTAAAAATTCTGTTTTAGTTCTCTGAAAGTAAAATTTCAACAAAGCTTCCTTATCTTGTACAAAAACAAACTTCACTATCAATGTAGTTCTTTTTTTTTCTCTTCTTCTATAGATTGTTCTAGAAAAGCAGTTAAGTCCAAACCTTCTGCTTGATCTTTTAAAAAGCCCCCCAGACAAACATGGCCATGCGGCAGGGATCCCTTACCCCAACTTCTCCTGTGGTAACCCAGCAGTAACCGTGCTGCCTGATTACCGCCGGGATACCACCATGTAAGCCATTTCCGGGGTTTTCTTTTTCCCCAGAAATGGCGCATGCTCAGGGCAGAATTACTGCCTGTGGCCATGTTGGGCCAGCAGTAGTCCCGATTTGGCTTTCAGTAAGCCCGCGTTGGTCTTAATGACACGTTGTAAAAGACCCCTCCCCCCCTGCTTTCTTGGGATTTGGATTTGATTAGTCACCTTACCACATCCAAGCTCAAGTTGAGCTTACATAGAAGTACGGTAGGTATTTCCCTTTCCAAAATGGGTTGTAGGCAGTGAGGGTTGAAGTGTTTTGGTCTTGGTCACAAGAAGCATCAAAGGGAGGGGTGGGATTTGAATCCTGACTTTGTTGATTCTCCTCCTGTTACAGTACCCATTGGGTCACTCCTCCATACTTGTGCTCTGATTTTTAGATATCTGAGTAGCATAAAAGCTTTTGAAATCGTAGCTCATATTTCATATTTGTGTTGAAGCTGAAGCAAGAAAGTTTGAATCTACCTCTTATAATTAAGTTAAGAAATGTCTCAAATTTAGTACTGACTATTAAATCTTTGCTAAGTACACTTTGCAAAGTACACCAGTGACTTTGCTTAATCATGAGGACCTCTGAACTTGCGTCCAAAAAATTAAATTTAACCTTGTGTCTTGAACACCTATCTGCTATCGAGTGGCTTTTCAAGATTGTCATAGTAACAGAAGCTGTTTAATATGGGACTAATATTTTATTCCTATATTTTCAGGATTATAGTCTAAAAGAGAACTTTTTACAGTTGCTGATGTGAACTTCTCTCTGTCTATTTTTGTGTCCACTTATATTAAATGAAAAATGGTGCTTTGTATAAATTATGTGTAAGATATTGTATAGTTTGAAACGTTGTCATTGTGTTTTGTTGTTTCTGCTTAATACTTTGAAATGGTAGTTTCATACAGCTGCTTAATACTTTGAAATAGTAGAGGATTAACCTAATGATTAGTGCAGTGGCCTGTGAGCCAGGGGAGCTGGGTTCAGTTCCCACTGCAGCATCTTGTCACTCTGGGCAAGTCACTTAACCCTCCATTGCCCCAGGTGCAAAATAAGTACCTGTATATAATAGGTAAACTGCTTTGAATGTAACCACAGAAAGGCAGTATATCAAATCCTGGCCCCTTTTCTTTTACTGAACACTGTCTTGTCTCGCTGTTCCATAAGAAAAGCAATAAAGGAAACAGCCTCCATGGGCCCCTCTGCCACTAAAGCTTGCTCCTCTCTCAGATATGAGCCTCCCCTCTGGCTCCTGCTCGAGTCACAGATGTGAACCTCCTGCTTGGCAACATACTGTCCTACCATATATTGAACAAATGCAGAACAGGTGTCACGGTTGTGGCCATGCCCTTATGTTCATACCTACTGTTTCTCTGTATCTAGCTCTGTGACCTCTCCAGTCTGCCTTTTCCCCTGTTGTGTTCTTCCTGTAAGCCAAACCTCGCTTTGGTCTCCCTGCTTCTGCTTCATTTCCCTTGTGACATCATCAGCCTACTCCTTTATAAGGACCCAGGAAGCTTTCCTACGTTGCCTTTGCATGAGGTCTCTTAATTTGCCTCTGTGTTACCTGTATAGGTCATATCCCTGCTTGGCTTTGTTCCTGAGTCTTGCTCCTGAAGGTCTGTTCTGTGTTTCCCTGAGCTTTGTGCTTTAATGCTTTGTTTTGTTTCTATGAGTTTGCTTTTGAACCTTGATCCTGAAGGCCTGGTTCTAGAGCCACAATCTGCCCTTGGTGTCTGTATCTGTTTGACTTCCCTTGGCTTCTGTTTTTAGTCTAGTCCTGCTTTTGACTCTTGCTATAGTTAAGCTCCGTGTTTAAGCCAATCTCTGTGTTTAGCCAAGCTCTGTTCCTTTTTTCTGTTTTCCCTGTTCTGTTTTCTGTGTGTGTAGTTCTTTTCTGTTAATTCTGAGAGTCTGTAGAAGCCAGCATTGTCCCTAATTACCTCACTGCTATGCAGGTGTGTCTGCTGCCTCTCAATCTGCCTGGCCTTTGCCTTCCAGCTGTGGATGCTGGTAAGCACATTGCTTCTTTGTTTGTTTGTCCTCCCTTAGTCTGCTTAATCCTTTGCCTGCTATGTTTGCTTCCTGGCTCTTGAACTCTGTTTCTGCTAAGTTCTGTTCCTGTTGTATGTTTGAGCCAGGTTCTGCTCCATGTTTGAGCTAGTTCTGTCCCAGTACCCTGCTAAGCCAAGTCACTTTCAGCATCCTGTTCCAGTCAAGCCAAGCCAAGTCCCTTTTAGTATCCTGTTCCAGCCAAGCCAAGCCTGTTCCAGAATCCAATTCCAGTCAAGCCAAGCCCGTTCCAGAATCCGGTTCCAGCCAAGCCTGCTTGAGAATCCTGAATCCTGTTTGAGAATCCTGAATCCTGTTCCAGCCAAGCCTGTTCGAGAATCCTGAACCCAGTTTGAGAATCCAGTTTGAGAATCCTGAATCCTGTTCCAGCCAAGCCTGTTTGAGAATCCTGAACCCTGCTTGAGAATCCTGAATCCTGTTCCAGCCAAGCCTGTTTGAGAATCCAGAATCCTGTTCCTGCCTTGTTTATTGTCTTGCTTCTGTTATTCTTGTTGCCTAGCTCCTACCCTGTCTTGCCTGTCTAGTTGTGCTTTGTCTTGTCTTTTTCAGTCTAGTCCTGTCCGGATCCAGTCCTTGCCTTGTCCTTGTCTTGCCCTTTTCTGGACCCAGTTTTAATCTACTTCCGTGTTTTGCCTTGTCTTGCATTTCTGGGTCCCAGTCCCAGTTTTAATCCAGTTCCGAGTCTTGCCTTGTCCTGTCTGGGTTCCAGTTCTGGCCCTTTGCCTTCTTTTCCTTGCCTCGTCTGGATCCAGTTCTTGTGTTGTCCATTGTGTTTCGTTACCTCTGTCCCGCCTTGTTGAGTCTGTTAGTTTATCCTAGTCCAGTCTGTTATGATTCCTGCCTGTGCCAGCCCAGGTGATTTGTCTGCCAAAGCTCCGGCTTTGGTCCAAAGGCTCACTACTCCTAACAGTTGTGACAACAGGCTGCTATAATATTAATATCAAATAAAGCCTTTCTGGCCACCAACATAAAAAGTAGACTCTTGGATGTGTATGTGAAATATGAGAAGGATTATCCTATTTCTTTTGCTGTTCTCATCTTTTAGCAAATTGTGCAACAGCTTAAGTAGAGAAATATAATCCAATGAGCTGGTGCACCAGTCAGATAGACTTTGATTTTCTAGATCTTTCCACACTCCTCTCTTGAGAATTCCAAATACTCCAACCCTTCATTCCTCCCCCATGTCACATTAAAAGAGATGGCAACCTAGGGAAGAATATACTTTAAAGATGCATTTAAAAAAAAATTACATTACCAGTTGCTATGTTGGGGAACGGCAGATATGGCTGTGATTTATTCCATTGGTGTACTGTGATTTTGTTGTATGTTTTTTTTTTATTGATTATGCAATAAAGATACTGGAACTAAAATAAATCATATTACCAAGTAATAACCTTTGATTGAAGAAGAGCAAAATTTCTGCATAAGTGATTCCTCAGAGTTGGGAGTGTGTGTTCTTTATTAGGGATGTTTTGGACATTTTATTTTTCATTCCTTTCTTCTATTTTGTGTTTCTTTAAATATCATTTTATGCTGTCTTTTCCAAAGCTACCATGGAAACTGACATGTCTGCTGCAGACAATTCACTCGTTAAATCATTTCAAATACATTGGCTGGCTGGCAGGCAGGTAGTTAAATAGCTATAGCATTTTTCAAATGTATATGGAAAGGGCCATCAAAAAGCCTCTGCTACAGACATTCAACTGCTTTCTCTTAAAATAATTTAAAAAAACATATTAAACTAATTATCCTCAGTAAAGCACAATATTGAGATTGACATTTTGAAGGAAAAGAACATTTGTTGACTTGAAGCAATAAAGAAGCCAAGAAAAATAATGAGGATGACAGATACATTGAAGAAAATAATAAATAGTGTTGATATTTCAAAATTACCACTGTTGACTTTAACTTTTAATATGGGATGAGTACTTATTTACTGAGGAAATAAGAGTTAATAGCAAACTTGGAGTACATCATATCAAATGTCTCATTTTAGAGCGTGGCTTCAAGAGTTAATAACCTTTTAAACACTGCACCTAAACATACAATAGTGTGCTAGCAAGAAAGCTCATTTCCCTAAATAGGGCATAAATGTTACCAAAGCAGGGACTGACTCAAGCACTTCTTATGCAAATGGCCTGGTGGTGCGCCCTACTGGCTAATACCTTCTAGATGACTTTGGAGCCAGAAGTGACCTGCTCTCCCAAGCAGGTTGACTGGAAGGAGAGAGATACCAACTGGCCAGCCTGGTTACTGCTAAGCCTAGTGAACGGTGAAACCTAGTATGATTTCACACCCGTTAGTTTCATTTCTGGACTAGTAAAATGCACAGTGGCTAAATGTTTCCCTGAGCTGTTCCGAATAGAATTTGCAGAAATTTAGAATCCTATTTCCTAATATGTTTGTTAATTTGGGGGGAGAAAAGGAAGGAGGTGTATCCCCTACAAGAGGCGGATCCAGACAAAACAAGGTCCACAGACCCAAACAAACAATTGGATTCACAAGAGTCTAATATTTAAGGTTTATTCAAAATCATACACAACAAATTCAACAGTAGAGTCAACACAGTGTCGTGTTTCAGCAATCAGATGCCTGCATCAGGAGTCTTTTTGTCTGTTGAACACTGTTAACGAGATTCAAAAGGTGGTGAAATTCTTATACCACTCCATGAGCTTACATTGTACAGCTTCATTTGTTTTCTAACCTTTTGAAGCTCGTTAACAGTGCCCAACAGACAAAAAGACTCCTGATGCAGACATCTGATTGATAAAACACGGCACCATGTCGAGTCTACTGTTGAATCTGTTGTGTATGATTTTGAATAAACCTTAAATATTGGACTCATGTAGACCCACTTGTTTATTTGGAAGTCAGTGAACCTTTTCCCTACTTCTTGTTTTGTCTGTTAATTTTTTTGATAATTCTAATGGCAGCAATAGCTTGGGAATTAGGATAATGGGCCACCCAACCTACTCTGTAATTGTCAGATAGATTGCAAGGGCCAAGGAATAGAGACTGTCCAATATGGGAGTCATATTATAAGCAACTTTAACCTGTAGACTAGCATATAAAATGTGCTGTTTTTCCTCAGCCTATATATGCATAAAAGTGAGATGCTGGAAAATCATAGGCATTCGTTGGACAGAGAATAGATTGAGTGGGGGCAGGATCAAGACTTAAGCATTTCATTATGTGAAATATACTTTTAGAGTGGGGCAGAATCAACATTTAAGCAGGTATCTAGTGAAATAGATGCTTTGGGGGCAAATTCAGCACTTAAGTGTATATAAGGTGAAATACATGCTTTGAGTGGGGGCAGGATCAGCCCATATCATATGAAATAGACACTTAAAGCTCCAATTATTACTGATCCATGTAGAAAGTTAATTGTGCCTCGGACCAGGTATCACTTTTTGCCGTAGCTTTTATAGAGGCAGTTAGATAACATGTTACCTTCATAAAACACACACACACACACATACACACACACATATATATATATATAAAGAAGCCAAATAATCAGGTGAAAAAAATAATAGCAACAAACCCCATGATAGCTTATAATGATAGAACCTTCATAGAAGGAGCCTCCTGCAGAATTCTAAGAGAGAGCATCAAATTATAATCTTTGTTCCCAGATATCCACAAGCTTGTCATAAATGCATTGAAAATATCATTAGAAAAAAAAACAAAAATTTTCAATAAATATTTCAAAAACAATTTTAAACAAAAACTTTTTTTGTTACTTAAACTGATATAAAACACTGTCCTCCACTGCTCCTAGATTCAGACTCAAGAGTTGAAAAAAAAAACCACAATAAAATAGGATTGCTTTATAAAACAGGAACAACATATGTGTCTTCATGGCCTATGTTGTATTCAAACTATGGTCTTAAACTGCTTTAAGACTAGTAGGAGCCAAATAACCCATGAACAAATAAGTGCCCTCTACACGTAATATAACATACTCTCCAGGTCCATTAGAAACTATGTAGATGTATCAATCTTCACCCAACATGGTGTGATCGTATTTCATCAAAGTTCCTCATCGGTCCAAACAGTTTTAATAATAACACTTCCTGGTGTGCAACTAATTTTATATTTTTCTTTTAAAACTCATGCAATATTCATTTTGAATCTTGATTTATATTTCAAAACACTTTACTTATCTTATCCACGGGCTATAAGCTTGTGCTTCTTCACAGCGAGAGACTGACTCACTGTGAAGAAGAACAAGCTTATAGCCCGTGAATTAGATAAGATAAATAAAGAGTTTTGAAATATAAATCAAGATTCAAGATTCGATATGAATATTACATGAGTTTTCGAAGAAAAATATAAAATTATTTACACATCAGGAAGTGATATTATTAAAATGGATTAAAATTGTTTGGACCGATGAGGAATTTTGATGAAATATGATCACACCATATTGGTGAAGATTGATACATCTCCATACTTTCTGATGGTCCTGGAGAGTATATTCTATTATGCAGAGAGAGCACTTGTTTGTTCATGGCCTATGTGACATCTTATAAAATTAAAATCAAAAATTGAATGGGGATGGAAAATGGAATTCCACATAATCACAGTGAATAAAATCCAAAGGGTTTATTATGCAGCACCACAAACAAAAGAACCCAACATGGCCCTTGTTTTGGCAGATAGCTGTCTGCCTCAAGGGTCACCTGCTAATACTCTGGTGCTTTCTGGTACCAGTGGACCAATCGGAGAATAAAGATACCCAAAACTAGGTCAGTTTGATTTGCACCAAAAACGCTGGCAATACCGACCTAATTTCAGGTATCGTTATCATCAGATTGGTCCATAGGTACCAGGCAGTACCGTACTATTAACAGGTGACCTCTGAGGCAGGCAACTATCCACTGAAACATGGGCCATGTTGGGTCCTTTTGCATGTGTTTGTGGTGCTGCATAATAAACCTTTGGATTTTATTCGAAGTGATTGTATGGAAGTCCATTTTCCATCCTCACTCTATTATTGATTTTGGTTGCAACCACATGGAGATTATTCTGGTTTCTTCTTTTTTTTAGTTGATCTTATAAAATTACCCTCCCTGTGGGTCTGTACAGAACTGGATCACAATAATCTACTATAATAAAAAGCACGTCCAACGTTCTGAAGCTGACTCCGTGGCACTGTGGCAGTGTAGGGTTCGTAAGTCTGTAGTTCAGCGTTTGATTGGCTCTCACTGTCCGAACGTCACAAGAACGAGGACCCAATGAATGCCCAACCCGCCTGCCCTGACCGTCATTGCCACACAACACAAACCCATGGTGGCGATTCTCCTCTCACTCCTGCCCCCCCAGGCAACCACCGATTCTCCATCGCTCCTTTGAAAGCCCTGCCCGTCTATAGCCTTCCCTTCCAGTTCGTTCCTTCAGAGTCCTGCCCTCGCGGAAAGAGGAAATGATGTCAGAAGGCAGGACTCAGAGGGAACGAACTCGAAGGGAAGGCTACAGATGGGCAGGGCTTTCAAAGGAGCGATGGAGAATCAGTGAGTGCCTGGGGGGGGGGCAGGGGAGAGAGAGGAGAATCGCTGGGTCGCTACAGGGGGGGCAGGGGACAGAGGAGAATCGTTGGGTGGCTGGAGAGGGGGCAGGGGAGAGAGGAGAATCGCTGGGTGGCTACAGGGGGGGCAGGGGACAGAGGAGAATCGCTGGATGCCTGGAGGGGGGGCAGGAGAGAGAGAGGAGAATCGCTGGGTGGCTGGAGAGGGGGGCAGGGGAGAGAGGCGAATCGCTAGGTGGCTACAGGGGGGGGCAGGGGACAGAGGAGAATTGCTGGATGCCTGGAGGGGGGGCAGGAGAGAGAGGAGAATCATTGGGTGGCTGGAGGGGGGCAGGGGAAAGAGGAGACTTGCTGGGTGGCTGGAGGGGGGCAAGGGAGAGAGGAGAATCACTGGGTGGCTGGATGGGGGCAGGGGAGAGAGGAGAATCGCTGGGTGGCTGGAGAGGGGGGGCAGGAGAGAGAGGAGAATCGCTGGGTGGCTACAGGGGGGGCAGGGGACAGCGGAGAATCGCTGGATGCCTGGAGGAGGGCAGGAGAGAGAGGAGAATCGTTGGGTGGCTGGAGGGGGGGCAGGGGAGAGAGAGGAGAATCGCTGGGTGGCTGGAGAGACAGTCTCACTCTCTGTCACACACACACACACACTCGCACATTCACTCTCTCACACACACAGTTACTGTCAAACACACTCTGTCAAACATACAAACTCCGAGGAAAACCTTGCTAGCACCCGTTTCATTTCTTTCAGAAAAGGGCCTTTTTTACTAGTAATAATAAAGCTCAAGACAAGTCATGTAACTTCATGTTCACAGCCTTCAGTCTGTGGGAGGGGAGGGAGCTGTCTTGTTTGGAAAGAAGGTGAGCCCTTAGGTCCCGCAAGGCCCCGAAGGACCTCAGAGGACAGCCGTGCAACCCCAAGTCTTCACCCGCGGCGACCGCCATTCACCGGGGGGTTGAGCCCCTAGCTGCAGGTGGCCAACGGGACTTCCGGAACCGCGGGGTTGACAAACTGACCCAGTACCGGAACCGGGAGCGGGGAGGGCAGGTGGAAATCAGAGTCGTCCAAAAACAGGCAACAGGTCAGGGAAGGCAGCTCACAGTGTCGTCCAAAAACAGGCAACAGGTCAGGGCAGGCAGCTAACAGAGTTGTCCAGAAACAGTCCAAAGGTCAAACCAGGAGAGCAAGGGAACACACTGAAAACAAGAACACACAAAGACTGGCCTTGGGAAACAGAACCTGAAGCAACATCCTGTTTCATCCCCGCTCCTTAAATACTGTCAGCATTCAACAGCCCAGCCCCAGCCGACATGGCCGGCCAATCGGAACCCGGCTACTGAAGAAATCCCTCTGGTTGGTTCCATCCGGCCTCCCAGGCGGAGCTACAGCACCGGCATCCCAATCTGGTTCCTCTGAGGCGGAGCTTCAGGTTCCTGCACCCGAATGTGGAGAAGACGCCGGCCATCGCGTCTCGGCGCCATCCTCCCCGCTGGTGCAAGCATGGACCCCATAGCCAGCAACCGAGAGCCCGGAAGCCTTGATCGCCGGCCCATGAGCTCGGCCCCGGACAAGGCGGCCATCGCCGCGGCGAGCCCCGGCTCTCAGCCGCGGCCTCAAGAAGGCCGGCCATCGCCGCAATGGACACCGGCTCGGCCCCGACTGCTCCCGGAACAGGCGCCCATCCAGGAAACCATCGGGTAAGCCCTCTCTGGCTGTGGGTCCTTCCTCCCGGCCCTTGCTTCCCGCAGAGGAGCAGCCGGAGGGATCGAGGGATGTGACAGTATCCTCCCCGGATGCCCCCTTCCTTCTGGGTCCTGGTTTTTTTGGATAGCGATCATGGAAGGCCCGTACCAACTCTGGGGCATGTACATTGGTGGCCGGCTCCCAGGAGTTGTCCTCGGGACCGAAATGCTTCCAGGATAACAGGTAGAGCAGCTTTCCCTGGCACCTCTTGGAGTCTAAGATTTCTTCAACTTCGTACTCAGGATCGGGGTCAGCCTCTGGAACAATTGACTCTTTACTCTGTGGATGCCACTTAGACCCCCGAAAGACCTTCAGCAGCGAAACATGGAAGGCATTATGGATTCGTAGAGTTCTAGGTAACCGCAGGCGGTATGTCACAGCTCCGATCCGAGACTGGATCAAGAATGGCACGATGAACCGTGGCCCCAGCCTCCGAGAGGGCACCCGGAGCCTCAGGTATTTAGTACTCAGCCATACCTTTTGCCCCGGCTGAAGAACCGGGGCGGGGCGCCGGTGCCGGTCTGCAAACGACTTATACCTGGCGGCTGCTTTCTGTAGTTGTTCTTGGGCCATGTTCCAGACTTCCCGCAAGTCAGCAAGGGTTTGAGTAACCAGGGGCGTAGAGGAGTCAGAGGGAATGGGCGGAGGAAGCCGCGGATGTTGTCCGTATACAATGAAGAAAGGAGATTGCCTGGAAGCAGAGTGTTCACTGTGGTTATAGGCGAACTCAGCCCAAGGGAGAAGAGATGCCCAGTTGTCTTGCTGCCTGTTGACAAAAGCCCGCAAAGAATCCCTTTAGCGTCTGGTTAATCCGCTCGACCATCCCGTTGGTCTGGGGATGGTAGGCAGAGGAGAAATGGGTGACGACCCCCAGGGCGGAACACAGGGCTCTCCAGAATCGCGAAGTGAACTGGGCTTCCCGGTCACTGATGATCCTGACTGGTAGCCCATGGAGCCAGAAGATGTGCTGGATGAAATGCTGGGCTAACAGTGCTGCCGACGGAAGCCCTGGCAGGGGAACGAAGTGCGCCATGCGGGAGAACCGGTCTACCACCACCCAAATCACTGTGTGCCCCTGGGAGTGGGGAAGATCCGTAATGAAATCCATAAACAATTCTTCCCAGGGGGCTGCAGGAATGGGCAAGGGCTGCAGATTCCCCCAGGGGCGCCCCACAACAGACTTTGTCCGGGCACAGGTGGGGCAGGTCGTGACAAACTGAAAGATATCTTGGTTCATACGAGGCCATCGGTACTGTCGAGAAATAAGACGTAGGGATTTTTGAAACCCGAAGTGTCCGGCCCATACAGACGAGTGTCCCCAGTGCATTACTTTTTCCTGGTTCTGCGGAGGCACGAATTCCCGCGTTGGGGTGACCCCACCCGGGGCTGCACAGAGGCAAGCCGGATCCAACATAGGATGAGGTTCCTCGAGGTCCTCTGGAACTTCGAAGGCTCTGGAGAGGGAGTCCGCAGGGGTATTCTGTGCAGCCGACCGGAACACTAGTTGAAACCGGAACCTGGCGAAGAACAACGACCAGCAGGCCTCCTGCAGATACAAAAGATTCTTGTGATCCGTGATCACTGTAAATCGATGCTCTGCCCCTTCCAGCAGATGTCTCCACTCTTGCAGGGCTAACTTCAAAGCTAGCAGTTCTCTATCCCCTACGGTATAGTTGCGCTCCGCTGGGGAAAACTTCCGGGAGAAGAAGAAACAGGGTTGGTGCCGGCCCTTGGCGTTAACTTGAGAGAGGACCGCCCTGGCGCCCAAAGCAGAGGCGTCCACCTCTACCACAAAAGGTTTGTCCGGATCCGGGGCCTGAAGGATGGGAGCGGACTCAAATGCTTTCTTCAACTGACTGAACGCCATGTGCGCCTCGGCCGGCCAGTTCTTAACATCCGCATGCTTCTTAGTGAGCGCTGTCAATGGAGCCGTCAATTGAGAATAATGGGGAATAAATTGACGGTAGTAATTAGCAAACCCCAGGAACCGTTGCAGCGTCTTCAGGCCTTGGGGTTGGGGCCACTCCCGGATAGCGCGGAGTTTGTCTGGATCCATCCGCAGACCCCCAGGTAGGAGAATATGTCCTAAAAAAGGCAGAGTCTGCTGGTGGAAAGAGCATTTGCTGAGTTTGGCAAACAAGCGATACTGCCGCAAGCGCTGGAGGACGGTCCGAACGTGGGCCACATGCTCCTGGGGATCTTTAGAGAAAATCAGGATGTCATCCAGGTATACAATTACAGTAGAATAAAGCAGGACTTCAAGGGCGAAGTTCATGAACCTCTGGAACACCGCTGGAGCGTTGCACAGGCCGAAGGGCATCACCCGGTATTCAAAGTGCCTCTCATGCGTGTTGAACGCGGTTTTCCATTCGTCCCCCTGCCAGATACGGACCAAGTTGTAGGCCCCACGGAGGTCCAACTTGGTAAAGATCTAGGCCCCCTGCAGCCGATCAAAGAACTCCGGGATAAGGGGCAGAGGATATGGGTCCTTTATGGTGATGGCATTTAGACCCCGGTAGTCGATACAGGGCCTCAAGGAGCCATCCTTTTTGGTCACAAAAAAGAATCCTGCCCCGGCAGGGGACGTGGAGGGGCGACTGAACCCCTTCTGGAGATTCTCCCGGATGTAGGCTTGCATGACCTTCGATTCCTCTCGGGATAGCGTATAGAGTCGGCCCCGCAGTGGCATCTTGCCGGTCATCAAATTAATAGCGCAATCAAAGGACCGATGTGGGGGTAGCACGTCCGCTTCCACGGGATTGAACACATCAGTGAAGTCCCAGTACTCTTCTGGCAGAGCAGCTTGACAGACTGGCATGGTTCTAGGAGTGACCACCACCGCGGGGCAGCTGGACTCCCGACCCCTCAAACAGGTCTCGGCGCAGGCGCCACCCCAGGCTTGAATCTTCCCTAGAGTCCAATCTATTACAGGGGTGTGACGCCGTAACCAGGGCAGGCCCAGCACCATGGGATGAATGGTACGGGGCAGAATCAAATTGAGCCTCCTCTCGGTGGTCTTCCCCCACCTGGAGCCCCAAGAATGGGGTCACCTCAGTGATAGGCTAGGGTAACACCGTTCCCTGGATGGACGTCACTTGCAAGGTGGGCCGATAGGGCAGTATAGGCCATCCCATCTGCCACAGGAGTTCCTGACTAATAAAATTTCCCCCTTCCCCCGGAATCCAACAAGGCTCGGGTGTGAACCACCGTCTCCTGCCACCGCAGGGTCACCGGGAGAGTAATCAAATTGTCTGGTAGGGGATTTGAGTGCCCCAAGACCCCTCCCCTCATGGCGCCTTAGGAGTGGTGTTTCCCAGCCGTGCAGGGCAAGTGCTGATGAAGTGACCGGCCTCGCCGCAATACAGGCAAAGGCCGCCCCGAAGGCGTTGAGTCCTCTCAGACGGGGTTAACCATTGACGGCCAATGACCATAGGCTCCTCGGAGGCCTCCCTCGGCCCTCTGGAGCCCCATCGGGGGGAGAGTACCCGACTAGGCTGGGGCCCGCCTCCGGACCCCCTCCGCCGGTCGGCACGGGCTCTAGCCCTTTCCTGGAATCGGGTATCCACCCGAACACAGAGCGAGATCAAGGCGTCCAGCTGCCGTAGAACCTCCCGACCGGCCAGCTCGTCCTTGATCCGATCCTGAAGCCCCTCCAGGAAGATAGCGGATAGGGACTCCTGATTCCAGCGCAATTCTGTCGCCAGAGTCCGAAACCGGATACATAGTCCGCCACGGTCCCTTCGCCCTGCTGAATCCGCAGCAGCTCGGAGGCGGCGGAAGACGGCCTTCCTGGAAGATCAAACACCATGCGGAACCGGCGCTGGAACTCCGCGTAGTTGTCCAAAAGCGGATCTTGTTGTTCACATAGTGGGGACGCCCAGGCTAGTGCTCGTCCAGTTAGCAAAGAAATAACATAGGCCACCTTTACCTGGTCTGGTTGCATTTTGAAGTACAAGTTGCACTGGTTGAGGAACCCCCGGCAGCTTCCAGGGACACCATGAAACCGAGTAGGCTCATGGAACCGAGGTCCCGGGAAGGATTGGGGAGAGGGGAAAAACAGATGGAAGGATGGGGAGAGAGAGGGAAAAACACAGATGGAAGGATTGGGGAGAGAGGGAAAAACAGATGGAAGGATGAGGAAAGAGAGAGGGAAAACAGATGGAAGGATGGGGAGAGAGAGAGAGGGAAAAACGGAAGGATGGGGAGAGAGAGGGAAAACGGAAGGATAGGGAGAGAAAGAGGGAAGACGCTGGATGGAAGAATGCAGAAAGAAAGAAAGAGGGAAGACGCTGGATGGAAGAATGCAGAAAGAAATAGGGGAAACACTGGAAGGATGGGGAGAGAAAGCAGAGCTGCTGGATGGAAAAGGGGAATAGAGAAAGACTGGAGAATAAGAGGAAGGGGCATGGGGAGAACAAGGGTGAGGAAAAGATGAAAAGCCACAGGTAGATGAAGGAAATTAAAGAATGGATAGTAAGAATGAATTAAATCTGGACAGAGAGAGAGCCTGAAAAATATTGAAGAAAGCAAAGAAAAAGGAGACAAAAATGACAAATGGCACAGAAGAGTTAAGCGAAAACAAAGGAAAGGAGAATCACAGACTGGGACCAATATGGAAAGAAAAACAGTCACCAGACAAGAAAGGTAGAAAAAAATCATTTTATTTTCATTTTAGTGTTTGTAATATGTCCAATTTGAGAATTTACATTGGCTGTCTTATTTTGCACTGGGTATACTACTACTACTACTTAGCAAATCACGTTATTTTTTTCTCCTATAGTACTGTAATATTTTCAATGATGTCTGTTTATATGCGCCATGGCTGGTATAGGGGGTGTGGTTAATGTGGGTGTGGCTAACATAGGGGTGGAGCCATATGTGGTGACCCCGCCCATAATGAGTACCGACACCTTTTTTTCTACAAAAAAAGCACTGGTTTTGGTCACCCTACAACGGGCAGATGCCAAAAAGTAGGTCCAGGGATGGATAGTTGTTCTACCAAGGCTACCTTTTACTAAGGTGCGCTGAAAGGACCTGCGGTAGTATAGACGCATGTATTGGGCATGTGTAGAATCATTTTTTAGCGCACCTGCAAAAAATGGCTTTTAAAAAATTTTTTGATGAAAATGGACATGCAGCAAAATCAAAATTGTTGTGTGAACATTTTGGGTCCGAGACCATACCGCCAGCCATTGACCTAGCAGTAAAGTCTCACACGGTAACCGGGCGGTAATGGTGTGTGCCCAATACATGCGTCCGAAACTAAAAATGTATTTTTGGACGCGCACATCGGACGTGCGCCAAAAATGAAATTACTGCAAGAGCCACGCAGTAGCCAGGTAGTAGCTCCATTTTGGCGCACGTTGGGTGCGCATAGACGCTTACGCGGCTTAGTAAAAGGGCCACTGGATGTTTTTATGGACTTTTCCACCAGAAACTTTGCCAAACCCATTTTGAATCCCTGCTATGCTACTCACCTTTCAGCAAAAAAACTTTCTACGGTGTGTTTTCAGACTATTGGTCTTTGGTTTCATGGAGTTTCCTCTTTGTGTTGTTTAGAACCATTCCCTCATTCATGGTTTTACAAACTTCTGTCCTATCCCCTTCTCAGTCATCTTTTCATCCAGCTGGTTTAGCCTTTCTTCATAAAAGAGGTATTACCTTCCTTTTATCATTTTGGTCGCCCTTCTCTGAACATTTTCTGTTTCTGCTATACCCTTTGAGATGGGGTGATCAGAACTGCAGGCAATACTCAAGATGCGGTCACATTGTGGACTTATTCAGAGATATAAATGAGATTCTCAGTTTTGTTCTCCATCCCTTTTTGGATAATCTATAACATTCTATTTGTTTTTATTAGCTCAGTGAAAGAGAGAATAGAAATAAGTGATATCATCAGGCCCATGAATTAGAGGCCAACTGAAACTGTCTGAAAGTTTTTGGTCAATACTCATTACCTGATGTAAGCCAAAACCTTGTTTGATTGTGTAAAAGTGAACCAGTGAGGGCCGATGGGAATTGTCAGAGCTTACAGTCTGTATCCCTCTACTAAACTCACAGTACCTAAGCCAGAATATAATAATTTAAATAATGAAAGACCTTATTTTACCTCCAAATAAAATAACCTCCACACACATGGACCGCAGATAATGAAAACTGAAACTAAAAGCTTCAGGGGCCCTTTTAGTAAGCCACGTAGGCGCACACGTGCATCAATTTGGAGTTACCACCTGGCTACCGCGTGGCCTGGTCGGTAATTTTGTTTTTTATACGTACCAGAAAATAATTTTTGATTTTCCTGCACATGGGCAGTAATCGACATTCTACGTGTATAGACGATTACCGCATGGTTACCACGTGAGACCTTACTGCTAAGTGAATGGGTGGCGGTAAGGTCTCAGACCCAAAATGGACATGAGCCAATTTTTAGTTTGCCGCAATTCCATTTTCAGCAAAAATTTTAAAAAGGCCTTTTTTACAGGCACACTGAAAAATGGATCTGCACGTACCCAAAACACAAGTCTACACTAACGCAGCCCATTTTTCAGCGCACCTTAGTAAAAGGACCCCTCAGTGCTTTTACAGTGGCTGACTTTGTTGCCACATTTGGAGTAACAACTGATGTCAACTCCAAAGAGAGGCTAATTCCTAAGAAGCTTATCCTCCCAAATTTATGGCCTCTTTTACGAAGCCGCACTACTGATTCTTGGTGCAGCAAATGAGAGGAATCCCATTCAATTTCTATAGGCGTCCTCTCATTTGCCATGCAGGAATTGCTAGCACGGCTTTGTAAAAGAAGCCCTTACAGACTTAAATTCCTGCTACAATTTTACAGCAAAAGCACTCTATTTACCATATAAACAATTGTTATAAGAGCAAAAGTTTTGTTTTTGTCAAGAATGGGATGGACAAATTGTCCTTCAGATTTTCAGGTAGATGGATGTACCATTTCGAATTTGAAAGAAATTAGATGTCTCTGGGTATGGTTCGACACCACATGGTCTCTGAAGAGTCACATTGGATATGTAATCAAGACCGTTTTTTTAAAATTAAGATTACTGTGTAGGTTACGGGATTTATTTTCTTTTGAGAATTTTCAGGCAATTTTGCTATTATTTTTTTCCCCATTTTGATTATTGCAATGTTTTATTGTTTGGGTTGATGGGCTTTATGCTATGAATACTCCAGGTTGTCCATAATCCAGTGACACAATTGTTAACAGGAAAATCAGGTAAGGAACATATTACAACTACATTGGCATTATAGCACTGGCTGCCAATTATTTACAGGATGGAATTCATGGTTCATACATTGATTTTCAAGGAACGGAATAATATAGGTCTCCTCCCTCTACTTGCTTCTACTCTTAAATTTATAAACATACATGTTCTTTAAGGTCTGAGAATAAGCACTTATTGAATGTTCCGAGTTTTCGATCGGTGAATTTGTTATGTCTCCATGCTACTACTTTTCAAATTGTGGGGCCTAAATTGATGGAATAGTTTACCACTTGAAATGCATAAAATTGAAACATTGCTTTCTTTCAGAAAACAGTTAAAACATTTTTATTTTTAAAATCATTTGGCGAAGCAAGAGGGTGTAAGGGATAAATAAGGTTGAAGGGCTGATACAGGGCTACCTTGGATCAATCACTGTTATCAATGAATCTTTGTTTAGAGATTTTAATTAGAGGCTCATTTTCAAAGCACTTAGCCTCCCAAAGTTCCATAGAAACCTATGGAACTTAGCCTCCCAAAGTGCTTTGAAAATATGCCTCAAAAATTTGTGTTCTTTCCCAGAGACGTTTTAATGATTGTGTATGTGATTTTTGTAATCTGCCAAGAACATAGGATTGTGCGGAATAGAAATTTGGATAATTAAATAAGGGGTCTTTTTACTAAAGTGCGCTGAAAATTGGCCTGCGCTAGTGTAGGCGCGTGTTTTGGACACGCGCAGATTCATTTTTCAGCATGCCTGTAAAAAATAACTTTTTGTTTTGGCCGAAAATGGATGTGTGGAAAAATTAAAATTGGCACGCATCCATTTTGGGTCTGAGACCTTACCACCACCCATTCACTTAGCGGTATGGCCTCACACGTTAACCGGGCAGTAATCATCAGCGCTTGTACACTGCCGATTACTGCCCAGTTAGCACCGCGCATTAGAAAATAAAAAATATTTTTTGATGCGTGTATCAGACGCATGTAAAAAATTGAATTACCGCCCGGGTCATGCGGTAGATCCAAATTGATGTGCGTAGGTGCCTACGTGGCTTAGAAGAAGGGCCTCTGAGTGCATTACTTGGAATCACAGTACAAAAAAAATGAATACAGAGAGTAGTCCCTTCAGTGGTCTAGTAAATGCAGGAGCAATGCCCTAGTTGTGGCAGCCATTTTGAGAGCAGAGGTGGAATGGGCAGGAGTAACTGATGATCTGTCCTACCCCAACTACACCCCTACACCACCTGGGATTATAAAATAGGTTCAAGAGGGCCTATGGGTGGGAAGGGAGGCACCTCTGGTTGGGGGGTCCAGGAGGAGGGGCAAAGCACAAAGTTTTGGCTTCCATTCAAAATATATGGTAATTTTCGATCAAAAAACTGAAAACATAGTCGAAAATTAAAATGACCTTTCAGCCGAAACCAAAACTGGGCAGAAAAAGGAATTTGGGCCAGTTTCAGCACTGTAACTAAAACCATGAATTAAAAAAGTGGAAAATCTGTTCAAACTCGATTAGCATCATTTAGTTATGGTGCTCGCTTGTCTGTCCATCTTGATTAGATTCAAGGAGCAGGGACTGTCTGTTATGGGGGTTATTCCATTACTAGACACCTGGGAGGAACCTATTCTATAAAGGACAATAGGTGCCTACTTTATTTTATAGAATACGAACATAACCAGAAAAATATACATCCACAAGGTAAGTGCAGCGTGTGTTCACCTAAGTTCTGGAAATATGTGTGTAACTTAAAGTATTCTGTAAGCTACTGCCCATGCTCCTTTTAGGTTCCACTCGTGTACTACTGTAAAATATACGCTATTTAAGATATGCGTGTATTGGGCATAGTATGAATTTAAAAGATTTTAGGCTCAGGAAATACTTCTTTATGGAAAGGGTGGTAGATTTGTGGGAGGGCCTCCCAGTGGAGGTGGTGGAGACAAAGATTGCATCTGCATTCAAGATAGTGTTGGACGACCACATGGGATCTCTTAGGGAGGGGAGGAGATTATGGATGGGTTGCCTTTTTCTGCCATCATGTTTCTACAGCACTTAGGTGGAATTTTAGCATTACATATAGATGCAAACAAATGCACACATATGCCCATTATTCTAATGATTTACACATTGTCAGCATTTAACTGTTAGCGTGTGCTTTATAGAATTACCCACCACATCTCCGTACAGCACCGTAGACGTCATGATAATAATATGTAACGGATGAAGTCTGGGGTCTGATTAGGGTTATTGGTTATCGCAGCTCTAGTTTTTCTGTCTTCTGTTCCTGTGCGGGGGGTTTGGTGGCTTGAGACCTCGCAGCCCTGGTACTCAGACTTAGCAGAGGTTGTGTTTGGTTTGCAGCCTCTGAATAACAGCAGCATTCATGTGTGATCTACAACTTATTTTAAACAAGACAAAATAAATCTATAGTCTGACAAATTTATATCTTCTGTGTTCATTTTTTTTTCAAGAAGGTGACAGGTCTTTTCAATTTAATCATCCAGATGTCGGAGTGATGATGATATTATATATAAATGTACAAAACAGTGTCAAGCGGGTTAGGCGCTGCCTAGTGAGAATTTGCCAATGAATTGTTATGAAAGAAGAAAGAGCCCAGACTGCCTTGAGAAACTGATGCTAATTATTCTGGTGTTCACAGAGCTGTGGGCAGTGTCGTAGCGAGGGCAACTGACACCCGGGGCGGGTCGCCGCTGCGCACCCCTCCCCCCCAGGTGCAGCACGGTGCCCCCCCTCCGGTGCGCACCCTCCCCCGGAGCGCATTCTTACTTTGTTTAGAAGCGAGGGGCAGGCGGGAGGGCCGATCCGCCCCCACCGAGTCCACGTCGCTGGGAGCTGCGCCGGCTCCATTGGTTCCTTGCTCTCTCTGCCCCGGAACAGGAAGTAACCTGTTCTGGGGCAGAGGGAGCAAGGAACCAATGGAGACGACACCCCCCCCAGCAGCGTGCACCCGGGGCGGACCGCCCCACCCCCCCCTTTCCTACGTCACTGGCTTTGGGATTTATTTCACTTCTAGGTAGCTGTACATTCATTGGTTTTGACTTGCTTGAGCCTGTCTAACCCTCAGCACGTGGCTCCAAAGAGGGTTTCTTTGGAGATTGTCACACGTGCTGAAGAAGTATTTGTACACCTCAGAATGAAAGATGCTTTTTATGGATCTAGGGTCCTGTTCACGGGCTATATTCTTGTATGGACTAACAGCATAACCCCTTGGAAATTAAAGGGAAAAGTAAAGGGGATGGAACTTGATATACCGCCTTTCTGTGGTTACAAGCTAAGCGGTTTACATATTACATAAAGTATTAACAACTGATAACCTCCCAGCTCAAATGAAGGAAAACACTTGTGCCTCCACTGACACCAGGACTGAGTCAAGGTGCTTATTATCCCCAAGTCTTGACACGGACAAAATACCAGTGTTGAAAACTAATAGGAAAGGGATCACCTTTCTAATTAAATGAAAATATAATTGCAGGGAGCTAAAATTAGCTACAATATTTATAATGGAAAAAAGCTTTACAGATAGAAATGGTACAGAAAAGTGTGTTTCCATCTTCTCTCCCATCTTCTAATGTCTGTAAAACCACATAATGTAGATTTCTTTCTGTGTCTGTTCACAAGTAGAATGTGTATTCCTGAAATACCAGTGTTTGGGTCTACTCCTGTAAGTGTGGCTTTTTTCCCCACCTAAAATGCATGGCTTCTCGCATTTGCTACTATTTTGATGTTTTAAAAGTGACATTTCTTTTATCCATGAAACATGTTCATTTTTACCTTGAAGTATAAAATCTTACAAGCGTGTTCTCCTGGTAATTGATATTCATGGGTACAATGCAAGATTTATAGGAAGCTCTGACTGAGAGGCCCTTTTACTAGGGTGCGCTGAAAAATGGCCTGCGAAAGTGTAGACGCGTGGTTTGGGTGCGCACAGAATCATTTTTCAGCGCACCTGTAAAAAAATGCCTTTTTAAAATTTTTGCTGAAAGTGTACGTGCATCAAAATGAAAATTGCCGCGTGTCCATTTTGGGTCTGAGACCTTACTGGCAGCCATTGACCTAGTGGTAAAGTCTCACACGGTAACTGAGACCTATGTGCATCAAATGCCACTTGGCATGCGTCCAATACGTGCATCTGAAAATAACAATTATTTTCTAGACGCGCATATCAGATGCGCACCAAAAATGAAATTACCACAAAAGCCACTTGGTAGCCGGTTGGTAACTCCATTTTGGCGTATGTTGGGCGTGCGTAGACACTTATGCGGCTTAGTGAAAGGACCCCTGAGTGACTACGGAATAAAATCTTAGTATTAGAACCTGAAGATACTGGTTCCCAATCATTGTTCTGGAGAACTCCACTACAAGTTTGATTTTCAAAGCCACTAAATTATGCTTGATGCGCAGACCAAATACATTCAGTTTCATTTTAAAAGTTCTGAGAACCATTTCTGCTTGGTGTACTCAAGGATTGGGTTTGGGAACCAGTGTTCTTGATCACTGCTTGCCACCTATATCCCTTGGTACAGTATGCCCAGAAACTCCACAATGAATATGCATGAGATATTTGCATTTACTGCCTCCACACTATGCAGATACGTTTCATCAATAGTCATTGTTGATGTCCTGAAAACTTGACCAGCTTGGAGTACACACAGAGTTCCGGAGATAACTAGGCTAGATTATCTGGAATAATCACCATTATGTTTTTCAAAGCAGAAAAAAAGCATCTTTGCTTATTCAGATGTATTGTGTGTACTCTATTAACAGTATTCAAATTATACAGAAACGTGGAAGTTGTACAATGGGAATTATGGCTTACACACCTGTATGTTCTCTTGGCTGCTGACAGCTCCAGATTTTCATTCTTTACAAAGGTCCTCCCTACCTTTAAAGCCTTACAGTAGCAATAGGAAAGGGAAAAGTGTTGGAGATAGCACATTTTATTCTTTCTGTTACACCCTGATACAAAATTCAGAACAATTCATTACTTGTTGCCATTTGCATACAGTCTGATATCCTTTCAGGATGTCTGTATGGCATTTACCTCCTAGCACCATGGAAATCACATGTGCACAAAATCCAAATTCTGATTTTTTTTTTCCCCATTTTCTGTAGCCTCAGAAAAGTTTACTTACCAGATTGTTTCACTGGTAAAGCGCCATGGAATCAGTCCAAATCAACAAAAAGATATCTAGCTGTAGGACTGCATCCCAAATGTGAAAAATCATTGGGGCCTTTTTTCTAAATCGCGGTACAATTTATAGCTACTGTGGCTCAACACGGCCCTACTGGAGGTATTCCCAGCGGCGTAGCAAGGGCGGGGCGGTGGGGGCGGTCCACCCGGGGTGCACGCTGCTGGAGGGTGCAGAGAGCAGCCTGCGCCTGTTGGCTCCGCTAGTTCCCTGCTCCTCTGCCCCGGAACAAGTTACTTCCTGTTCCAGGGCAGAGGGAGCAGGGAGCCAGTGGAGCCGACAGATGCGCGGCTGCTCTCTGCACCCTTCAGCAGCCAAGAATGCACCCGGGGGGGGGGGGGCTTGATGTGCCAGGGATGGGGATGTCATTGTGCCGGGAGGGGGGGCTTGATGCACCGAGGAGGGGTGTGTCTGCGCTGTGGGGAGTGTTGTGCTGCACCCTGGGGATACAGACGCTGCTGCACCCGGGGGGGGGGGGGGGGTGCGCAGCGGTGATCCGCCCCGGGTGGCAGCCGACCTAGGATCACCACTGGATATTCCCAGTCTTTTCTATTGCAGGTCATGTGTTAACATTCAGATTAACATGCAATTCCTGCTTCTGGTTAACACGGAAGCACTTACCCCGGATTCTATATAGTGGTTCGCAATCAGCATGGATTCTATAACAATGCGCACAACTCAATTGGCTTAATAAGCTTCTGAAATGATGTGCGCCAAACTTCTAATGCATGCAAGCAAAAAGGGGAGTAATTATGGGCGGGAAAATGGGTGTTCTGAAATTTACGCGCCTACTTATAGAATGTGGTCTACTGCACCTAAATCTACGCATTGGTATGAATGGATGCACGCAGATTTAGGCGCTGAAATATCAACTCGGCATATCCTGTAATCAGTGTCTAAATCTAGGTGCTGATTTTAGAATACGCTTAGTTAGCACTGATTTCAGCGCAGGTTTTTATAGACGCCATTTATAGAATCCCCCCTTAGCACCTGCTGTTTAGGAGGTGATAATTGGTCTCGTGTTAACTTCACGTTGTGCAGCTAGTGCACGGTAAGTGCAACACGTTAACTGCCAAATGCCGTCCATGCCCCATCGCCACCCATACCATGCGCCCTGACACCAAACATATGTAATGCATGGTTTGCTACATGCTAACCATGAAAATATTGCAAAGCCCCTTAATGCAGCTCTGCACTAGTGGTTGCCACATGATAAAATGCGCTTTCAGGGAAGAATTTTATGAATGGTGTCCAAAGTTAGGCGCTGGGAAGAGTCACTAAACCAGTATTCTGCAGAGGGTGCTGTGCATGGAGGGTTCTTTATAGAGTACTAGCTGAAGGGCCCTTTTACAAAGTGGAGGAAACCCAATGCGGGCTTACCGCTTGCTAAAAGGGAAGTACCACTGGGCTACCACAGCAAACCCCGCGGTAGTTCCCACCCCAAGCATTTGCCATTCCTGGCGTTACAAGAATGTTTTTATTTTTGTAGCACTGGTGTGTACCTGTCAGTAATCGGGCAGTGCGCACCGTCGGGGTAGAGTGGGAGCCCTTACCGCCATCTCAGTGTGTGGCGATAAGTGCTCCCACCTGAAATGGGCATGCGGCAAGTGCTTCACTTGCCGTATGTCCATTTCTTTTTTTTAAAAACCCTGCCTTTTACCCACTGCGGTAAAAGGGGGCCTTGGTGTGTGCCCAAAACACACGCCGATGCCAGTGCGGGCCCCCTTTTGCCGCAGCTTCGTAAAAGGACCCCTTAGTGTGGATCTCGCAACTAACTTTGGGCACCGCGCTTTTGCCTGCTGAAATCTGGTGTAAATGCTGGTGTGCAACTAATGGCACTTGAGTGCATAACTGACCCTATTCTGTACCATTGTGTCTAATTTCTGGGTACACCCCCTGATCTGCCCTTGTCCCTCCCATGGCTACACTCTCTTTTGAGTTGTGCACTATAAAATTTAGGTGTGCATTTTAAAGAATAGAGCGCAGGGCAGATCCTCACATAAACCCAAATGATTTCCAATTAATGGTTACCAATAACACCAGTTATTGATAACAGCTCATTAAGTAATTGGTTTACATGTGGATCTGAGTGCAACCAGTATAGCATCTGGGGGTAAGTGCTTACTTCAGTTTAGTAAAAGGGTCACATTGTTGTTAATATTTTGCGATCCCTCTCTGTTTTGCAATTGGTTCTCATCAGGGAGCCATCATCTATACCACCAGCATGATGGACATAGAATAAACACTGCCAATGACATCGAAAGTGTCCTTTTTCTTTCACCCAGCTTTCTACAACCTGTTTCCCCAAATCAGGACATCACTGGGAAAAGGAAACCCACCACCCATGTCCCCCTGCTTCCTCTCCACCCTCAGTGGCACATACTCTGCCCAGTTGGCTGCTCAACATCCATGGCTGCAACCTTCCTTAGGGCAAAGTGGGCCACTGTTGACCAAATAAAGGAGCACACAGGCACATCTGGTGGAAGTAGGGGGATAAACAGAAAGGGGCTGGAGGATCATGGTTCACACATCTTACCTTAGTTCATACAAGTTCCCACTGTCCCCCCAACTCCCCAGTCTGGGTGCCCCATTGATTACCCATAGTTATTGCCCTGCTTGGAACTTATGAAAGATTGTTTGGTTTTTGTTTTCCTTGATTGGTACAACGAGGGCAGTCCATATGAAATAATAAAAGCTTGATCCTTTCGTTAAAGTTCCACAGCTTTTTCAGACAAATTTCAAAGCCACATACTTAAGTAAACTGGCCTGTCTGAAAATGTCCCTCCTTTATCCATGGCACCAGCACCCTCACCGCTCACACCTGAGTAAGAGAGACGTTCCCTGGAATATGTTTAGGTCTGGGGAATAGTCCGTCTGCATTTTCAAATGCACACGCACCATTTTACCCCCTCCCCCATCAGTGGCCCCCACAAATACACAAATGCTTTTAGGCTATGCATTTTACACTGCTAATTGTTTTCAAAGGGAAAGAATGTTTGTACTAGCGATGCTGTCATTTAGAAATGAGATTAACAATGCAGGGTAATGTCTTGCTTCATTTTGGGTCATTTGTAATCAAAACTGACATAAAATACAATGACTGTTGTAAAACTTTTTATTTTAATGTACATAAACCACTTAGTACACTTCAAATTGATTTCATGTGCACTAAATCAAATTAACACATGACTAAAATGAAAAACAGAATAAGGGAAACAAAATAATAGCAAAATATAATAAAAGCGTTTTAAAAAAATGAAACAAACATTCCCTTGGCATCCTATGAGCTCAATCTATTCATTCCAAGATGGGTGCAAACCCCATAGACAGAAGTATCCAGCAATGTGGGTAGTTTTCAAAATTACCCCAGAAACAAAATCTTTTCTTTCATTTTTTTTTTATCAAGGGTGAACAGAAGCATTGCTGTGGTAATAGCCCTGAAAACTGACTATTTTCCCCATCATTATATGACCACTTTTTCTTTTTTCCTCTCCTCTTCCCCAAACAGCAAGAAGGAAAAATAAACCCATCACCTGATATTCTGCAACAGTCGAGTAGCACTTTATTACCTTGGCGCCAACACCGGGATCCCAGTGGACTGAGGCGGCAGAAGAGGGACTGGGTGATCCCACCTGTCAACGTGCCAGAAAACTCCCGGGGGCCCTTCCCTGAGCAACTGGTCAGGGTAAGCAAAAGAGCCTGCAGTTCCATTTTTGGTGTACCTCAGGGCTCACCTTTGTCACCAGCGTTGTTTAACATCTTTATGAGTTCCCTGGGTAACTTTCTAAATTCTTCACTATTTTATGTTGCCTCTTATGCTGATGACATTTTTATTATTTTACCTTTGCCAAAGGATGTTGCAGATGTAGGCGTTTTAATTCCTGACTGTATCTCAAAGACCCATTTATTGGGCATCTTCAAATTTATTTAAAACTTAGCACAGCTAAGACCAAGCTGCTCTATTTTAATACATCAGCAGCTAGAATTCCGCAAAAAAATTTGGTCCTAAAAACAGGGGAATTACTGTCCTTTCATAAATCATCTAAGGGCCCGTTTACTAAGCCGCGTAAGCGCCTATGTGTGCCAGTTCAGAACTACCGCCCGGCTATCGTGTGGCCCGGGCGGTAATTTCATTTTTTATTTTCCAGTATGCGGCACTAACCGGGCGGTAATTGGCAGTGTACATGCGCTGACGATTACAGCCCGGTTCACTCGTGAGACCCTACTGCTAAGTCAATGGTAAGGTCTCAGGCCCAAAATGGATGCACGCCAATTTTTATTGTTCCACACATCCATTTTCGGCCAAAAAAGGCCTTTTTTGCAGGTACGCTGAAAAATGGACCTGCGCTCGTCCAAAACACACATCTACACCAGCGCAGGCCATTTTTCAGCACACCTCAGTAAAAGGACCCTCTAGAGTATTAGGTTTTATTTTGGATACACAACTATCTATGAAACTCCAAGTTGATAACTTGTGCAAAGGGGTGTTTGCTAAATTACGACAGCTTAGAGCTATAAGACCTTCTTTCTTTCCAACACAGTTTAGATTGTTAGTACAGGCTATAGTTTTGCCACATCAGGACTATTGCATTTCTTTGAACATTGGCATCAATCACGTTCTCTTAAAAGGACTTCAATTATTGCAGAATTGTGCTGAGAGATTGGTTTTTGGTTGTAAGAAATTTGATTATGTGACACCGTTGTTTAAGGATCTCCATTGGTTGTCTATTGTTGCAAGACTGGACTTTAAGATGGTTTGTTTAGTCCATAAGATTTTTCATGGTTGCAGCCCATCAGACTATATTAATTTAGTTCAGTATATACCATTATGCCAGCCTACTTCTTAGACAGCATTCTTTAAATTTAGTTCTTCCTTCAATAAATAAGATTTGTTATAGACATTTCATGGATTGTTCTTTTAGCTATTTTGCTGTTAAATTATGGAATTCCATCCCTATCCAAATTCGGGTTCATTTATTTATTCCATTTTTTATTTATTAGGATTTATCTACTGCCTTTTTGAGGGAATTCACTCAAGGGGGTGTACAGTAAGAATAGATCAAACATGAGCAATAGGCAATTACAGCAGTAAAAATATTCAAATAACAATACAAAGTATGGCATAGTATACTACTTACAATGTCAACACAATACGTAATAGAACATTTTAATTAATAGTGAAGGGTATAAGCAAAGATGGAACATATAGATAGGTAAGAGAGTAAGAAGAGTCAGAAAGTAAGGTGACTAATTTAAAGAAAGTTGCACATGAGGTCAGAGAGATGGTTAAATATTATCTCAGCTTGGGTAGGAGATTATTATCTGTTTAGGAAGTCTTTGAAAACTTTTTTTTATTTCAGAAATATTTTGATTCATGAATTTTGTCTGTGCTCTGATTATCCACTGTTACCCGCTATGATTCCTTGAGAGAAATTAGTGGAATAGAAAAGCTGGAATAGAATAGTATATTATAAGTATCTGCTCAGAAGAGAATCTGGGTTGTTCTTTGGAGTGGATTGTTTGATCACAGCTTAATCCCTAGAGAATGCTTTGGTATGCTGAACGTATTTCGTAGAGGACTAATACTAGCTGTGTCCTTCTCAACACTATTCCTTCATCAACTTCCTTGTTTTTTTCCCCCTTCAAATACTCATATTCTTTAGGGATCACCCTGGCACCATCTGGTAGTACCAGAACAGTCTGGGGGTAGAGCCAGAAGGTACTAGCAGTATCCAAAAAATTAGCACCAGTACCCAGATAACTAGCTGTCCTTACTTGTTCTGATTGTTACCCGGGTACTGATGCTGAAAATTGGCAGTACCGATGAGCTTCCAGGAGCCTTTCTATCCCTGGATATTCAGAGCCAGTATCCAGGTACCACCTAGTGATGAATATCTGGGTATAACTTCAAATGCTGCAGTCTGCATTTTAATGCAATGTCAACCTTAGAGTTTATAAAAATATGAGTCAAAGCAAAGGAAGGTCCATCAAAAGTCTTGATACTAGGAGGTGCTTAGTAGGTCCCAGAGAGTGGTTTTGAGGTCTACTTGGCTAATAATTGTGTATGGACTTTTTTGCTAGGAACTTGTCTATACCCCTTTTAAACCTTGTCCACATTCTCTAGAAGCAGATTCCACAGTTTGATTATTGTATGAAAAATACTGTTTCTAATTTGTTCTCCATCTGCTACCTATTAGCTTCCTGGAGCGCTCCCATGTCCTATTATTGTTTCAGGGAGTAATTAACCATTCCCAATTAACTTTCGTTTTTATGTTGTCTTTTACTTGAGACATATTTTTGTTTGCTATTTGTATTTTATGATATATTTTTGTTTGCTAGTTGTACTTTATGATATGCTATATTGTAACTGATACAGGCTTGCTTTAGCTGGATTGTTTAGAATATAATAAATGAAACCTGTTTCTGCCCCACTCATGAATTTGTAACCTCTATCATAACCTCTCTCAATCATCTCTTACAAGCTGAAGAGGATATGCTTAATGAATATGCATTAGGTATATTTGAATATATTGAGTGTGAAGATTCATATTTGCATGCATCAGATAACCTCATTCTTATGTATAAACATTATTCTAAATATACCTTGTTGATGCCTCTGTACAAGTCATTTGTGAGACCCCAGTTAGAGTATTGTGTTCAGTTTTGGAGACAATATCTTGCTAAGGATGTAAAAAGATTTGAAGCAGTTAAAAAAAATGATGCTGGGAGGGGGTCGTAGGCTCCTGGGGGGTTGCTTCTTTGGGGGGAATGGGGGCCTGCTAGCATTCAAATGCATGCTGGACAGGGCTCACCATTCCTCCCCAATGGTCTGCAAACCCTAATGCCAGCTCGGAGCTGGCATAGGGTTTGCTGCGGCCAGCAACCCAATCTTTGGCCATTGGGGATGAATAGGTTTATCATGCATTTGCATACTATTTGTGCTAAGAGCCCTGTTTTGCATGCTAGTTGTGTTCAGAGCCCGCGAGCGTGTTGTTTCACAGGCTCATGGACTCTGATCATGGGGCGGTAGCAAACGCAGGCGCTAGTATGCACTAACAGCATCTAGGCGGTAGCAAACGCAGCATCTAGGGCCAGCGTTTGCTTCTGATCATCCGTATGTCAGTGTGTACCTGAATAAAGTTTAAATCATGGGACAGGCTGAATACAGCCTGAGGTGGCCTGTCTATCTGGGGATGAGCTTTTTTCAGTTCATCTAGTACCAGCTGTAATTCGTTTTATGTTAAAGTGTTTCATTGACATAAAAATATATTAAATGCAAACTAGTTTGAGGTACAATATTTATAGTCCTCATTTAGAAGGGACCCTCCCAGTTATCTACAGATTATCCCTCTCAATAGACCATTGTGTGTAGTCAGTTTATATACATTTTCTGTATGCAGATTCTGTAAATTTGTTCATGCAGGAGAAGATGAATAAAAAGAAATTTAAATGCCTACTTGGGTTGTCCATAAAGAACAAATGAGTGTTTGGATCATAAAGCAAGCTACTTTAAAACGCCTGGGGCCAGATCCTCTCTTTATGTTGTTGAGGGAAAACTGCTTAGCACATCTGGCCCATGGTAGGAAATCCATTATCAAATCCATCCCAGATACTTAAGATGAATAGTATTTTAGTGCCCTTGAGATACAACTGATTAGTCTTGCTTAATAATCTAACACATTTTACCTGACCAAGTGCTAGGTGAGTTTTAAGTCTGCCATTGGAGCAAACCTGCACTGATTTTCATATTGAAGGTGCACAAAGGCATTTCTGAGGTTATATTACCCATTTGCTTTAAAAGAACTGTCTTGTCTTTGGAGTAACTGATGGTGAGTGGTATAAGTGGCACTCTTGATGTATATTTGTAAAAAATAAGCAAGTCAATGTGTTGTATGTACAACTGTGAGCTGATGCTCTTTTTGGAAATAGATGTGTCTGTGTGCCTATTGTTTCACATGCAGTATACGTATGTGACTGCTTGCCTTGAGTTTAGCCACCCATCTATTTAGCCCAACTGACTCTGTACCACCCATTTGGTCCCCATTGATATATTTGCACTTGCCCCTTCAGCTATAAATATTTATTTATTTATTACATTTGTATCCCACATTTTCCCGCATAGCAGTAGGCTCAATGTGGCTTACAGGTTCCGGAGAGGAGAGTACCAACTCCGAATACAGAGTAAAAGTAGGTGCAAAGAAGCTGATAAGGTTCTGAAAAAGAGAATACAAACTCTGGTGGGCGAATACAGAGTAGCATATAGAGTAGAAGTAACCCAATGAGGCTGATAAGTCTCCAGAGATGAGACTACAGCTTTTTGTAAGCAATAGAAAGTAGAATACAGGGTAGAAGTACGATTAATTATAACTGGAGTGGTTTGATTCGTGCAGTTTGAAGGAATGGGATTATATGGATAGGAGTGAGTATTGTTCATTTCTTAGTTTGATAGATGTGATACATTATTCATGGATCAGTTCGGGCCTGTTGGGTAGGCGTTCCGGAAGAGGTGAGTCTTGAGGTTTTTTGGGAATTTTAGATGGGTGTTCACAGTTCTAATGTTTCTAGGTAATGCGTTCCAGAGCTGTATTGTAGAAAAACATTAGCATCATATCTGTTATTTGAAAGTTCTAATGTGTGCTTATTAGGTGTTTCATTAGTATTATGCTGACATTGCATTATATCTCTATTATTTGAATTTTAGTGCTATTCAATATGTATATTTTGATATTGTTTCATGATAGTCCTATTATTAGGTTTCAATTTTGCTGTTTTCTGGTTTACCTCATTTATTATATTTATATTTATGTTTATTTGGTCATTTTACTATTATTATGCTATTAACAAAATTGAAAGTTTTATGTTAAACTGTACTTGCTCTATACTGCCTTGTGAATCTCTTCATAAAGGCGGTTAATAGATCCCAATAAATAATGCTTCCCTCCTTTTCCCTGGGATTTGAATAATTTGTTCATTCTTTCCTTCTTGCTCACAAGAGGGCTCAATTTATACAATTTTAGGACCTAAAATAATTTCTGTGAGAAAGTTACAGAACAGCTTCAGCTTGAGTAGGGCCTATTTTATGTATTTATTTATTAGAACTTACTATGCCACCTTTGCTAACTGGCAGATCAAAGCGGTTCACAATAAACACATTTGGTGAAAAAGAAAGGAACTACAAATGTTGATAGTAAAGAGTAAGCAAACACAGAAGGCCGTTTCACGTAGACAAGACAGAAAAAATAGAATAGGGGTAAGGCTGACCAGTATGGGATCTAAATTGAGTCACATGCTGAATGAAAAATCCAAGTTTTCAAAGCGATTTTAAAGTTCTTCAGTGATGGCTCCACACAAACTGAGAGAGGGAGAGAATTCCATAAGGCATGGGCAGCAAAATAAAACACACTGTGTCGTGTGTTTTTTAAACGGGGCTTGATTGGGACCTGGAAGAACTAACTGATGGTCACTAATCGAATGGAGAGAGCGCACTGGTGAGTAAGGAATCCGTCAGTGAAGACAGGTAGGGTGGCTGGCCCATACGGAACACCTTCAATGCCAGAATCATGGATTTAAAAAGAACCCGTTTGACTGGTAACCAATGATATTTACGGAACAAGGGCGAGACATGATCATAGCGATGGTCATGGCAGAGGAATCTGACAGCTGTATTTTGCAGGGACTGTAGTTTCTTCAGATGAACATGAGAACAACTTAGGTAGATTATATTAACATAATCCAGTCTAGAAGTCAATAGTGAGAGAATAAGCGAGTGGAAAGTAGGCTGATCAAAATAACTCCTAACTGAGCGTAGCTGATGGAGAACAAAAAAAAAACAGCCTTACACACGGAAGATATCTGAGGGGTAAAAAAAGCTGGGAATCAAGGATAATACCAAGATATTGGATTGAATCAGTGGGTTGAATTGTGGTTCCAAAAAGGGTCAGCGGGATATTTGGTCAGGATAACTGCCAGTAAGCCATCAGGCAACCGACTCCTGCTTATTTAAAATGAGTTGTGGTCTATTAACCATGAGGAAACCAGACTAAGACAATTTTGCAGAGGGTAAGACTAGGAGAGAAAGGATTTGTGAGATGGAGTAAAAGGATATCATCAGCATAACTGTAACAACAAACCCCTGTAGATTGAATAACAGTTGCTAAAGGACTAAGGAACAGGTTGAAAAGGAGGGGGGAGAGAACTTGAACCCTGAGGCACACCACAGGCTAGTGGTGATTAGCTGGTATGGGTGAGTTGGTATGGGCGAGTCCTTCTTGCTTATGTAGCACTGCAGTGCATAGTATTTATGAAGGCGATTCTGTAATAGGCACCAACTTATAGGTGCCCCAATGTCACGCAGTGAGAATCTATTCTATAACAGCACCTGAGCATCCAAGTTCTGTTATAGAGTACGAGCATAACCCAGTATCAGCACACCTTACATTTATATGCTCACAGCTACAGCAGCCATAGACTTGGGTTAACTGCAGCTGTGTAAATGTGGTAGGAGCATGCGTAACTTACAGCATGCACTTGAGTGGGAGCCCCACCCATGTAGATGCCCCCCTTGCTTTTACGCTCTATGCCTTTTATGTACGCCATTACAGAATAGCACTTAGGTGCCTTGCTGGCACTTTACCCCTGAAATTCGATAAATGAAGCTTAAAATTGTGTTCACAAATTTGGACATGCACTCAATTTGCACGCACAATTTAATGGGTGCTAATAATCAGTTATTAGCACTAAATGACTTAGCGTGGCTCCAAAAAGGCACGGCCACGGGAGGGTCATGGGTGGATCGGGGCATTCCTAGAATTTATATGCACTGTTAAAGAATAAGGGGGATCCATGCCTAATTTAGACGCGAGGCTTAACACCAGAGTTTACCTGGTATAAATCCTCACATCTAAAGTTAGTCACTAACCCCAGGATTCTATGTAGTGTGCTTAGATTTAGGCGCCGAAATTGGTGTGGATTCTTTAACACCGTGCGTAACTTAATTGGCTTAACAAGCTAATGAGCGCTGATAACAGCACCCAATAAGCAATAATGAGCACTAATTGGAACTGATTAGAATTTAGGTGCACAACTCACTAAATGTATTCTATAACGACGTGCGCCGAACTTCTAACGTGCGGAGGCAAAAAGGGGAGTGGTTATGGGCATTCCATAATTTAGGCACCTAGTTATAGAATATAGCCCAGTGTGCCTAAGTCTACACTCTGAGATTTACACCAGGTTTTCGTTGGCGTAAATGGATATTCGCAGATATCAGCACTGAAATATCTACTAAGCATATTCTATAATCAGTGTCTAAATCTAGGTGCCGGTTATAGAATATGATTAGTTGGCACTGATTTTCAGCACCGATTTTTTTTTAGGTACCATATATAGAATTTCCTAAACGTATTCCATAAACAGCGCCTAATTTTCAGCGCTATTTATAGAATAGTGCATTGTGCATTATTTTTTTAAGCTATTTATAGAATTCGGTCCTTAATGTACATGAGAATAGCCATACTGGGTCAGACCAATGGTCCATCCAGCCCAGTATCCTGTTTCCAGCAGTGGCCAATTCAGGTCACAAGTACTTGGCACAAACCCAAGTAGTAGCAACATTCCATGCTACCAATCCCAGGGCAAGCAGGGTCTTCCCCATATCTGTCTCAATTGCAGACTATGGACTTTTCCTCCAGGAACTTGTCCAAATCTTTTTTTAAACCCAGATATGCCAACCGCTGTTACCATATCCTCTGGCAGCGAGTTCCAGAGCTTAACTATTCTTTGAATGAAATATTATTTCCTCCTATTTGTGTTAAAAGTATTTCCATGTAACTTCATTGAGTGTGCCCTAGTCTTTATACCTAAGTGACAGTCCATTTACACACTCTATTGGTACTTAAACCTGAGTGCTCTGTTATAGAATTACCCTTCACATGTCCTTTCTAGGCACTTCCTTCAATCCACAGTCTCACTATATCTGGGCTAGACTAGCGGTGAGGAGTTTGTCTTCATTAAGATTTGGATGCATTTGTAAAGTATGTCAACAAAAGAGTATAACATTGTGTGGGAAAGGGCAAAGGCTCAGAACAGGATAAAAGATGCTGTGGATAACATGCAGTCTGACACTCAAACATGCAAGAATGATTCTTGAAAATTGAGAGCTGCAGCAACCCCCTAAAAGTGCCTTTGACATGAGGAGCTTTTATAAATGTTTAGAAGAGAAAGATCTTACTTTTGGTGTTAGGTGTTAGTGTGAAAAGAGGAGGTTTGTTGCATCTAAATTTTCTATTTTTACCAAAGTCAGAAAAGAGTTGTAAACATGTGAAAATCATGGCCATAGGAAGTGCTAGTGAGGCAGCTGTGAGGCCTGGAGCAGGAGCTGGTGTGAGAGCTAGTAGAGATGGAGGAATAGACTAATGGTTAGAGCTAGACAGCTGAATAGGAACAGGGACAGCGGGAATTATGCTGTTACTGTAAGAATGCCCTCCAGGTCCATGGGCATCTCGTGGGGATGGATCCAGGTCCTTGGCGATTCCGCGGGGATGTACACAGGTCCTGCATTGTTCCTGGTAACTATAGGCGAGCCAAGCTGGAGTGGAGGTGGATGAATGGAGTTGTGCGTGTGTGGCTGAGTGGGTGAGAGTGTGGGAGGGGGCTGTAAAAAGGGTAGAGGGAGTGTGGGTGCAGGGAGGAGGGAAAAAAGATTGGTAAGGAGGATTACATGGGGGAGGGAAAAGGGAACTATAGCACATGGGGTAGAAGGGGATGGAGAGGAAAAGGGAACATTCGCTCATGGATGGGAGGGGAGGGAAATGGGAAGGGGGGCATGCTGCTCATGGATGTTTGCTTTTTTTGGAAATGTGTATCTTTTTACTTTTGTATTTAGCAGAGTACGGAAGAAAATGATTTTTGTTATTTTTACCAATATTTGTACTGCTTATAGAATCTGGCTTTTGTGTGTGTGTGTGTGGGGGGGGGGGGGGGGGGGTTCAAGGTGACTGCAGTGTGGTGCAGCGTGGGCTGGGGACCGGGATGGAGGACATTACTTGTGGTGGGGGTACGTTAGATTCCCATGGGGACTGGTTACATTTCTGTCCCCGTGCAACTCTCTAGTTAGGCTGTAAACCAATGAGACCAGGGTTTAAATCCCACTGAAACTCCTTGTAGTCTTGGGCAAGTCATTTAACCTTCCTTTGCCTCAGGTACAAAGTAGATAGTGAGCCCTTTGGGAACAGGGAACCACCCATTATACCTGAATTCAGCTTGCTTTAACTCTCATTGGACAGGTGTGAGTGAAATTAAAAAAAAAATAAACCCATGAATACTGTTCTGGATTGCTTCCTAAAGGAAAAGTCCATAGACCATTATTAAATTGACTTGGGGAAAATCCACTTCTTATTTCTGGGATAAGCAGCATGAAATGTATTGAACTTTTTCGGGATCTTGCCAGGTATTTGTGACCTGGATTGGCCACTGTTGGAAACAGGATGCTGGGCTTGATGGATCTTTGGTCTGTCCCAGTGTGGCAATACTTATGTACTTATGACTGAATAGGTGTTTATGGCCAGCATATGGGTATTAATACGGTGACCTCTTTTTCCTCTCACAGTCTCAGAATAGATTTTCTTCAGACTATGAGAAATTTTCCCCACACACTCCTCCAAGCATCTCTTTCTATGACTGTTTCAAGTACTTAATCTCCGAGTCCAGAGACAAGAAAAACACTAGGCAGAGTGATCCCAGGTAGCAGAAGCCCACGTCTGGGTGGGCCCCTCTGATGTGCTGCTGCAGCGGTGCCTTAGCTTGTGGATTTTTAATAAATGGCACTGCAGACTAAACTCTCCGTTTGAAATACACAGCATTCAGGCCTTTACTGTAATTATACATATATTTCCTTGTATTGAGACCGAGGGGGAATTTTGATTGTTCTTGGAAAAGCCAAAAGGGACTGGAAGAAAGCATTCACACATCGATTTGGCTGTCTGCGGCTCTATGATTAAATCAATCAGACTATATGAAAGAAATGTGTCTCAGCTCTTTGTCTGACATTCTCTGCAATACAATCACAAAATAAAGGTTCCTCTTTTCTGAAATGCTTTAATAACTATATTTATGTAGCTGGGAAGTTCCTAAAAGAAAAAAAAAAGTGAAAGCTAAATCCTTGCAAGGACTTTAGATCATCAGGAAGCATTAGTTAGAGTATATTCATAGTTTAGATTTCCCTCATTAATTTAATATAAAGTGATCTGATTTGCTTCCTGAAATGAGGTAGGTACCAAGAGTGGGCAGCTCAGGTTCCAGGATTGGAAAGAGAGGTTTTCCATGGATGTATGTCATTCAGGTGAGATAAAGACAAAAGTGTGAAGAGCAATTGCGCACCAATCCCCTGATTCTATAAAAGACGCCAAAAATCGCACAGGTAAATTTAGGCCTGCTCTTGATTTATGTGTGCAATTTAATAGAAAACAACTCAATTAGTGCCAATAATTGGCTTTTTAACATTAATTATTGGCACTAATTAGATTTAATTGGGACTTGCATGTATACATTTACACACGGCCCAAAAAAGGATGCAGAAATGGGAGGGTCATGGGCATTTTGGGGGTGTGGTTATGAGTTACACGCAGTGGTGTGCTGGAGCCGGCTCGCACCGGCTCACAAGAGCCACTTGTTAAATTTTGACAGCTCTTGCGAGCCGGTTGTTGTTCGGGGCGAGCCGGCTCCATTGCACGAGGTAAGCATGGCAGGAGGGCGCCATGCTTACCTCCCCTCCCGCTCCCATCCATGTCTAGCGATGTCCTTCACCCCCACCCTCCCCTGCTGCTCCCATCCGTCAGTTTCAATTACCTCCCTTGAAGCGCCGCCTTATTTAAAGCCCTGCTGCCCGTCTCCAGCTGCTTTCCCTGCTTGCTTCTAAGGAATTTGCGCCCTTAGTCCCGCCTTCTGACGTCATTTCCTTTTTCCGCGACGGCTGGACTAAGGGCACGAACTCCTCAGAAGCAAGCAGGGAAGGCAGCTGGAGACGGGCAGCAGGGCCTTAAATAATGCGGCGCTTCGAGGGAGGTAATTGAAACTGACGGATGGGAGCGGGAGGGGAGAGTGGGGGCGAAGGACATCACTAGACATGGATGGGAGCGGGAGGGCAGGGGAGGGAGGAGAATTGCTGGGCATGGATGGGCAGAGCAGAGGGGGGCAGGGGAGAGAATTGCTGGGCATGGATGGGCAGAGGGAGGCAAGGGAGAGAATTGCTGGGCATGGATGGGCAGAGGGGGGCAGGGGAGAGAATTGCTGGGCATGGATGGGCAGAGGAGGCAGGGGAGAGAATTGCTGGGCATGGATGGGTAGAGGGGGGCAGGGGAGAGAAGAGAATTGCTAGGCATGGATGGGTAGAGGAGGGCAGGGGAGAGAAGAGAGTTTCAGGACATGGATGGAGGGGTGGGAAGGGAGAGAGAAGAAATGCTAGACATGGAGGGAAGATAGAGGAAGGAGATTAGATGAGGGAAAAGAGAGAAACTGCACGTGGATGGAGAAAATAGGCAGAAGCTGGATCAACTGTACAGTCAAGTCTGCGGAGGACCAGAAATGAAGAAGAAAGGAGGAAAGAAAAGAAATAAATGGAAAGGAAGCCCTGGAAACGGAGTCAAAGGAACAGATAGAGAGCAGCAGAATCAGATACTGGGCCAGCATGATCAGAGAAACAAAGTCACCAGACAACAAAGGTAGAAAAAATAATTTTATTTTCATTATAGTGTTTTGAATATGTCCACTTTGAGAATCAGGTGCTGAACATTAAAAGTTTATATTTATTTACTTATTTATGGCATTTTATCCCATATTAAACATGAATTAGATTGGAACCTGGGATCATTTAATTTTTTTTTCCTGGAGAGAGTAATGCATTGCCCCCCCCCCCCCCACCACGGCTATAGCCAGCTCTGCAATTTTGGGGGGGCGCAGTGGTGGATGGGGGGGGCGCCGAGGTGGACCGGGGAGAGAGCCTGTTGTTAAAAATTTACCAGCACACCACTGGTTACACGTGTAATTATAGAATATTGGTGCTCCGCACGTAAATTTAGGCACAGGCATTTGCTCCACATTTTCGTCGGTGCAAATGGTGATGCCTACATTTTCATGTGACCTCTCTGCTTAAGCGTTATTCTATAAACCACGCTGAACTTTAGGCACGGCTTATAAATTACTGCTTAAGCGGTTCTTTTTGGGGCCAATTTTTTTAGGTGTCATTTATAGAATTCACCCCAATTGTGTGCATAAGTTATAGAATAATAGCATTTAGGCAAGTAATTGGTTTCACTGATTGGCAACTGAATGCATAAGTGCAAGCCGCATATCTCATCTTTTCTAAACCAGTGTGTGTACTGCCAGACAGTTTTTCCAATTTGGCACATTTGCGATTTTTTTTGTTGATATTTCAGTTGACTGAGATTTGGCATTCTCCTTTCAGGGGTTGCTATAATTGAACTCGGTCACATTTATAAGACCCCTGATGCAGGCAGGTTGGCCGAAACACAGAGCATGTCAGGTCTTAGCAGTAAACTTCTGAGATGACGCCCTTGTCTTGGAAGCCCTTTGTACTTTTGCGTTTAGGTGCTATTCTATAACATATGCACCAACATCGCTTACTGCGCGTGAGGGGCGCAAACATGGGCAGAGTGTGGGTGTGTCATGGGTGTTTCTCGAAGATACACATGTAACGTACAGAATACTGTGTTAAGCACACTTCAGATCACAATTAGGCTCCAACAGTTACAGCTGCCACTCAGGGGCGTAGTTGCTATGGGGCCACGGGTGCCTGGGCCCCCGTAGATTTGGCCATGCACCCCCTGCCGGTGACCCTCTGAACACCCTCCCCCCGCCGCCTCCTACCTTTGCTGGTGGGGACCCCAACCCCCGCCAGCCGAAGTCTTCTTCCTTCGTTTGGTTTCTGACTCTGACGTCCTGCACGTACAACGTGCAGGACGTCAGACTTACAGAAACAGAACAAAGCCCTGCAGATCGCAAGGCTTCGTTCTGTTTCTGTGTGTCTGTCGTGCCGCATGTTGTACGTGCAGGACGTCAGACTCAGTCAGAAACCAAACGAAATAAGAAGACTTCGGCTGGCGGGGGTTGGGGTCCCCCGCCAGCAAAGGTAGGCAACGGCGGGCGGGGGGTCGAGAGGGTCGTCGGTGGGGGGGGGGGGTCAAAGTTGTTGGAGGTGTCGGCAATGGCGGGCAGGTGGGTCGGGGGGGGGGTCGGTGTCGGCAATGGCTGGCTGGCTGGCGGGCAGGGGGGTCAGCAGCACGGGGGGGGGCTAAAATGTGCCCCCTCACCTCGGCTCTGGACCCCCCCCTACCATTGAAGTCTGGCTATGCCCCTGCTGCCACTGACTTGGTATAACTAAGTGCATGGCACTGGGGCACCTAAATCTTGGAGCCAGTTTATAGAATTGCCACCGTTGGCTATGCTATTAATTTTCTAAAAGTGTATGAGACTCTAGGCCCATCATCAGATCCTAAACTCCTACCTGTATTTAACCAGTTATAGTTATGTGCCTGTTTTCTAAACATCTATATGCTACTTTTTTAAATGGATGTTTATGCAGCATGCACTCAGCACATGAACATCTATTTCCTTGTATTTTAGAATCGGCAGTTTCTGTCCAAAATACAGGTGAAAATTGAAATGCACTGGCCTGTATGTCTGAAAAAAATATATAGCAGAATTAGAAAAGGTTCAAAGAACAGCGGCCAAAATGATAAAGGGGGTGGAACTCCTGTCATATGAGGAAAGGCTAAAGAGGTTCAGCTTGGAAAAGAGACGGCTGAGGGGACTTATGATTGAGGTCTATGAAATCCTGACTGGTGTAGAATGAGTAGAAGTGAATCGATTTTTTTTTTTTACTCTTTCAAACAGAATATATAGACTAGGGGACACTTAATGAAATTACTTTTAAAACAAATAGGAGGAAATATTTTTTTCACTCAAAGAATAGCTAAGCTGTGGAACTCATTGCCAAAGGATGTGGTAACAGCAGTTAGCTTATCTAAGTTTAAAAAAGGTTTGGACAAGTTTCTGGAGGAAAAGTCCATAGTCTGCTATTGAGACAGATGTGGGGAAGCAGCTGCTTGCCCTTGGATTGGTAGAATGGAATGTTGCTACTATTTGGGTTTGTGCCAGGCACTTGTGACCTGGATTGGCCACTGTTGAAAGCAGGATTCTGGGCTAGATGGACCATTGGTCTGACCCAGTATGTCTATTTTAATGTTCCTTGGATTACAGCTTGTTCCTGTTACCACTAGGGTGGTCCTTTGCAAGCCTTTTCTTTTTGTTTAAATAACTACATTGCTTTGCCTGAAAATTTTAGCTGTCAAATTCTTTGCTCAGTGCTTCCTTAATTATTTCTCTTGTTCTGTTATTTGAAAGTTGCCAACTCAACAGGTGGGATAAACAATGCTGTGTCTGAACCATTTGTCAGAGTACAGATAATGAGCTACCGCATGAAAAAAAAAAGGCTTTCATACATACACTGGTGGACAGCTAAAAGTTGCAGAGGTACCTATGTTTTTCTTCTTTTTTTTTTAAACACACCACAAGCTGAGCAAATGATGAACCAGCCCACACATTCATTGACTCAAACATTTGACATTCAAACATCTGGGATCTCAGTTATGACCAAAGACACTGAAATGATAAGTTGCACTGTCTTTCTTCCTATGACAGAGAATGGACAGGAGCCAGAACAAATCAATAAGGTCTCAATTAGTAACTCAGCCTTAGAATCTACCACTTTATCACCAATGTAGAGGTGTTTTGCTGAGGCCAAGAGCTGCAGGTTTATACTTGAGATTCCTTACTGGGAACACAGGGGGTCTTTTACAAAGGTGTGGTAGCGTTGTTAGCGTACGCCAGGGGCGTAGCTACGTGGGGCCACAGGGGCATGGGCCCCCGTAGATTTGACCCTGCCTCCCCGCCACCAACCATTTTGACCCCCCTCCTGCTGCCAACCTTCCCCCGCCGCCGTCGGGTACCTTTGCTGGCGGGGGTCCCCAACCCCCGCCAACCGAAGTCCTCTTCTCCGGCACGGCTGCGTTGCAGATCTGCAAGGGCAGGCTTCTGTTTCTGTGAGTCTGACGTCCTGCATGGTGGCGGGAAGAGGGGGTCGAAACGGTTGGCGCTCGGGGGGGGGGTCAAAGGTGGTGGTGGCGGTGGGGAGGTCAAAAATGGCGGGAGGGGGTGGTTGCTGGCACCTCGGGCTCTGGACCCCCCTCCCGCCGAAGTCTGGCTTCGCCCCTGGCTTGCGCTAAATGCTAGAGACGTCCATAACATCTCTAGCGTTTAGCACATGCTTATTTGTACCACGAGCTAAAATTGCTAGCGTGCCTTTGTAAAAGGACCCCATAGCGTCCCTTTGTAAAAGGACCGCACCTGGAGTATTGTGTTCAGTACTGGTCTCCGTATCTCAAAAAAGATATAGTAGAATTGGAAAAGGTACAGCGAAGGGCGACGAAAATGATAGTGGGGATGGGACGACTTTCCTACGAAGAGAGGCTGAGAAGGCTAGGGCTTTTCAGCTTGGAAAAGAGACGGCTGAGGGGAGATATGATAGAAGTGTATAAAATAATGAGTGGAATGGATCGGTTGGATGTGAAGCGACTGTTCACGCTATCCAAAAATACTAGGACTAGAGGGCATGAGTTGAAGCTACAGTGTGGTAAATTTAAAACGAATCGGAGAAAATTTTTCTTCACCCAACGTGTAATTAGACTCTGGAATTCGTTGCCGGAGAACGTGGTACGGGCGGTTAGCTTGACGGAGTTTAAAAAGGGGTTAGATAGATTCCTAAAGGACAAGTCCATAGACCGCTATTAAATGGACTTGGAAAAATTCCGCATTTTTAGGTATAACTTGTCTGGAATGTTTTTACGTTTGGGGAGCGTGCCAGGTGCCCTTGACCTGGATTGGCCACTGTCGGTGACAGGATGCTGGGCTAGATGGACCTTTGGTCTTTCCCAGTATGGCACTACTTATGTACTTATGTACTTATAGTCTCTTGTACCATGAAATACATCAGCTAATGTAGACTCTTCCAACCCTTAAAACTCCCATTTCCAATCAAAACAGCTAGCTACGGATCTTGCCATGTACTTCAGGGTTTCTGGCAGGAGATAGGAACAGCAAATAAATTCTACTACATCAAACTTGAACTTCTGACACTTTCTTAGCACTTGGGTATGCCAATAGATACATGGACTAAGAGAAATTAATTCTCATGTTATGCCACTAGAAATACGTCCTAGGGACATATTACACCTGGGGTTGTTGGCCCAGTTTGTCCATATGGCCAGTGAGGATAGCCTGTCCAATCATGCAAACATTTGAAAAATTCATAGGCAGAAACCCAAAAAGTAGCAGCATTTCATGCTACTGATCCCAAGGACAAGCAGTGGCTTTCCCCATGTCCAACCCTTTTTTTTAAACCAAAATGCACTAACGTTGACATCACATCCTCCAGCAATGAGTTCATTGAGTGAAAAAATATTTCCTTCAGTTCATTTTAAAAGTAGTGCCATGTAACTTCCTTATGTGTCCCTAGTCTTTGTGCTTCAAATTCTGCTTCTTTCATCAGTGATCTTTGTGACTTTGGGTAACTTGTTATCTGCTCAGAGCCAACTTGGTAAGATAGGCGATATAATAAATGAGTTGCTTAATCCTCCATTGCCTCAAGTTAGGGCACTGATTACTAAGACGCGCTAGTGTTTTTAGCACGTGCTAAAATTTATTACGTGCTAACGCTAGAGACACCCATATATTCCTATGGGTGTCTCTAGCATTAGTGCGCGATAAATTTTAGCACGCACTAAAAATGCTAGCACACCTACAGCACAGCTTAGTAAACAGGTCCCTTAGTTTGCAAGCCTTCTAAACCTGTAACACTCCCTGAGCTCAGATTTAAATGGCAAATATTTAAATCTGAAATCCAGGGATTTTAAAATAAACTTGAAGTCAGTTACATGCTGTATTGTGTTAAACTTGACGTTAAGTGCCCTTCCAACTGGAAACCCCATACCACATTAGCTCTCTAGAAGTTCAGGGAACTCAGTGCAGCTGCAGAACAGGCCTCACTGAAGGGTGTCATATAGGTATATGAAACCTAGACTGAATAATTGGATTTCTTGAGTTACATTTTACTTGTAGATTTTGCAGTCTCTATAGTATAGATATACTTGCCTGCACAAAAACCAGTACAAACCCTGAGATTTTCCACTTCATCTGTCAGTGTATAGAAGCTTCGGCCCCTCACACTGACAAACCCCAACCTTCCCCGTTTTCCAGTGCTCTCTCTTATTGATTGACAAGTCATGCCTCGAGCTGACTCAGTTCATAAATCCAGAAAAGAAAACTGAAGTGTTTACAAGCAATCGGCAAAGTTGACTTGCTAGAATTGGTGACATAAGAACAATCCTAGGAACTGTCATTCATGCATGAAGTACTGGGAGAGTCCCTCAGAGCTACATTTAATTAGAAATTCCAGATTTTCTGAGATCGGTATCAGAAACCTTGAGTTCCTGGTACAGATTAATAATAAATCCTTTCTGGACAAAAAGTGAGATTATTAAAGTCTGCACAAGACCCTGAGTTCATATCTGGATGAAAATATATAGTACTGTTCCTACAATAGTACCACATAGTTGCTTATTTGTGTTTTACCTGGTCAATTTTTCATGATCTTAGACCTAATTAGGGCCAAATTAGATTATCCAAATATGTGAATGGTATCCTGTAAGAGATACGGATTTATATAAATGTTATTTTGGTCCAAATGATCTGAGTATATGTAGATTAACCAAATTCTGCCAGAAAAGAATATTAGAAAGAAAGGCATCAATTCTACTCCATCATTGCAAAAAGAGCGGATAACATCTCCAGAATATGCAAAATAATTCCAGTGCACTGTGAATCTGAGGTCCAACAGGGTGCTATTTAGAGTCAGCTTTATGGATAGGCAGAGTGTTGACTTCAATAAGGAACTCTGGGACGCTTTTACTAAGCTGTGTTAGCTGCTAATGCATGCCTTACGCATCTTAAAATGGCACACTGCAGGACACATAGGCATCTTCCAATATTTATTTAGATTTTGCTCACACCTTTTTTCAGTAGTAGTTCAAGGTGAGTAACATTCAGGTACTCTGGATATTTTTCTGTGCCAGGAAGACTCACAATCTAAGTTTGTACCTGAGGAAATGGAGGGTTAAGTGACCTGCCCCAGATCACAAGGAGCAGCAGTGGGATTTGAACTTGCCACCTCTGGATTGCAAGACTGGTGCTCTAACCACTAGGCCACTCCTCCACTATAGCAACATTCTATGTAGAATCTCAAATAGTAGCAACAGAATTTCAAATAGTAGCAACATTCCATGTAGAATCTCAGATAATATCAACATTGCATATAGAATCTCAAATAGTAGCAACATTCCATGTAAAATCTCAGATAGTAGCAACAGAATCTCAAATAATTTATTTGGATTTTGCTCACACCTTTTTCAGTAGTAGCTCAAGGTGAGTCACATTCAGGTACACTGGATATTTCTCTGTCCCAGGAGGGCTCACAATCTAAGTTTGTACCTGAGGCAATGGAGGGTTAAGAGACATGCTCAAGATCACAAGGAAGAGCAGTGGAATTTGAACTGACCACCTCTGGATTGCAAGACTGGTGCTCTAACCACTAGGCCACTCCTCCAGTACCTTGCGCTAACTGGTTAACACAGGAATACACGTGAGCCTTTGCCTCCTACATAGTGGGTGGTGGTAAGTGAAGGTGCACTAATTTTCTTTAATGGCCATGCATTAATGGCAACATTAGCACATGAGACAGAAACAAACAGGAGACAGTCTACTGCAGAAGTAGAACAGACAAACAAACAGCAGCAGGCAATCCAAGGAAGGACAAATCTAGCAAGAGTTTATCCAAATGTCAACTTTAATGGAAACAGGACCCAACCTGGCCAAGTTTCAGAAACAATAAATATAATAAAATCAATAAATGTATAAGAAAGATCATCGTTAAAACAGATTATATAAAAATGACAATAATAGTAAGAATTCAAACTTTATAACATAGATTTCCACAATATTTTCACAGATTCAAAGCATGTACTGCAATACCCTGTCAATATATAAAATAAAATCACATAAATATCATTATTACTGCACATAATGTATAGTTTCAAATAAGATAAAAGAGCCTTTATTAAAATAAAATTCTCATTAATGATATTAAATGGCTCATAGGGTGAAAACAATGCCAATCATATGAACAATGACTATCATTAACACACAAGTATAATAATCAGCAGATTAGCACAGTCCCAAAAAATAAGTGAAGGAAGAACAGAATAGAAATAAAAAAGTATTAATTGAATTCAAAATAAAATATCAAACCAAGGGATATATTATAAATGTATAAATAATAAAGGTCCTCCATATAAAATAATTAAATAGTGCATGGCCATTAATACAAAAAAATAGAAAAAGGCCATTTTTACGTCTGCAGTAAAAACGGCCTTAGCACGTGGGAAAATCCTGTGCAAGAGCGTACTAACGCCACTTTTTACTGCAGCCTAGTAAAAGGATCCCTTTTGATACTTGAGCCAAGAGTAAAGCTCTACATGTCTCTGAAACCATGAACAGCCCTCAAGTTCAGTTCATTGAAGTTGCTAAACATTCGGTTATACTGACTTGCTGAGCTGTGGATTTGTAGCAGTTGAGAAAATAGTTCTATGTATAGAGAAATGCATAAATAACCTTTTGTTTGCCTGATCTGACTGAACTCCATTCTGCAGTTCTGATTCTAAAGCTTTTTGCATTTCGTGTTAGTAAACAGAGCTCAGAAAGCTCAGAGGCTCGATTCTAATTTAGGTCAGTATCAGAGTTACGGAGGTAATTATCTTCTAAAATACATTCAAAGGTTTGGTACTAATTCTGTGAAGGGCAGCAAATGTTAGGTGCCAAGAGGCAGTGTGCTGAGCATGAATTCTATAATGGCATCTGGATGCCCAGATTCTATTATAGAATGCTAGTGTAAGTTGGCATTTATGCACCAACATTTAGGCATGCCCACTTACACCATGTCAATAATAGGCATACATGTGTGTGCCTTAACGTAGTACTCATAATATTCTATAAGTTACTACTACTACTACTTAGCATTTCTATAGCGCTGCCAGGGTTACGCAGCGCTGTACAAGTTTAAACATGGGGAAGGACAGCCCCTGCTCAGGAGAGCTTATTACGTGCATAATTATTGTACATACACATGCCTATGTGCCTTCCCCTGTGAATTGCCCCTCGCATTTATGCACTAAAGGGGGAATTCTATATATGGCACCTTACAAATTGGCACACAAAAACCACACTGTTAGCGTTATTCTATAAACTACGCCTAAAGTTATGCATATTTTATAGACTATGCTCAAGTGCTGTTCTTATGACTAAAATGTAGGCACACCCATTCAAGCCACCTAAAACCAGGCCTAAATACCTGCACCTAAGTTAGGCGCAGATCGGGTGTATTCTATAATAGTGTGCATAGTTTTTTGAAATGCCCACAATCCACCCATTCCAGTCCATGGCCAGGCCCCCTTTTAGACTGCGCGTATTAGAATTTACGTGCATCGCATTTATTGAATACGCTTAGAAAGTTGTGCATATTCTAATTAAAGCCAATTAGTACCACTAATTGCTTGTTAAGTACCAATTATCAGTGGTGATCGGCTTGTTAATCAAGTTGTGCACACAATTTGGCTATGCAGCCATGTTAGTGTGGAAAACTTAAGGTGCCATATATAGAATTTGGGGGTAAGTGATTTGTATGCTAAAGTTATAGAATATGAGGCCTCTATTCGTGGTCGGTGCTAAAACTCGATATTCAATGCCGGGCCATTTCTGGTGACTGGCATTGAATATTCAGTTTACTTTTGACCAGTTTGACTTTGACCAGCCAAACTGATATTCAGCACTAATTGGTCAAAGTCAAACCGGCCAAAGGTAGGACTGCCTTTCATACAAATATGGCCGCTAAAGATAAGTGGCACCAAAAATCGGTGGATAACTGGTTATATTGACCATTATAATCAGATAGACGCTGTTTGGCAATACTCAGTCGGACATGACTGGGCATGTCCCACTGAATATCGGCAGATAGCCGGCTATGTGGCATTTAACCGGCCAGGTGCCAATCCTTGCTGGTTAAATGTTTTTGAATATCAGGGGGTATGTTTCCCTGCTATGGAACACTGTATCATACCAGCAGAGCATACTTGATCAGTCCCAGACACCATGAAGGAACAGGCACCTTTACGGCCACCACTGCAGTGACATCACAGGGGACTTGAGTTTCTTTAATACCAAGCCCCTGCTGCAGAACGCAACCCATAGACTGTGCCTGTGGGTGGGTAACCAAAGGGGCTAGCCACACCCCTTTGGAACCCTATCTGAGCCCAAAGGAGCAGGAGATTCCCTTTCTTTCCCATATTGACTGAAGATAAAGTTCAAAGTTCAGGTGGAGGAAATCAGCAGTGCCATCTACAAGCAGTCCACACACATATGTGCATTAATGCCAAAATTCCATCTAAGCGCTGTTCTGTAAGTGCCCACTTAACTTACATAGTGGTTATGTACAAGGGGGGCCTATGCACGGGCGGGGACATAGGTAGGACTCCTCCTTAAGCGCTTAACTTACAGAATGCTATAAGTGGCAGACACTTCTCCAACACTTAAGGGCCCTTTTACTAAGCAGTGGTAAAAAGCGGCCTGCGGTAGTGTAGGCGTGTGTATTGGGCGTACACCAGGCCAGTTTTTACCGCATCTACAAAAGAGGGCTTTTTTTAATGGGACGGGGAAAGGGCCTGCAGTAAAAATGAAACCAGCAAGCACCCAAAACCAGCCTGAACCCTTAATGCTACCCATTGATCTAGCAGTAAAGGCTCACGCTCTACATGCATGTCAACCGGTCAGCGCACACCAAGTGCTGATTACCGCCAGAACTGGGGCGCATAGGAGGAAATAAATAAATAAATAATTCATCCACACATTATAGGTGCGTACCAAGTCTGAAATTACTGCCAGGAGGGCATGCTGGTCTGGCTGTACTCTCATTTGGGTACGTGCTGCATGCGAGTAGAGTCTACCGTGGCTTAGTAAAAGGACCCCTTAGGCTCTAACAATTACAGCAGCTCTATGGCCAACATAAGTGCTCATACTTGTTAGGTGCTTATATACCCAGTTCATCTAGTATTCTATAAAGGAATCTAGGCACCTCTGTTCCTTAATAAAATAGGACTAGCCGTTAAGCCCGTTAAAACGGGCGAGATTTGTGTTTTGCAAAATGTAATAATTCTCACCTCCATCCATCCATGTCCAGCAAACCTCCTCTCTCCCCTCCCCAGCCCTCCTGTATCCCCTGGCCTCTCCCCATCCACCAACCATCCTCTCTCCCCTGCCCTCCCCCCATATCCAGCAACCCTTCTCTTTCCCTTGGCCCCCCCGTCCACCAACCCTGCTCTCTCCCATGCCCTCCCCCCCGTCCACCAACCCTGCTCTCTCCAATGCCCTCTCCCCATGTCCAGCAACCCTCCTCTCTCCCCTGCCCTCCCCCCATGTCCAGCAACCCTCCTATCTCCCCTGCCCTGCCCTCGCCTCCCCTCCATCGATCCATGTCCAGCAACCCTGCTCTCTCCCCTGCCCTCCACCCCATGTCCAGCAGCCCTCCTGTCTCCCCTGGCCTCACCCCGTCCACCGACCCTTCTCTCTCCCCTGCCCTCCCCCCATATCCAGCAACGCTCCTCTTCCTCTTGGCCTCCCTCCCCTGTTCTCTCTCCCCTGCCCTCCCCCATGTCCAGCAACCCTCCTCTCTCCCCCCCTGCCCTCCCCCCATGTCCAGCTACCCTCCTCGCCGCTGCTCCCTCCCCCCTCCATGCCGGGGCCCCTGCACTGACATGAGAGCGCCTCTCACCTCCATGTGAAAGCGCTGCAGGCAGCAGCGCTTTGACACGGAGGTGAGAGACACTGCCATGTCAGTGCAGGGGACCCGATATGGAGGGGGACGGGAGCGGCAGCGACGACGACATCGGGTTTGGGGAGGTGGAGGTTGGTGCGCCGGCGATGTTGCTTCGTCTCCAGGCTCCAGCGGCAGAGAGGGAAGTCTCTACTGTGCATTTGCGGGTGAGTCGGTCACTTGTCATTTATATGTTTGATCCTACCAGGTGCCCTCCCACTGCCTAACTGAGGTGCCATTATAGAACTGCCAGTTCTATTACACTGTGCCTATGTATCACCTACTTTCCTTTATCGAATTCTAGTAGAACAAGTACTCATGCCAGCCATAGAGCTGGTGCAAATGATCACACCAAAATTAGTGAACCGTGTGCAAAGTATAGTAAGTATTTTATCATTTACGCTAGGGCTGCATTTCCATTAAAATTTGTAATCACAATTAATTGTGTGATTAAAGGTATGTTTTCCTCCCCCCTGCCCCCAAGCAGCTCCTTGTGACTCCATGCAAGTCACTTAACCCTCCATTGCCCAGAGTCACAAGGAGCTGCAGTTCTAATTGTGCAATTAATCATGATTATACATTTTAATTGAAATGCAGCCCTAAGTTTAATAATAAAAAGTAATGATAAGATAAGAAATACTAATCAAAAAATTACAAATTAAAGAATCTAAAACAGCAGCTATAAACAGCTTTACAGTTTTCACAGCCTACTTCAGAAAAGTAAGCCTAAATTACACCTGTAAGTGTGTTCCCCACCCACACCCTACCCAAAGTCCACCCTTGCGCATGCCATTCTTCAAACTGTACATTAGAATTCACACTTAGGCACCACCACACCTAGACACTTCTTTATAGAATAATAGAGTTTTGGAATTTAAGTGCATAGGGGGAGATTCTATATATGGCGCCTAAAATATCCACGCAGAAAACATTTCTGACTAAGCATATTCTTTAAGTAGTGCCTAGATTTAGGTGTGGTATATACAGTATGCTTATTCGATATCCCAGCACCTCAAACTACACACCTCTGTTTACACCAATGAAAAATATGGTGTAAATCCCGGCGTGTAGAGGGCCATATTATATAACTATGTGCATACATTTCAGAACACCCATGAAATGCCCATTTCCCCACCTATAACCATTCCCCTTTTTGCCTGCTCACATTGGAAGTTAGGCACACTGCATTATAGAATACGCTTAGCAAGTTGTACACCTAAATTCTAATTAGTGCCAATTAGTGCTCATTATTGCTTGTTAAGTGTTGTAATCAACACTAATTAGCTTGTTAAGCCAATTAAGTTGCACATGTTGTTATAGAATACGCCTGGATTTCGGTGCAGATCTCGTCTCTAGGTGTGCTATATAGAATCCGAGGGATAATTCCGGCAGCTCTTGTCATCCAGCAAGTTAGGCTGACAATGGTGCCCCACTTTGAGAAGGGATCCTTGAGTCACCTGGATATGCTGTCTAGGGAGGGAGAGAGAGAGGAGAGGCAGGGGCAGGGCTTTTTTTGAGGGGGTACTTGGGGATACTGAGTACTGGCACCTTTCCCATTGTCTGCTAAATTTGACCCATGGACCCCAAGTTTTAATGAAAGAGCTCAGGCTCTACACACCAATTCTGCCTTGTCATAGATTCTGTGACTGGTTGCAGGGGGTCTGGCTATTGTGGGTGGGTCCCTTAGTGATCACCCCATCCCTGAAGAGTGGCCTAGCATTTGAATACTGGCACCCTTTTTTACTAGAAAAAATGCATTGGGCAGGGGAAACACCATGGGAAGAGAGACCAATAAAAGTCTAGTTCCCACAAAAGTACCACAGCAAGTATAGTACAAATTAGAGATAATCACTGTTTGCATTTACCAGTTTCATCCCAGTCTCTTTTTTTGCTTTGAATCATCGACTTTCAAATATCATCCCAGACCTTTCATGTAACTTAAAATAATCCCAAAACACCACCACAAAGAAGCTATTTGGCTTTATGTGTTTTGTGGTGGCATTTCGGTTTATTTTGGGTTGTGTGAAGTTGTTCTTATTTGGAAGTCTTTAGAAGTTGATGGTTAAAAGCAAAGAGGAGACTGTGATAAAACTAGTCAGTGCAAACATAGTGATTTTCATGTATCTCTGTGCTTTGCTGTGGTACTTTTGTAGACAAAAAAAAAAATCTCCCAATCAGATACAAAGAAAGTGTCCAAATTTATTAAATACTCATCCACAAAATTGTAGATAGAAAAAAAATGCAAGAATATGCAGCATTTCTTCCATATCACTAAACATTATTCAGTTGAAAATAAAGCGCCTGTGATGTAGATGAATTTATCAGCATCAACAGAAAATGTGTGCTGAATGGGACCCGTTTTGCCAGCAAACACAGCTTCATCAGGGTCTTAAGCAGTCCAGACAACCAATTTTGCGGTTGCGGTGTGTATGGTGAAGACGCTAATAAATTCATCTACATCACAGGCACTTTAAAAACTGATTTTGAACTGAATAATGTTTAGTGATATGGAAGAAATGCTGCATTTTTCTATCTACAATTTTGTGGATGAGTATTTAATAAATTTGGACACTTTCTTTGTATTTGATTGGGAGATTGTTTTTTTTTGTCTACTGAGATTTGTGGTGGTCTCCTAATTTTCCTGATACTTTTGTGTAAGTTAGGTTTTCATTTATTTATTTGGATTTTGCTCACACCTTTTTTAGTAGTAGCTCAAGGTGAGTTACATTCTGGATATTTCTCTGTCCCAGGTGGGCTCACAATCTAAGTTTGTACCTGAGGCAATGGAGGGTTAAGTGACTTCCCCAAGATCACAAGGAGCAGTGGTGGGATTTGAACTGGCCGCCTCTGGATTGCAAGACTGGTGCTTTAACCACTAGGCCACTCCTCGGTCTCTCTGCCTCTCTTTTCTCCCTCTCTAGACAGCATGTCCAGGATACTCAAGGAATCTTTGCCTGTAAGAGTGGAGCACCATTCCCAGCCCAACTTGCTGGCTTGGAGGAGCTCCTAGAGTCACAGTCAACTAGTCCTCCTCTAGTCTACCCAGCCCAGAGTGCAGTGCATTCAAAAACCCTAATGTCCTCAGTGGTGCTGAGAATAGAAACTTGTTTTAGTGCTAAGAAGGTATTCCTAGAAGATCAATACATTGTACTAAGACCCACTGATATTTTCACTGGGTCCTAAAAAAAGATCTAGTGTATCATCATTTAATATAGTAGAATTTATAAAATTTCCCATGGGACATTCATCTACAATCATCATTTAATATAGTAGAATTTATAAAACATTCCCATAGGACATTCATCTACAGTAGATGAATGTCCCATGTAATGGGCTGGGGGTATCACTAGATCCTATGTTAACTTTTGAGAGTCAGGTCAATGCTTTATTAAAAAAAAATGTTTTGGAAATTACAACAGTTGAGAAGAATTAAAATGTATATTTCCATACATCAGTTTGGTTTAGTAGTTCAAGCATTAGTCCTGAGTCAGCTTGATTACTGTAATTTGTTATATATAGGCTGCTCTAGCTTAGTGTTCCATCGCATGCAAACACTACAGAATATGGCCGTAAGGATGATTTGCCAGGCATTAAAATATGATAGTGTGACTTTTATTAAGGCAACTACATTGGCTCCCTATGGAAACTAGATCAATCTTCAAATTATGTGTTTGGGTATTTAACATCTTATATGGGCTATTTCCTATATCATTAAGGTCTATATTATTTTTTCCTCCTTTTAGAAAGGGTCTTCTTGTGGAGAGCAGATTACAAATAAATTTTTCTTTGATGATGCAGGTGAAATAAAAACGTGCACATACTTTGTCTATTTCATACCAGTCAGTCAGTATTTTGAAATCTCTATGAAATGGAGTCAGGCTGGAGATAGATTATGTAAAGTTTAGGAAGAAACTGAAAGCCTACTTATTTACTGGGTGATTGATTTTGGTAATTTTTTTAAATAGTTTTAGTTGTGTGCATTTTGTAACTTCACAGTCTGATTGGTTCGCTTTTATTGTAATCCGCATTGAACCAGGTGGTAATTAGCGGAATATAAACACAATTTTAAATTGTAATGACAGTAAGATGTACTTTGCAACTTATATTCCACCCTTCTAATCCACCAAAGGACAGCTTCCAACAATCCAAAACACAACAGTAGCAACATATATATTGAATCATATATACTGTAGACTCAGCATAATGCAGGATCACTTATAATGTGGCCAAAGGTTGTACCCAGATTTTTTTTGTTATTACATTTTACACTGTAGACCCGATATAATGTGGGTCCGCATTATAATGCGGTCTAATGTTTTGGTCCCCAACATCCTCATTACAGGGGGTCTACAGTGTAATAGGGATGGACTGTCATTTGCAATGGTGTGTCAACAACGTATCCTATAATTCTTAAATACAAAATGAAGAGACTAGTTTTCTATAATGAACACAATTAATAATCAAAAAAATATATATAAATATAAATGTGTGATAGGTGCTCAGTGATCACCAGTGATCACAGCTGATATAGCTATACAGTACTATTAAGGTTATTAACCCCTCATTCAATCATTGCACCAATCGTGATTTCTATATTATAAGATGTTAAAGTGAAGTGTACTTTTCTGATTGAGAGGTTACATTTCTTTTCAGCTGAAGTAGACAGCTGATGAAGCAACCACCGGAACTCTTGAGAATCAATAATCAAAGAGTCTTGCATGTGTTGAAAGTGCCTCCTCCATGTGCGAAATCCCTAAAAAAAATCCTCTTAATTAATAATAAATGGGCTGCTGCGTCATAGCATGTCGTTACCAAACAAAAGCAAACTGAGAAAACACGATCTTTTATGTTTTGTCATGCACCGGTAATAGAGGGCGCTCTGTGGATAGTGTAGACTCTTTCCCGATAATGGAACCCCATGCATATACGAACCATTGTATATGCATAGTTCTGATATAATGCGGCTTCTTTCCACCTAGAGCACATTATTTCTAAAAAGTGTGCACTGTTATCAGAAAATGACAAAACAACAAAATGGCCGGAAAAACTAGAATAAAATGAAAATTCCTCTAAATGACATAGGCAGGGGGGCCAAGACAATATGCCGCCTGAGGCGAGGAATGAGCTGCCACCCTGACTCTTCCTGTGGCATCTCCCCCCCCCCCCCCCCACCACCACAATCTGACATCTCCCTCCTTCCATTCCTTCTCCAACCCCCTTCCTCGAATGTACCTTTTTTTTTTTTTTTTTTAAAGGCGGTGGAGACAGCAGCAGCGATTCCCATAGGCTGTCCTGCTGCTGGTCCCCTTCTCTCTACTGCGGCCTGTCTGTCTGAAGTAACTTCCTGTTTCCTTGGAGGCAGGCCGTAGTAGAGAGAAGAGGCTGGGACCGGCAGCAGGGCAGTCTATGTGTATCACTGCTGCCACCATCGCCACCATCTTTTAAAAAAACAAACAAACAAAAAAGTAAGTTTGAGGAAGAGGATTGGGGAAGGAATGGAATGGGGGTGGGGGGGGGGAGATGCCACCTCAGAAGACTGCTGCCTGAGGCCCCCGCCTCAGATGGCCTAATGGTAGGGCCACCACTGGACATGGGAAATGACATGAAACAAACATTTTCTGGCTGCCCAACCTGTATTCCCTTAGCCCATAATCAATAAAATTGATATACCTATACTACTGCTTGTGCAGGAGGCCAGTTGCATTGCATTCCAGAGACCCTCTCTCATATCTTGCCATTGTAAATAGCACAGACAATATAATAAATTAAGCTATCTAACTTTTCTATTTACAATCTTATGACAGTGTCGTTATTAGCTACATACAGTCTTTCGTTCCATGGAGGTACTGTATAGCTATTTCCTGGGAATGTTGGATTACATCCCCAACCTGATTAGTGACTGGTAACAAAATGCTGGCAATGCCCAGGCTTTTCAACACTTCATGTCCATATTCACAGTCAGGCAGCAACTGTTTTCCTGCTTTGCGGTGCAATTGGTGAAGATTTGTGCAGCTGTCCAGACGATGACAAGCTAAACTACTTGTTCTGGCTCTGTGCTCCAGCGGCATATGGTGCTTCTTCAGCAGTCATAAGACTGATGTGATTGGAATAAAAGCGAACAAGCTGCAAAACACTTTCACTCCTTTGAATGACATTGTCCCTTTGCTGTGGATATTACAAGGTGAATTTTCTCTAGAGCTTCCCCCCCACCAAAAAGAAGAAAACAGAAGCAAAGAAGTTTGTGCTTTGTGACTAGGCTGAAGGCAACATTTTAACCGGGAAAGCTCCTGACTGATTTCAGGATCCTAAGGACAGATGAAAGGCAAACATTTCTCAGAAGGAATAAATGTAAGGAGAGGGTATGCACGCTAAGGTGCTTATTTTAGAAGTGCTGTTTGCATTTTAGATGTGCATAAACTGGCATTTAGGTGTTTCTTTTGAATAAACGTCTAAATCCCAATTTTATCAAGTTGGAATATGTAACGTAGTAAATGTCAGCAGATAAAGACCTGTATGGTCCATCCAGACTGCACAACAAGGCGGCTAGAGTTGTATCTGGCACTCTGCACAGTTAACATCTCTTCAAGACCAAATACTGGCATACTTAATCTCTACCTCTCCCTACCAATTTTGGGGCACAGACTGTAGAAGTCTGTCTGGCACCGGTCCTACTTCCCAGCTACTGGAGCTGCCGTTGAAGACTACTCCAGCCTTAATTTTCATCTGTCTTTTCCATTTATGGGACCCAGACCATAGAAGTCTGCCTGGCATTGGTCCTACTTCCCAATCTTTGGAGCTGCTGTCAAAGCTTACTTCAACTATGAGGTTATTTAAGTTTTTGCTTTAATTGGATTCCATCCTTTTTCTACATAGAAATTCTCTGTATTTATTCCACACGTTCTTGAATTCTATCATTGTTTTTGTCTTCACGGCTTCCCCCAGGAGGGCATTCCAGGCATCCTCCACCCTTTCTGTAAAAAAGTATTTCCTGATTTTGCTCTTAAGTCTTCCACCTTGCAACCCCAATTCATGACACCTAGTTCTGCTGCTTCCCCATCTCTGAAAAAGATTTGTTTGCATATTAATACCTTTTAAGTATTTAAGTATTTAAATGACTGTATCATACCCCCCCCCCCCCCCATTCTTCCTTTCCTCTAGTATATACATATTCGGGTTTTCAAGTCTCTTCTCATATGTCTTTTGGCACAATCCCTCTATCATTTTTGTTGCCTTCCTCTGAACTGCTTCATCTTTTGACGTCCTTAGTGAGATATGGCCTCCAAAATTTAACACAATAGTCCAAATGGGGCCTCATACATCTAAAACTCAAAAATATGCATATGGCAATGGGAGTGGTCTGGGTATGTTTTGGGAGAGACTAGATCAGGCCTAAAAAATAAATGTGCATTCTCTGTTTTAGAAGGGGAATGCACTTCTTTGTCCAAAAAGTCCAACATCAGGATTTGCACCTGCTCCCTAGGACTTCTAGGTTTTCTGAGGTCTCATACTAAGCAGTGCTGCACTGGAGGGATTAGGGGAGGTCATCCCCTTAATCCCAAATACAAATCAACTTATGCATCGAGTTTTTCCTACATAAGCACACAACTATGGAACGCACTACCAAAAGCCGTGAAAAAAACGTATGACCACCTAAACTTCCGGAAATCACTAAAAACTAACCTGTTCAAAAAGGCATACCCTACCGACCCAACTTAAATGCCTGAACCCTGCAACACAACGAAACCACAGCTCGTAATGGACATAAAATAACTCTTCCTCTCCACGATTCCCTAATGTGTCTGTTACACATGAACCTAATTCTACCACAATATCACTTTGTATTTGTTCATACCGGAACTGGCGAATGCCTTTACGGTACTGTGTAAGCCACATTGAGCCTGCAAATAGGTGGGAAAATGTGGGATACAAATGTAACAAATAACAAAGTGGTTGATGTCCCCCTACCCCTTCCAGAAGCGAAACTGGCAAGAGATGCCGGGTTTAGCTTCTAAAATGGTTAACAGAGACATGTATATTTCAGTACATAGAAGCAAAAGGATGATGGGAAATGGACCATGGACTCCAGAAATGAGGAAAGCAAACTTGATGCTTTAAGAAGGTTTATTGATCAAAGACTCGACATGTTACTGTGTTTTGGCCTAAGACCTGCTTCAGCAGTCTTTTGATAATAAATAGATTACAAAATCTCCAATATCGTGTCTTTTCAATCTTGTAACACAGAGGGTGGGTCTTGAAAAAGACCTTTGTAATAATGTTGCACCTGTACGTCAGGTTGCAGCTGTTTGGAAAAGCCAGCTCTGCAGCCTGTGTGTCAAACTACAGCTGCTTGAGAAAGGCAGCTCACTGCTTGGGAGCTTTATTCTTTGTGCTATACTGAACTAACCAGACAGGGAAAACATTTGGACTGTTCCTGCTAATTTCATGTTAAGCCCCTGTGGCAGCCCTTCAGAGGCGAAACATGGCCATGTTGAGTGGTTAGAGGAAAGTTATATGCTGATTTTATGTATCTGCGATGAATAAATTTTGTTTTATTTTACCATGTGGGTCTGCTTTTCTTTCCTGCTAAATTTTATGGTGTGTAACTCAAAAGGAGGTGTGGCCATGGGAAGGGAATGGGCAGGTCAAGGGCATTCCCAGAAATTAGATGCAGTGTTATAGAATAGGGTCATTTATGGGCTCAACTGCCATTTGTTGCGTACAAGTATTTACACCAGATTTCAGTAGGCATAAGTACGGTTCCCAAAGTTAGGCATGAGATGCATGCTAAACCAGTATTTTATAAAAAGTGCTTTATTCAGCATTCCCTGTGCAAATACCAGTTTAGTGTGGACCTTCCCAGTGCTTAATGTTCTGCCCCCATATTCATGAAGGCAGGGTATATTGTGATATATATTTAATGAGTATTATTTGTATTTAATTGCATTTTTTGAGTAATAGATAGCACTGTGTATTAGGACTGCTTTTCCTATAGTTTGCAGTATCCTGTGATTGACTCCTTGTAACCTTTCCCTATTGGCTCATTGGTCTGAGCTAGGTCGAGCTCTCTCTCTCTGCCTCTGTGGGCTGTATGATAGAGCCCAGTCTTGCTAGCATTCTTTTGTGATCAGCAGCTAGTCTAGGGGCTGATCCCTCCTTAATCTATTGTAATTCCATCAAGATTTTTCACCATCTCCCCAAATCATTCCCCTTACCCTGAGTTTCTCCCCCATATTTCCTTTGAGAGTTACAGCTTTTCCTCTCAGCTGGACTGAGGTTGTGGCTATCTCCTTGCCTCTGGGTGGCTAGATACAGACTCTATGTGCAGAAGGCAACAATTCTATCTAAGCAACTGAGCTGTAAGTTTGATTTTGTTTATTATGAGTGCTACAATAAAGAAGGTTTGCTTAAGAATTGAGAGTCTACTGGTAAAGCTTCTACTTGGAGATGGTTTAAGTTACACTATACTTTGCCTAGAACAGTACAGTTAATTTTAGGCAGCATTTGTAAAATTTCCCCATACAGTATACAAACAGAATATACAATGACATTTTCATAATATCCCAAAAAGCACCTTTATACTTGAATTAAGAGTAGTGCTCCTTATAAAGCCTTACAGTCTTAAATTGGCTCTTTTGAACAGTTTTTAACGCACATTGTATTATTTGCAGTCAGCTTCAGGTAACTCTTTGCAGTTAAAGCTATGGAAGTTCAAGGTCTCTTTGAAATAAGCTGCTGGGTGTATGTGGGAGGGGGGGTCTGTAAAGAAACATTCATATCATGGCTCTTGTCAGGTTGTCAGGTTTTACAAATCTGTGAATTCTGCTGCACAGTCCTTACTGGACTTGTGAGAAGGACACAAAATGAGAAAGAGAGATAGAAACCAGCATTACACAAACACACTATGTCAAGCCTACAAGTGAGAACAAAAAGCACCAAGGGCCTCCGGGGCTGGAATAACAAAGAGTTCTATATTAAAAGACTCAACACGGGCTGTGTTTCTGCAACAATGGCTACATCAGGGATCTGTTAAACAATCATACCAATCACAGATCCACATAAAAAGTACATATGCAAACAAGTCTAAGCAAAAAAGCAAACATTACACGCGCTCATAAAATGTACACCCATGCAGATATACAGTGGCATACTGAGGGTGGGGCGGTGGGGGCAGTCCGCCCCGGGTGCACGCTGCTGGAGGGGTGCAGAGAGCAGCTGCGCGGCTGTAGGCTCCGCTGGTTCCCTGCTCTCTCTGTCCCGGAACAGGTTACTTCCTGTTCCTGGACAGAGAGAGCAGGGAACCAGCGGAACCGACAGCTGCGCAGCTGCTCCCAGCAGGCAAGAATGCACCGGGGGAGGGGGGACTTGTATGATACGCAGGGGGGGAGGTTGATGCACCGGGGGGGTGTCATGCTACACCCGGGGGGGAGGACGGACACCACTGCACCCGGTGGGGGGGGGGGTGCGCAGCGGCAATCCGCCCCAGGTGGCAGCCAAGGATCGCCACTGCAGATATATATGATTACAAAAATGGACTCAAATTAAAATTATTACACTACTACTACTACTACTTATCATGTCTTTATACTACTACTACCACTTACCATTTCTATAGTGGAGGAGTGGCCTAGTGGTTAGGGTGGTGGACTCTGGTCCTGGGGAACTGAGAAACTGAGTTTGATTCCCAGCACAGGCAGCTCCTTGTGACTCTGGGCAAGTCACTTAACCCTCCATTGCCCGCTGCATTGAGCCTGCCATGAGTGGGAAAGTGCAGGGTACAAATGTAACAAAAAATAAAATAGCGCTATTAAATGTACACAGCGCTGTGAGAAAGCATACAGTGTGACAGTACCCAACGATAAGCTAAAACTGTAAAATAGAATAAAACCTGTGATGGATCAAATGCCAAAGTGTTCTAGCCACATTATGGTGATTTTCATGCAGTTAAGAATCCCACGAATGCATAATAGCAAGAATCCTACCAATCTGATGAGAAAGGCTAGACAATCAAAAATCTCTGTGGAGTTAACGTATCCCATAAGTGTGATGTCAAAGGAAAGAAAACAATTCTTTATCACATGAACAACCAAGATTAAAAAAAAAAAAAAACATTGTTTGTCAGGTATTAAAATCTAAAGTCAAACTCTTCTTTTCCAAGTCTACAAGTGAGGCAGATGCATTGTGTTTTACGCAGAAGAGCAACAAACAAATGTCACTGGTAATCTGAACAAAGATTGTTGAATGCTAGAGGAAATTTAAGAATAAATTTTTTTCCATACAGACTGTTATGTGCAGGCAGTTATCATTTGTTTCAAATTCCACTGGATTTAATTTATAGCAGTGTCTTTTTTGTCACATTCTACTGCCTCTTTCACATAAATTCTGTTATCTAAGAAATGTAAGGCAGGCTACTGAACTTAGAAAAAGATAAAGCAAGCAATATACTGCAATCCCAGGGATGCTGGTTACTGTGTGAAATCCTGTGTCAGGAATGCTCTGCTTCCTGAGAGTGAAGATCACATGTTGATTGCACAACCCAGTAATGGTCAGGGGAGATTTACAACACACTGGCCAAAATACAGACTGTAGGAACCAGTTGTCCATTGGGCCCATAACTGGCCTGGCCCTTTTGACATTAGCCAGAGTTGTCAGATGGTCAATCCAGGCCCGGTGTAACCCCTGCCATGAGAAAACTGGACAGAGATTGGCTTTCCCTATGAGGTTGTCCTGTGGACTACAGGACGCCAAACAGTCACACAACACAGGTCAAGTTTATGGTCTATCAACCCTTTGAAATCAAATGGTTCTGGCAGAAGCATGGCCAGGTTGTGATGTCAGGGGGAGCAAACCTTTTGTAAAATAGGTATCAGTGTGAAGCTGAAGGGTTAATTCATATAGGCACAATTTTATTCAAAATCCATTTGGGGGAGTGGCTGCTCCCTTGGCACCCCACCTAGCTACACCTCTGGGTTCTGGTGAGGTTGATATTCAGAGGGTTTAGGCTCCTCCCTTTCTGAACCATGCAATTAAATTGACCTCTTTGCAAATTTACTAAAGGCTGAGTGCCTAAATTTATGTGTCTAGCTTCACTGAGTGATGAAAAAAAGCACAAAGGGTCTCCAAGAACAGGTTGGCGTGAAAGTGTGGCTTTATTAAAAGACCCGACACGGTCCGTGTTTTGTCAACCTGCCTGTATCAGGGGTCTTAATGGTAATTATCATCTGCAATGATCTGATAAGTCAGTAGAGAAAGCCAAACAGAATGCTTTTAGAAATACGACTATGTGTACACAAAACGATTTTGTGTGCAACATGCAATGTACGACAATAGCGGCTCACAGCAGCTTGTGCTGTCCCGCCCCCTTCTGATGCAACTTCCTGTTTTGGGAAGCGTGGGACGGTTCAGCGAGAAAGTCCTACAGGGGTGGAGGGGGGGGGTAGAACGCGGGAGATGCACACCCTGTTAAAAATTCCTGGCTAGGCCACTGGCCTTCCACTTTCCTTTATAGAATACTAGTGTGGTAGTACAAATATGCACATAATTTAAGTATGATCATGTACACCAGTCATAGAGCTGGTAGCACAGTAAATGATGGCAGATAAAGACCCGCACGGTCTATAAATGATTATTTCTAGATTGTGCTAACAAATAGTGTATAAAATTATAGTATTCTGTAATTTGCATGGGTAACTATATTCCTCACCCACTGTGCACATTTGGCAGCATTTTATAGTATAATAGCCAGAATATTGGTGTATATGTCAGTATTCATGTCATTTACATGTGTTCATAGCACCTAAATGTTGATACCCTTAACATAAAAACATAAGCATTGCCATACTGGGACAGACCTAAGGTCAAAGTCCAGCATCCTGTTTCCAACAGTAGCCAATCCAGGTTAAAAATACCTGGCAAGATCCCAAAACAGTACAATACATTTTATGCTGCTTAGAAATAAGCACTGAATTTTCCCCAAGGCCATGTTAATAACGGCTTATGGACTTTTTTTTAGGAAGTTATCCAAACTTTTTTAAACCCCACTAAGCTAACTGCTTTTACCACATTCTCTGGCAGTGAATTCCAGAATTTAATTACACGTTGAATTTTCTCCGATTTGTTTTAAATTTACGACTTTGTAGCTTCATCGTGTGCCCCCTAGTCCTAGTATTTTTGGAAAGAGTAAAAAAAGTGATTCATGTCTACCCATTCCACTCCACTCATTATTTTATAGACCTGTATCATATCTCCCCTCAGCCGTCTCTTCTCCAAGCTGAAGAGCCCTAGCCGCCTTAGCCTTTCCTCATAGGGAAGTTGTCCCATCCCCGTTACCATTTCATCATCCTTCTCTGTACCTTTTCTAATTCCACTATATCTTTTTTCAGATGCGGTGACCAGAATTGCACACAGTATTCAAGGTGCGGTTGCACCATGGAGCGATACAAAGGCATTATAGGATCCTTATTTTTGTTTTCCATTCATTTCCTAATAATTCCTAACATTCTATTTGCTTTCTTAGCCAACCCTACACACTGAGCAGAGGGTTTCAACGTATCATCATCGATAACACCTAGATCTCTTTCCTGGTCGGTGACTCCTAATGTGGAACATTGAATCGCATAGTTATAGTTCGGGTTCCTCTTTCCCATAAGCATTACTTTGCACTTGCTCAAATTAAATGTCATCTGCCATTTGGATTCCCAGTCTCTTAGGTCCTCTTGTAATTTTTCACAATCCTCTTGCGATTTAACAACTTTGAATAACTTTGTGTCGTCAGCAAACATTATTACCTCACTAGTTTTTCCCATCTTTAGATCATTTATAAATATGTCAAAAGCAGCAGTCCCAGCACAGACCCGTGGGGAACACCCCTCTCCATTGAGAATACTGACCATTTAATCCTATTCTCTGTTTTCTTTTAACCAGTTTTTAATTTACAATAGAACACTACCTCCTATCCCATGACTTTCCAATTTCCTCTGGAGTCTTTTATTTATAGAATTACCTCATAGACCTCCAAATTATCCTCCTGAATATAGGGCAAACAAATGGCAGGTTTATATTTAGAAGCAGAACTTTTAATCCTCTAAATTAGTTGAAGTTCAGCTGAAAATAGGGACAAATTTTGGCACCTTACTTTGCTTCCTAAATTTAGAAGAAGAAGGAATAACGTTCTGTGGTGATAGCATATTCATTTAAAAATTGATGGCATATAAGACAGGCCTTACACATGGAAGAAGCGTCATAAAATTATCTCCCGCAACATAACAACACAAGCATGGAAGATATTTCAGAGAAAGATGCAATAATAGATCAATAGGAAACATTCCCAAATGCCAAGAACGTACTGGAGGTCCATAACCACCCAAGATAAAATGGCTTCCATTGTTTTGAGTGCTGGCCAAATACTGAATACCCTTAAATGAGACTGGTTAATATACAGATTAAATCTTTTCAGGACCAAAAACTAGGCCCTAATGTACCCACCAAACAACGTCTCAGATTTTTGGGAACTGGCACTGCAGCCAATGGTTTCATTGCCACATGACAACAAGAAATAACCCCAAGTCAGCAGAAAGAGCAACACGTTACTCAGAAAACTCAATTACAATGTCCTACTTCTCTGTACCAGCAATGCGAATACAGGTCAGGTAGGCTTGATGCATCGATGTCGTCTTCATGGAGACGAGGGTATTAATTAACTGTGCGTGTAACAGGAAAGTAAACAAATAGGTTTGGGGTATTTATTCTGACACCAGCTGTAACATGTAAGTGTTGGTCTGGAATAGGGAACCTCAGTATAATGAGCAGATGTAGCAGTAATGCTGAATTTCCATCTGGAGCTATAGGGATTTTGGAGGAAAGCTTTGGCTAGTTAGCTATACATTGGCTGCCTGTAAGGTCCATATCCATTTTAAGTTATGTGTGCTGGTTTTCAATATTTTGTATGGTAATTCTCCAGTATATATATTGGCTTTAATTGGTTTTCTGAATGTTGCTAGGAGAGGGTTTTTCAAAACCCATTTCTGCTTCAATATCCTAATGTTAAGAATGTTCGTTTGAAACAGTTATTTTTTTCTACTTTTGCTTTTATAGCTGCTGATATATGGAAATTGTTACCAGTCCAAATAAGGATGTTGACTGGTTATCACATATATAGGAAACTTTTAAAAACTTTTCTGTTTAAGAAATTTTTTGTATGACTATGAGCTTAGGTACCATTTGTATGTTACTGTAATACTCCATGATATGTATTGGAGCTCTTAAACTTGTAATCCGCATAGAACTTAGTGGTGGTTGCAGACTATAAGAATAAATGTAATGTAATATATCACATGGGTTCTAGGCCAGTTCCCACCTGAACAGTTTCCACCAGACAGTTCCCACACATCAATTCCCATCTGGACAATTCCCACTGAACCAATTCCCACCACACCAGGGAGAACAATTCGTACCCATAATCCAAAAAAATACAAAACACAGTAGGATAAGTAATCCCCTTCCCTTTCCTCTTCCAGATCGTTTGGGGGGGGGGGCAATACCTCCTCACCCCCCTCCACATACACACACAATATCTTTTATACATCCTTTTCCCCTTCCAGACATGCTGTTCATGTGGGGGGGGGGGGGCAATACCCCCTCATACCCCCAAACTAGGTTTCAACCTAATTAATGTTTAGTCTGGGATCTAAACGTCATAAATAAATAAACTGATAAATACAAACTGCAGTTCATGCCCCCCCCCCCCCCCCCCCATACCACACCAAACTAGGTTTCAACCTAATTCAGCCCCTCAGAATGACACACTGATTACAATTTATAACAAACTACCAGGATTTATGGGACCCGATACAAGAAGGAAGCTATGGTTGGTTAAAAAAAAAAAGGCTAGGGAGGGTGGGAAATGACCGGGGGGGGGGGGGAGCCCTTGGCTTGGTGGGAATTGTCCCCCTTAAGTGGGAATTGTCCTGGGGGAAATGTCCTAGGTGGGAATAGTCTCGGGGAGGGGGGAATTGGTGGGTGGGAACTCGCCTGATATCATTGCATGAGGCTTATCGATTACTAGGACGAGTTAGATACACTATCTTAGACTATTATAGATTTGCACATAATAGGTTCTTTTATGTAGGGCTGTCCTGGTATTTCTACTAGGCAGTGTGTCCCTGTAGAAGAGTCATCCTAGGTGAAGTAGACTAAACGAATGTACCATCCTGCCTGTGGGAGGTTGCTGAAGTAGCCTATTTCAGAGTCAACAACAGCAAGTGACCTCCAGGGCTTTTGAGCTGGTCTTGGTAGGAACCTATCAGTTGCAAAACAGAGTTTGATTTTGAAACAGACATTTCTTTAGTGATCGTATCACTGGCTGAATAATTTGTCTCCAAAACTTCATTCAAAGCAACAAAAAATGTGTCTACCCTTCCTATCCTAAGAAAGGAGATAAAATTTGCAGTTGTCTCCCAATCTGAGAGACCCACCTACCTTTGAGGTTATATGAGAGAGAGTTGGATAACTATCCTGGTACCCTGTGTGAGAGGAGAAAATGGGAAGAACTAGCACCGAACTGTTCACCCAGAGAAAGGGGAAGATGTCTACCTCATGCAAGTGAGGAGATTAGAGAAAAAGTGCAAGAGAGAGCCCAGGATCCTAGGTATTATGGACGGAGACTTCACAAAGGAGTAGGCATTGCCCATTCATACAAGCTAGGGATAGGCCTAAGGACCAGAGAGGAACAGTGTGGCCCAGAGAAGAAATCAGAGGACCACAGACATAGATATTGGATTCAGTTTATATTGAACACCATCAAAATAATAATATGAGTTACTGGAAAAGAGAGGGTCATGAGTGCATTTTTTTAAAGTTGTGATGAGCAAGGAGGTAGGTCTCAGGAAACTGAGCTGTTTCACAAAGGTTTGGGGCCTATTCTGCCTCAGGACAGGTGCAGAGCCCATTGGACAGGGGAAAAACCAGCTCGTCCTTGGAAAGGGAGCTGGCCCATACCTGCAGTTCCTTCTCGGAAAAGCAGGAGTCAGTCCTCAGGGACAAGCCAGTTCTTAGACCAAACCCAGTATTCCTGGCTGGCTAAACAGTATGTGATGGAATCAAAGAGAGTCCGAGAAGGATGGGGCCAGCTTTGTCTTTCAGGGAAGACGGTGACCCAGGGAGCAAGCTGGTACACATGGAGTTTATGGAGGAAGGAGAGCAGCTTCCAGTTGAGGAGGAGATGAAAATTCCCACAGAGTGAAATCAACCCGCAAATAGCAGTTGAGACTCATGAGAACTATTCCTAAAACACATACAGGGCCCATGGGTGGAATCAGGTCAGTAAAACACCTGTTAAGTGGGAGGTGCAGCTGAGGATTCAGCTTTAGAAGCTGAATCCTAGTGTGTTACAAATTACAGTGAGCACATGAACTGATATGAAATTCAGGGTGAGAGACACTGTGGGAAGGGATTTTTAAACGCTTCCTTGCTTTATGTGACCCTTGGGTGCTGGATCGTAGTAGGCAGGTGTGAATTTTTAACACTTGCTCAGGATTTCTGCCCAGAGCCCTGTGACCATGCAAAGACGCTGGGAGATTTTATATTTTTTTTCTTTTCTCCTTCTAAATTGGAATTGCTGAACTGCACCGGACATGGTGGGAGATGAGAAAAGAGCTGTGTGCCTGGGAAATATGTTCCTGACAGCGCTGCCAAAAGTTTATGCAAGAGAATAAGATTGCTGAGGGTATCCTTCAGCTCTGGAGGAGCAGGAGCAAATTGTGTTTTGTGCATTGAGGATTTTGAATTTACTGGCTGGATAGCTGAAAACACCGGACTGGATTGAGCTCCAGATTTTTGTTGTTGTTTTTTTCCTTTTTACCTTTTCCTATTCAGGAGTTAAGAAGCGGTCAGATCAGTTGACTCGAGTGGCACCATACCTATGCGCTACGCAACAAAGTTTACTGTCCAAAGCTGACCCAGACTCCACTGGTCGGATGCATCAGCCTTCCATGTTGATATTAATTCATCCACAGTAGTTCAAATCCAAAACCTCAGATTGTCTTTTGGGAACTAGAAGAGCATGATCTTAACACCCATCTCATCCTGGGCCCCTTTTACTAAGTCACGCTGAAAAATGGCCTGCGGTAGTGTAGACATGTGTTTTGGTCGTGCGCAGAATCATTTCTCAGCGCACCTGTAAAAAATGCCTTTTTTAATTTTTTGCTAAAAAATGGATATGCAGCAAAATGAAAATTGCTGCGCGTCCATTTTGAGTCTGAGACCTTACCACCAGTCATTGACCTAGCGGTAAGGTCTCGCGCAGTAACCGGGTGGTAATGGTCCACGTGCATAAAATGCCGATTACTGCCCAATTACCGCCCGTGCACCAAAAAATACAAATATTTTCCGGCGCGCATAAAAAATGAAATTACCGCATGGACCACGTGGTAGCCAGGCGGTAACTCGGAATTGCTGTGCGTTGGGGCATAGGTGCTTACGCAGCTTAGTAAAATGGCACCTCTGTCTCTAGATACCAACCTTTACAATAAAATTTATCTTGATCGATGATGGGAGCTCATATGCATTCTAGAATTAATTATGCAGAGAGCCACAATGCTGTGGGGTCTCATGCCTCCTTCAGTGCTTTGAATCCAGTAGCAGTGAGAGCCACCACTGGGAAAGTGCAGAACATTCAACTTGCACCAAAAATCCAGACTCTTTAGAGCCAGCCGGTCAAAGAACTTCTAAGGCAAATTATCTAGGAAAGTAGAACGATACTGTGACTGTCATGGCTAATAATCCTTTTTTACCCTGCTGCCGCATCCAAACACTAAGCAATCCAGTGGAGCACAGAAGCACTGCTGTGCCTAATTCAATCTTTAGGTCTTAAATCCTACATCTATGCAGATGATATTCAGATCTTAGGCATTGTGGATACCGATAAGTCGCAAGAGATCTCGGATTTTAACCATAAACTGAATATTATCGCAGACTGGCTTAACACCAGGGGCGACCCAAGGCAAGATGCCACTTGGGGCAGGGATGAGATGCCCCCTTCCAGGTTCACAGTCTGGCATCTCCCCCTTCCTTCCTCCACCCCCTTCCACGAGTTTACCTTCTTTTTCCATTTTTCAAAAGGCAGCAGTGACAGCATCAATTCCCATACACTGCCCTCCACCGGCACTGGCCTCTTCTCAACTGTGGCCCGCCTCTGAGGAAACAGGAAGTTATATCAGAGAGGCAGGACACAATAAAGAGAAGAGGCTGGTGCCGGTGTCAGGGCAGCATATGAGGATCGTTGCCACTGTCGCCTTTTGGAAAACAGAAAAAGAAGGTAAACTTGGGGAAGGGGATGGAGGAGGGAAGGGGGGGAGATGCCACTCTAGGTAGAGTGCCGCCTGAGGCCCCCACCTCAGCTGGCCTAATGGTAGGGCCACCACTGCTTAACACCCATAGATTGAAACTAAATCCTTAAAAATCCAAGGGTTTAATATTCTCTCATAAAGAAGACCCAGTGTTATCCACCCTAGTTATGATTTCCAACTCAAAGATATTATTCACAACCACATTAAAAATCCTCAGGAGTTATTTTGGACCAGCATTTAACTTTTCACCAACAGGCCATTGTTCAATACTGTTTTTACAAATTTAGAATACTTTTCTCCATCAGGAATCTATTTACCAAATCTGTGTTACAGGTTTTGATTCATGTATTATTAATAAGTCATTTAGACAATTGTAGTTCATTATGAATTGGTATATGCACTTCAGATTTGTGTTCAGAATATGGCTTTCAAATTCTGGGAAGTTTGACCATGTCACACCTTTACTTAGAGCTGAACATTGGCTTCCAATCACCCATACAGTTATCCATAAAATACTGTCAGTTGTTCAAAAGATACATTATTCTGGCAGTACTTTTTATCTATCTCATTTTATTGTCCCTTATCCTTCTAATATATCTTATATCCTCTCAATAAAGCATTCTCGTTATTCCATCTTTTCAGGGGCGTAGCCAGACACCCAATTTTGGGTGGGCCTGGGCCCAAGATGGGTGGGCAGAAGAACCCCGCCTCTTCCCACAGATGATGTGGTCTCTCCTCTCACCTGCATGCCATATGGTCTCTCAAATATCCTCCCTCTCCTGCATACCTTTTAAATAGCAGATTTTCACCGGCAACAGGCAGCAACTAATACACACAACTGATGTTGGCTCCATACCCTTCCCTCTGATGCAGCTTCCTGTTTCCGCCTAGGCAAGAATACATCAGAGCGAAGGCTATGGGGCCGGTGCGAGCAGTATGCATCAGATCTGCTATTTACAAGGTATGCAGGAGGGACAGTTGTTGGGAGTTTTCGGATGGTGGGGCTTGGGGATCCCTGCCAGCCACATTATAGTTATGCTGGTACTAGGTGGGCCTGAGCCCAAAATGGGTGGGCCTGGGCCCACCCAAGCCCACCCTTGGCTACGCCACTGCATCTTTTAGGATCATCTGCCTTGATACCGTATGTACACAGCTTTTTTCAGTGTTATGGGCCCACACGTTGGAATGCCTTGCCTCTGCATCTTAGATTAGAATCATCATTCCAAATAGTCAAAGAAAGTTTGAAGACATTCTTATTTAGAGATGCCTATGGTTCTGGGGACAACTAGCAGTTTTGGTTGGTTTCCCGGATATCCCTTGGGTTGGGCAGAAGCAGCATGCTCTGCTTTTAGCCGTTCTATTTTCTTACCTGTCAATGATAGATTTCTTTTCTTGCTCATTTTATATTGTTTTAATTACGTACACTATTCAGAATGTTTCATGCAATGAGCGCTATATCAAGTATTGATTAAACTTGGAAACTTAGAAGTACCTTTGCTCACTGTTGAATCATGGTCTGTCCAGCTTAAGAGATAGAGCTTTGTCTCCAAGGACAGCATTATTGGGGTTCAAACGGGGCAATTGCCTGGGACCCCATGCCACAGGAGACCCCACGCATGTCCAAAGCTGAAGAAGGCACACTTTGCTGGAAGACTTTTGGAGACCTGCCAAATTTCTGTCCTGGTCCCCAACATGTCTAACACTAACATAGTAGATGACGGCAGAAAAAGACCTGCATGGTCCATCCAGTCTGCCCAAGACAAACTCATATGTGTATACCTTACCTTGAATTTGTACCTGTCCCTTTCAGGGCACAGACCATACAAGTCTGCCCAGCAGTATTTCCCGCCTCCCAACCACCAGTCCCGCCTCCCATCACCGGCTCTGGCACAGACCGTATAAGTCTGCCCTCCCCTATCCTCGCCTCCCAACCACCACCCCCTCTTCCCCCCAACTGCTCCGCTGGCCCTGTTATCCACATTGTAGTTCAGAGGGGTTCTTGAACAGAGGCTGAGCAACTCCAAAGGGTGTGCCTCAAGCCCAGCCCTGCAAGCTTGCTCGTGAGAACACAGATTGGCCTTCAAGGTTGTTAGTACTACCAAAAAAGTACCAAGCCATGTGATAGCTAAGGATTGTAAGACATGCTGAGCATCCCCGTGAAGACACTAACCATGTTAAACCTGTAGAAATCTGTGCAACTATGTTTCAATCTATGTGATTTGAACACGAGTATCTGTGATCAGAGACCTATGGCTAATGTGATAAAACTGAAGTCACCAGTAGCCATCAAGCTACCCTCATCTGCAAACAAGCATACGAGCTAGACATAGAAGCTGGAACCTATACTTAGATTACTTCTATTAATACTTTATTTGAATATGTAACTATATTTTAAATTGCCTTCCCCCTCCCCCTTCCTGTACCTCTTATTTCTTTTTATAGTGTTTTATCGTAAACTGTTGAGGTGGTCACTGATCAGCAGTTTATCAAATGTGAATAAACCTTGAGCTTGAATCCTTAAAATTGTGCTGTACAGCGGCTGTAGAATGAGAGAGAGGGATAAGTACGTTGATGAAGCTGGAGAGATGCAAAGAAAATGAGTTGATGGGATGAGACAACAACTGACAGTGTAAGAAATAGAACATTCTATTTAGAACGCAACCTTTGTTCTCTGATTTTTTATAATGTTTCTGAATATTCTAGCACCCCTCAGTCTCTTGGATAGAAACCAGACAGGGTGGGAAAGAGGTCATTCTTCAGGTTCCCTCCTACACCTTCAATTTTTAGTACAGGAAAAACTCCAAACCTGTTATTACACTGTATGTAGAAATCTTTGGTTGCTACATCTCATATGCCTTTTAAATGGAATTTTCTCTTTTAATATAGTGTTTCAGTTACAAATATGCCTTTCCTGTTCCTCCTCTTTCCCACCCTGGAGTTTCTTTTCTTTTCTCATACCACTTTAAGAAGCAAGGGGTATGTTTAATAAGGTGCGTTAGCGTTTTTAATGCACTATTTTTTTGTCTTGCCATATTATATGACTAATATTAGCTTAAATATTAACTCCACATTCAATAATATCAACTGTAACATTTGTTGTATTTATTGAACTTTAACTCATTACATTTATGCACACCCGATAAAATCCTTCCTAAGATTTTTCCATAAACAAATTCCCCAAAACCAGCTGCAATAATGTCCAACGCTGTATGTTCACCTAAGGTTGATCTTATAGTTTTAGCGTAACAGCGTATTCCAACGCCGTATGTCCACCTGAAAATGATCTTGTAATCTCAACGCAACAGCGTATTCAACTTATGCTGCCAAATCGTTTGTCCATGCAGCAATAATAAACCATGTGAATGCGATGGTTTACAGTCGTGTACTCTGAATGCACTGCCACATCCATGTAATCCTATAATCTTTCACAGCAGCTGAGACAAAGTCCATCAAAGGCACAACTCTTAGCCGACTCCATCTGGGTGCTTTCACACGTTCCAGCAACAACTCAGCATCTCTCCTTGGTCTCAACACAGGCCGTGTTTCTTATAACTTCTTCAGGAGACCTTATATCAACAGCATACAAAATTGCACACAATCCCATACATTACCCCACATTAAATTTAAATCAATTTAAACAAACTACCTTAAGCAGCCTCATTAGAGCATCAGGTACACCCTGGCTTCCCCCAGCTTCCGCCGTGATATCATCATCGCACTAAATCATTTCTATGGGCGCATTAACATTTAACATGCATAAACCATGTATTTGCGTTAAAAATGCTAACGCGCCCATAGTGTCACTTAGTAAACATATCCAATTTAAACAGTATCGTTTCAACCTTAGTGGAGGGGGTTTGTCATTAATTAATCCTTATCAATACAGAAAGACTACTAAGTTACAGGGAACAATTTTGGATTTTCTCTTTGAAATCTATTAGCCCAGGTGGGCTAAATCGTGAAATTGAATGGATGTCAGTAATCTGAGGCTCTAGCATGATTGGAGGAATTGGGCGGGTCATCAGCCCGGGAGCATTGGATTGGTGCATTGACGTAGATCAGCTGTTGAGGCGTTGGCTTATCTAGAATATAAGTAGGGAAATGCCGCGGCCATTTTTAATAAAGAGAGCAACGGATATGCTTCCAGCTTATACAGAGGTAAAGGAGTATTTTGGATTCGTTGTTGATGAAATATTTACTAAACAAAGCATGTTAAATACTATGCATCTTTTTTGTTTTAAGAGACGTTCCTTGACACAGCGCTTTGTGCGAAACATGAATTCATGTCGGATTAAAAGAGGTCTCCAAGATGAATAACAAAGAAAGAAAAAAAGAACAACGAAAGCTCGTTTAAGCTAAGCACACTAGAAGCTATAAGACTGAATATTGAAAGTTAAAAAGTTGAAATTCATTAGCTGAAAGTGGAAAATTAAAATGGTGAAAAACATGGATCAATGACGAATACATGCCCACCATAATAAAATACCTGGCTTATATATATAGCCTGAATGGTGGTGACATTATTATCTGATGGATCCAATACTCAGAACCCTTTAAGTACTTTATAAAAGACATTGATAAGGAGTGATTGGAGCTGGGTGTTGATAAGGATTACTTAGTAAACATACTTAGTAAACCCTTATTTTATCATCCTCACTTTAATATTCCCTTATCTCTTGTTTGTCCTGTTTGTCCTAATTAGATTGTAAGCTCTGTCGAGCAGGGACTGTCTCTTCATGTTCAAGTGTACAGCGCTGCGTACGTCTAGTAGCGCTTTAGAAATGATAAGTAGTAGTAGTAGTAGGATTACTTAGTAAACATAGGCACAAGTGAGGCAGGTAGGCTAAAGTCAGCAAAAGGTGTCTGTTAGAGGTCCCTAAAATATGGGGGTTGTGGGGGATATGCCTGCAAGACAGGGCATTTTCTGTGATGCAAGCTTGTGACATTTCAGAAACAGGTTAAAACCTTTCTTTTTCCTGAGATGCTGTGTTAAATGCTTACTATATATCACTCAAGTGAGAAACTAAGTATCAGAAGACTCACAATCAAAGTCTCTCAAAGCACCTACAAACTGATTTTCTTCTCCCGCTCATACAACATTCACTAATGTCAATGTGAAGAAAAAAGACAGCAGCCATATAAGACATACATTTAATACAGCATCTCAGAACACTCAGCCATCATCTTTAAATGCTCACTGCCATGATATTATTTGTTTTGTAATTGTTTTTATGTGATTTTATATCTGTATTTTTGTTTGCCACCCTGGATAAGGGTGGGTTACAAGTAATAAATCCAATCCAATTTCTCTTCCACCTTAGGTATTTGTGGTTATAGCTTTTATTTATATATTGCATTTGTATCCCACATTTTCCCACCTCTTTGCAGGCTCAATGTGGCTTACAATACATCATGAATAGTGGAAATATATTATACGATAGACAATCAGTATTATGGAAGGATCTTGGGTAACATGATAATGAAAAAGCATGACATTAGTATAACAAGCAAATATAATAAGACAATACTGAATATATGTAGAGGAGATCACATTTGTTGATCTTTGTAGTATGCCTTGTTAAAGAGATGGGTCTTCAGTAGTTTGCGGAAGTTAGTTAGTGCGTAGATCGTTACTAAGTTGCACGGCAGCGCGTTCCAGAGTTGTGTACTCAGGTAGGAAAAGGTTGACGCATGCATTAGTTTGTATTTTAGACCTTTACAGTTAGGGAAGTGAAGGTTGAGGAATGTGCGGGATGATTTTTTAGCATTCCTGGGTGGTAAGTCTATCAGGTTTGATATGTAGGCAGGGGTATCTCCGTGAATGATTTTGTGGACTAGGGTACATATTTTGAATGTGATGCGTTCTTTAAGTGGGAGCCAGTGTAGCTTTTCTCATAGGGGTTTTGCACTTTCATATTTTGTTTTACCGAATGTGAGTCTAGCGGCAGTGTTCTGGTCTGTCTGAAGTGTCTTGATTATTGGCTCTTTGCAGCCAGCGTAGAGTGCGTTGCAGTAGTCTAGATGACTGAGTACCATTGATTGTACCAGGTTACGGAAGACATTCCTTGGGAAGAAAGGTCTTACTCTTTTTAATTTCCACTTTGAGTGGAACATCTTCTAGGTTGTGTTTTTCACTTTGTTATTAATGTCATTTTATTGTACTTTTTATCATTGTTTTAATTATTACTACTACTACTTATCATTTCTATAGCGCTCCTAGACGTACATAGCGCTGTACACTGGACATGAAGAGACAGTCCCCGCTCAACAGAGTTTACAATCTAATTAGGACAGACAAACAGGACAAGTGAGTAAGGGTTAGGAGTTAAAAGCAACATCAAAAAGGTGGGCTTTAGCCTAGATTTGAAGATGGCCAGAAATGATATTGATTTGGGAAGCGAGTATAGAAGATTAATATAGTATATTACAGTGTGAGGGGCTCACTAAATAGAGGTTCCAGTCCATTTGAGCTTATAAAGAACTGAATATTAACCTCAACAAGTTCTGGTGTTTTCTTTCCCTGGTGGGAGTAAAACCAGAAACAGAGGACTCAAGCAAATATTGTAGGCAGCTAATGGAAAACCTGGATTGGATTCATTTAGACCATACAACAGAACTCACAGGAAGTTGCTGGACTCATTTTTCCCGTGCGAGCATTGACAGGGTTACCTTCCACATGCTGCTAGATCTCTGAGATGCCTCTGATGCAATTGGGGAAGGGGACAGGGGATATACTGAAAGAGAGAGAGAGAGTTGAAAGGCAGCTAAGACCTGTTGTGTACTGGTTAACGACAGGCTCTCACAAAAAAAAACACCCTGTAGATATGTACGTAACTGTATTATACATTCTATTGGTACAAATGGTATGCACAGGCAGCCACCAGTTTACAAATAACATTAAACATATAATTTGCTTTCATTACTGTAAATTCCAAATGGCATACCTTTGCTGGCAACCAATAAATGGACTGCCACCACTCCCAACATCTTGCTCTGAGCAGCATGCTGAAACTTCTCACACATGCTGGAGAAGTCCCAGCCTGCAGTTCAGAGCTGGAAACAAGGAGCGGGGAGCAGCAGCAGTCTATTTACTTGGCTGGCAGGGCTCAGCATCCCCACCAGCAAAGTGAAAGAGAATTCAGCAGGGGCCCCAAGCCCACATTTTGGGAGCCAGTTGTTAAAGTAGCCATGGAGGGCCCTACTTTAACAACCGGCTCCCAAAATTCTTAAAAACTTAACAACCGGCTCTTGCAAGCCTGTGAGAGCCTGCTCCAGCACACCACTGCTGTTGGACATACTGGATGGACCATTCAGGTCTTTATCTGCCATCACTTACTATGTTACCATGTTGTTTTATTTCTCTCAAAACCTGAAGCAACACAGACACCTCTTCTGACCTCATAGCTGCGTGTCTCTGGGGAGACGCATAGTTTACTGGTAAGAGACCTTCACTCCCTTCCATTTAGGTTTGTATGCAAAGGATAAAAAGAAAAACAATCCACTGGGATTTGAATACAAGCCAGTGTTTGCTATGTTAGATACATAGAAATAAAGGTCAACAAATACATAGGTGAGACTTTTCACTTGAGCTAACAGTGCTTTTATGGCTAACTTGTGAGAGCTCCATTCCCTTCATTGGATCAGAGCAAAATGAAGTAAGAATTGTGTTGCCAGACTGTACAATTATAGATTAGATAATAGATTCTATTAAGAGCTGTAAAGTAAATGAATGAAAAAGAAATTGATGTGTATTAAGAAAAGAGAGGACGTTGTGTGAAGCAAAAACAGCAGAATATACTAGAGCTGTGCACATCCAAAAGAAAATGGTTCAGTTCATCCTCGTTTTACACAAATTTTTCCTGATTTGGAGTTTTTCATGTTCGATTCGCCTATTCATTCTTTGTGCATGAATTGTATGTGCACTAGAAATTTAAAAAATGGAGGTGGAGCCTAATAGTTAATCAGGGGGCTGAGAACAGGGATGCTAGGTTCAAATCCTACTGTGGTTTCTTCTGACCTTGGGCACGTCACTTAACCCTCCAGTGTCTTGGGTAGAAACTTGCCACCATTGCTCTCCAGAGAATGTGCCTGAATGTAATTTGCCTTGGGCTACAATTGGAAGAGTGTGAACCAAATCTAAATAAATTGTGCAACATGAATTCACAAGTATAGGTGCATACAAGTGATTGGCTTGCACTTCCTTGTTTTGTGGGCTCCTACAAACCAAACCAAATGTGCACTCACAAATGTGCACCCCTTGAGTATATAATTGCAGGAAGAGTGTCCTGGTGATAAGCCAGAAAGTCAGTGTCTCCAAGACCCTTTGAGGACAGTTCTGTAGCTGTGCACCTATATTTAGGCGCTTGCTTTCCCTTATAGAACAATAGCATAACTGGGTATATATGCACCTATGCAGTTAGGAATGAGCCTTTATGCCAGCCATAGAGCTTGCACCTGAATGCCAGAGATAGGTGCATAACTTATAGCATTCTGCAGGCTACGCACATGTGTACACCCACTGTGTAAGAACATAAGCATTGCCATACTGGGACAGACCGAAGGGCCATCAAGCCCAGTATCACATTTCCAACAGGGGCCATTCTGGGTTACAAGTGCAAGATCCTAGAACAGTAAAACAGATTTTATGCTACTTATCCTAGAAATAAGCAGTGGATTTTCCCAAGTCCATCTTGATATTGGCTCATGGACTTTTAGGAAATTATCCAAACCTTTTAAAACCCTGCTAAGCTAACTGCTTTTACCATCTTCACTGGCAATGAATTCCAAAGTTTAATTACATGTTGAAGAAATATTTTCTCCGGTTTGTTTTGAATTTACTACTTAGTAGCTTCATTGCATGCCTCCTAGTCCTAGTATTTTTGGAAAAAGTAAACAAGCAATTCACCTCTACTCATTCCACGCCACTCAGATATGTGCATATTTACAAAATAGACCTGAAGCAGATGTTCTGCTGGTATTCTAATCATTTACTTTGGTAAGAGTTAGTGCATTTTTTATACTGCAGAATTGTCCCGTACACCTATTTAGTAACATGTGATCATTTTCAAATGTTTTATGTTTCTGCGTACTTTTCAAACTCTCCTGATTGCAAAGTGATTGACACAATGGTCTGGCAAGGAAAAATGTCACCCTAAGGGAGTGACACCTCACTGTTCTTTGTTATGAAAGTACAGTGTGTGTTTTTTAATCTAAATTCTGACCCATGTTGCTAATGTAAAAGTCTTCAAGTTTTCTTTACTAGATATTGTAGACTTATTACTGGAAGAGCATGGATACGGTCTTTCAATTCTGAGTGTCTTTGAGTGCAGGTACCCTGTTTCCCCAAAAATAAGACATCCCCTGAAAATAAGACCTAGTAGAGGTTTTGCTGAATTGCTAAATATAAGGCCTCCCCCGAAAGTAAGACCTAGCAACGTTTTTGTTTGGCCCCGATGGGACGTGGACACAAAAACCTAAATTTTTTTCGCTGCAACCCAAAGACGAAATAACATTAAAGAAACAAGACTGAGGTGGAAAATCTTTTGTCCAGCGGACTCCTACCATCCTCCTTCACGCTTTTGTGAAGATCAACTACCGGTAAGTGAGCCCGGAAAGAAAAGAAACATCCCCCTTGCAGAAATAATAAAAGAAAAGAAAATGAGTAACCGAGCCCTTTCGGCGCTGCTCCAACGCCCAAGGGCTAAGTCAGACTAGAAGGATGGAAAGTGTTGCGAATGTACAGGAGGAGCGCATAAAGCGCCACCAACGGGGAACGAGCTACCGTAGTTTTTTTTTTTAACGGTTGTAATACAGTAGGGGTGATCCTGCGCCCTAAGCCCTCTCACAACCTCCCGAGACCCCCAGCCAGAGCAGCCCGGCCCCACATTCCATTACCTTCCCTAATGCATACCCCTCCTCCATTCCCAGCCTGGCCAGGGTGGCTCTGCTCCGCTCGAGTCCTGCAGTCACTGTGGGCAGATAGGCGAGCCACAGCCTACTCCTGCAGGATACCACCCCCCACTTCAATACTGTTCCCGACCGCCATAGTCCCCCAACTACTCCCGAATAAGCCATCCCCTGAAAATAAGACCTAGTGCATCTTTGGGAGGAAAAATTAATATAAGACACTGTCTTATTTTCGGGGAAACACGGTAACTGTAGTGTCCTCTGATATTTGGTGATAGCATAAGGTTTTCTGCCATTTTCTTTCGGTTTCCATTATAAATGGGTTCTCACCAGTTTTTGCTTCAGACTAGATGGCAGCTAGAAAGCTAAAACTGGATCAGTGATGAATATTTCTTTTAGTGATTCATTTTATGATCTTCTTAACCAGGGCTTTTTTTGAGGGGGTACTTGGGGGTACTGAGTACCGGCACCTTTTCCATTGTCTGCTAAAATTGACCCATAGAACCCAAGTTCTAATAATAGAGTTCAGGCTCTGCACACCAATTCTGTCTTGTCATCAGTTCTATGACTGGTTGCAGAGGGCCTGGCTATTATGGAGTGGGTCCCTCAGTGATCACCCCACTCCTGAAGGGTGGCCTAGCATTTGAGTACTGGCACCTTTTTTGCTAGAAAAAACACACTGTTCTTAACTCTTCTAACTCTGGGTTGTATATACCTGCTTCATAGTTTTACTTGAGTCCTATTGCTAAGCTGCAGTAAAAAGAAATGGCCTTAGCATGAGTTTTTCCACGTGTAAAGGCCATTTTTACTGTAGCTGGAAAATGGCTGATTTTCCGTTTTCGGAACCAATGGCCATGCACTAGTGTTGCCGTTAGCACACGGCCGATAACAAAAATTAATACATGAGCCCTTACCACCACCTGTATTGTAGGCAGTACGGGCTCACGCGCTAATCCTATGGTAATCAGCGCATGATAATGCGGCTATGCTAACAGATTCACATTGTCACGCTCACTCTCTGCCTCCCACATGCACCCCCTTAGAGATAATAAAGAAAAACATTTTTGCGCGGTTTGCACATGCATGTTGGACTTTTACTGCAGGACCCCTCAGAACTAATGCTTATCGCAGCTTAGTAAAAGGAGTCCTTATATTTAAAATTATGCATTTCTCCTGCATCAAGGGAGCTACTGGTTTCAGAAGCCTACCACCCTAGATCTATAGGTCTGTTGTCGATGAGAGCAAACAATAATTGCTCTATTTTCGATTCAGCTGGGCCCTGCTGCGTGTTCTCCTTGAGTGGTTAAGAGGCTCATAGATGAGCTAGAAGTAAATATGTAGAATAATTGAAGGGCTTATTTCCAAAACCTGCTAAATTCATATTAGTTGCATTGGACTTAGAGGGTTTGGGAAATAAGCCCTTCAATTTCAGATTTTGGATTTAGAATAAATGTATTATCTGGCATATCTGGCAGGGCAGGTGTTTCTGGTCCAATAATCAATTGGTAGAGGAGAGCAAACTTAGGGATCTACAATTGGAGTTTGGTTGTCCAGACAATTCTCATTATCAATAGATCTGGTTAGATCACTGTTCCAGTGTGTAAGGCTAGATTTGACCTCCTTGACTGAGACATGGCCGTCAGAGGGCATGTGTCTACCCCTGTTTGTTAATTCTCAATCAGCATCCTTCTTGTACCATAATATGCGTGGGGGGAGGGGAGGGGTAAAACTTGTAGAAGTGTTGAAATAGTCTGGGAGACAGAACTAGAGCTTGAGTTCTGATTCCCTATGAAGTAGATTCTTGAGGAAATCTATCTGATAACTCTGCATCAATCGGTTGATCTTCTTATTCCATAGTCCATACTGCCATTTGAACACTGGTAAAGAAAGTTAGTCACTAAGGGCCGCTTTTACCAAGCTGCGGTAAAAGGGGCCCTTCAGTGGCGCTGGTGCATGGATTTGCCACATGCTGAGGTCCTCTTTTACCGCAGTGGGTAAAAGGCTTTTTAAAAAAAAGGAAAAATGGCCCTTCGGTAAATGAACCACTTGCCATGCTGCCATTTCCCAGAGGAGCCCTTACCGCCACCGATTGAGGAGGCGGTAAGGGCTCCCGTGCTCAACCAACGGTAAACGGTAGCAAACGGGGCTGCCCGATTACCACCGGGTAAACCTCCAGTGCTAGAAAATAAAAATGCGTTTTCTAGCACTGGAGTTGGCCTGCGGCAGAGGCAGGGAATACTGCCAAGCTCCTGAGGTAGCCCGGCGGTAGGCTCGATTTGCCGCACACCAATGCAGCAGTTGCCCTACCGCCCTTTAATAAAAAGGCCCCCAAAGAAGGTAATAGCAAGACTGCTAGTGTTATTTTTGCCTTCTTCTTTCTCAATTTTTATCCTTAATTGGGATTAGACTCCCTGAGATACTAGCAGTCTGAGAGGAATTACATTTTTAAATTGTAATATTGAAATCTTCAGCACTTCAATCATGATTGTCAAGCGAGCAGTGCAAAGAGCGGTAGTACTAAAACGTGTTCTAAATATCTGGAACAACTATATTAAATTAGACATGAACATGTAGTAGAAACCATTTACCTAACTGAAAATATGAGCGAGGGAAGGCAGAGAGGAAAGGAACCTTATTATCAGTGGTGTGCTGGAGCAGGCTCTCACAGGCTTTCGAGAGCCGTTTGTTAAGTTTTTAAGAATTTTGGGAGCCGGTTCTCCATGGCTACTTTAACAAATGGATCCCAAAATGTGGGCTTGGGCCCCTCCTGAATTCTCTTTTACTTTGCTGGCGAGAGAGAGCCCCCTGTTAACAATTTACCAGCACACCCCTGCTTATTATGGTTTAGGAAGATAATGGCATCAATGGAAGTCTTCATGAATGTCAGCACAGCCTGAGATCCACTAGGCTGCCATCTTTTTCCATTTTATACTGTTTGTAGCATATACAAGCAACTCTGGTTTACGACTTGTTTTATGTTGCTGCTATACACATTTCAATAAAAAGACTTGGAAAAAAAAGACTAGAGGACTAAGGAGGCTGTCTAATCAGTACTTGAGCACAATGAAAAAAATATGCCTCTCAGCCCTAAATACAGCAATGGACTTTTTTGCCTTTGAGTTTAATATCATTATCAAACCCTGTAATCCCTTTTTTTCTCTAACTTGTCCAGTTTTTCTATTGAAAGCCTTCAACCGGAGCACCAGGCTTTGGCTGTAGCATCCTGCTTTTCTGAAAAACCCCAACAGTGATTTTGGATTTGCAGCCTCTATACCTCCGTTCCAAAACTCAGAACTGCTGGAATTACGTTCCCTGAATGTGGTAACCTCTTGGCCTTTGTGCAAAGCTTGAAGAAATTACAGCAGGGCTATTTTCCGTCATTAACTAAAAACAGCCCTCAGAAAAGGATTGAGAACAGCTTGGAGGTACTCTACCTCTCCCAGTGGAAAAACGCAAAGAAAGAAAAAAAGCTGTCTTGTCCTTGCTGCGAAGGTGATTATAAGCCATAGAAAGAGTACCAGAAAAGGACACGGAAATGTTGCATTTAAAGACATGTTTTTCATGCAATTTAACGTTCTCCGGTTTTCTTAGTAAAACTTTTATTTCTGTACTTTGCTGCTTCAAGGGATTGGGCACCTGCTATCCAAAGGGCTATGGCATGGATTATCCTGTTAGTATTTGGCGGCCTGCAAGCATACCCTGCAGGTTGAAAACTGCCTCCACAGCTGGAGATTTAGCTTGCTCCTGTAATGTATGTCACAAATAAGGGCTTTACTGGAACATTTTACCATTTGCATAGACTGATGTTCAATTTGAAATTTAAAAGATGGAAGCCATAGACTAACGGAGAACTGCAGTAGTTCAGTCGGCTTGTATTTTCACTCAAATAAGAGCTGTGTGTATAAATAATGCCTTTGATTGCTTTCAGAGATGCTGCTTGTGTCAGCATGGTATTCCAATCACTGGAGTGTGTTTTTGTATTGCCTGTGCCAGTCAGGAACAATGCAGAAGGTTCTGGTTTTAAAAGCCTTTAATTTTGCACAGTAATTGCCTTTTTCATGAGACAAAAGGTTTTGTGAATCAAAGTCATTTACTCGTTTGATGTGAGTATGGCTAAGTGTCACCACAGCTGGGATACTGTCAAAGAGAGAGAAAAATACTATTAGTTTGATTAGATAAGAGATGTACAAAATTTTAAGAAATGTATTCATCTGAACACAAAAAGAGAAAAAAAAGCTCTCTTAATTTATTTCAAATACTTCAGAATATAATGAGTATAATTGTCTCAAGTTGTGAAACCTTAGAACTTTTGCATGGTTAACTTTCCTTTGCAGAAAGGTGCTTCTGTGTGTATCCATGATCAAACATCTGACTGACCATAAGAATATAAGTATTGCCATACTGGGATAGACAGAAGGTCCATCAAGTCCAGTATCCTGTTTCCAACAGTGGCCAATCCAGGTCACAAGTGCCTGGCGAGATCCCAAAAAAAAGTACAATACATTTTATGCTGCTTATGCTAGGCAGTGGATCTTCCTAAGTCCATCTTAATAATGGCTTGTGGACTTCTCTTTTAGGAAGATATCTAAACCTTTTTAAACCCTGCTAAGCTAACTGCTTTTCTCTATGAAAAGTACATTAGGAGGGAAGTGGATGAAACCTGCATAGATATGAATCATTACTATTGCTTTCATCTCCACATTCCCTTGTTACATATTCACACTTCTTGAAATCTTAGCTGCTGTTTGGTGAATGCTACCTATCTATTGGAGATGGAACAACCTTACCTGCGATTTACGTGTCCCCCTTCCTCCCCCCCCCCTCCTTATCACTTTTTCAAAAACACCACTTTCACATAACCCATCCCTCCCCTTCATGAATGCCTTGTTACACAAGCTCTGCATGTAAATAATTGTAACAACACAGCAATTGGAGTAAATAGGCTGCAGCTTTGTTTATTAGCAATTCTATAAAATGTAACAAGAACATAAGCATTGCCATACTGGGACAGACCAAAGTAACATGGAGGGGCATAATCGAATGGCGTCGGCCGTCTTCAGGGCCGGCGCCGTAAGTGGGTGGAGCCAACCGTATTTTCGAAAAAGATGGCTGGCCATCTTTTTCTTCGCTAATATGGTTGGGCCCGGCCAAATGTCAGGGTTCGCTGGGTTTGAGATGGCCGGCATCGGTTTTAGGCCATAATGGAAAATAATGCCGGCCATCTCAAACCCGGCAAAATCCAAGGCATTTGGTCGTGGGAGGAGCCAGCATTTGTAGTGCACTGGCCCCCCTCACATGCCAGGACACCAACCGGGAACCCTAGGGGGCACTTCTAAAAATTAAAAATAAAAATAGCTCCCAGGTGCATAGCTCCCTTCCCTTGGTTGTTTAGCTTCCCAAATCCCCCCCAAAACCCACTCCTCACAACTCTACACCATTACCATAGCCCTAAGGGGTGAAGGGGCAACTACATGTAGGTACAGTGGGTTTTGGGTTGGTTTTGGAGGGTTCCCATTTACCACCACAAGTGTAACAGGTAGGGAGGGGAGGGGCCTGGGTCCACCTGTCTGAAGTGCACTGCACCCACTCAAAACTGTTCCAGGGACTTGCATACTGCTATCAGGGAGCTGGGTATGACATTTGAGGCTGGCATAGAGGCTGGCAAAAAAGTTTCTTTGTTGTTTTTTTTTGGGTGGGAGGGGGTTGGTGACCACTGGGGGAGTAGGGGGAGGTCATCCCTGATTCCCTCCGGTGGTCATTTGGTCAGCTGGGGCTCCTTTTTGAAGCTTGGTCGTGAAAAAAAAGGGGCCAAGTAAAGCCGGCAAAATGCTTGTCAAGCCTGGCTTTTTTTTTCCATTATCAGGCGAAGCCAGCCATCTCGTGAGCACGCCCCCGTCCCGCCTTCACTACCCTACCGACACCCCCCCTTGATGTTTCACTGGCTCTGCAATGGAAAGCAGTTGAACCCGGCCAAAATCGGCTTTTGATTATACCGATTTGGCCGGGTTCAGGAGATTGCCGGCCATCTCCCGATTTGTGTCGGAAGATGGCTGGCGATCACTTTCGAAAATGAGCTGGATAGTAACATAGTAAATGAAGGCAGATAAAGAACTGTACGGTCCATGCAGTCTGCCCAACAAGATAAACTCATTTACATGGTATATGTATACCCGAGTTTGATTTGTCCTTGCCTTTCTCAGGGCACAGACCATAGAAGTCTGCCCAGCACTGTTCTTGTACTAAGTTCTGTGCTGGGCAGACTTCTACGGTGTTTTACAGGAGTTTCATAAATTACTTTGGTGGTTTTTACTGACCAACGGCATTCTACAGAAGTTTCTCAAATTTCTCTGGTGGGGAGTTAAGCCCCCTACTTGTGTACCTTGTTACATTTTATAGAATTGTTAATAAACAAAGCAGTGGTCTATAAATCACTTTATAGTCCATTTGTCCACATCATTTCCTCCCAGGTGGATGATCATCAGGTGTGGGTGTTGGGACTTGGACCACAGATCATACAGGAGTGGGAACAGCTGCCCCACCACATGCCTCGCTCCCCAGCCCAAGAGATTCATATCTCCTGACACGCTATGCCCAAAAGGATACCGCCCAGTCAATGTGCAGTTCTGTGGCCAGCCCAATGAACATACAAATGTCTAATAATCCAAACAGAGCACACTTGGCCAGCTGCACCTGGAAAAAACAACCCAGTCAAGAGGAGAAGGCAAGGGCATGATGAAAGGAACAGCAACAATACCGAAGCCATCAGTATGAAGAGAAGATGAGCAACAGGCTTGAGAAGAAAAGGAGGGGAAAGCCTAAAGCTACCTAGTCCAAACTGCTGACATATATCCGCATTCCAACATGACCCCCAGAATATAGTATCAAATTAAGTCAGAAAGACGGATATAACCCTGAAAGGCTCTGGAGGACCAGCAGCCTATACTCTTAATGGTCTCCTCTCCCAGTCCAGCCACATCACCGCACCAGTGCAACATGAGTGTGTGCCAAATCTTTTGGGGTCTTCCCCAACCACCCTCAGATATTTCTGCAGTTCTGGTGAAAACTGGTATCTGGTCAAGACCACCCCATCAGCATGCACAAAAAATGGCAGAGTTCCCGGTGGACAGACTGCTGAATAAGTCACTACAAGACCCACCAGGTAAGTATCAACCTCATGGACCCTTCTCAGCACAAGACTGCCCCCTCCCCACTTGGTCCGTTTGGAATGAACCAGTCGGATGTGCAGAGTGTCATCCTGCATCACCATGTGCTCTCTAAGCAATCTGCCCACTCCACAGGCTCCTTTCACCCAGGCCACCATCTCACCCACTCTAAAGGCACCGTAGAAAGCCAAGGAGAAAGCAGTTCAAAACAACAAAGCCTTGTAGTCGGAGTATACCACAGATGGCACAACTCTCAACACAGAGGCCAACAGGTCATACGTAATGGGCCATCTAGAATCCAGCACAGTAGGGTGAATCCTTTCCCATCCCACAAACATACAATACACAGAAAAAGGTGAAACCAGATACCTGTCTGACAACTGCACCCTTAGAATAACCCAAGTCCTTTGCATGTAGGGTTACCATATGGTTCCAGAAAAAGGAGAACAGATTGAGCCAGTCTGGGTTTTACTTCCATTCCAATGTGTCCTCCTTTTTCTGGAGCCATATGGTAACCTTATTTGCATGTAACACATACTCTGCCAATTTTGCATCCGCCATCAGCCACCTCACTGTAGAAAGGATGGTGCGACACAGTTTTTCAGCTTTGGAACTCCCTCCATGGGAAAACAAGAAAGAACATCAGCTACCCTATTAATGGCTCCCAGGATATGTCTAATTCTAAGGTAGAGGTTAAGTTTCAAACAACGTAGGACCAATTCTCTGACTAGGGAGTTCACCAGCAAACACCTGGCTGCCTCCATATTCACCTCAACCACTCCTATGTTGTCATACCACATGAAGATCTGCTTGTCCCACAACCTGTCAGGCCAAAACTCACAAGCCACCAAAAACGGAAAAAGCTCAAGAAAGGTAATATTCTTCATCAAACCCTCCTCTATCCAGGACATAGGCCAAGATGTTGTGCACCTCAAACCCTTACAATAAATGCCAAAACCCAAATCACAGCTATGTCCATGTACAATTCCAGGTCAACACTGGACACTTCTGCACTCTGCAGATCCAGACAGCCATCCTTATACCTGCCAACAAACACACAAAATGATGAGGCCTCTTAATTTCAGCCATAGCTGAGGCAATTTGCCTAGAAAAGGCTTGGCCCATCAGAATGACCCTGCATGCAAAATTAAGCTGTCCAAAAGGGATTGGACAGTATGTAGGGTGACTTTTTTTGCACCAAGAATAGAAGTAATGTGGTTGCCCAACTGCTCTACCTTATCCCTCAGCAATCTAGTAACCATCTGCACAGAATCAATCACAATGCCCAAAAAGGTGATAACAGGGACTAGACCATCAATCTTGTCCTCAGCCAAAGGTATCCCAAAATGGCTGACCACCTCAATAAAGGTATACATGAATCTGTCACATTTGTCACTGTCTTCAGGGCCCACAAATAGGAAGTCATCCAGGTAGTGAATCATGTTGTCAAGGCCTGCCCTTTGAGTTGTTACCCAATGAACAAATGAGCTGAACAATTCAAAGTATGTGTATACACATGAAATAGTACATTCCATGGGCATGTACTTGTCAAAATAGAATGCATCATCGAAGTGGAAGCCCAACAGTGGAAAAGAGAAAGGATGAACCGGCAATAGCCAAAAGGCAGATTCAGCATCCACTTTTCACTAACCTGGCCCATTTTCCACACCTACGGACCAGTCCTTGGGCACTGCGCTGTGTTCATAGGCTCCACCAACCTTCCAAGTGGACCCAGAGGGCTACTGGTCGGAAGCTGGCCATGGGCGGCCTGAAGTAAGTGAATCAGTCAAAGTCCCAGGGTGCCGCTAGGCCACAGGGACCCAATTGTGACCAGTCCCAGCAGGTATTCAGTGCCATTTGCATACACCCAGTCTCAGAGGGCAAAACCAGGTCTGGAGGAACTCCAACAGGCATTGCCCCAGCCCAGACACCAGCAGGACTTGAACCTGCAACCTCCTGCACTGTAACCACAGTGCCATCATTACTTGGGGCTGAGATGAGTGGGGCTGGAAAAACAACTGCCAGCACAGAAAACTCTGGGCTGCAGGAAGAAACAGGCTCAGTCAAGAACCCAATAGTCAATACGATGGGGGAAGCCTGCAAATGCACAGCATCAGAGCTGACAGAGGGAGCAACATCTGGCACCACTGGATCCACAGCCTGCATTGGGACCGCAGGCACCAGAGAGGCCACCAATCCAGCAGGGTCATGACCCCCACCCGACAGACCTCACCGAGCCGGACCAGCTCTCCCCTTTTCCCCGCCAATGGAGACCCTTTTTTGTGGCGCTTGCTTCCATGAGCTGAGGCTGCCCCAACAGCAGTAATGATTCAGGTACTCTCCTTAAAGACCCACAAAAGGGGAAGACGAGGCACCCACCTGCTCAGAGCTCCCATCACCATCTAAGGATTCACTGGCCCACAGGGAGACCTCCTTGCCAACCAGGTCCTCCACTGCTGCCTCAGGTATGTCACCTGATGCCATCCTATGTCACCTCCGAGAAGCAAGGAAAAGGCCTTGATCCTTGGAGGGCTGCCTGAAATACCCCCATCCTCAACCCTACCCGTCACAGATGTCAGGCCAATCAGTTGGTTCAGTTCCCAGTGGGAAAAGGCACTTTTATTTAAAGTGGCCAATCCCACAGCCACACCAGAACCATAGACTCCACCTCCTCCTGCAATCCCCATTCATTCTAGTACTTATGCCTTACCCATGAGCCAGTGTCATGGGTAAGTGGCCCATGGGCCCTTCCAGACAGGCTTTCAAGGCCTCAGATATTCCAATAGTGTGTTGTTTCTTTCGCTGGAAGCATCATAACCTCTACAGGCATCGGCTGACAGTTCACACAGCAGACTTAGATAAGGAGCTAAGGACTGAATGAGTGTTAAAACTAAATGCTTCTATGTCAGTATTTGTCATAATTTGATATTTTTATGATCCTTTTGTGTTTCTAGATTAATTTTTGGAGGTTTTATACCATAAATTCATGCTTTCAGTAGCTCTATAGAGGGATCTTCCCTTACATGTTACATTTGCTCTGACAAGCTCATGAGTAGGCACATGCAGAACCTGTGTGAGGGACAAGAAGAGCAATTTATGGGGCTCAGACACCACAGGGAGCCTGTTTAGCAAAATTTGTTTGCTTCTGGAGCATAGTTTCAGGGTGTTTGGCACTGGCTGGACCTGCTCTTAGTTTCTGCCATAGGTCCTCATTGTTGTCTATAGCCAGCTCTAGGCACATGAGGGATCCAGCTGGAGCATGAAAGTTGGTGGTGGGTAGGGAGACTGGCATGTTTGTTTGGCCATAGTCATGTGATCTCTATGAGCATTAAAGTATCCGCAGAATGCTGGAATGAGGGAATTTGGTAAAAGGAGATGGGAGAATCTGAAGAGGGATGCAATCTACATCAGATGAGACATGCTGAAATGTCACTAATGAAGAAGCAGCTTACATTTTCTTGGAGGCCTGTTTACTGCACCATCTGTGGAAATTTTTTTTTTGTCCAATAAAATGTGTCACAACCTACAAATAGATCCAGTTTTGAAAGGGCTTCCATTCTTCAGTCTTTATACCATGTGGCAAACGAATGTGAACATTAGAAGTACAGAGTCCTGAACCTCACCTGCAAGATGCAATCCATCTCCTTGGATACATTTCAGGCTTTTTAGTGCCCAGAGAGTAAGTTCTGAAACTTTTTTGTGTTGTTATTTCATGTTTCCCAAGTCCAGTCCTGGAGTATCCCTTGCCAGTCAGGTTTTCAGAATATCCACAGTTAATATGCATGAATTGCCTAGTGGAGTAGAGGAGTGGCTCGTGGTTAGAGCACTAGTCTTGGATTCCAGAGGTGGCCAGTTCAAATCCCATTGCTGCTGCTTGTGATCTTGGGCAAGTCACTTGACTCTCCATTGCCTCAGGTACAAACTTAGATTGTGTGCCCTCCTGGGACAGAGAAATATCCACCATACCTGACTGAAAAAGGTGTGAGCAAAAAATAAATAAATGAAAGAGATTTGCATATAATGGAGGTGGTATATGCAAATCAAGTTCATACATATTCATTGTGGATATCCTGAAAACTTGACTGGCAAAGAGTACTCCAGGACTGGACTTGGGAAACACTGGTTTATTTTTGTAAGAACAGAGGATGTGAATGGTTCATCAAGTTTAATATTCTGTCTCCAACAGTGGCCAATCCAGGTCAGAAATGCCTGACAGGGTCACAAAGGTCAGATCCCTTCCTTAATGCTCAAGCACAGAGATAAGTGTTGGTTTCCCAAGTTTATATGGCTAATAATGGCTTATGGACTTTCCTGGAAAGGAAAAATCACCAGGGTGGAGGAACAAAAGGAACCTTACAGAGTCCGAGGAATTAAGCAAGCAGTAAGGTCAATGGATGAGTCTTCCAACCAATATTCACACGTAATGAGAGAAGATCCTCAAAATGTGATTTAATTGGATAATAATGGACCCGGCACAGGTCTGTGTTTCGACTAGACAAAGCCTGCCTCTGGGGTTTTACTGCTGTTCCTGCATTTTAGCATGAGACAGCTTTATGCCGAGCACAGTTAGAGCGCATCGTATTATTCGGTAACTGAGTTTACTATGATTTGATATTCTTGGAGTTTTTACCATTTTTCACCAATTGAAAGACCTCTGAGGCAGGCTTTGCTCAGCCGAAACACGGTCCCATATCGGGTCCATTATTCTACTACTAGTACTACTACTTCTAATCATTTCTATAGCGCTACTAGACACATGCAGCTCTGTACACATTATATGCAGGTACTTTCTCTGTTCCTAGAGCTCTGACAATCTAAGCTTTTTGTACTTGTGGCAATAGAGGGTCAAGTGACTCACCAAATGTTCTCTAATTAGAACACATTTTGAGAATCTTCTCTCATTATGTGTGATTATTGGTTGGAAGATTCATGCATTGACCTTACTGCTTGCCTGATTATGGACTTTTCTTCCAGGAACTTATCAAATTAAACCTCATCTGCATCCTCTAGCAACAAATTCTACAGCTTAATTGTGTGCTGCAAGGTCAAATATTTTCTCCAATTTGTTTTAATTCTGCTGTTCATTAGTTTTATGGAGTGTACCCTTGCCTTAGGACTATTTGCAAGGGTAAACAACCTTCCCCTTTTCATCCCAGTCATGATTTTATAGACTTCAATCATGTGTCCTCTCAGCAATCTTTTTCTCCAAACTGAAGAGTTGCAACTTTTTTAGCCTTTCCTCGTTGATTTGTCCCATCCCTTTTAGTGTGCAAGGTCCTGTCTTAAGGAATTCTCTTCCTTTAGATCTGCGCTTGACAGAGACCTTGGCTGACTTTAAGGCAAAACTAGAAACCTACTTGTTCCGTAGAGCCTTTGGACTTTAGGTGTTCGTTGCTGCCCAGTGCGGGGATGGTGATTTGAACCTCCCTCTTTTTTGCTATCCTTTTCTTTAATATTGTAGTTCTATATCCCTTTCTTTATTATGATTAATATACCGCTCTGATAGTTCACTCCTGAGCGGTATATTGATGATTAAACTTGAAGCTTATCACTTTTTGTTGCCCTTCTCCAAACCTTTTTTTTTAAATTTTTTGTTACCTTAGAATAAAATAAAATGAAAAAAGAAAATTAAAAGCACGTTTGGAAGTGCACACACAGTATGATGTAATGATGCATTTCCTATTCCTCTGTTCACAGACTCGGACAATTTTGTGTGAAGGACACAGTGGGTCTCACTGGCCTGACAGTAATAGTATTTAGTGGTATACAGGACTGACCTGACCACTAGGTGAATTAGACATCCACCTAGGGAAGAACAATTTAGGGGGTGGCTCCGATGTGGCAGTGTGCTTATAGAAGACATTACAGCTGGCATGCAGTCTTGAGTATCTATATATGCTCAAAGCTTGCCCCATCCCACCCCTTTGAAACTTCTGCGATATAGTTAACAAACCTAAATAAATAAGGCTGTGACAAGCCTTGAGTATGCACGGATACTAAAGCTCCTGTATCAGCCATGATGTCTTTTATAGGCACACTAAGTGCTGAGGTTTGTGTGACCCCAGAAGAGCGAAGGAAAGCCACTGAGCTCCTCAGAGAGGGGAGATACTGAACACTGGGGGAGAGAAAGGAGATGCTGGACACCATGAAGAGTAGAGAAAGGAAATACTGGTCTACAAAGGGGTAAGGAACGGAAAAAGAGATGCTGGGTTTGAGTGGGGTAGAGGGAGGGCCTTGAACCACTCCAGGGTGGGGTGGGGAGCGCAGATCTGGCCCTGGAGATACATGGGCCCGATATTCAAACCACAGGAGTTAGTCCGGCTATCTCTTGCGGTCAGCACTGAGCCCGGATATTCAATGTCGGGCTATTTCCGGTGACCAGCATTGAATATCCTGTTTACTTTTGGTCAGTTCAAACTTAATTGGCCAAGCCGATATTCAACACTGGCCAGTTAAGTTTGAACTGGCCAAAGATAGGCTCGGTATTCACGTGGCCAAATATGGCCACCAAACTTGCACTGAAAATCGGTGGATAGCCGGTTATGGGTTTTAACCGGCCAGGTACTGATCCTGGTCTGTTAAATGCTTTTGAATATCGGGGTGGGGTGGGGGGGGGGGGATATGTGTTTAAGTGGTGCGATATGTACATCAAGGCTGCAACTGTTACAAAATATGGTAGCCAGGATGATATTGTTTAGATCTAAACGTGATTGAGTAACACCCTTAAACTGCAGATATTACATTGATTGCCAGTGGAAATGCAGATAAAACATAAAATTTTATATTTAGCTTTTAAACTTTTGTATGGAAATTGCCCGCATTATCCCCCGGATTCTATGTAGTGTGACTAAAGTTGGTGCAAATTCTGATTTACACGCACAACTTAATTTTCTTAACAAGCCACTGAGCGAGATTATTGCCACTTCAAAGGCAATTATGGACACATTTACATTAGAATTTATGCACAGAACTTGGTAAGCATATTTTGAAAGTTCTGTGCGTAAATTCTAAGACGCAGAACCAAAAAGGGAATGTGGCCACGAGCGTGGAATGGGCAGATCATGGGCATTTCTAAAATCTATGTGTGCTGATTAGAATATACCCACTCTACGCCTAACTTAGTCACTAGCGTTTATACCAAGTTTTACTTGGCGCAAATACCTGCGACTAAATTTAGTTGCGTGGACGGGCACCAGGTGTATTCTATAAACTGCGTCTAACTTTAGGCATAGTTAACAGCACCATATATGGAATCTGTTCCTATATGACTATGGGGTCCTTTTACTAAGGTGTAATAACAGATTTAGTGCACGCTAAAGATTAGCGGATGCTAAATGGTAAGATGCCCATAGGAATGTAATGAGTGTCTTATCATTTAGCACATCTTAGTCAAAGGACCTCTATGATATTTAAGATGAGAAACGCTCTGATTTCTAGTCAGTTCTCTTAAATAAGGTTGAGATTCCAAAAGCCTCTTTGATCCATTTAGCTTCACCACATAAACTTTTTACAAGACCAATACTTTGGAATTCTCTGCCTTTTCATGTTCGCAGAGAAACAAATTACATTTTCATAAACTGCTAAAATCTTGGTTGTTTTCAGAATATTTTTCTAATACTTAGCTGCAGGGCCGGTCTTAGCAAGTGCGGGGCCCTGTGCAGACCAACTTGGTGGGCCCCCCCCCCACCTAGCTTCACCTACCCTAGCCCCACCCCACCTAGCTCCACCCCACCCTAGCTCCACCCCAAGGTATTAAAATTGTTTTAAAATATATGATACAAGCAACAAATGAGCTCCTTTTATTAACAACCATATGTAGATCCTTCAAGAGGTAGTCCATCATGATTTAGGCTCTACACCCTTTCTGATGTTTTGGTGCCACTTCAGTAAGGCCAACACACAATCTCTCCACTGCAAAACACTATACACAAACTTGTGCAAAAACACACTCATAACCTTACCAAACCATAACAGCACTAATTTCAAGGACAGGACGAGCTACAACCTTATGTGTGGAAAGGCAGCACTATAATTACACCAGGCTCTAATGAAAAAAAACCCAAAACAAAAAGGGCTGCAAATACTGCACACTAGCAGAATACTTCACCTTGATCACACATGAAAAACACATGACACAACAGATATTTACAAAACAAAGTTAAAATGCAGATGACCTCTAGAACCATCTCTGCATATTTATGCTGACCATGCCCCTCACTCTAAACTATCTTTGAAGTGACAAAAAATATATATCAGTGCTGCCTAGAATTATATCTAACTAGTAAAAAAGGTCCGTTTCTGGAACGAATGAAATGGGCGCTAGCAAGGTTTTCCTGGGAGTGTGTATGTTTGAGAGAGAGAGAGCCAGAGCGAATGTGCGGGTGTGTGACAGAGTGAGACTGTCTGTGTGACAGTGTGTGTGTGAGAATGAGAGTGTGTGACAGGGCCCCCTCCCCTGTTCCTAATGCCCCTCACCCCGTTCCCTCCCCTCCTTTTCCTCCTCCTTCCCACACTTTGGGTTCCTTAAGGCTTTCAAAAGTCTATGTACCACCGTGGCCCTAACGCCCAGTATCCGGATACCCCACCGCTTTCCTCCTCCCCCCTCCCCCAAGATGTAATACTTTCACGTCCTTCGTTTTTTAAAAAAAAGTGTCCTATCTACCCTGTGTACAAATGCCGGGCATTCAGATTGTGTTCCTCTCGTACATTTTCATTTCTTTCATTCACTCAGAACTTGCCCCCCCCCCCCCCCCCCCCCCTGAACACTTTTGGTTCCTTCAGTCTTGTAAAACTCTCCTATGTACCCTGTGTGCTAATGGCCAGCATTGAGATTGTTTTCCTGTCCCAAATTTGCATGTCTTTCAGTCATTCACAACTCCCCCCCCCCCCCCCTTCTCCAGTTTAACACTTTCGTTTCCTTCAGTCTTTTAAAACTCTCCTATCTACCCTGTGTCCTAATGGCCAGCATTCAGATTGTTTTCCTTTCCCAAATGTTCATGTCTTTCAGTCCTTCAGAACTCCCCCCTCCCCCCATTTAACACTTTCGGTTCCTTCAGTCTTTTAAAACTCTCCTATCAACCCTGTGTCCTAATGGCCAGCACTCAGATTGTTTTGCTTTGCCAAATTGTCTGTCACTGAGGTCAGTGCGTGCCTGCCTAGCAGACCACTTCCGGCAAGCAGGGTCCCAAGCACATCCTGTTGGAGGTGAGAATTATTATATAGGAAAACTTAAGATGTCATCGGGGGGGGGGGGGGGGGGGGGTGGAAGCCATTTCTTTATTTCTCTGAATTTCTTTCACTTTTTAAGAGTATTTTTCTTTTACTCATCAAGCCTCTTGGGGATCTAATACCTCTGCAATATCTCTATTCTTCTCCCATTATTACCACTCAAATTTCTGTGCTCAGAAGAGAGCCAGATATACTTGTTGTAGCTAGATTACTTAAATCAGAGGATTAAAAGATAGTATGTTCTCACTAAAATCTAACTGGACAGAACTGAGTATGCCAAGTAACAGAACTTGAGTTATACATGAACTTTCCCACCAGTATTTTGAGTCTGCGGCAACTCTCCCACAATCTGAAGCTCCCCCTGCCCATCCTACCATCAAACTCATGCCTGTAGTCACTCGCCAGAGTCGCCACCACTCTCACAGTTTCCCTTCTCCGACGCTCCGCCCCCTCTGACGCGTTCCACCCTGCAGGAAAGAGGAAGTTGGCGCGTCGCGGGGGTGGGTGGGCCGCGCGTCACGGGGGTGGCCGGGATCACATGCCGCATCAGCGGTCAGGAGGAGGTGTCATGGGGGTGACAGAGTGCGTCGTGGCGCTGGGAGTGCAGAAGTCACTCAGGCACCAGCAGTCTCATCTGGCTGGGTCTGGCGGCGGCGGGACTCAGAGCGCAGCAGAACTGTTGAAGGCAGCACCCGGAGGCCGGAGCCCTGCTTAGCTGAGTTTGTAAAATAAGTTCATGATTGTATATTGTAGTAATTTGGATGCTTTGTGTGAATTGTTTAGAGTTATAGGTGGAGATGGTATATAAAATTTGATACTGTATTGTATTTGTATGTTTTGGAAGCCTGTAGGTGTGTGGGAAATGTATATTAGGGTGTTTAGGTGGTTTGGGGAGGGGATTGTGGAGTGGGTGAGGAAGGGGTTCTCTCCTTCCTCTCCCATGTTCCTTTCCTCTTGCTCTTTCTTTCTTGAGTATCTATATATACCCCTTGGACTACCTCTTGTACTTGTCCTTGTCACTTTATTCAATTCACTGTTACCCCTTCTGTGCACCTTTTCCCCTCTTACTCTCTGTTGTTGTCAGTCTTTCTCCCTGCCTACCTTCCCCCCCCCTTCTTGAGATTTGTACTACTTTTGCAGCCCTGCTCCAGATTGTCTGCTCTTCCTCCATGGCCTAGGCTACCTCAAAGTGGTAGGATCCAGGCTCCCCACCATCGCATTGCTTCTTCTTCTCAAGCCAGACTGCCTTCTCTTCATCTTCTGGCGGTGGAGTCTGCCATCCAACCACCATCACCTCACTGCTTCCCCTATGGCCTGGGTTACATGGGATAGTGCTGGGGCTGGGGCCTGGACTCTTCCCCCCCCCCCCCCCCCCCCCCCACTATACTAGTACTTCTAGTTTGGCTCCTGCTGTTTCCTGGTGGCAGGAACAATGCCATTCTATGATTATTCTCTTGTGTACTCTGTACATATTTATTATTTGTGCATGTGCAATTAATCAAATGCAGACAGAGAGACTGACTGACACACAGTCCTACTCTCCTTAATAGATATTCATTCGGATATGTAACCCACCTAAAAACTGTCAGGTTGGCCCTGCCTTCTCCACCATTGCCAGGGTTTAAAAACAAGGTGGGCTAAATGCCATCTCCCCACCTTCCCTCTTCAGGGTCTTCATGGGATGGGAGCAAAAACCCAGTCACCCCTTCCCTATCAACGCTGTTCTAGCAAAGTGTTTGCCATGCAACAAAATGCACACCCCTAATGCATAAAATAGTACCACTAATCTGTTTAACAGAGAAGCAGATTTAATCCCAGAATTTTTTAGCAGGGCAGGAAGTCTCAATTTAGACACTTGCTCTGAATTCTCAGACACATTAAGGACAAACTTTCAATCTTAATGAGGTGTAGGCTGATTGATTTCCCCCCACTTCCCCGGTCCTGTTTTCTGTCCTCTTACAGACCACGTCATGTTTCAGATCATTAAGAAAGTAGATGCTGAATCTCTAATGTGGTTTGAAACAACCATAAAATTCTGCAGCACATCAGGAAAGGAGTTCAGAGCTCGAGTCGTTCCCTAAAAATAGATAGTCGGCATGCTAGTGCTCTCTTTCTTTAATGGATGGCTGGAATGTAAGTGCTTCAGAGAGATTTTTCAAAACCTAGTGCCTCGTACTGAGACAGTAAAGAAAAACACCTTTTGACATAACAGAATGAATTCTCATTGTCTGTATTTCTAGTATGATCTGTCCTCTGGAGAAATGCCACACAACTTATTTATACATTACATAATTGCACTATAGTGATTTGGGATGATTTATGCCTGTATTTTAAGACTAGTATTAAGATTATTTATTAATGAAAGCATATTCAAAAAAGCCATTGTAAAAATAAACCAGTGAAAACACCAATGGGGGGTGCAGGAGACAGAGAAGGCCAAATAGGAATTAACAAGAATGTTGATATCCAAAATGAGCCAGAATTGGAGGTGGGGGGAGGTGGACAAGGAGTAAAACAGATCCGATTAGCACTGCAACCTGATAACAAGGAGAGTGAATGGCTGTGCTTGTATTTTACCTAATGTTACAAGATAAAATTGAGCAACCATAGGGTGCAGATTTGAAAGATTTGTACACATGGGTGCAAGATATGAAAACTCAGAATTCAGCCGTAATATCCATACTTTCCAAATATGCATCTCTTGAGTGTGTATGGCAGCCACAGACTAGTGTATAAATTACGCTACATAATAGGAATGTGTATACTGCAGGGGAGCCAAGTTTTTAGGATGCTTTTATTTTGTTTTGCTTTTTTTTTCTTTAGGTTTGTTTCTTTTTGCAAATAGCACACACTAAAAATTGATTTCATTGCAATTTTATTTCATTTAATTTTGAAAGTCGGTGAAACCAGCCTGCATCATTGCAATTTTTATCCATTTTGAAAGTGAATGCACATCCCTAATATACAGCCCACTGTTTTGTGATATACTCCCTCTGCAGGCTCGAAGGTGTACATCATGGCGTGAATTTGTTCTATACTCCCTCTGCAGGTGTACAGCGTGGTATGAATTTGTGCTATACGTCCTCTGCAGGCACGAAGGTGTACAGCCAAGCCAATAGTCTGTTGCACCTAGAAGTGCATTAGAATGTCACAGACCATCTTGGATCATAGCGTTGTGTTTCAGAAAGATCACAAGAATACCATAGCTAAAGGAAATTGCTTTGAAACTAATGTAAACATTTTATCTTGTTTTCTTATTATCTCTATTGTTTCATTGCCAATTCACTGTAATTGAAGTGTAGGGATTGCAACTTTCAAAGGCATTTCTGTGTATAGAACAGTGGCATTTGAAAATTGCCCAACACACATGTGTGTGCATGCATATTAGGGGGTGAAATTGGGGTGGGACGTGCACTTCATACACTCTTTGCTTTTCCAAAAGTGTGCAAGTAAGTTTTCGTGAAGAAAGTTCCTGCAGAAGTAGTAGGAACAGATTTGTACACCTGCCTTGTTAAACCCTGTTGAACTGACCGGCCATTGATATTTAGCAGCGCTTAATGAGGTAGCATTGCCAAATATCTCCACTAATCGTCCATTCCCTAACTGGCCAGGGTAGAGGTGATCTAGGGGTAGAGTTTGGACAGAGCCACAACTCAGCCAGTTAGCAGTGATATTCAGTCCACTAACCGGCTAAGTAAGCACATAAAATTAGGACTGCAAAAAGGCTTAATGGGGAACTGGTCTGAATATTGGCTGGTGCCGTTAACTTCTGGGTCAGTGCACATACCTGGATATTTAATGCCAGGAGCCATGGACTAAATATCAGTCTCATACGTTACCTGAGTCAGTTTTCAGCACCATTTGAAGGTTTCCCCCCTCCCAACTGTGATGTAACCAAGTGTCACAAAAGCTGTTCTGTCATTGGCTGACACCTCCTGATGTACTGACCAATCATTGATGGAATGTGCTGCTTCCTTTCCTGTCTGTAAATAAACCACCCAGGCACTAATAAGAAAATTTATAGCTCATCCACCCAAGATGATACTGTAAATGAAGATGGCAAAAATATGGAATGATAGCTTGTAAACAGGGCCACTTTTATCATTTATTGTTTATTAAGATTTGCTGTGCTGCTTTATTTGAACCACAAATCTGGTAAGTAGTAGTAGTAGTAAGTCAAAACGGTTTTACAATAAATCAATGTGAAAGAAACTCATATATAAAATAGGACAGAAATCAGTCATCCAGTTTGGCATGGGTATAATCATACAATAGCCTCTATCGCAGCATCTCTTCTCCCCCCCCCCCCCCCCCCCATTTGTATTTCATTCATTTTACCTATTAGCAAAGGGGCAGCTAACCTGAGGTCAGCTTAACAGAGGGCTCATAAGTAAAAGTGGCTCAAGCACAGGGCCCTCTCTGATCCAGCATCCCTTCCCTCCTTTCCATCAGTACAGTTGCTTCCTGGAGATAAAAATTGGTATAAAGATTCAGAGCTGCCATTGGACCACAACACTGATGGCTGTGTTGGCCCTGCCCCTTCTGACATCACTTTCTGTTTCTGAGGGGCAGAACCAACAGAGCCCACAGCGGCGCAGACCGACAGCAGGTCCACACCTTTATGCTGCTTTTTATTCCCTAGAAGCAAGATTTTTACTGTAAAGATCGTTGATTTGTATTGCAAGTAAAATGGTCTAGCAAAACTGAAATAAATGATAAACTGTGCTGCTGGATCGAGGGGATGGGGGGAAAGGCACTGCTGGACTAAAGGGTGCTGCTGGATCGGGGTGGGAAGGCTGGACTGTGGGGGAGACCTTGGACTTGGAGGGGCCAGCCACAAAATTTTACCCATGCCTCCATGAGTGGTTGATGCGGCACTGCTTGTAAGCAGTCAATATGGCTGACAGCTGGCAAGTACCCTTAGCAGTGTAGACTAGAATAACTGGACAATTGAATGGAATTGTTTGTGTTACCATGTAAAGATAAGGGCTCAGTTATACATTAATATCTATATTTTTGTTGTAGGCTTGCAGGTACAGTTGACATGTAGTAAAACTGTTTAGTAGAAGATCATTTTTTCAGAAATTTAGGACACATAGGGAAATATTCAACCCAAGGCAGCCAGCTTTTTTTAAGCCGCTAATAGTCATGGGCTGAAGTAACCCCTGATATTCATTGGCACGCCATGTCTAGGATCCAGCATTGAATATCTGTGAATGTGTGGACACCTGAAAGTTAACCAGGCACTGCCAATGTTCAGACTAGTGCCTGGTTAGCTCAGCAGATAAAGTTATGCTAGCCTTTTTGCTGTCTGAACTTTATTTGTTTACTTAGCCAGTTAGTGGACTGAACATCTGTGGAAATCTCATGTGGTCGCCACTTGAAGTCTTGGCAGCCATTTTGAAGTGGCAGCAGCGAGCATGTCAGCGGCAGTGGGCAGGAAACAGTGGGGTTCTTTTCTGCTCCAAAGAGGCCACCATTAGACCACATTAAGGTATGTTTCGGGGAGGGCACCCCGAGGCCCGCCAGCCAACCCACCCACCCACTCAGAAACCCGGACAAATGGGCAGGCTGGAAAAAAACGTCTGAACCCTCAACAGTCCCCTGAAAAGAGTACATGTACAGGGAAATCTGGACGTATGGTAACCCTAGTTCCAGCTCCGCCCAAGCTCCACTCTCAGACCCCAGACAGTGCTTGAGTACTCACAGGCAATACTCAGTAGCACTAACTGCTTAAGTGCCGCTGAATATTACTGAATGGCCAGTTCAGTGGAGTTTAATCAGGCAGGAGTCTTTCCTGCCCAGTTAAAACCCTTTTGAATATCAGGCCCACATTTTCTGTATTTGGAATGATTCCATTGACACCAATATCTTCAGTATATATTCAGTTTCTGATTGAGGAATACAATTCTGTGATACACAAAGGTTCATGTTGGAGTTTTCAGTGTGTTATTTTTGCTAAAAACTACAAGAAAAATGCTCCATTTTGGGCTATTTCCCCAGTTATCTTTCATTTGCCTCTCACCCATAGATAGCATGATAGAGGTCATAGCTTTTTTGATATTTCCCTCTGTACCAGAAAATAAGGAAAATGGAAAAAAAAAACCAGAATCAGATCCTGTTACAGACATTATGCTAGAAACAGCATCAAGGTTAGAGGTTTACTATGGTCAAGTTTTTTTGTATCTCACTGCTTGCGCTTAGAAAAATGAAGTGGTTTTTTCACTAGAAAATTCTCAATCTTACAAAAAGGGAGCTGATTAAACTTAGGTTTCAAAAGCACTTAAGCTATGAATTAAACCTTGCAGGTTTTTCACATATTTGGTCCTGATGTTGAACTGTGCTGTTTTGTTGTCCAGTGATATATACTGCTAGTAAGAGAGAGACTCAGTATAATGTGGGCTGTTTTCTTGTCTGGTGTAATGCACTACAAGTAAGAGACAGACTCGTTATCATATGAGATGTTGAGACACTGCTGTCTGGTGTAATCCACTGATGGTAAAGAGCCAGACTCAGGCCCAGATGCACAAAACCTAACGAGCCAACAACTTGCGTTTTAAACTGGTTTAAAACGCAAGTAATTCACCCCGGGCATGCACTAATGGCATTTTCCCTGCCACGGTAGCAGGCAACGAAAACGGAATGCAAATGTTTGAAAAGCTATTATAATGAGCTGCAGTACCGTTGCAGCCCATTATAATCAGATGCACTACCGTTTTTCCGATTCCCTTACCATAGGAACCCTAACGAGATGGCTGACCTCTTGTTAGGGCTCCTGTGAGGGAATCGGAAAGGAAAAGGGCCCCCAAAAAAGGTAAAAAAGAAAAAAGCAGGGAGCGCATGTGAGGGACGTCCTTTAAGGACGTACTCTCCCTGCGCTTCTGAGAGACGTCTTTTTTTTTTTTTTTTTGCAGTTTTTTGTTCTGCCGGCACTCGTGTTTTTTTCCCCCTTCTTGAGAGTCTTCGCCGCGCCACTTACCCCTCCACAGCGAAATTTTTCTATTTTCCTGGTTGCCGGAGAATCGGGACGTCCCTTTAGATTAGGCTCCTCTTCCTGGTCTCTTCAGCCAATCAGAGCGCGTTTCGCTGACAACAGCCAGCTAAGCCCGCTTTGATTGGCTGAAGAGACCAGGAAGAGGAGCCTAATCAAAAGGGACGTCCCGATTCTCCGACTCAGGTACCGAAGGAATAGAGAATGCAAGTGAGCTACAACGAGTAGCTCATTTGCATTCCCTATCGTTGATGCATTCCCGTTCCCTACCGATTCGCTATGGAATCGGTAGGGAACGGGAATTACCAATGTCTTTCATGCATCTAGTTCTCAGTATCGTATGGGATATTCAGATATTGCTAGATTCATATTAGTTGTAATGCACTACTAGGAAGAGACAGACTCTCTGTATCATATGGGATGTTGAGACACTGCTGTTTTGTTGTCCAGTGTCATCCACTGCTAGTAAGAGACAGACTTGGTATAGTATGGGATGTTGAAACACTGCTATTTTATTGTTCATTATAATCCACTGCTAGTAAGAGACAGATTAGATATAATATATGATGTTGAGATTCTGTTGTGTTGTTGTCAGTTTAAGGCAGTACTAGTAAGAGACAACACAATCTCAATATCCCATATGATACTAAGTTTGTTTTGTTGTCCAGTGTAATTCACTGCTAGTAAGAGACAGATTTGGTATCATATGGGATGTTGAGACTGTGCTGTTTTGTTTTTCAGTATAATCCACTGCTAGTAAGAGACAGACTTGGTATCGTATGGGATGCCGTTTTATTTCACCCAGCAGTTCCCTCCTGCTCCTTTGGGTTTCCAGCTTGGTTGGAACCAGAGCTGCGATCTGGTACCACCAGCCTTCATCCACAATGAAGTAGAGCTCTTTTTTCACACTTTTAATATTCCTTCCTAGCATAGGAGCCAGCTGTGTGGGTGCCAGTGGGAGCCAAGCACCCCATGTATTGAGCAAACTCCTTCATTATGTCTAGGGAGGGGTAGCTTTTATTGATAGACACCCCCAATAATTTTCAAATGTTGATGCCAATTGCTTCCTCATTTTACTTTAATCTAATCACTGCAACCACAATCTTCAGGCAGGGGACAAACGCTCTGGAATCATGGCTCTGGACACCTAAGATCACCTCACTCACCATTCTGATTTCTATATCATTTATAAATATATTAAATAGCACTGGTCCCAATACAGATCCCTTCGGCACTCCACTGTTAACCCTCCTCCATTGAGAGAAATGACCATTTAACACTACCCTCTGTCCAATAACCAATTCCTAATCCACACCAGAACCTTGCCTCCTATCCCATGACTAATTTTCTCAGGAGTCTTTCATGAGAAACTTTATCAAAAGCTTTCTGAAAATCTAGATACACCACATCAACCAGCTCACCTTTATCCACATGTTTATTCACGCCTTCAAAGAAATGAAGCAAATTGGTGAGTCAAGACTTCCCTCGGCTGAACCCATGCTGACTCTGTCCCATTAAACCATATTTGTCTACGTGTTCTGTAATTTTATTCTTTATAATAGTCTCCATTATTTTGCCCAGCACCAACATCAGGCTTACCGGTCTATAATTTCCTGGATCACCCCTAGAACCCTTTTTAAAAATTGGCATCACGCTGTCCAACCGCCAATCTTCAGGTACTATGGATAATTTTAATGATAGCTTACATATTACTAACAGCAGATCAGCAATTTCATGCTTGAGTTCTTGGTGTACCCTTGGATTTATGCCATCCAGTCCAGGTGATTTACTACTCTTTAATTTGTCAGTTTGGCTCAGTACTTTTTATTTGTCAATTCCAGGTTCACTGAGATTTCTTTCAGTTCCTCCGCATCATCACCCATTTCTGGTACAGGCAGATCTCTTATATCTTCTTCCGTAAAGACAGAAGCAAAGAATTCATTCAGTTTCTCCGCTATGGCCTTGGCCTCCCTGAGCGCCCCTTTTACTTCTTCGTGATCCCACAGACTCCCTCGCAGGCTTTCTGCTTCTGATGTGCCTAAAAAGTTGTTACTGTGAGTTTTAGCCTCTGCAGCAAGTTTCTCTTCATATTCTCTTTTAGCCATGTTTATTAATGCTTTCCATCTGACTTACCAGTGCTTATGTTGCTTCTTATTTTCTTCATTTGGATCCTTTTTCCATTCTTTGAAGGACAATATTTTGGCTGTAATGGCCTCTCTTACTTCATCTTTTAACCATACTGGCTGATGTTTTCTGTTCTTTCCACCTTTGCAAATACATGGAATGCATCTGGACTGGGCTTCCATGATGGTATTTTTAAATAACGTCCATGCCTAATGTGTAGTGTCCTAACCTTTGCAGCTGATCATTTTAGTTTCTTTTTAACCATTTTCCTCATTTTATTATAGTCGCCCTTTCGAAAATTAAATGCAGCTACAGTAGATTTCCTGTAGATGGCATGGATGGTTAGACTGGATAGGCAATATGGTCTTTATCTGCCTTCATTTTTCTCTGTTTCTATATTTATAAATGTATGGACCTAGATCACAAAAGAATGTGCAGAGATTGTAAGATTGTATAATCTACGTAAGTAATTGTGCACACCTATATGAATTCTCACTCGCAAAGTATGCATCATTGCATCTTGGCATGAATACCAGTTAGTCAGAAAATAGTGATCTATATGCACATGCATTCAAAAGACTAGAATACCGGCATTCACACACATTCTTGTTGCCTAAAGTCAGGTAGATCCTTATAGAATTACCCCCTTACCCCTCCCCAATCAACATTTTACAGTGACTCTGGCATCTCCCCACCCAGGAACTATGAATTCTGCCTTCTTGGAATTCAGTTTTCCCTTAATCTCTATACATCTTCTTGGCTTTTTAGATTATTTGTGTTTGAATGGACAAACAATATTCCCTTTGGAGTTTATTGAAAGGCATTCTAAGGCTGGCAAGAAACACTTCAAGTTTCAAGTTTACTAAATATTTGATATACCACCCTTGAGAAGCCTTTCAGAGTGGTTTACAAAAATCATACATAATTGAACAAAAGAAAGAAGAAAGAGAGGCAGCTACATTCTTAGATAGGAGAAGAAAAGAACAGCACTGCTGTAGAGGAGACCCGCCAACTATTCTACCCGAGATCCTCTAAGTCTGGTCCCAAAGCATAAAAAAGGAAATCTAATAGGCAAACACATCTGAAAAAGAGAAATGTTTTTAGACCATCTTTGAATTTCTCAAAGGATCGTTCTAATCCACGGTGGATAGGAAGGGCATTCCATAATGAGATTTGTACGACACGAAAAGTTTGGGTTCTGACAAAAGCCATAGCAAATCTGTCTGAACAACAGAACTGCAAAACAATTTGATTGGGAAGACCTAAAGTTTCTAGATGGAGATTAGGGAATTTAATAGACGAGAGAGGTATAGGGAAGAAGCAGAGTAGTGGACCTTGTGTGCAAGTGATAAGATGTTAAAGCGGAGTGGAGGAGTGGCCTAGTGGTTAGAGTACCGGTCTTGTAATCCAGAGGTGGCCAGGTTCAAATCCCACTGCTGCCCCTTGTGATCTTGGGCAAGTCACTTAACCCTCCATTGCTTCAGGTACAAACTTAGATTGTGAGCTCTCCTGGGACAGAGAAATATCCAGTGTACCTGAATGTAACTCACCTTGAGCTACTACTGAAAAAGGTGTGAGCAATATCTAAATAAATAATAAATAAAGGAAATCCTGTGTGTTAACTAGCAGCCAGTGCTCTTCAGGCAAGAGGGGCCCCTCATATTTCCTCAATCCAGGGGAGGGTCCCATGATCATATTTCCTCAACAGTGTCAGTAGCTTCGTAGCTGTATTTTGCTCTAATTGTAGGCATCTGATATCAGTAATTCTACCACCATGATAGAAGGTTATTACTTTAATCCAGAATTGACATTGAGGGGCATAATCGAACAGGGACGACCATCTCTAAGGGCGCCCATCTCTAAGGACATCCTGGCGAAGGGGCGGGGAAACCGCTATTATCGAAACAAGATGGGCGTTCATCTTTCGTTTCATTATTACGGTCGGGACGCCCAAATCTCAACATTTAAGTCGACCTTAGAGATGGTCGTCCCCGGTTTTCGGCGATAATGGAAACTGAGGACGCCCATCTCAAAAACGACCAAATCCAAGACATTTGGTCATGGAAGGAGCCAGTATTTGTAGTGCACTGGTCCCCCTCACATGCCAGGACACCAACCAGGCACCCAAGGGGGCACTGCAGTGGATTTCACAAATTGCTCCTGGGTGCATAGCTCCCTTACCTTCGGTGCTGAGCCCCCCAAACCCTCCCCAAAACCCACTCCCCACAACTGAACACCACTACCATAGCCCTAAGGGGTGAAGGGGGGCATCTACATGTGGGTACAGTGGGTTTCTGGTGGGTTTTGAAGGGCTCGCATTTACCAGCACAAGTGTAACAGTTAGGGGGGGATGGGCCTGGGTCCGCCTGCCTGAAGTGCACTGCATCCACTAAAACTGCTCCAGGGATCTGCATACTGCTGTCATGGAGCTTTGTATGACATTTGAGGCTGGCATAGAGGCTGGCAAAAAATTTAAAAAAAATTTTTTTTTAGGGTGGGAGGGGGTTGGTGACCACTGGGGGAGTAAGGGGAGGTCATTCCCAATTCCCTCCAGTGGTCATCTGGGCAGTTTGGGCACCTTTTTGAGGCTTGGACATGAAAAAAATGGAGCAAGTAAAGTTGACCAAATGCTTGTCAGGGACGCCCTTCTTTTTTCCATTATCGGCTGAGGACGCCCATCTCTTAAGCACGCCCCAGTCCCGTCTTTGCTACGCCTCCGACACGCCCCCATGAACTTTGGTCGTCCCTGCGACGGACTGCAGTTGAGGACACCCAAAATCGGCTTTCGATTATGCCAATTTGTGTAGGAAGATGGGCGCCCTTCTCTTTCGAAAATGCCCCTGATAATGAGCCAGTGGAAGACAAAGGAGGGAAAGAGATTTTGGATTTAGGTCACACCTTTTCAGTTGTAGCTCAGGTACTGCTTGAGCTCTTCTCAGGGGATCTACTGCTCCTATTCCTCCCAGGCCTTAGAGGCGGGAACTGAATGTATATATTCTGCATAGAAGCACACCAGCTTCCACTAGCCTATGGGCTACCCCGTGCCCTATGTAGAGAACCACCTACTTTGTTTTAGTGATCATTTCTTTTCTTAATAGCTCTGCACACACCTTTTCTTCAGCCCAACCACTCAAACGCATATTAGCTGTTGCTGAGGGAACATAATACTATAAACAATGCTTCAAAGGAAAAAGAATGCCTTAGATTTTTTTTTTAATTGAAAACTATCTTTGTTAAAGAAGATTTTTTTTAAATATAGAGCTTAATTATTTTCCAAATGTTATTTTATTTGCAATGTGTGGTTATTTTAGGCATAAAAATAGTATTGCTATGAGCTGTAGCACAAAAACTGTAGTTCAAAATGAATAATTTTGATAAACGTTCACGATGCAGGAAATAGTTTTAATTCTAAATTTATGTGTATTTCTTACAAATACTAAACTGTTTTATAGAAACAATATTTTGTGGCTGGAAACATTAAGGGCGCCTTTTACAAAGCGGTACTACCGATTAACATGCACTGAAGCGAAGAAACTCGTGGGAATTGAATGGGCTTCTTGGCATTCAGCGCACGCTAATCGGTAGCGCCACTTCATGAAAGAAGCCCTAATGTCATTATCCAAGAGGTAACCATGAGAATATTAATGATCTAATGTTAACAGTAGTGAGGATTACACTCTGTATAAAACTCCTCTTCAACACTCTCTCCCTTATTATCCTGCTTACATCATAGTGGGGCTAATTCTTTAACATATTGTAATCCACTTTGGACAAAGGCAGAATAGAAATTGATAAATAAATAAACATGCGCTAGCATTTACATGTAACATGTGCACTTACACTCGTAATGTCACGGAATGTCAGAAAATTCTTTTTCGTGGAGAGAGTGGCTGATGCCTGGAATACCCGGAGATGGTGAAAAAAACTGGCAGAATTCAAAATGGTGCGGGATGAACACAGAGGAGTTCTAATAAGAAAATGAATGGTATAAAAAAAAAACTTAAAGGGTTGCATAGGTGTTTGCATATCAAGTGGTGCTTAGATGGTAACTCTGGCTGTATCAACTAAGGCCGTTGCTGGGCTGGCTTGTACGGTCTCAGTCCCGCATATAGCAATCCAGTTTAGGATAGACTGGAGAAAGCTTTGACGGAAACTCCAGAATATAAGGAACGTGAGGACAGTGCTGGGCAGACTTTTATGGTCTGTGTCCCGCAAATGACAAGACGGATTCAGATAGGCTGGAGTGAGCTTTGATGGCAACTCCAATAGTTGGAACTCAAGGACAGAGCCGGGTGGGCTTATACGGTCTGTGTCCCAGAAACAACAAAGAAAGACCATGATCAAGTATATAATATCACGTTCGTTGCTGATTTAATCTAGAATTGAGAGTGAATGTGACTGTTTGGCAGACTGGATGGACCATTCAGGTCTTTATCTGCCGTCACTTACTATGCTACTATATGTAACTACCGAAATTCCACCAACATACTATTTTGTACATGCGTTTAACATACATAGGGCTCCTTTCACAAAGCAGCGCTATCGATTAGCATGTGCTGAATGGGAAAAAGTCCATGGGAATTGAATGGGCTTCTTCACATTCATGGGCAGATGATTGAAAGCCCCACACTGTTCCAAACAGCACTCTAAAAATAGCACTGGAACAGCGTGGGGCTTTATCGCCCCTATGATCAGAGATAATAGCATGCAGATTTAAGCATGCTATTAGCTCTGATCATACAGTAAGGTGCAGGAGGATTGCTCAGGCACAATCCTCCCACACTTGTTTGATAGGTCTCGGCTATCAAAAGCCCAGACCTGTCAAACACAAGGGCTGGAGGTCCATGGGACCACCAGACCCCTAGTATCCCCACCCCAAGCCAAGCAACATGGGGGCTAGAGGTCCAGCAGACCTCCAGTCTCCCTGACCCCCCCCCCCCCCCCCCCCGACACAGGTTCAGAGGGGACTGGAGTTTCTCCCTTATATGTTGTGAAGCTCCACCCACTCATCTCAGGATGCACTGGGCAGGGCTGGGCAGGGCTGGGTGCCGCCATTTTCGAGGTGGCGCTGATGGAAGAGGAGGGAGGCCACCTCCCTCCTCCAATGACGGTAGGAGGGTGGGAAAGGGCTGCTAGACCACCAGGTCGGGGGGGATTGACTCGCGGCCCACTGCGCCACCGGGGCTCCATGTGAGGGGATGCTAGAGGGGGTTAGGGGAGCTGGAGACCCACCACATCTCTAGCCCCCCTAAACCTGTGCCTTGGGGGGTCAGGGGGACTGGAGGTCCGCTGGACCTTTAGCCCCCGTGCCACTGGAGGGGGTTGGGTTGAGGTTCCTGCTTCTGTGGGGGGGTTGGGCTGCTGCACTGGAGGGAATGTGAGGCCTGCTAGCATGCAAATGCATGTTGAACCAGGTTCACGATTCCTCCTCAATGGTCTGCACACCCTAACACCAGCTCCGAGCTGGCATAGGGTTTGCCACAGACAGCACGCCAATGTTTGGTGCAAGGCTCGCTGATCATTGGGAAGGAGTACATTTAGCATGCATTTGCATGCTACTTGCACTAAGAGCCCTGTTTTACATGCATTTGCATGCTACTTGCATTCAGAGCCCGCGAGCGCATTGTTTCACGCGCTCAGGGGCTCTGATCATGGGGCGGTAGTAAATGCAGGTGCTAGCGCGCCGCTTTGTAAAAGAGCTCATACTGTAGAACATATTTGCAAGGGAGGCTTGCATATGGGTACAGCTTGGGTGGGTTTTGCTTTTATGCACGTAACTTGAAAATGCAAGTAATGCACATATCTGCAAGCAGTTAGGCGCTGCTGCCTAATGTGTATTTAAGGCATTATACTAGTATTCTAGAAAGTAAAGTAGGTGCCTACATTCACTATTCCCTCTAAGCTGAGCAGCAGTCCAACTGCATTGCTGCCAGTGGAGCAGTGCTACAATATTGTGTTTTCAATCACTAGGGTCAGGTAGGTTCTCTGGAGTTCTGTAGAGTTTGCTTGTCCCTCGCTATTGAAAATGTGATAGTGAAACAGCTCCCCCACTGGCAGGACTGTAGGTGGAAGACTCCCACTCAGCTTAGAGGGAACAGTGCCTACATTCCTTTATAGAATAGATTTTAGAAGCTCCTTTTAAGATTTGCCTCATAATGCCACACACTAGCTGGAGAATTTTGATTATGACGGTAGATATTGAATGTGTTGCTATTTTAGGCTGCAAAGTACCAATACATAATTTTGACAAGGTAATAACCTTCAGAAAACATTCCCTTGTTATTGTGGCACTACAGTGTTTAAATATAGTACCGTGAAACCTTTCATAGCAGAATAAAGACAGATAGACTGTGTATTTCACAGTTGTTGAAGTAGGTGCCTCCTAAAACTCTTTCTTAGAAACTTCTAGGGATGGGTGAAGTAACCCAGGTTAAATCAAAACGCAATCCAGACCAATTCAAAGGGAAGGATTTTGGACAGCATGGATACATTTGGACTAATTCAGCTAGATCCAAATCTTCACTCTGATTTGTTCTCTACCTTTGTAACTTGACTGGGTTGCAAACATTTTTTGATCTTACATGTCAACCATTCATACATTTGGATTAGCTGCACACGTTTCCGATATTTCAAATTTGTGAATTAGTAAGGTCAGCCTACTGCTGGGGTCAGTTGAAAAATTTCAGCCACTGTTAGATCTCAGCTCTGTAACATTGTTTCTATTTGTCAGTGGTTATTCTCCCATCTAATATAATAATTTACTCCTCCAAAATTCCAATGTGTCTCACTGGGATCGTAACCACCTGCTGACATCACTCCTCCAACATTCTCCTCCAACGTTCCAATGTGTGTCACTGGGATTGTAACCACCTGCTGACGTCACTCCTCCAACGTTCTCCGTCCCCCTCCCTCCCAGTTCCATGGGACCCTGGAACTGGGAGGGAGGGACGGAGGGACAGAGGGAGGGGGGATCCTGGAAATGGGAGGGAGGGAGGGGAACACTGGAACTCGGAGGGGGGAGGGAGGGGGGCCTGGAACTCGGAGGGAGGTGGAGGGGGCAGGGGAGAGATGCTGCACATGGATGGATGGAGGGGGCAGGGCACAGAGGACGTTGCCTGCATATGGATGAATGCAGGGGAGGGAGGGGACCCTGAAACTCAGAGGGAGGCAGGGAGGGGATGACCCTGGAACTCGGAGGCAGGGAGGGAGGGGACGACCATGGAACTCAGAGGGAGGGGGGATGACCCTGGATCTCAGAGGGCGGGAGGGATGGGTGACCCTGGAACTGGGAAGGGGGGCCCTGGCACACACTCTCATGCTCACACACACACTCTCTTTCTCACAGACACACTCGCACCCAGTCTCACTCTCTCTCTGTCACACACACACACTCGCACATTCACTCTCTCTCTCTCTCTCTCTCACACAGTCACTCTCACACACACTCTCTCAAACATACACACTCCGAGGAAAATTTTGCGAGCGCCCGTTTCATTTGTGTCAGAAATGGGCCTTTTTTACTAGTTAATAATAGTTAGACCGTTCATCCGATTTCATTCCAAGCTCTTCCACAGATAGTAAAGTGACCCTTCCCCACCCCACCTCCACCCGCAGCTTACACTTCTCCTGTGCCCTTGACACACAGATGGTAGAACAGACCAACTCGGTTTTTTTTAATCAAAATATCAGGTAGATCAAAGCACATTGTGATGTCACTGACCATTGTTAAAGCTGTCCTGCCATTGGTTCGTGGTCATGTGCTCGTTTCTGACTTAAAAGGAAACTGGATTTCATGAAATCTTCAACATATCTTATTCTTTCTCAGAAAATGCTACTGGGTACTGCCAAGGTGAATATCAGCCTTACACTGCTGACCCTTGGAATGAAAAAGATCACCAGTTCAGATCGTACCACTGCAATTAAACATGCAGTGCATACCTGGAGAGTCAGAGTTGCACTCTGTTTTTTACTGTATCCACCAGAGTTACCTGGATACAGCAGTGGCATAGCCAAGGGTGGGCTTGGGTGGGCCCAGGCCCACCCACTTTGGGTTCAGGCCCACCCAGTAGCAACACATCTATAATGTTGCTGGCAGGGATTCCCAAGCCCCACCAGCTGAAAACTCCCAACAAGTGTCCCTCCTGCATACCTTGTAAGTAGCAGATCTTCACCTGCAGTGAGCAGTGACATACATACTGCTTGCACCGGCCTCACAGCCTTCCCTCTGATGTATTTCTGTGTAGGCGGAAACAGGAAGTTGCATCAGAGGGAAGGGTGTGGGGCCAACATGAGCAGTGTGTATTAGTTGCTGCTCACTGCTGGTGAAAATCTGATATTTAAAAGGTTTACGGGAGAGGGGGGATGTTTGAGAGACTATATGGCATGCAGGCGAGAGAAGGAGAGACCAAATCACCTGTGGGACGGGGCGAGGTTCGTCTGCCCACCCATCTTGGGCCCAGGCCCACCCAAAATTGGGTGTCTGGCTACGCCCCTGGGATACAGTCAAAAACAGAATGTACCTGGATGCAGTCAAGAACAGAGTGCATAGGAAATCCCACATCAAAGTCTTAAAGTGGCAGTTAGATTATAGACATACTTTAGCAGATTTGGGTATGTGGCTGCTTCTGAATCTAATTGGGATGTAGTTATCAATGTAGGCTACCCTTAAAACATTTGGGGCTAAAAATAAAACACATCTTAACAGTAACCCACATGGATAATTTCCTCTCTAAGGCATGTTATTTTATAACTAACTGCACACACCACTACACTACTCCAGGGACCTGCATGCAGCTCTATTGGGCCTTTCTATAACACTTGAGGCTGTCGTAGAGGCTGGTGAGTACTATTTTTATTCACATTTTGGGGGGCTGGGAGGGGTTCAGTGACCACTTGAGCAAGGGAAGGTCATCCCTGATTCCCTCCAGTGGCCATCTGATCATTTAGGGCACCTTTTTTTTACCTTATTCATTCTGAAAACAGGTATAGACCAAAATGTTGAAGTTTTCACCCTAGACGTTTTCATTTTGTTCCATTATGGCTGTAAAACATCTAAGCTTCCAGAAATCACTAAAATCTGACCTGTTCAAAAAGGCATACCCTACCGATCCAACCTAAATGCCTGAACTCTGCAACACAACGAAACCAAAGCACGTAATGGACATAACATAACTCTTCTGCTCTACGATTCCCTAATGTGTCTGTTCCACATGAACCTTATCCTACCACAACATCACTTTGTTGTTCACGCTTTCCAAAAATACTAGGACTAGGGGGCATGCGATGAAACTACAGTGTAGTAAATTTAAAACAAATCGGAGAAAATCTTTCTTCACCCAACGCATAATTAAACTCTGGAATTCGTTGCCGGAGAATGTGGTGAAGGCGGTTAGCTTAGCAGAGTTTAAAAAGGGGTTAGACGGTTTCCTAAAGGACAAGTCCATAAACCACTACTAAATGGACTTGGGAAAAATCCACAATTCCAGGAACAACATGTATAGAATGTTTGTACGTTGGGAAGCTTGCCAGGTGCCCTTGGCCTGGATTGGCCGCTGTCGTGGACAGGATGCTGGGCTCGATGGACCCTTGGTCTTTTCCCAGTGTGGCATTACTTATGTACTTATGTATTTGTTCATACCGGAGTTGGCGAACGCCTCTCCGGTACTATGTAAGCCACATTGAGCCTGCAAATAGGTGGGAAAATGTGGGATACAAATGTAACAAATAGATGTTAAGCACGCCCTAAGCCCGCCTTCGAAATGCCCCCAACATTTCCCTTGTGATTTGGACACACTGTAGATGAAAAACATAGATAAACGTCTGCAAAACAGGTTTCAGAAATACTGATTTGGATGTTTTGAGAAGAAATCCATCCAAATGATGCTTTATAACACTTTTTGGATGTTTTTTTATCTTTCAAAAATGAGCCCCATTATATTATCTCTCTGTTATTTGAATTTCAGTGCTGTCAAATGTGTATATTTTTGAGCCTGTTTCATGGTAGTCCTATTATTTGGTTTCAGTTTGCTGATTTTAAATTTATCTCATTTATTGTATTTATGTTTATACTTGGTCATTTTATGTTAAACTGTACCTGCTGTATACCGCCTTGGGTGAATCTCTTCATAAAGGCAGTTAATAAATCCCAATAAATAAATAAATATCATGAAAACAAACACCGCTGTTCTATATTGAGGCTCTTTGGAGTAAAATGGGATTTCAAATCCACATTAAGCAAACAGAAAGCAGAACAACAGATTCAGCCTCTTCATTCCTTTCCTTGATGTATGATGGTGGCCTACTTGGATGACAGTCAAAGCTCTTGGAGTGGATACTGTCCAGAACAAAATTTAATTGCAAGAATTTTGATCTTCTGAACTGTGGTTTCCCAAGTGAAAATCCTTAAGAAAGAGAATGTCCTCACCCCCCCCCCCCCCGCCCCCCCCCCCAACAAGTCATAAATGCAGGCTTCAAAAGTGTGTGTTTGGTGAGATACAATGGCCAGATTTAGCGTGCTATAAATGGTACATCATCATGGCATTATTTTGTATTCCCATTATATTTGCTTTTGTTTCCCAAAACCTGCAATTTCTGCTCCTTTTAGAGAAGTAACAATTTCCTTTGGCCGCAGCCCAGGGTAGATTAAAATAGCCCAAGGCAATGAAGAATTTGGTGGAAGCTGTAAAACTTGTGAAAGCTTCCTTTGCACATCTGTTTGTCATAAGCAGTGTTTAATGTGCCGTGTATGCCAAGAAACCATAGGCATCCCGCACAATTAGGGCTTAGATGGAGGAGTTAGAAGCTCTGAGTTTGTGGTTGGGTTAATGAACTCCAGAAAACGGTAGAGAGAGAAAAAAAAGTGAAAACAAGATAGGGAGGGAGAGGAGATATTAGCATGTGAGATGTTACATACCTGCCTTAGTTTGGGGGAGGAGGGGTCCATCCTTTTCCTTTAGAAACTAACATACCATTTAGTGACATAAACTGGCACCCAAATCACGTGCATGCTATGAAGGCGTTGTGACTAGAATTGTAAATTGGCTTTTACTATTATCGTAGGAAGCCATTTGTTCATTACACCTCTTAGAGGAGCTGCAGAAGAATTCTGCTTTTTTCCAAATGTTTATAAATATAAGCTTTGGCTGTTTTTTTTTTTTTGCATGTTCTTCTAGTCTACTGCTAGTCCACTCTGCAGACTTCACTTACCTAGGAACCAAATGGTGGAACTCCTTACCACCCAAAATAAGAAATATACAGGAATATACTAGATTCCACAAAATCCTCAAACCATTCCTATTCAACCAAACCCTCACAAAGAACAACCATATCTCAAACAATTAATTGTTACCTACATTGGTTATTGCTCTATTTACCATTAACTTTCTCTTTGCTTCATGTACAATTTCTCATTCATAATAGATTTTCTAAATGTTAAACATCCATAGCTATCCCAGTGTGTTTATGATACTGTGTTGTAAAACTGGATTCTTATAACAAATTACTTACTTTGTTATGTATCCTATACTGTTTATTGTAAGCCACATTGAACTCAACTTTGTTTGGGATAATGTGGGATATAAATGTCACAAATAAATAACTACGGTGTGCTCATCCCTTGAATGCCCCTTCGGTATATGCCTCTTCCCCTCCACCGGTGACTGGAAGGGAATCCGTTCTCTGCGATCTGACATACAGACCTTGTGTTCCATAAGAATTCATACTTTTTTCTTAATACACCAACCAGTAAGGCAAATAGGTTAGCTAATTTGTTTTTCCAGTCCTTGATGGGGCTGGCTAGAACTCTGGGTTTTAAAAGATGGAGTATCTAAGCTACTATTACTACTACAAATCATTTCTATAGCGCTACCAGTCGTACGCAGCACTTCACAATTGAACATGAAGAAAAGACAGTCCCTGCTCAAAAGAGCTTACAATCTAAATCAGGACAGACAGACAGGACAAATAAGGGATAAGGGTAGGACAGACAGATAGGACACATAGGGAAGAGGGACTATTGAAGAGAGAAAGACAAGATATGGTTACAAGCAGGTGACAAGTTAGGAATTAAAAGCAGCATCAAACAGGTAGGCCTTTAGCCCGGATTTGAAGGCGGCCAGGGATGGAGCTTGACGTAATGGCTCAGGAAGTCTATTCCAGGCATAAGGTGCAGCAAGATAAAAGGAACGGAGTCTGGAGTTAGCGATGGAGGAGAAGGGTGCAATTAGGAGAGATTTGCCTAGTGAACAGAGTTCCTGGGAAGGAGTGTAGGGAGAGATGAGGGTGGAGAGGTAGTGAGGGGCAGCAGAGTGAATGCACTTATAGGTTAATAAGAGGAGCTTGAACTGTATATGGAAACGGATAGGGAGCCAGTGAAGTGATTTCAGAAGAGGGCTGATATGGGCATAGCAACTTTGGCGAAATATTAATCGTGCAGCAGAATTTTGAACAGATTGAAGAGGAGAGAGATGGCTGAGTGGAAGACCTGTGAGAAGCAAGCTGCTTGCAGATAATAAGTAGTAGAGGTGTGATTTTCATATCACTTTAACCCATGGGTTCTTGACCCAGTCCTCGGGACACACCATATCCACAATGAATATGCATGAGAGAAATTTGCAGGCACTGCTTTCATTGCATGATAATCTCTCTCATGTATATTCATTGTGGATGTCCTGAAAACCTGGCTGACTTGTTGTGTCTCGAGGACTGGGTTGAGAACCCCAGCTTTAACCTGAAGCAATGTTTTTTTTAAAACCCAGAAATGTTGCTTTTTATTCCCTTGGCACGAATAGATCACTCTAGTGAGCAGTATTATGCACAATTGATGATAATGGCCCCAAAATGAAGGCAATTTTTTAAAAACCTGAATAAATTTTTTTTTAAATCCCACAAACTAAAGGTTTAGCCACCCCACCCTTAACAACAGCTCCTCAGTGAAAGGAAACTATATCCACCATTTGGTTTTGACTTTCCACCCCCGCTATGTGAGACTTCAGTTTCCTGTCATATGCTTATTATTATTATTAATTACATTTGTACCCCACACTTTCCCACACATAGCAGGTTCAATACGGCTTACATAGTAAATAGAATTACAAAGTCTTGAAGGAGAATGTTACAAGTTGTAGTAAACATAGTAGTAGTGGGGTTTTGAGGATATGTAAATTGAGCATGGAGAGGTAAACAAAGATAGGATGAGCAAAAGAAGAAGAGATTGGGAGGGGTAAGGAGTAGGATGGATGGAGAGGAAGAGATTGAGGAATGAGCACAAGGAGATTGTGAGACATGGTCAAAGGTATAATAATCGTCGGGGCAGGAATCATGTGGGTGGAATCATAAGGAATCATCTCATAAGATAACCAGAAAGGTGAGGTTGTAGAGGTGAGGTTGAGTTGGCCCTGCTGTTTCCCCCATGGCACATCTGGACTTGTTTCTTACCTTTCTGTAAGAAATTGAACCTTCAAGTTCCTCATGCATATAATACCGTAAAACCACACCTGCTCCACCCATCCCATAGGACCAGTGGCGTTCCTGGGGGGGGGGGCGGTGGGGGGGGTGCCACGCGCCTGTTGGCGCCGCTTGTTCCGTGCTCCCTCTGTCCCGGAACAGGTTACTGTTTTTCCAAACAGGTTACTTCCTGTTCCGGGGCAGAGCGAGCATGGAACGAGTGAAGCCGACAGGCACGCGGCACCCCCCCAGCAGGTAAAAATGCACCTGGGGGGCTGTCGTTTCACCGGGGGGGAGGTGTTGTTTCGCTGGGGGGGAGTTGTCATTTCGCCGGAGGGGGGGGGGGTGCTGCACCCGGGGTGGGGGCACATCGGCGATCCGCCCCGGGTGTCAGCCACCCTAGGAACGCCACTGCATAGGACACAAGTTTCTTCTACATATCTCTATGCTTTTTCCACCACCAAAGAGAAATTCAGCCCACAACGTTCTTAGCACACACCCAACCAGTTGGGTTTTCAGGATTTCCACATTAATATTCATGATAGATGTATGATATAGATTTGGATACAGTGAAAATAGTGCATGCAAATCCTATCTCTTACATATTCATTGTGGAGATCTGAAAAACTGACTAGCTGGGTGTGTTCTGAGAATGGCATTAAGCGCCAGTGCCCTAAACCCTTCTTGCACTGGGGTAGATTTATGCTGTTTTCTTAATTCAGGGGCCAGGAAGTGATCCACATTAATATCCCCTCAAAGTAACCACTGTCGCTGCACTATTAAGACTAGATTCTATATATCATGACTGAAAAATTGGAACCGAAATAAAATACGCCTAGGCTTATAGAATATGCCTAAGTTTTCACGTAGTTTGTAGAATACATCAAGCGCCTGTCCTTGCAACTAAGTTTAGTCACGGGCAGTTGCACCAAGTAAAACTTGAATCAGTACGTCAAGCTCCAACTCTTCTACTACTAATCATTTCTACAGCACTACTAGATGTACGCAGCGCTGGACACATTATATAAAGGTACCTTTTCTGACCCTAGAGTGTTCACAGTCTGTTTTTGTACCTGGGTGACTTGTCCAAGGTTACATGGAGCTGCAGTGAGAATTGAACCCAGGTCACCAGATTCAAAGCCCGCTGCACTAACCATTAGGCCACTCCTGCACTTCAAATCTAGGCTAAAAGCCCACCCTTTTTTGAGGCTGCTTTTAACTCCTGTTCACTGGTTCAGTACCCATGTCTGTTTTATCACTCCCACCTCAAGTAATTCCCTTATCCCTTATTTATCCTGTTTGTCTGTCTTGATTAGATTGTAAGCTCTGTCGAGCAGGGACTGTGTTTTATATGTTCAGTGTACAGTGCTGCGTACATCTAGTAACGCTATTTATTTATTTATTTGTTACATTTCTATCCCACATTTTCCCACATATTTGCAGGCTCAATGTGGCTTACATGGTACTGTAAAGGCGTTCGCCAATTCCAGTATGAACAAATACAGTAATTTTGTGGTAGAATAGGGTTCGTGTGTACAGACACATTAGGGAATCGTAGAGAGGAAGAGAATCGTAGAGAGGAAGAGTTATTATATGTCCATTACAAGCTTTGGTGTCGTCGTGTTGCAGGGTACAGGCATTTAAGTTGGGCCGGTAGGGTATGCCTTTTTAAACAGGTTAGTTTTTAATGATTTCCAGAAGTTTAGGTGATCATAAGTTGTTTTCACGGCTTTTGGTAATTCGTTCCATAGTTGTGTGCTTATGTAGGAAAAGCTGGATGCATAGGTTGATTTGTGTTTGAGTCCTTTGCAGCTTGGGTAGTGGAGATTTAGGTATGTTCGTGTTGATCCTGTTGTGTTTCTGGTTGGTAGGTCTATGAAGTCTGTCATGTATCCTGGGGCTTTGCCATAGATAATTTTATGAACCAGGGTGCAGATTTTGAAAGCAATACGTTCTTTGATTGGGAGCCAGTGCAGTTTTTCTCGGAGGGGTTTGGCACTTTCGAATTGCGTTTTTCCAAATATAAGCCTGGCTGCCGTGTTTTGAGCGGTCTGAAGTTTCTTTATAATTTGTTCTTTGCATCCCGCATAAATTCCGTTGCAGTAGTCTACATGGCTATAGAAATGATAAGTAGTAGTAGTAGTACCTAAATTACACGAGGACCGGGTGTATTCTATACCCATACGCATAGATTTTAGAAATGCCCATGACCCGCCCATTCCATGACCATGGTCATGCCCCCTTTTCAACTATGCGACTTAGAATTTACGTGCATCATGTTATAGAATATGCTTAGCCATCCTTTATTAATGATGAATACCCGACACGGGCCGTGTTTCGGCGTACAAACGCCTGCATCAGGGGTCATACAAAAAAAAGTTCTAATTTAGGTGTAATCTGATGCCATCTGATTTAGCAGGACTGAGGCCGAAGGGAGAGGAGAAAAGATATACTGGATGGAGAGGGTTCTTCGCAGTATGCTTGGTTCAGGAGTGGGTTTATATTCTTTTTCCTGAGATTACACCTAAATTAGAACTTTTTTTTGTATGACCCCTGATGCAGGCGTTTGTACGCCGAAACACGGCCCGTGTCGGGTATTCATCATTAATAAAGGATTGCATTTTTCTCATTCCTGAAGGCCCAGTGTTTACTTTTTCTATTTGTTTGGTTGCTTTTGTATGCTGCTTTCCCTCTGTTTTGTGATAGAATATGCTTAGACAGTTCTGAGTGTACATTCTAATTAATGCCAATTAGTGTCAATAATTTCTTGTTAAGTGGCAATTATCGGCACTAATTGGCTTGTTACCTCAATTGCGTGTGCAAATCCAGAATACGACTGGATTTGCACGCACAACTTAAGTCACGCTAAATAGAATCCCTGGCTATATACTGTTTTCTGTGAACAGTTCCGTTCTCATGAAGAAACCTTTAAAAGGATGTTCTATTATTCTTCTGCTCCTCCAAATGCACTTTATCATATTTTCGCAGAATTGTGCATGCATTAAGATGATCACATGCATTTAGGGAGGCACATTAGAGTTGTTCGTGTAACTGCACTGGTTTGCCGTGCGACAGTAGCTGTGCACTGAGGTTACAGTCAAGTGTCACTGTTGATGCTCTTATTTTGTTGAAGTTTCTATAGTTTGAGTCTTCTTGAGATCCCCCCTCCTTCGACTGAGACTACTTGTGATGCACATATAATAATTACCAGCCCTGTTTTCTCGCTTCCTGTGTTCTGAACTGTGTGGAGAGAGATTTTTTTAATGGATGGTTGTAGCCGCAGCGATGATATCCATATTCATATTTTGGTGCTTACTTATTCACTATTTATTGCAGTGTGTGTGTGTCTGCTGATAAGGCATTTTCAGGGAGCCAAGCCAAGGACAGCTTAAAAGACGAAAGTGCCATGAAAAACCAGGCACAGAAGAGAGAGAGCTTGTGGTGTCTTACAGCAGCCACTTGACCCAATAGGGAAAGGTACATTTCTAGGAAGATTCGGGTTTACATTGCTTGAAAAGGAGGCTGCTGAGAGCCCAGTCCTGCATATTAGGAATTTGTGTTTGTGGATATCATATTGTGGTGTGAACCAACTTTAGAGCTCCAGATTTTTCTTTGTTATTTATGTAAAATTTCTTGTACACTGCCCCACCATCCAAAACAACATTAAAAGTGGTTATTAAAAGGCAGTAAAACAATACAAATGATAAAACATTAAAATATTTAAAACAATTCTAAAACCACCCTCCCAAAACAAATCATTGCAACCCCCCCTCCAATAACTTAAAGCATGTGAGAGCACTGACACACCTTACCTGTCTTAAGGTGTTAATCTGACACAACTCCCACTGACCGCTACAAAGAGAATGAGCCACTTCGTACAGCACTCTTCCCCACACTTCTCAATCTCTGTGGCCTTAGATGGGGGATTTTTCCTCTTGGATTTCATCAGATTTGGATTATACATCCTCCCTGATCTTCTCAGAGGGTGAACAGTCCCTTCCACTCATTGACATCAGAGGGGGGGACCCTCGAGTTCTGTCAACCCTAGTGAGCCAAGCAGATTAAGAGTCATTAATAGGAAGGAGCATTACATTATATTATTAAATTCCATCAAAGATGGGGAGAAAAGTGATTCTGTTCATGCAAAAAATCCAAAATCCTTTTTAAAGTTCACTGTGCTTTCAGCTACTGTCAGAGTTGATTGGCTTATTAGTATCACTGCAGCACAGTAATGTCACTGCATAACTAACACGCTAATCAGCTCTGACTTTAATTGAAAATACAATGAACTTTAAAAATATGAACCACCAGGAAGGTGGATAGTACAGAGGGTAAGACTGGTGTCTGCCACGTCATCTCATTCTTGAACCAGGAATACCAGTAGCAGAGGAGTAGGTGGCTCGGGCAATACAGAGTTTGCAGAATGAAAACTGGTGCTTTTTCATCTGCCGTTCCTCATTTGAAACTTATGAAGCTAAAACTCGGTGACTAGAAGATTTAAGGGGGGAAGTTTTCAACGTTGGCTACTGTTAAGTTGGGTTAGTATAGCACAGGGTCTCATTGTATAAAGTGGGGCCTGTTCTAAAATAACCTGACTTAACAGCAGCCCACATTGATAACTTCCCTCCTTAGTTAAATAGCTACAGAAGTCTTTATAGCTGTTTATTTTGGTTAATGGGTGCCAGTTAAATCTATCTTCTCTTTCTTAATTTACTTGGTCAGTCATAGCGTTGGACCAGTGATTCTCAACCTTTCTTCAGTTGTAACACACATGGCATATATTGTTCACCGTCATGACACACTGAACGGTACAATTCACAGACCCTCCCCCCCCCTCCCATATATCATTTCTTTGCTGCTAACGATAATGCAAGAGAAATATAGAAGCAATGGATGGTGGTGACTTTGAGGAAAATAGGGAATGGTGAACTGGAGGCCTGAAACAATTTCATTTGGGGCTGGTGGCAGAAGGACTAATTATAGAGATTTCAAGCACTCCCGATTTCTAGGTTAGTTCTCTCCAACCTGCTGTTGGAGAATGACACGGGGACAAGGATCCGCAATAACTGCAGGGACGGGGACAGAGCCTGCGGGGATGGGACGGGGATAGATCTCGCAGGGATGGGAACAGACTTTGTCCCTGTGTCATTTTCTACTTTGAAGCCTATTAATGAACTGGAGTGTTATTTATGTTTGAGCGATACAGATGATATTTTGATTTTTGGGAAAAACAAGCAAACATGCTGGCCACAACTGGCAAACTATGCATGGGGGATCCTGTAGATTCCTGCTACCAGCACATCTTCTAAGAAGACATCTTCTATTGCAGGGAGGACTGTGGAAGACAGGAGAGCTAGACTGAATCCTGAGATTGTTGATGACTTATTGATCCACAGATTAAAAAATCATAACAGGGCATATTTCTCCCCGCTGGGGCATACAGAATGGGTTGTGTTTTATACCCCTGGACATTTTAACAGGGTGGATTAGGATTTCTTGGGGAAGTAGAAGTGAGCTATTGTTGAAAGAGTAGAGGGTGGTGGTGGGAGGATTATTATTATAGTTGCTATTATTGTTTTCTATTTGTGATTTATAAACAACAGTCACACAGCATATTGTTTCTTTTTATACTTTAATTAAAAGATAAATATAAAATCATAAGTGTTCCAGGCTTCTGCAGATGAGGACAGAGCCCGCGGGGATGAGCCGAAGAGGGAGACAGAACCTGAGGGGACGGGGTGCGAATGGAGACAGGGCCTGTGAGGAAGGGATGGGGACGGAGACAGAACCTTCAGGGATGGGGTGGGGACGGAGACAGAACCCATGGGGACGGGATGGAATGGGGACAAACTTTGTCCCCATGTCATTCTCTTCCTGCTGTGCACATGGTTATTAATGAAAGCACAAGTCTGGTGTCAAAGTTTTGGTTACACACCTCCCAGCTCTTGGTGTCACACCAATATGTTCCAACACACTGGTTGAGAACCACTGTGTAATCTCAAGATTCCTGTACCAGCTGTGATAGAAGAACCATGAAAAGATTCCTGGTTTGGAAAGCTGAGCAGCCTCTTAAACAAGAAGAAAGTGCATAGTGGCATCCTATGAAGTTACAATGGGTCTGCTTTTTCTACAACAGATCTGCATGCCTGTCACCTCCTTTATATGCAGATCTCTTTATGCATATTCATTAGAGATATTCTGAAAATCCAACTGGTTGGTAGTCTCCCAGGAAAGGTATGAGAGCCACTGTTCTAGGCAATCCCAGAACTGGTCAAACACAGACTTTAATTGGATAATTATGTTTATAGAATTCTGTGATTCGTTGTAGACTATGGGTGGTGGATTGGTTTTATGACAACCAATACAAATATTAGTACTTAGAGCAGATGTTAGTGATATTTTGATTGAACACTGAGGGAAGTTACAGACATCTGTTACACATAGAGTGGTCCAGATGTTATTGTTGGAATCTTGAACCAGGATTTCTTCCATATGGGTAACTCAGGTCACATTTGCATCATGTTTACATTAGCCTGTAGAAACCTTAATACTACATTGCTAAAATCTTCTTTAAGCAATATTTTCCTCTTAACAGGACATTTATACTTGACTGCTTAATCTACTATCCAGCTTATAATCGAACGAGAAAAACGCCCAAGTTCCGACCTAAATCGGGAGATGGGCGTTTATCTCACAAAAACGAATAAAGCGGTATAATCGAAAGCCGATTTTGGACGTTTTCAACTGCACTTCGTTGGTGCCATAGTAAGAAAATGGAAGAAGTACAAAATGACTGTCAATCGACAAAGATCTGGGGCTCCACGCAAAATCTCACCTCGTGGGGTATCCTTGATCATGAGGAAGGTTAGAAATCAGCCTACAACTACAAGGGGGGAACTTGTCAATGATCTCAAGGCAGCTGGGACCACTGTCACCACGAAAACCATTGGTAACACATTACGACATAACGGATTGCAATCCTGCAGTGCCCGCAAGGTCCCCCTGCTCCGGAAGGCACATGTGACGGCCCGTCTGAAGTTTGCCAGTGAACACCTGGATGATGCCGAGAGTGATTGGGAGAAGGTGCTGTGGTCAGATGAGACAAAAATTGAGCTCTTTGGCATGAACTCAACTCGCCGTGTTTGGAGGAAGAGAAATGCTGCCTATGACCCAAAGAACACCGTCCCCACTGTCAAGCATGGAGGTGGAAATGTTATGTTTTGGGGGTGTTTCTCTGCTAAGGGCACAGGACTACTTCACCGCATCAATGGGAGAATGGATGGGGCCATGTACCGTACAATTCTGAGTGACAACCTCCTTCCCTCCACCAGGGCCTTAAAAATGGGTCGTGGCTGGGTCTTCCAGCACGACAATGACCCAAAACATACAGCCAAGGCAACAAAGGAGTGGCTCAGGAAGAAGCACATTAGGGTCATGGAATGGCCTAGCCAGTCACCAGACCTTAATCCCATTGAAAACTTATGGAGGGAGCTGAAGCTGCGAGTTGCCAAGCGACAGCCCAGAACTCTTAATGATTTAGAGATGATCTGCAAAGAGGAGTGGACCAAAATTCCTCCTGACATGTGTGCAAACCTCATCATCAACTACAGAAGACGTCTGACCGCTGTGCTTGCCAACAAGGGTTTTGCCACCAAGTATTAGGTCTTGTTTGCCAGAGGGATTAAATACTTATTTCCCTCTGCAGAATGCAAATAAATTCATATACTTTCCACAATGTGATTTTCCGGATTTAATTTGTGATGTGCTATCTCTCACTGTTACCAATAACCTACCCTTCAATTATGGGCTGCTCATGTCTTTGTCAGTGGGCAAACTTACAAAATCAGCAAGGGATCAAATACTTATTTCCACCACTGTATGTTCTGTTCTAACTGAAGCCTGAGTTATGTAAGTGTATCTTGTGAGCTAGAAACTGAATGTGCTGAGTTGTTTTTTACATCTTTTAAGAAAAAAATAGTAGGAAACTCAGTCCAGCTGCTAGGTTTGTAAAAGTGGATGTGTCTAGGGTAAAGAATGACAAGGGGACAGGGACCCCTGGTAACTGCATGGATGTGGTCGGGGATAGGGACAGATTCCACAGGGACGGGGCAGGGATGGGGACAGAGCTCGTGGGGATGGCAACAAAGTTTGTCCCTGTGTTATTCTCTGAATTGAAGGCTGTTAATGAATTGGACAATTATTTATGTTCAAGTGATGCAGGCAATGGTGTTTTCATTTTTTGGAAAAACAAGCAGAATTGCTGACCACAATTGCCAAAATTTGCATGGGGATACTGTACATTGCTGCTACCAGCACATCTTCTAAGAAGACATTTTCTATTGCAGGAAGGACAAAGACAGGAGAGGTAGATTGAATCCTGAGATTGTTGATGACTTATTATTCATCCATGGATTAAAAACTCCTAACAGTGCTTCATAGGACTTATTTCTCCCCCACTAGGCCGTACAGAATTTGTTGAAATGTGTACCCCTGGACATTTTAACAGGGTGGATTTGGGTTTCTTGGGGTAGTAGAAGTCAGCTATTGTTGGGGCTGGAAGGTAGGGGATGGTGTTGGGGGGGGGGGTTATTATTGTTGCTTGTTGTTATTTGTTATTTATAAACAACAGTTGCAGAGCATATTGTTCATTTTTATACTTTAATTAAAAGATCCCAAGTTCCCTACAAGTCATAAATGTTTGAGACTTCAGACGAGGCAAAGCCCACAGGGACGGGGACAGAGCCTGCAGGGATGAGGTGGGGGTGGGGACAAAACCTGCAGGGACGGGATGGGGACAGAGACAAAACCTGCGGGGATAGGGTGAGGACAGAGACAGGACCCGTGGGGATGGGTGTCATTCTCTAGTCCATGGTTAGGGTGGGGTAGCCTAATAGTGTAGCGGGCTTTGATCCTGGCGACCTGGGTTCTAATTCCCATTGCAGCTCCTTGTGACCTTGGGCAAGTCACTTAACCCTCAAAACCGTAGATGGTGAGTCCTCTAGCAACAGAAAAAGTACCTGCACATAATGTGTACAGCACTGCATACTGTATGTCTAGCAGCACTATAGCAATGATTAGTAATAGTGGTTTAGCTCCCTATATTAAACGTCCAGCCAGGCAGATGGTTTGGAAATCACGCTGAAGAGGAATGTGGGAAAGAAGAGTTTGGAATGATTCCAAGCAGTCTGCATGATTGCAAGAGTAATACCAGAAGTACAATGCTGTTAAAGAGTCAGAGGGTAAATTTGAAATCCATCACTGCAGGAAAAATGTTAATTCACCCCTTGAAATGGGCTTATACCAAATAATCTGCTCTCTGTTCAGGGAACTGTATTCATATACAGTACTTTTATCTAGAGAAAGCGGAGGCTGGCTGGGGGAGGAGTTTGCACTTATGTACATAGGGACCCTTTCACTAAAGTGCACTGGAATCTAGACTTAACGAATCCCAACGTGGAACTTTCCCAAATGCTAGCATTCACTCCGCGGCAGATTCATGTTTACATTGAGAGGAAGTGCAGTCACTAAGATCAATCGCCACAAATTTTGCACTGCTTGCTGCTTTTACAGCAGCATCAGCATCAGCATCAAAGAGCAAAGAGCTTGTCATTTGGATGGTTTCAGCGTCATAAGTTATATTGTTTAGGGCTCCTGATGCAGGCAATGTAGCCGAAACATGGCCCTTGTCAAGACTGTTTTATATAATTGGACAAGTTTGTCTAGAGACTGTGCACCTTTTATCATGTTTGTGTGAACTGATGCCAATAAATGAACTTCTTGAGTGAAGACATGTCTTCTTTGGCCATTCCCACTGTTTTTCGGCTGTACAATTTAAGGCTTTTACATTTTATTTTTCAGGTCATGCACTAAGGTTCACATTAGCACATGGGCACCTATAAAATGATAATGCAGGAACCCTTATTACCCTCCTACATTAACTCTGCATCAGCCAGTTAGCACACACAATTGCGAATGCGCTAGCTGGTTAACGCTTCAATGCTCCTATTCATAGCACACCCCCTCCAAAAAAATTTGTTTTAAAAAATAGCACACGTTTTATGATAGCCTCCCATGCTAAGCACTCGTGAGGGCTTAACGCTCTTTAGTAAAAGGGACCCGTAGTTTGGAACATTCAAATACATGCACATAATTTTTCATTGAAAAGCTCTATGCAGCAAATAGCAGATGTATATCCAGAGAAGACAGTAATCCTGTAGGTAAGAAGCAGACAGACAGGCCTAATAACAGAAGGGGCAACTGTCATTACACTTCATTGCACTCCAGTATGAGGGAGATCAGGGCTTAATTTTGTAGGCGAAAGGGAAGTGGGGACGGCAGTGAAGTCTCTAGACAGAAAGTTTTGGGGTGGCAACAGGGAAGCAAGCTAGGTATGTGGGGGGGAGGGGCAAGTCAAAGAGAGATTTCTGCACATCATAACCTCCTTTCCCCCACCTTTAAATTAACAATAAACACCACAGTCTTCTGTACATAAAAGAAACCCTCCCATTTCAGTTTGTAAATTGTACTATTATGTGATTTTTCCATTTTGTATTATTATTATTATTGTGTATGTATAGTTGGGCTGTGGTAATTTTCAAAGTGAAAGTGCATGTGAATACTTTTTGCTGATGCAGGCAATTATAAAATTACCCCTAAAATGTATCACTCACAGCTGTTCACTGCAGTGTGTTTCTGCATGTGTAAAGTAGGCTGACACAACTGTTTTATTTTATTCAAGACCAGAAGTCATGACATTCATAATTATAATGTTGCACTGTGTTGCTCAAACTGCTCTGCAAGAGACGTCTTAATATTTTTCCTTTAGGTTCTTGGCATGTGTGTAGTTTGCCTGTGTATGAATGCTGCTGTTCTTGCACCAAAGGTGAAGCCACAGGGGGGCCTCGGGGTCTGGACTCCCCCTCCTCGCTTCAGGCTCAGGCCTCCTTCCAAAACTGTGGCACCAGATGCCTGGCTGGTGGAGATGCTCAAGCCTCAAAAAAAGAGCCCCGCCACCTGAGCCCCACCCATGCTACCTGAGCAGCAGAAAGTCGGCATGCACGGAAGTGTCGGTATCAGAAGCTGGAGCACCTTCCGGCATCCTTGCTGTTCAGACAGTATAAGCAGGGGCTCTGGCTGCGAATCTCTTCGGCTGGTGGAGCTTGAGCATCCCTGCTAGCAAAAGTATGATTTGGCGGGGGCAGGGGGGAGAACTGAGAAGGAATGCTTGGCCCCCTCAGTCCATCTCTGCCCCCTCAAAAAAAAAATCAGGTTCTGGATACTCCTCTGCCTTGTACTATAACTTTTGATCGTTGTGCTTGTACATTATCATGGAAAAAATGGTGCAAGTTAACCACATTAAGAGAAGGCCATTTTCAAATGACCAGTGTAACCAGGCAGATCTCTTGTTATCCATGTAAATGGCTTTGAAAATTGCCATATATCTGTGGGCAGCAAGGTTGTGCAAATGGTTCCATTTTTGTCTTCTGTAACCATGCTTTCCCCTCTTAACCTTGTTATTCATCCAGCACCCAGTGCAGGACAGATGAGAACTGTGTGAGGCATCCACAGAGCTAAACCACAGATTAGCTGATCAAAGGCCAAATCCTGTGCTTGTTAGATGAAGCTCTTCCCCAATGAAATCAATGCATGCGATGCCTCGGGATTAAAAATGCTTCTTGCTATAGTTCTCTTTCTAAATTTGCAAGTAAAATCCTGAGGTTTCTGTCTCTTATTGTGACCTGTAATGCATTAATGCATTCTCCCATACCCCACCCTTTTTGGCCTCCTGCTGCAACCTCTCTGTATTCTGTCTGCTCATTCAGTATGTTCATTAAAGATCTGCTGGCAGAGGAGCAACACATCAGTTTTGTTAATGGCAACAGTGATTCCTCATAAACTCTCTTCAAAGTTAATTGTAATATTCTTAATGCCATTCAAATTTAATACCCAACAGTTCAGGCAAGCATTGAGAGTTAACACGCATACAATTATTTCAGAGAATTGGTTTTTATTATGTTCATGTGCAAAATTTAATTGGATGGGATTGAACATAACTGCTTTACTTGTTCACCTGTTTTTCATGTTTTTTCACCCTGAATATATTGTTTGACCACCGCGGCATCTCTGGTTAGTTCTGGGGCAGTCCAGGGGCAGAGTCAGGATGGGACCAGGAGTTACCCAGGCAAAACTATCGTTCAGCAACAAGGCTGCCGTTCAGCAAAAAAGCTGTCCAAAATTAATTGGGGGGCCCTTTTGCTAAGCTGCGTTACGCAGGTTTGTGCATCTTATGCGTGTCAATTTTGAACTACCGCATGGCCCGGACAGTAATTTCATTTTTTACGTGCACTGGAAAATATTCCGGCGTGAGGCACTAACCTGGAGGTAATTGGCATAGTACACATACTGACGATTACCACCCGGTTAACGCATGAGACCTTGCCGCCACACATTGACTTAGCAGTAAGGGATGCTCACGCTCCACCAGCTGAAGAGATTCGCAGCCAGAGCCCCTGCTTATACTGTCTGAACAGCAAGGACGCCGGAAGGTGCTCCAGCTTCTGATGCCTACACTTCTGTACATGCTCAGTTCAATGCATGAACTGAGCATGTGCAGGAGTGCCGGCATCAGTGCTGGAGCACCCTGCCGACTTTCTGCTGCTCAGGCAGCATGGGCGGGGCTCAGGTGGCGGGTCTCTTTTTTTGAGGCTCAAATTGGATGTGTGCTCATTTTCATTTTGCCGCATGTCCATTTTTGGCCCAAAAAAGGGCCCTTTTTTGCAGGTGTGCTGAAAAATGGTCCTGCGCGTGTACAATACACCAGCGCAAGTCATTTTTTGATGCACCTTAGTAAAAGGACCCCTGGATATCTATTTGGGTACCACTACTGAATATTGGCAATATCCAGGCATCAAGCAGGCAGTCATGTATCTAGATATACAGTGTCAGTATTGGTACCAGGGCGGGGGCTGCCACTGATTATCCAGGTCTAATTCACTCGGCAGCGGCCAGTATTTAAAGAAATGCTGACTGCCACAAGTTGATTATTACCCCCTGTGTAATAATGATTTTATTAGATGAAACAGAATAAAGGGGGAAATTCTGTATAGGGTGCTCAAGGTTAGGCATCGGGATGATAGAAACATAGAAACATGATGACAGATAAGGGGCAAAAGGCCCATCCTCAGTAACCACCAACTCTTTCTTTCCTAAGGGATCCCACATGCCTATCCCACGCATTCTTAAACTCTGACACAGTCCCCATCTCCATGACCTCCGCTGGGAGGCCATTCCATGCATCCATCACCCTTTCCGTGAAAGAATATTTTCTTAGATTCTGCCTAAGCCTATCTCCTCTTAACTTCAGTGTGTGCCCCCTTATTCCAGAGTTTTCCTTCATTTGAAAAAGGCTCACCTCCTGTACATTAACGCCACTGAGGTATTTAAACCTCTCTATCATATCCTCTCTCTCCCACCTCACTTCCAGCGTATACATGTTGGGGTCCCTAAGCATGTCCCTATATGTTTTATGACCGAGACTGCTTACCAATTTCGTCCCCCCTGGACCGACTCCATCCTGTTTATATCCTTCCCGTAGGTGCGGTCTCCAGAATTGCACACAGTACTCTAAATGGGGCCTCACCAGAGACTTATACGAATAAAGTTTGCTAAGCATGAATTCTATGACAGCAGAAAATAGTAGTTACAATTGTTCAGCTTTTTGGTTTTTTGTCAGTAAAGTGGTGTGGTAGCCGTGCTAGTCCACTATTAAAGGTAAGAAATAGAAATAAAACAAGACAAAGAAAAGAAGATAAGATAACTTTGTTATTGAACTAATTTAATACATTTTAATGAACTTTCGAAGGCAATACCTTCTTCTTCAGATCAGAAATTTAGAAATAAGCAAATGATGACATAGATCAGAATATATCTGTGAAACCTAGAAGAATTCCAATGACAGTCTCATAGGGAAGGTAGGGATGGGGGGGTGAGACACAGGAAGAGATGGATGGGTGATCAGAGGGTGACAAAGCAGTATAATTTTATAGTTTATAATGTGATAGGAACCCCAGATCCCTGTCTGGTGGTTGCAAAATATTTTATCATTTTAACTTCAAAGGTTTTACGTTCCTGGATAGTTTTAAAATTTCCTTTTAGTATTCTCACCATAAAGTCATTCGTGCAGTTCTCTGGTCTGGTAAAATGTTGTCCTACAGAAGTGTCATCACCTTGGTTATCCCTATACTTTCTGATGAAGTGTCTGTGTAGATTCAATTATTATTATTATTACATTTGTATCCCGCGCTTTCCTACTCAAAGCAGGTTCAATGCGGCTTACATAGTAAACGGAATACAGGATATTATTAGAGGGTAAAAGTAAAATATATCAGAATAAAAGGCAAGATGAACAGGTAGAAATTGGCAATGGAGAGGGGAATGAGGTGGGAGATATATACATAGTAACATAGTAAATGACGGCAGATAAAGACCTTTACAGTCCATCCAGTCTGCCCAACAAGATACTGTATATGTATACCCGAGTTTGATTTGTCCTTGCCTTTCTCAGGGCATAGACCGTAGAAGTCTGCCCAGCACTGTTCTTGTACATAAGTTCTGAAGCTAATTTATTTATTTTATTTGTAGCATTTGTATCCCACATTTTCCCACCAATTTGCAGGCTCATTGTGGCTTACATTTGCCGTAATGGCGGTTAGTTAGGGTAATGTCGTTATCATGGGGTATGTGTAGGCAGATGGTTCATTAGATGGTTCATTAGATTAATCAAGATCATTTGGATAGGCTTGCTTGAATAAATGGGTTTTTAGTGCTTTCCGGAAGGGTAGGTAGTCGCAGGTTGATCAGATAGATCTGGGGAGAGCATTCCAGAGTTGGCTGCCTAGGAATGAGAAGTTAGATCTATAATAGGTCTTGTGTTCTGTTAATCCAAACTTCACTTTTCTAGTGGTGCGCCCTACATACCACTTTTTACATGGCCATATAATTGCGTAAATAACATAAGATGTATCACATGTGGTACTAGATCTTAAAGTATAAATCTTTTCCACCTTAAAAGGGTGCTGCCATTGTATGCATTCTATAGTCGTAAACATTTGGCCAGTCTTTCCAACATAGCATCCTTTTTCATATTTTTTTGCATTCAATAATATACACTACATTTGAAGAAGAGCATGTGTAGGATCCCCATATGTTGAGTGTGAGTGACTATGGAGTCCTGTAATATGTGTTGGCACAGATCTTGCAATTAAATTAGAGAGCCTGGACCTTACAACAGCAATATTTGCTGTCATTTTAACCAAAAATACAAAACTCATTTCAAAGGCTTCCAGCTTCATTCTTGTGGTGCCACCCTGACAAGGGGCATGCCATGGTCACGAAGGAGATCTCGTGTGTTTCGGGGTCTCTGGGTCTTCTAGTCAAGGCTCTGTGGAGGAGTCCCAGTATTTCCAGCTGCTCACCATTTTCACAAGTGTAAGCAAGCCTCTGCCAAGCTTATAAACAGTCTTGTGCAAAATGTATTTATGTCTAAAGAATGATCAGTCGTTTATTCTTTCTTGCTTGTCTGCTCTGTATTTTTATGTCTGTCTGTCTTTCTTCTCTTTGTTTTGTTTATACGGTTCAATCTAGAAAAAAAGTTGTGTAGGACTAACAGTCAGAATAAAACCCTTGTACATAAAGTAGGTGCAGTAATGACAAAAGTTTCTCCAAGAGTTATTGCAGAGATATATTATGAGATTAAAGTTTCTTTCAGATATTGTTTGAGCACAGACTTCATTTTCTTCAACTTTAGCACCGGCTGTCAGAAACCCAATCCAACCCTCCATCTTATATTCAAGCAGAGCCCTGGAGACTTACCCCCATGATCCTTCTAAACCCTCTTGAATGAATGAAGGCTCAGAGGAGCCGAGAGTAATGAATCCTTCCCCAGTCCTCACTAACTCTCTAATGTACTCACCGTGTAATGAGAAAGGCATCGTGGCTTTCTCTACCGTCTCTGCTATTTCATTATACGCACACATCTCTGACAGTCGTGAGATTGCTAAGCACGCTGATAAAATGCTCCGCAGCTCTCCGCTTTAACCTTCCCCTTATCAGGGCTAAGAAGAACACCAACCTTACTAGACCTCAAGATTTAAAAATAAAAACAAATAGGATTATAACCCACAGTGTTCCCATCTTATTAGATACCTTAGGAAACAAGTAGATCATTTCTTTTCATTTCTAATATCTTGCTTCTGTTCTGTCCTTCCCTGCAAGGGAAAACCAATTCTAATGTAGAATTGTAGCCTCTTTTCTGGACACATCTTTTAGACAAGAGACCCACTTGGTTCCAGGGCTAAGCCCCATGAAATGTCTGCAGATCCTTGCATGATTGGGGGGGGGGGGGGGGTAGGGGAATTTCAGGGCCCATGATGTACCACTGACAAACTGAAGAAGATTTCAGACACAGTAGTTGTGTTCCAAAATAAGTTTTTAGTGTAAATGGTTATTTATTTATTTATTACATTTGTACCCCGCGCTTTCCCGCTCATCGCAGGCTCAATGCGGCTTAACATAGTAACAAGAGAATACAATCTGTAGTATCATAATCAACAAGGGAGGTATGTGATAGGACAAATAAACAAGGAGTAGATGGCATAGAAGAGGTGTGAGAGAAGCAACAGAGTTCATTGGTAACAGGTAAGCTTCATAACAAAAAATGACAAAAGCGGAAGAGGGACTCTTATCTCAAGCTTCCACCTGCTCCTGGGATATTAGCACTAGCCCATCCTGGATATTAGCCAGGGGAGCCCATCCTCAGATCCATACTGGGAAAGTCACTTAACCCTCCATTGCCTCAGGTGTGAACTTATGAAAATACCCACTGTACCTGAATATAACTCACCAAAAGGATCTACTGAACAAAGGCATGTAATGAAACTCCGGAATTCATTGCCAGAGAATGTGGTAAAAGCAGTTAGCGGGGTTTAAAAAAGATTAGGATAGTTTCCTGAAAGAAAAGTCCATAAGCTATTATTAAGATGGACTTGGGGAAAATCCACTACTTATTTCTAGGATAAGCAGCATAAAATCTGTTTTACTTTTTTAGGATCTTGCCATGTAGTTGTGACCTGGATTGGCCACAGTTAGAAACAGGATACAGGATACTGAGGGGGTCTTTTACTAAAGATTAGCTCGAGTTATCTGCAAGAGAACCCATAGGAATAAAATGGACCTGCTGCAGATAACTGGAACTAACTTTTAGTAAAAGACCCCCTGACCTTGATTGACCTTTGGTCTATCCCAGTATGGCATTGCTTATGCTCTTAAATCTGAAATCCCCTCTTCTGTTCCTTTAGGTTCTGTCTGAACAATTATGAGGCTCCTTGATTTGCAGGGGACTCCTTTTGTTAGTACTTGTTATTAGAACTGCTTGAAAATCTCACCATCTTTTCTCCTCTTTGCCTGTGGACTTCTGAGTAATACACCAGTTGGGCATCTCTGTCTTTTTCTCTTTTTCACGCTCCACGCCTCAGTAGGCACCTGGTACACACTTCTTACTAGTCCTACATAGATTTATGTTCTTTCCTAGAACTCAAATCAGGGTCTTCTCTCTCCAGGAGAGACTGACCCAGAGATTTGCCCCTCAGAGAAGGACACTCTCCACCAGTAGAGCTATTTCCTTGAAATGCCAAAAGCAGCACACAAAACATTACCCTGCACAGCTTTGTCAAGGATGTCAAAGAACCAGTGCAGGCCAAGTACTTATTGGAAAAATAATAAATGCCAAGCCAAGCAGCATATAGGCAGCAAGTAGTCGACTGGACAGGACTTAAGGATTTTCTTTCAAACCCCGACCCACTGACAAAAATGCATTGAATGGATTAAAAATGAAACATCCTGAAAAGTGTCTGGGCATCTGGAGAGTAATTCTATAAAGTACAGACTAACACTAACAAATACATTAAAAAAAAGTTTTGATAAACACCTTTCCTCTGGAAGATAAAGCGATGTACAATTAAAAACAAGTTAGATTAAAATGAAAGAGGAAGGGCTGCCAATTACTAACAGAAAGGGAAGGAAGAAGAAAAAAAAAGTAATAGCAGATTTTAGATGCCAGTTGTGAGGGTCTTTTATTAAGCGACGGTAAGCCCGACACTTACCGCTCACTAAACCGGAAGTACCTCTGGGCTACCACAGCAACCCGGCAGTAGTTCCCACCCCCAGCGTGCAACATTTTCTGGAACTACAAAAATATTTTCATTTTTGTAGCCGGAGTTTCCCTGTTATCGCCGGGTTAGCATGGGAGCCCTTACCGCCACCTCAATGGGTAGCGGTAAGTGCTCCCCCCATAAATGGCTATGCATATGGCCATTTCTTTTTTTAAAAAAAGCCTTTTACCCACTTCAGTAAAAGAGGGCCTCAGTTTGCGTCTTAAATACACGCTGATGCCAGCGTAGGCCCTCTTTTGCCGCAGCTTAGTAATAGTACCCCCGTGTGTCTGATTCAGTAGAATAATGGCATATATGTACATATGTGTGTAAATGCCAAAATTCTGCCTAAGCACTGTTCTGTAAGTACGCACAGAGAGCATGTCTTTTACAGGTAGTTGTACACATGGATGGAGCATCGGCGGGATTCATAGTTATGCACACTACACATGTCTCTGGCACTTAGACACACACTTGAACCAACTCTATGGATGAGATAAGTACTCGTGCCTAACTTACAGGTGTGTATTTTCACTTTACAATAGCATTCTATAAAGGAAAGAAAGCTCCGTCGTTTCTTTTTAGAATAGACTCCACCCAGAGTCCCTCTGGGCATCTATTTGTAAATGACTAGTTATAAAATTCCCCCTAACTGTTTTATTTCTTGGCTCTCCCCTCTGTGCTTTTCCCCAATTAACAAGTATTTCCCGGAAAGGGGTCTTCTTTTCAATGTAGAAATGGCTCATGCATTTACACTGCAGAACCAACATGACTATTGTTTGACCCACTGGCTACAGTTCTATTGTAAGACTCATGTATACTGGAGAAGATTCCATGCCTGTAAACAGACCGTCTGCAGTTCGCATTTCTTGCTCATGAGAAATTGCCTGCAGGCAGCATAATGCTCTGTCAGACACGTTTCACATTAACCATAACGAGTATGTCAGGCTAGCACAGCAAGACATGTGTGTCCCAAGGTGCCAACAGCTAAGATTTCAGTGTACAAAGTGACTAACCCAAGGCCACACCTGAAGAAGTAGAAATGGGAATAAGATCAGAGCTTCTGTTTTACAACTCATTCCTCTAACTGGTATAAGCCAGCCAGCGTCATTGAGACATATATTATGTTGCACTGATTAATGTCTACCATTGAATCCAAGATATAACTAAAGACAATAACTAAGGAAGCCATTACATAAGGCTTCTTGATTGTCTATATATTTTCCTATAATCCCCCTGAAATTTTACTGATAATGTGAATCATCTTGTTACAGTTTTCAAAAGGCAATAATATCAAGTGCAATAAACATTAGCATAAACATATCCTTCCAAGCCCCCTCCCCCCAATCCGTTGTCCTTAATGACCTGTTATCTCTCTGAAATGGGATTAAGACTGCTTTTGAACAAGGCAAGGCCCCTGAAGCAAACTGATCTTTGCCTTTGGATCTTAATGATGGTATGTCAAGTGCTTGCAATAAATAAATACAATATGCCTATGAACATAAAGATCCACAATCTATGGGGGGGGGGGGGATGACAGACATGATAGTGACATTGAAGAATCTTTAAGGTGCAAAGAATGCACAAGAAGCAAACCTTTTTCAGAGGAAGAAAGTTGTAGAATAAAAGGTACAAGCCATTAAGGGGATAGACTCAGGACAACATTAGAAAACATGTATTTTTTTTTAATGTAAAGGGAGGTAGATTCCTGAAATGGCTTCCCAGGGAAAATGGTGGAGACAAATACGTAACAGAATTCAAGATAACCTGGAAAAAGCACAGAGGATCCCTAGATACAAAAAGTGAAGAAAAACTTCAGATTGAGGGGTTCTGTGGTATTAAACCAGGATTGAAATTAGAAGGACTAGGTAGGCCTTACAGACTGTAGATACCATGATTTTTCTCTCTTTATTTGTCGTTCTTTGAGAGGTTGTTAACTGTACCAATGGGAGCTGGGGGAGAAAGTATGAGCTATAGTAAAACATGATTTTATCATAGGAGGATGAGACATTAAAACTAACTGCACAGAATATCCTTTTAATTCAGTGTGCTGTGAATTGTGAAGCTTTTGTCTCTGAGCTGGTGCTGTGAGCTGGATACCACCACATTCAGTTCCACTTCACTTGACAAATTTCAGGCAGAAGAGTTGAGGTAAGCAGATTGTAAATATTGGAGTGGTTGGGACCAGGCTCATTTCAGATAATAGTAATGTTTTTCTGATAAGTCCATAAAAAAAGGTATTTATATATTTAAAAATTTTCTATTCCGCACAATCCTACAACTGTTGGTGGACCACAGTGTTACATACACAATAAAAGTAGTGATAACATGTACTCACATTCAACATGACAAGTGGACTCTTGTACAGTACAGGGGTATCAATCAATAATTTTCTGCAAGTTAATAAAAAAAATTGTCACTAACCACCAACAAAAGCTTGAGTAAAAAGAAATGCTTTCAAATGTTTACTAAATTGAAGAAATTAAGTCATACTACATAAGTGAAAAGGTAACAAGTTCCACTGTTTCGCACCCTCAATATAAAAAATGGAAGAATGATATTCAGGTAATCTAATTTAGTGAAAAGAAGGGTGTCAACTAGAAGTTTATCTGATGAACAAAAGGTTCGAGAGGGTTGATAAATTCTCAGAGAACTAGCAATTGCAACCGGAACATCGTTGCTCAAGGTATCACTTTATTTTCCTTCCTTCCTTTTGTTTTGTTTTATTTCTATTTATTACATTTACAATGGGACTAACACAGCAACCACACTACTTTTACTGATAGAAGAATTTAAGATCTGGAAACTTTCCCAGATAATGGAAAATACACCAGCCAGTTTCCAGATGACAGACTTTTTCCCCCAATAACAAAACAGTGACTGAAATCCATGAGATTTCTGGAACCTGGGACTTTTCAGATAACAGAACTTTGGATTTAAGATACTGTACTGCAGAGATAAAAGGAAGCACCAGAATTCATGGTGCTAAATGATGTGTGGTCCCCTTTTCCAAGACAATGACATCTTCTACAATGGATGACACCCACAGCCTATGAAAATTCTGCAACACCTGTACACCAAACTGTAGCTTTGGTTTTGATCGGTGAAAAGGGGGATCACGGAAGAGAGGGAGTCAGAAGAACATCCCACGGCAGGCTGAGTTAATAGGATTTTAAAGGCTTTGCACCTGTAAATTATTTTTCAACTTGATTTTGAAAGAATTGTAATTTCTGCAATTTCGCTTACAGTTTTCACTGGCAGGTTTTACAGTTGACTGTACATAATTATGTCTTACAGCAGTGAACACTTACAATCTGCTTACCTCAACTCTTCTGCCTGAAATTTGTCAAGTGAAGCGGCACTGAAGGCGGTGGTACCCAGCTTCCCAGCACCAGCTCAGAGACAAAAGCTTCACTTAATACATCGCAATTCACAGCACACTGAATTAAAAGGATGAAAATGCACCTAACTCTCATAGAGTTATGGAATAAATGATTGTGTCCTTACAGTACTCCTTTAGAAGAACAAAAAGTACCATAGTTGTTATTAAATGCAAAACAATGGGCTGCAAAATCAGTCTTCTTTTTTATTGGTCTCTACATGCAACAGAACCAGAGCACCATTTTACAGGTCTATTTCTTTTTATAAGCTGTGATATGTTGCATTGCTTAGGGAAGCAGGGCAACAGCACCTCTTGTTTTTGAGCGGGCGAGGACACGTTCTTTCAGTCAGGAAATGTTGTGTGACAGTGATGCAGCAAGGACTTCACTCCTGCAGTGTGACCTATCAAGCTAAAAGGCGAAAGATCAAATCATTCATGAAAAAGTGGGAGGCAGTCATTTCTGTAACTGCATTCCGAATCCTCGCCTGCTCCTCCTTAACCCCCCCCCCCCCCAGCAGAAACCGTCTACTATTAACCTGGCTTGCTATTTCCATGCTCCCTCCCTGAAGTTTCCTCTGCCCCTTTGAGTTAAATTAGAAGAGTGATTACAGCAGTAAAATCTAATTAGGCATTGATTTTATGTAACAGAATGCCCTCACTACTGCATAGCAATGGGATTGCAGTGGCTTCGGTTCTTTTAACACTTCATTTCTATACGAAAGGTGAGAAGAGAAAGAAGATCATTATAATACTGCCCAGTTACAGGTGCTTAAACAGAGACCTGTCGTGATGCAGTCATGTCCACAGTCACACAGTCAGTAGTAGGGTAAGGTTTGAGGTCAGAAAACATGACCCCCTAAGTACATAAGCATCGCCATGTTGGGACAGACCAAGGGTCCATCGAGCCCAGCACCCTGTCACCGGCAGCGGCCAAAGGAACAAGCAATTTGTCCCGCCCATCCTAGAAATACTGTATTCCCTCGTCCATTCAATAACATTCTATAGCTTTTTCCTCCAGGAAGCCGTCCAACCCTTTTTTTGAAGTCCGTTAAGTTAACCGCATTAACCACATTTTCCGGCAGCGAATTCCAGAGTTTAACTACGCGTTGAGTGAAGAAACATTTCCTCCGATTCGTTTTAAATTTACCACACTGCAGCTTCATCGCATGCCCCCTTGTCCTAGTATTTTTGGAAAGCGTAAACAGACGCTCCACATCGACCCGTTCCATTCCACTCATTATCTTATAGACCTCTATCATATCTCCCCTCAGCCACCTTTTCTCCTAACTGAAGAGCCCCAGCCTCTTCAGCCTATCCTGATAGGGAAGCCGTCCCATCCCCTGTATCATCTTTGTCACCCTTCTCTGCACCTTTTCCTAGTGGTAGTCATGCCATTTTACAGGCATTGCCAGAAAGGCAAGAATGATTGGGGGCCCAGGGCAACCTAGACCACTAGGAAACAGAAGAATACACATGGGGATGGGGGCTGGATAGGGAGCGTGGGAAGATTGTGCTCAGGAGGGATGAGGGCTGGATCGGAGGAGTGGGAAATTGTATTTGGGAGGGGTGATGGCTGGATTGGGAGAGGGGGTGGGAAGATGTGCTTGGGAGGGGTGAGGGTTGATCAGGAGAGGGGGATGGAAAGATGGGCTCGGGAGGGGTGAGGGCTGAATTGGGAGAGGAGGTGGGAAGATGGGCTTGATCGGGAGAGGGGGTGAGAAGATGGGTTTGGGAGGGGCGAGGGTTGGATCCGGAAGAGGGGGTGGGAAGATGGGCTCAGGAGGGGTGAGCTGGATTGGAAGAGAGGAGTGGGAAGGTGAGCTCAGGGGGGCCTGGAAGCATCTGGCTGTGACTTGGTGGTACGTTGTTCTCAGCTGCTAGAAAATTGCGCCTTGTGAGGTGGCTTGCAAGCAACATTATTCATTCATCACAGTAGTCAGAAATCTGCGGGACTGTTATACCGAAGGTTGGTAGCTACTGTAGTAAATTAGGGTGCAGTAAATACCGCACCTTGATAATGTTTCCCCTAATTGAGTTAAAAAATCTCCACCAATGACACCTTCACTGGCAGGTAAGTTCTAGAAAGCAGTTTTTCCTGTTGCCGATCTCTCCACTTGTGATAATTATTTTTTAGATGATTGGTAATTGAAAATGTCATTATCTTGATAATTTATTGCAGGCTGGTTTATTAGAATTATGCAAAATATCTTGACATTTGAAGAAATGGTTTGTGTTCTTTTAAGTAATTTTCCTGACAGACTGAAATAATTTGCCACATCGTTTGTATATTCTCTGCTAGTGCTCATCACTGAATACACTGATTCTGCTACTGATAATTCTCATATTTCAAACATACTGAAAGAGCAAGCCATCAGCCCAAATTAATGGAGGACACTATAGAGATAACACTGAGAGAAGTTGACTTTACCAAAAGAGCACACACGAGGCCGGTGCGAGAGTACAGAGCACTCTATATAAAGCTTTGCAATCCCTCTCCCCCCCCCCCCCCTACATATATACCAGTGGTGAAGCCAAGGGTGGGCCTGAGTGGGCCCAGGCCCACCCAGTAGCATCACACCTATGATGTGGCTGGCAGTGATGCCCAAGCCTCACCAGATGAAAACCCAACAACTGGCCCTCCTGCATATAGTGTAAATAGCAGATCTTTGCCTGCAGCAAGCAGTGATTGATACATACAGTTTGCACCGGCCCCACAGCCTTCCCTCTGATGTATTCCCGTCTATGCGGAAACAGGATGTTGCATCAGAGGGCAGGCTATGGGGCCAACATAAGCAATGTGTATTAGTTGTTGCTCGCTGCCGGTGAAAATCTGCTATTTAAAAGGTATGCGGGCTAGAGGAGGATGTTTGAGAGCCATATGGCATGCAAGCAAGAGAGTGAGAGACAAAATCACTTGTGGGACAGGGCGGAGTTCTTCTGCCCACCCATCTTAGGCCCAGGCCCACCCAAATTTGGGTGTCTGGCTATGCCCCTGATATATACAATTAACCTTGGAAAATTAATATTGATGAGCATTTATTGTGTATTTATACTAATAATTGTATATGAAAGATGACACTGAGGAGCTGATTTTGAAAATGAGAGGCTCCTGCCCAGTTAAATCATGCTGACCAGCCCTAAAGCAGATATTCGGTGGCACTTAAGCAGAGAGTACCCCCTCCCCCTGAATATCTGCTCGGACCAGGCCAAATTTAAAGAGCTTCCAAGTTATCCAGTTGTAAGAGGGAGATTTTAGGCCGTCCTGGATTTTTGCCCTCATCCTGATGCATTATGGGAGCTGCCATACTGGCTTCAATGGGTAGAATCAGGGACTCCAAATACCACTTTGCTTTGGGATGAAAGTTTAAAATCAGGACTGGCCAGAAAGTCTCCCTCTTGGAACTAGGTAACTTGGCAGGTCTCAATTCAGAATACCAGACACAGCGAAGGTGACAAATGATGCTAGATCCACAACACAGTGCAAAATACATTTTTACTGATCGGCAGAATCAAGATTCTACACGAATCGTGTTTCAGCTGTAGGGTCTTCCTCAGGAGTCTATAAATTTCTGTAAGACTGCCACAGTATCAGTGTTGTTATGCTCAAGCAAAATAGCTTCCGGGTAAGGGAAAGGGGATGGGACTTAATATCAGTGGCGTAGCCAAGGGTGGGCTCGTGTGGGCCCAGGCCCATCCACTTTGGGTTCAGGCCCACCCAGTAGCAACACATCTATAATGTGGCTGGCAGGGATTCCCAAGCCCCCCACCAGTCGAAAACTCCCAACTGTCCCTCCTGCATTCCTTTTAAATAGCAGATCTTTGCCTGCAGCAAGCAGCGACTGATACATACTGTTTGCACCGGTCCCGCAGCCTTCCCTCTGATGTATTCCCGCCTATGCGGAAACAGGAAGTTGCATCAGAGGAAAGGCTGCGGGGCCAGCATGAGCAGTGTGTATTAGTTGCTGCTCGCTGATGGTTTAAATCTGCTATTTAAAAGGTAGTCAGGCAATGGCGGATGTTTGAGAGACCATATGGATGCAGGCAAGAGAGGGAGAGACCAAATCACTTGTGGGACGAGGCGGAGTTCTTCTGCCCACCCAAATTTGGGTGTCTGGCTACGCCCCTGCTTAATATACTGCCTTTCTGTGGTTTTTGCAACTACACTCAAAAAGGTTTACATAGTATATACAGGTGCTTATTTGTACCTGGGGTAATGGAGGGTTAGGTGACTTGCCCAGAGTCACAAGGAGCTGCAGTGGGAATTGAACCCAGTTCCACAGGATCAAATTCTGCTGCACTAACCACTAGGCTACTCTTTCTATTTTGATTTGGTGAATCACAGTTTTATTGTTTCACAGCAGTAACTTGCTGACTTTTCGCTCCATTATTTTGAAACATTACATGACATTTTGTCTTACCCAGATGCTATTTGCAATCTCACCTTGAGTATTGCATTCAATTCTGTTTGTCGTATCTAAAAAAAGATATATCGGAATTAGAAAAGGTTCAAAGAAGAGCGACCAAAATGATAAAGGGGATGGAACTCTTCCCATATGAGGAAAGGCTAAAGAGGTTAGGGTTCTTCAGCTTGGAAAAGAGATGGCTGATAGGGCATCTGATTGAAGTCTATCAATATTGAGTGGTGTAGAGCGGGTAGAAGTGAATTGATTATTTACTCTTTCAAAAAGTGCAAAGACCAGGTGACACTCAATGAAATTACATGGAAATACTTTAAAAACAAATAGGAGGAAATATTTTTTCACTCAAAGAATAGTTAAGCTCTGGAACTCGCTGCCAGAGGATGTGGTAACAGCAGTTAGCGTATGTGGGTTTAAAAAAGGTTTGGACAAGTTCCTGTAGGAAAAGTCCAAAGTCTGTTATTGAGATGGACATGGGGGAAGCCACTCTTTGCCCTGAGATTGGTAGCATGGAATATTTCTACTAATTGGGTTTCTGCCAGGTACTTGTGACCTGGTCTGACCCAGTATGGCTATTTTTATGTTCTTTTGTTTTTATCTAACACACCCCTATTCATAGTCCTCCCAATCTCTCGGTTCCTACCATCCTCATAATACCAGAGCCCCAACTCTGCCCTCACCCAGTACCTGAGTCCCCACTTTCCTTATACAGAAACATAACCCCTAGCTGCAGTAGTGTCAGCTGAATATTTACCCTTTGGGCATTTAAATCACATGCCCAGGACTAACCACAGATATTCAGTGACATTTAACCGGATAGTGCTGCTGAATATCTCCTGTAACTGCCAATGCCGAAACTGGCTAGTTTGTGGGTGGTCCAGGGGCAGAGTTAGTGCAGTGCAGAAACTGCATACAGTTAGGACAGAAAAAAGCTGTCCTAAGTTTATGCAGTAAAGTCAACTAGGCACTGGTGTGACTATCAGCCAGCGCCTGGGTAACTTCCAGGTCCGGGCCTGATGTTCTGCCATTTCCCTCCCTCCATGAAAACCCCTCCCCCCAGAACATCCAGAATTCCCCGATCCTCCCTCCTACCCCCACCTGGAAGCACAGCAAGACCCCCCCCTCTCTTACTCCAAATGCTTTGAAAGACCCCCCCTCCCCCTTCAAACGTCCACTCTCCCTGTCTCCCCCACCTTCAACCCTGGAAATGCAAGCCTCTCCTCAATGGTAGGGTGATTGTATTTCTGAGGGGGGTGCATGGGGGAGGCAGGGGAATCCAGTCAGGGGTTCAATGCCAGTGGCTGGTCATGGCCTGGCTTTGAATATCTGGGGCTGACGCTGACTGCCATGGCTGAATACTGGTCCGAAAATGTCAATAAACTCTTAAATTTAGGAGCATAAAAAATAGGTGGTAATGGGTGAATTTAGGACAGGGTAAAGAAGTTAGCAACTTAATACTGATTTTCAGCACTAGGCTCATAAATTAGACTCATAAAGCTAGGCAAACAAATGGCAAGCCTAAATTTATGAGCATAATGTTTCAGATCCTAAATTAAGATGAATTTTCAGCTAAAAAGTTATACTTTTAAGTCTAACTGAAAATAGGGCACAAATTTAAGAGGCTAACTTAGGAGCATAACTTTAGGAGCTCAACATTTTTAGAATACTCGGCCCATTAACTGCTGGATTCTATATAGTGCTCCTCGAGATCCACACTGAAATCCAGACGTATTCTATAACAACGTGTGTAGTAACTTAATTGGCTTAACAAGCTAATGACAAGGGCCTACAGTGACTCTGCAGCTAGTTGCGGTCAGCAGGAGAAGCCGTCCGCTGGAGCCAGGGTCGTGCTGCTGATATGCAACAGGAGGCGTTCTGCCATGCATCATGGGACCTATTCTTCTGCATTGGCACACCCTCGATGATGTCAGATACCGGGAACTGGACTTAAGCCCGGCTGCCCCTAGTCTGATGCTTTTGCGTCGTTAGCCGCCCTAGCTGCTGTCTTGCTCCTGTGGGTCCTGAGACACATTCCTGCTGCCCTCAATGTCCGGCTAGTTCAGCCTTCCATCTGTCTGTGTGAGTGGGTTCCAGTTCAGCCTTCCATTTGTTTGTATGTTTGGTTTCCAGCACATCTTCCCATTGCTGTGTGAGTGGGTTCCAGTTCAACCTTCTGTCTGTGTGTGTGTGTGTGTGTGTGTGTGTTTCAATGCAGTTTCTTACTACTGTGTGAGTGTGTTCCATTTCAGCCTTCCGTGTGTGTGGGTTCCAGCGCAGCTTTCCGCTGCTGTGTGAGTGGGTTCCAGTTCAGCCTTCCGTCTGTGTGTATAGGTTTCAGCGCAGGTTCCCGCTGCTGTGAGTGGGTTCCAGTTCAACCTTCTGTCTGTCTGTGTGAGCTGGTTGCAGTTCAGCCTTCCTTCTGTTTCTGTGTCAGTTCAGCCTTCCGTCTATCTGTGTTTGTGTAGCTTCTAGCGCAGCTTCCCACTGCTGTGCGAGTGGATTCCAGTTATAGAACACCCAGAGGGACATAATCAAACGGGGCGCCCAAGTTTTCCTGAGGACGTCCTCGCAGGACGTCCCGGCGAAGGGGCAGGGAAACCCGTATTATCGAAACAAGATGGGCGTCCATCTTTCGTTTCAATAATTCGGTCGGGGATGCCCAAATCTCAACATTTAGGTCGACTTTACAGATGGTCGTCCTTAGAGATGGGCGTCCCCGATTCTCGGCGATAATGGAAACCGAGGACGGCCATTTCAGAAACAACCAAATCCAAGCCATTTGGTCGTGGGAGGAGCCAGCATTCGTAGTGCACTGGTCCCTCTGACATGCCAGGACACCAACCGGGCACCCTAGGGGGCACTGCAGTGGACTTCAAAAAAAGCTCCCAGGTGCAAAGCTCCCTTACCTTGTGTGCTGAGCCCCACAACTGTACACCACTACCATAGCCCTTAGGAATGAAAGGGACACCTAGATGTGGGTACAGTGAGTTTGTGGTGAGTTTTGGAGGGCTCACATTTACCACCACAAGTGTAACAGGTGGGGGGGGGGGGTATGGGCCTGGGTCCGCCTGCCTGAAGTGCACTGCAGTACCCACTAAAACTGCTCCATTGACCTGCATACTGCTGTCAGGGAGCTGGGTATGACATTTGAGGCTGGCATAGAGGCTGGCAAAAAATATTTTTAAAGTTATTTTTTTGGGGTGGGAGGGGGGTTAGTGACCACTTGGGGAGTAAGGGGAGGTGATCCCCGATTCCCTCCGGTGGTCATCTGGTCAGTTCGGGCACCTTTTTGAGGCTTGGTCGCAAGAAAAAAAGGACCAAGTAAAGTCACCCAAGTGCTCGTCAGGGACGCCCTTCTTTTTTCTATTATCGGTTGAGGACGCCCATGTGTTAGGCACGCCCCAGTCCCGCCTTCGCTATGCTTCCGACATGCCCCCGTGAACTTTGGTCATCCCCGCGCTGGAAAGCAGTTGAAGACGCCCAAAATCGGCTTTCGATTATGCTGATTTGGGCGACCCTAGGAGAAGGACGCCCATCTCCCGATTTGTGACGAAAGATGGGCGCCCTTCTCTTTCGAAAATAAGCCCACCAGTGTACCTGAATGTCACTAACCTTGAGCTACTACTGGAAAGGTGTGAGCAAAATCTAAATAAATAAATATGGCCCAGTGCACATAAATCTATATGCAGGGATTTACGCCACATTTTCATTAATGTAAATGGAGGTGTGTAGTTTTAGGCATGGCATATCAACTAAGCATAGTCTATATACCGTGCCTAAATCTTGGTGCCACTTATTGAATACACTTAGGTGAAAATGTTTACCATGCGGATTTTTTTAGGTGCCTTATATAGAATCTGGCCCTAAATGTTTACATCTAGATCAGGAGTTGTCAACTCAGTTCTCAGTACACACCTAGCCAGTCAGGTTTTCAGGATACATACAATGAATATACATGAGATAGATTTGCATGCCCTAACTCCATTGTATGCAAAATTATCTCATGCGTATTCATTGTGGGTATCCTGAAAACACTGGCTAGCTGTGTTTGAGTACTAGCTTGAGAATCCCTGATCTAGATACAAGTAGGGTTTGGGTATTTCAGGGGTGAGTAGGCGGGCAGTGATAAGCCACCGCAGTCCAGATAACTTATCCTTCCAACTGGACTGCAAAAAAACAGCACTACAACTTATTCATTTACCGTTATCCGTGAGTTTCAGCAATCCTATTTCGAGCAATAGAATCCCTGAAAAGGCACATTAAGATAAACCAGTGGTTCTCAACTCCAGTCCTCAGGACACACCTAGACAGTCAGGTTTTCAGGATACCCACAATGAATATACATGAGGTAGATCTGCATACAGTGGAAGCAGCGCATGCAAATTTATCTCATGCATATTCATTGTGGATATCCTGAAAACCTCATTAGCTGGGTGTGGTTTTGGTTAAGTTATGCATTTAACTATATGCAGTCTCCCCATGGCTAAGAATTTACTGTATAAATATGAGTCTCTGCAGTACAATTGGACTTTATTTTCTTTGGAGTTTTTTTTTTACAAAGCCACTCTAGCGTTTTTAGCTTGCTGTAAAAATCAGCTGGCGGTAAATGGTGCGATGCCCGTTATATTCCTATGGGCATCTCGGCGTTTACCACCAGCTGATTTTTACCACGATCTAAAAACACTAGTGCGGCTTTGCAAAAGGCCCCCTTGGTTAGTTTACAAAAGATTGAACCTCACAGCCAGGAGTTTTTCTCTGAAGCATGATTCATCAAAGTAAAAAAAAAAAAAAAATCAACAGCATGAAATTACCTATAAACTCTTATCAACATAAAAGAATCAGGTATATAGGAATATAAATTCTATTACTATAATCAAGAAAATTATAGTAATAGAATTTTTATTGAATCATCAGGAAATGAATGGTTTAACAACATACAACATTTTTAGCAGGCTGCTGAGAGGTAAGACGGAAACATTCAAATACATGTTCTGATCTGGAGAAGAGGAGGTGCATATGTATCTAGGAATACCTATGTAGAAGTACAGGTGGAGATAATTCTATAACAGGGCACCTAGTTGGAACCTATGCTATAAAAGGAAGTTAGGCATTTACTTTTCTTTGTAGAATACTAATTTGTGGATCCCACATTATTTCACTCTAAGCGAGTTTTTTCATCTGGCTTTCTATATCAGGCAGCTCTTATTTGGAATTCTTCTTCAACTCAGAATGTCAAATTATTCAGCTTTTTGAAAGTTGCTGACATCTTTCTTTTTGTAAGAAATACTTTGAGATAAGGTGTTAAAATTAAAATTATATTTATTTATTTATTAGAATTTATTTGCTGTCTTTTTAACGGAATTCACTCAAGAATAAGTCAAACATAAGCAATAGACAATTACAGCAGTAAAAATATTCAAATTAGAATAGAAAGTATGGCGTGAGTATGCTAAATTACAATGTTAACACAATACGCAATAAAACATTTTAGTAGGCAGCTTAGGGTGTACGCAGAGATGGAATGAACATATAGATAGATAACTACTACTACTTAACATTTCTAGAGCGCTACTAGGGTTACGCAGCACTGTACAGTTTAACAAAGAAGGACAGTCCCTGCTCAAGGAGCTTACAATCTAAAGGAGATAGGGTAACAGGAGGAAGAAAATAAGGGGCCTAATTTAAAGAAAGTTGCGCATGAGGTCAGAATGATGCTTGAAAATGATCTTAGCTAGGGTAGGGTAGGAGTGGATAAACATGTCCTGTTGTAGTATGTGCAGTCAGTGTCACTCCTTTTGTGTGTGTGTGTGTGAGTGACTGAGGGGGTCTTTTACATTACGCTGATGTTTTTAGCACACGTTAAAAATAGGTGTACGCTAAACACTAAAGATGCCAGTGTATTCCTATGGGTGTCTTTAGCATTTAGCATGCGCCTATTTTTAACGCGTGCTAAAATTGCCAGCGCGCCTACATAAAAGACCCTCTAAGCAAGTTGGTTACTTCTTCCATTAAAGGCCTCGTTGAAGAGCCAAGCTTTCACATGCTTCCTGAAGTAGAGATAGTCTTGTGTTAAGCGAGTCTTTCAGGGAGTGCATTCCAGAGTGGGGGCTACTCCAGAGAAGGCTCACTGGCAGGTATCACATTGTGTGACACCCTTTGGAGAGGGTGTGGTTAGGTATAATCCTTGGGAGGACCTTAGTGACCTTGGAGGTGTGTAGAGGGAGATCCTGTTCTTCAAGTACTCTAGGCCATTTCCTTTGAGGGCCTTGAAGATCAGACATAAGAATTTTAAATTTTGTCCTGTATTGTACTGGTAGCCAGTGAAGTTTTTGCAAAAATGGTGTGATGTGGTCATGTCACTTACAACCTTCTATTAGACTTGGTGCAGCATTCTGAATCTATTGGAGCTGGTGCAAACTCTTTGTAGTCAGACCAGTGTAGAGTGTGTTACAGTAATCCAGCCTTGATGTTGTCATGGCATGCACAACTGAGACAAGACTTGCCTTCTGAATGTAAGGAGAGAGACATCATAGTTGTAAATGATAGAAGCAGCATTTGAAAGTTGCTTGGTTTTGGGGGATCAGAGTAGGTGCTGAATCTAGCTGTATTCCAGGGTTCCTGACTTGTGATTTGAGGAGGAGTTCATATTCCCCCAAAGAGATTTTGATGTCAGGTAGGTGCCCACTTGTATTAGGGACCCATAGAAGCTTGGTTTTACTTGGGTTCAGGCAAAGATATAGTGGAATTAGAAAAAGTTCAAAGAAGAGTGACCAAAATGATAAAGGGGATGGAATTCATCAGCTTGGAAAAAAGATGGATGAGGGGAAATATGATTGAGGACTGGAAAATCCTGAGCGGTGTACAACGAGTAGAAGTAAATCAGTCTTTTACTAGTTCCAAAAGTACAAAGACTAGGGGACACTCGAGGGAGTTACATGGAAAAAACTTTTAAGACAAATAGAAAATATTTTTTTCACTCGACGATTAGTTAAGCTCTGGAACTATTTGCCAGAGGATGTAGTAACAGCGGTTAACATATCTCAGTTTAAAACAGTTTTGGACAAATTCCTGGAGGAAAAGTCCATAGTCTGCTGTTGAGACAGACATGGGAAGCAACTGCTTGCCCTGGGATTGGTAGCATGGAATGTTGCTGCTGATTGGGTTTCTGCCAGGTACTTGTGACCTGGCTTGACCACTATTTGGAAAACAGGATAATGGGCTAGATGAACCATTGGTCTGACCCAGTATGACTACTCTTATGTTCTTATGTTTTTAGCTCATTCTTGAACTGATGTTAGACAGGTTGGCATGTTTATTTAGGGCTGTTGGTAAGTCAGGTTCAGCGGGTTTGAGTAGCTGCACGTCATCTGCGTAGATGTAGAACTGAGTGTCCATTAACCAAATCAGCATGGATAGTGGCTTGAGGTAGATATTGAACAGAATAGATAACAGTATCGATCCTTGTGGTACCCCACAGGTCAGTGCCAATGGTGGTGATAAGGTGCCACTGAACAGTATAACTATTGCCTGTCTGATACATAGGATCTGAACCAAGCAAGTACTGTTGCATTAATGCCTGTTTCTGACAGTTGTGCTAGCATGATATCATGAACCACAGTGTCAAAAGCTGCTGAAAAATCTAGCAGTACTAACACTGAGGGAAATCCCCTGTCTCGGTTTCTGTGAAGATCATCTAGTAAGGACACAGGAACCATTTCTGTTCTAACCGGGTCTGAATCCAGATTGACATTGATCTAACCAGTTTCTCTCTTCTAGTCAATCATTGAGTTGAACACAGACTGTTCTATAAGTTTTCCTAGAAATGGGATGTTACTGGCCAGTAATTATCAAGTTTGTCTTGGTCAAGGTTGCTCTTCTTTAGCAAAAGACGCACCACTGCCCTTTTTAATGCTGTTGGTAGTTGCCAATTAGAAAGACGAGTTCACAATTTTTGTGGAGCCATCTATAAGGCACCTGCTTGCCTTCTGCATTATCTTTGATACCAATCAAAACCGGGGTGATGTCAAAAGTCAAATGGAAGACATGTGGTAATAGGATACCCAAAATCTTCTAGAAATTTTTAAATCTATTTTCTGACCATATGAGAATACTGCTAACCAGAAGTGCCACAAGCCAACTATCTTCTGTAGAGACAAATGGATTGATAAATTTATTATGTGTATTATAAAGGGATTCTCAGAGTTATAACTCACCCTTTGATAGGCAGGAGTTGAGGGAGCAGGTCAATGGTCTGTTAGGATTTTGTCAAGGCCCTCCTCTGTTATTGGGTTAAAAGAGTCCCATTTGTCTATGTCAGGAGGAGTGGAGTTTGTGCACTTCTGGTTAGCAAATTGTTGGCATAGTCTGCAGCATAAATAAATAAGCAAATAAATAAGTTCTATCCCAGGAATTATTTATCTTATTCTGAAATTCATATTGTAATTTCACTATATTAGGCATCCTCTATTAAGAATTTATTTCTGCTTCTATTTGGAATGTTAAAATTGTTTCGTTTTTTTTTTTATTTTTCAAAAGCTGAAGAAATTTAGGGCCCTGTTTACTAAGCTTTGCTGTAGGCTCGCTAATGTTTTTAGTGCGCGATGTCTCTAGCGTTAGATCTTACTAATTTTTAGCATGCCTTAGTAAACAGGGCCCTTAGCTTTCTTTAAAAAAAATGTTTAAAGCTAGATGTCAAAATAATAAGTTTAACGCTATTCTGTTCTATTCCAATAATTACTTGGCTTATTTTCGAATCTGAATTGAATCTCCCAGTATTTGCGGGAATATAAGGCCATCTGTAATGTAATGTAATATAACGGCTCTTTACCCAGGTCTTCAATGGAAGAAGTAACTAACTAACTAACTTGCTAGTCACACAAACACGCACACACACACAAGGAGTGACACTGGCTGCACATATTGTAGCAGGATATGTTTAGCAACTCCTGCCCTAGCTAATTTTCGAGCACCATTCTGACCTCATATGCAACTTTCTTTAAATCAGTCCACTTATTTTCTTAATCCTGTTACTCTACCTTATCTATCTATATTCTATCTTTGCTTACACCCTGTGCTGTTTATTAAAATGTTTCATTGCGTATTGTGTTGACATTGTAAGTAGTATACTGTCAGGCTTATTTTCGAAAGAGAAGAGCGCCCATCTTTCGACACAAGGGGTTGCCCAAATCGGCATAATCAAAAGCCGATTTTGGGCGTCCCCAACTGCTTCCCGTTGCGGGGATGACCAAAGTTCCTGGGGGCATGTCGGAAGTGTAGCGAAGGCGGGACTAACAGATGGGCGTCCTTGAGCAATAATGGAAAAAAGAAGGGCGTCCCTGATGAGCACTTGGGTGACTTTACTTGGTCCATTTTTTGTTACGACCAATCCTCAAAAAGGTGCCTGAACTGACCAGATGACCACCGGAGGGAATCGGGGATGACCTCCCCTGACTCCCCCAGTGCTGACTAACCACCTCCCACCCTGAAAAAAAAACTTTAAAAACTTTTTTTGCCAGACTCAAATATCATACTCAGGTCCATCGCAGCAGTATGTAGGTCCCTGGGGGGGGGAGGTGTGGTGTGTCAGCAGAGGCAAAGCGAAGGCGTGGATGTCCTTCTTTCAAACATTTTGGACATCCTGAACTCCCCCCCCCCCCCACAGGGATGGCCAAATTTCAAGGGAGTGGAGTGGAGGAGTGGCCTAGTGGTTAGAGCACTGGTCTTGCAATCCAGAGGTGGCCAGCTCAAATCCCACTGTTACTACTTGTAATCCAAAATTCAAATAAATAAAAGGGGTGTCAGAAGCATAGCAAAGGTATAGACATTCTTCTCACATTTTGGACATCCTCAACTGCCCATCGCAGGGATGGAGGCATAGCAAAGGCACCTAACATTTGGACGTCCTTCACCCATACTCAAAAAAAAAAAAAAAAAAAAAGACTGTTTTCACCTGGACTTGTGTTTTTTTAAGGTTGTAGATGGCAATTTATTTAAGGTTGTAGATGGCTATTATACACGCAACTTGTCTGCATGTATGAAGCCGTCTTTGGCATGCGCTGAGCAGCCACGCATAACGCATGGCTGCTCTGCACTGGCTTCCCCTCCATAGGAAGGAAATCGTGTACAAATGAGCTAACAGCGAGCAGCTCATTTGCATACTACTACTACTACTACTACTACTATTTAACATTTCTAGAGCGCTACAAAGTGTACGCAGCGCTGTACAAACACAGAAGAAAGACAGTCCCTGCTCAAAGAGCTTACAATCTAATAGACAAAAAGTAAAGCATTTAAATTTAAAATATTTAAGCAGTCAAGCACAAGAGAACAGTCACAGAAGGACAGAAGATGTTGAAGGGTGGTCAGTGTGATTAGGTGTAACTCTGGTTGGAGTAGTGGGAGAAGGTGATAGAAGAATAGAAATACAATTTCCTTCATGCATGCCCGTTCCTTTCCGAATCACTAAGGGATCAGTAAGGGAACGGCTTTTTCCTTTCAGTTAGTGCATCAGTTAGTCCACTGCAGTGCCCCCTAGGGTGCCCGGTTGGTGTCCTGGCATGTCAGGGAGACCAGTGCACTACGAATGCTGGCTCTTCCCATGACCAAATGGCTTGGATTTGGTCATTTTTGAGATGGGCATCCTCGGTTTCCATTATCGCTGAAAACCATGGACAACTATCTCTAAGGTCGACCATCTCTAAGGTCGACCTAAATGTTGAGATTTGGGCGTCCCTGACCGTATTATCAAAATGAAAGATGGCCGCCTATCTTGTTTCAATAATACAGGTTTCCCCACCCCCTTCACGGGGACGTCCTGCGAGGACGCCCTCAGGAAAACTTGGGCGCCCCGTTTGATTATGCCCCTCCACGCTATACCTTGTATTGTTATTTGAATATTTTTACTGCTTTAATTGTCTATTGCTTATGTTTGACTTGTTCTTTCTGTACACCGCCTTGAGTGAATTCCATCAAAAAGGTAGTAAATAAATCCTAATAAATAAATACATGCCAATACTTTAGGTTTGAGCACTTAAAGCAGTCATATACCTTGTGCAAGTGTGAGCAGCTAAGTGCTGCAAATACCCATGTAACTTATAGCATTCTGTAAATTATACACGTAAATGGGAGCCATTTTGAGGAATCCTGTTACCAGTCCTCCCTTGATGATCCTGTTTCATGAAACAGGGATCTCCTATTGGGATTATATGGTTTTCTAAGCACATAGATAAATACTTTGTTTCCATTACTTTGGCGCTGCTGACTTGGACGATTTTGCTAGGAATTATTTATATGACTGGATATTGAATTACCTACTTTTTGGGAAGAACCTACTGTTGAACTGAACTTTATAACATTATGCAGATTTTTGTTATAACCAATGGTTCAATGTGAGCTTGTTACTATTATCAGCGATGGCTGTTTGAAGCTCTGATATTTACTGAGGTCTTTTTTCTCCACTTTTTGTGCGGTAGGCTCTTACCCACAGGGCTGCAGGGGGGGCAAAATTCCCCAGGCCCTGGCCTCCAAGGGGGGCCCGGCGCCGTAGTTTCTCTCCTTCTCCTGCTCCTGACATGACCTGGGTAATCGAGTTCCGATAGGAGCAGGAGAGCGAAAACTCTGGCGCCCCCCCCCCCCTGCATTGCCTGCCTAGCAGCTGCTGGGCCCAGGCCACGCATGCTCAGCTTTGAGACTGAGCATATGCGACCTGAGGAAAGCAGCTGCAGAGACAGGCGGGCAGGCGGTGATGACAATTCTGTGGAGGGGGCGGCAGCCCTGGGCCTGGCTCACTCTCTCAGCAGCCCTGCTTACCCATATGTAGAAGAGGAGTGATTTTGCTTGTTTCTTCATCTTGATCACCTCTTGTCCTTGGATTTGTTTCTGATAAGCCCCTTCTATGTCCCATCTATGCTCCGCCCAAATATACACTGGAAGTTAAGCAGGTATTTGCAGAATAGTGCTTAGGCATATGTATGCATATATTGAGGGGTGGCCTAGTGGTTAAAGTACTGGTCTTGCAATCCAGAGGTGGCTGGTTCAACTCTCACTTGGTCCATGTGATTTTGGGCAAGTCACTTAACCCTCCATTACCTCAGGTACAAACTTAGATTGTGAGCCCTCCTGGGACAGAGAAATATCCAGTGTACCTGAATGTAACTCATCTTGAGCTACTACTGAAAAAGGTGTGAGCAAAATCTAAATAAATAAATAATATTCTAAACATTTATGTGCATATATCCTAGTATTTTAAACATTTATAGAATTCTAAACATTTCGTTTATAGGCTTGCACCCTAAACGTGCCACATACTGCTAGCCACAGTCAATCAGACCAATTCGCCTTGCTAAATAGCTGTTTAGTACTTTGAAAATTGGCCTTCATCACTCTGAGGATACCAGAAGCAGCTGCTGGAAGATGAGGAGAAGGCAGGCACTGCAGAACAAAAACCCATTTTGGCAGTAAAATTCATTGTGTACACATTCAGGCACTTCTCAACATGCTGCTTCTGTCAGCCAAAGTGGGGAATAAAAATACAATACATTTTGATATTTAAATGATCCCTTTGGAGGGGGTGAAGTGATTCTAACAAGAGAACTGGAGACTGTAAATTACATTGTATCTCAGACAAGTGTGTTTTAGAGAGGTGTCATTGTGCCGCTCCTCGTGGTGCTTTTGAATGCTCAGAAGCTGTAACTGTACATTTTGATTTCACCAAGACTGGGATGAATGAAATTATGGTAGTTTTAGATTGTATTACCAGTCCACCCTTCCCTGGAGGCTGAGTATGTACTGCTTAATACCTACAGTGCTTATTTTGAACTCCTGTATTCACAATACAGCACCTCTTCCACAGTAAGATTTTGTTGGCGAGGTCTAATGTTTGATACTAGGAAAATATAAGGTTCCTTCTACACAGTGCATATAATGAATAGCCTTAAAGTTGTGATACATCCGGCACACCATTGTCATCCTCATCAAAGTAGTTCATTGTGTATCACCTAGGCAGTACATCCTACCTTTCAGGGTTTTGTCGACACCTCTTCAAACATAGGAGCCAGCTCTGTGGGTGCTGTAGGTGCCTGAGCATCCCCAATATTGAACAAAGTCCTTCACTATCCAGGGAGAAGTCATTTCCATTGGGTTTAACACCCCTAGAGGGGCATAATTGAACGAAAACGCCTATCTCCATGGGCGTTTATCTCCAAGAACGGGTCCGTGAAGGGGCGGACCGAACCGTATTTTCGAAAAAAATAGACGCCCATGTTTTATTCAACAATGTGTGAGCTGGGCGTTTTTGTTTTTCAGTGATAATGGAAAATGAAAGCGCCCAGCTCAAAAACGAATAAATCCAAGGCATTTGTTCGTGGGAGGGGCCAGGATTCGTAGTGCACTGGTCCCCCTCACATGCCAGGACACCAACCGGGCACCCTAGGGGGCACTTTTACAAAAACAAAAAAAAAGGTAAAAGAGCTCCCAGGTGCATAGCACCCTTCCCTTGTGTGTTGAGCCCCCCAAATCCCCCTCAAAACCCACTGCCCACAAGTCTACACCATTACTACAGCCCTAAGGGGTGAAGGGGGGCACCTACATGTGGGTACAGTGGGTTTGGGGGGGTTGGACGACTAATAAGCATTAAGCAGCACAATTGTAACAGGTAGGGGGGATGGGCCTGGGTCCACCTGCCTGAAGTCCACTGCACCCCCTAACAACTCCTCCAGTGACCTGCATACTGCTGTCAGGGAGCTGGGTATGACATTTGAGGGTGAAAATAAAAAGTTGAGAAACTTCATTTTTTGTGCTGGGAGGGGGTTAGTGACCACTGGGGGAGTCAGGGGAGGTCATCCCCGATTCCCTCCAGTGGTCATCTGGCCATTTAGGGCACTTTTTGGGGCCTTATTCGTGAAAAAACAGGGTCCAAGAAAAGTGTCCTAAATTCTAGCTAAAAACGCATACTTTTTTCCCATTATCGGTGAAATGCGCCCATCTCTGTTCGGCAGATAACCACGCCCCAGTTGCGCCTTCGCCACACCTCTGACAACTTTGTCCGCATCCGCGACGGATTGCAGTTGAAAACGTCCAAAAATCGGCTTTCGATTATACCGCTTTATTCATTTTTGTGAGATAAACGTCCATCTCCCGATTTAGGTCGGAACTTGGGCATTTTTCTCATTCGATTATAAGCAGGTTAGTCATTTTAAAAAAGTTGGCTCCCATGCCAAATGAGATAGTAACATAGTAGATGATGGCAGAAAAAGACCTGCACGGTCCATCCAGTCTGCCCAACAAGATAAACTCATATGTACCACTTTTTGTGTATACCTTACCTTGATTTGTACCTGTCTTTTTCAGGGCACAGACCGTATAAGTCTGCCCAGCACTATCCCCGCCCCCCAACTACCAGCCCCACCTCCCACCACCGGCTCAGGCACAGACCGTATAAGTCTGCCCAGCACTATCCCCGCCTCCCAACCACCAGCCCCACCTCCCACCACTGGCTCTGGCACAGACCCTATAAGTCTGCCCAGCACTATACCCGCCTCCCACTACCGGCTCTGCCACCCAATCTCGGCTAAGCTCCTGAGGATCCATTCCTTCTGAACAGGATTCCTTTATGTTTATCCCACATTTATTTATTTGTTAGGATTTATTTGCCACCTTTTTGAAGGAATTCACTCAAGGTGGTGTACAGTAAGAATAGATCAAACATGAGCAATAGGCAAATACAGCAGTAAAAATATTCAAATAACAATACAAAGTATGGCGTGGAGGGGCATAATCGAACGCGAATGCCCATCTCCATGGGTGTCTATCTCCGAGAACGGGTACGTGAAGGGGCGAGACAAACCGTATTTTCGAAAAAAATGGGCATCCATCTTTTTTCCGATAATACGGTTTGTGCCAGCCAAATGCATCGGATTTGTGCGGATTTGAGCTGGGCGGTATCGTTTTTCAGCGATAATGGAAACCAAAGGCGCCCAGCTCAAAAATGACCAAATCCAAGGCATTGGGTCGTGGGAGTGGCCAGGATTCGAAGTGCACTGGTCCCCCTCACATGCCAGGACACCAACCGGGCACCCTAGGGGGCACTTGTAACAAAAAAACAAAGCAAGCTACCTCTGAAGTCCATAGCTCCCTTCGCTTGGGTACTGAGCCCTCCAAATCCCCCCCCAAACCCACTCCCCACAACTCTACACCATTACCATAGCACTTATGGCTGAAGGGGGGCATCTAGATGTGGGTACAGTGGGGTTTGGGGGCGGTTTGGAGCGCTTCCATTTACCAGTACAAGTGTGACAGGTAGGGGGGATGGGCCTGGATCCACCTGCCTGAAGTCCACTGCACCCACTAACAACTGCTCCAGGGACCTGCATACTGCTGTGATGGAGCTGGGTATGACATTTGAGGCTGGCATACAGGCTGGAAAAAAAGTTTTTTAAGTTGTTTTTTTTTGGGTGGTTGCGGGTTAGTGACCACTGGGGGAGTCAGGGGTGGTCATCCATTTAGGGCACTTTTTTGGGACTTGTTCGTGAAAAAAAAAGGGTCCAAATTAAGTGACCCAAATTCCCGCTAAAAAAACACCTTTCTTTTCTCGATTATCGGCCGAGGACGCCCATCTCTCCTCGGCCGATAAACACGCCTCAGTCCCGCCTTCACCACGTCTCTGACACGCCCCCGTCAACTTTGGCCATTTCTGCGACAGATTGCAGTTGAAGACGCCCAAAATCGGCTTTCGATTATACCGATTTGGGCGCCCACGGGAGAAAGATGCCCATCTCCCGATTTGGGTCGAAATATGGGCGTCTTTCTCTTTCGAAAATAAGGCGGATAGTATACTACTTACAATGTCAACACAACACATAATAGAACATTTTAATTGACAGTGTAGGGTATAAGCAAAGAAGGAGCATATAGATAGGTAAGAGAGTAAGAGGAGTTAGAAAATAATAGGCAGCATAGTGTGTATGCAAAGATGGAACATATAGATAGATAAAATAGAGTAACAGGAGTACGAAAATAAGGATCTAGTTTAAAGAAGGTTGCAAATGAGGGCAGAAAGGTACTTGAACATTGTCTTAACTAGGGTAAAGCAAAGATGGAACATATAGATAGGTAAGAGTGTAAGAAGAGTTAGAAAGTAAGGACTAATTTAAAGAAAGTTGCACATGAGGTCAGAGAGATGGTTAAATATTTTCTCAGCTAGGGTAGGAGTGGTTAAACATAAAATAGTACATAAAATAGCAGTGTCTGAATATTACCCTGGACAAAATTACCCTTCTATTTCTCAGCACTTCTAAGCCTGCACTTCAGCTTTATTCCAATCCAGTCTAATTTGTATATTTATATTCTGCTATCTCCCAAAAAAACAAAGGCCCAAAGTGGATTACAATTAACAGTACATTCACAAAAACTGAAGGGACAGATCATAAAATAGTTACAAAACATGAAAACAGTAGCTGAAAGACAGAACCAACAATTGAAATTTATAAATCTAAGGGCCATGTTTACTAAGGTGCACTAGCATTTTTAGTGCGTGCTAATGCTAGAGACACCCATAGGAATATATGGGTGTCTCTAGCGTTAGCGCATGCTAATTTTTAGCACGCTCTAAAAATGTTAGCACGCCTACAGCGCAGTTTAGTAAACAGGGCACTAAATGACATAAGTGACTCTCTAAAATAAATTAACATGTCATTTAGGGGCCCTTTTACAAAAGGGTTGCCACTGGTGGTAGTTCTGGCTGGAACGTGCACCATTTCTGGTGCGCCAGAAATATTTTTGGAATTTTTACCATGGCACTAACCCAGCGGCAATCAGGCAGTGTTGGGTTACCGTAGGAGCCCTTACTGCAACCTCAATGGTTGGCAGCAAGTGCTCCCCACCACATGGCCACGCAGTAAGAGTAATCTTACCGCATGGACTTTTTGGGGAGAGAGGGAGGACTTTTCACCCATAGCAGTAAAAGGGCCCTTGCTGGTGGAAAAATGGCCCCCACCACTAGTACAGGGCCCTTTTTGCTGCAGTTTGGTTAAGAGGACCCCTCAGAAAACAACTTAAGATATATCTAAAGCTCTTTCTTGATTTTGTTAATCTTCGGTATATGTATTTAATCGCTTTAATGATAACATTGGGAACTGGCTCTCATATCATTGTTTTATGTTGTTTTATTATACTTTTGTTATGTGATTATGTATGTTTACAATTGTGATCTGCCATGACCTTGGAATGAGCAGAATATAAATATTTTAAATAAAATATCAACTAAGGCTAAAAGCATAAAAGAAAGAAACAAGAATCTAAAATTAAAGGACCCGATATTCAGAAGAGGCTCTTGCCCGGTTAAACCCAGATGAGCTGATCATCTGGCAATATTCAGCAGCTCTTAAGTGGTTATTGCTGGGGCTCGCTGGAGATAGAGTTGAATCTTAACTGGTTAGTGGCAAATGGCAATACTCATTCCACTATCCAGATAAATACATAGATAGATAGGACAGCAAAAAGGCTGTCCTAACTTTATCCTCTGAGCACCAGTTTGAATATTTATTTCAGTATTTACATACTACCTAGACCTAAGCAGTTTACAATTTTCTAATGGGCTCACAATTTAATATTATATTGTACCTGGGGCAATGGATGGCTGAGTGACTTGCCCAGGATCATACAGAGCAACACAGAGAATTGAGCCTGGTTCCCCAGGATCTCAACCCACTGCTGACTGTTAGGCAGCAGTGGGAATCAAACTTGGTTCCTCAGCTTTGCAACCTGCTGCACTAACCATTAGGCCAGCTGGTGCCTAGTTAACTTCCAGGTGACTCCAGAAATTCAATGCTGGAACCCAGACATGGCCTCGCATTGAATATGCCGGGTTAATTCGTCCTTCAGCTTTGAGTGGCTTACAAGCCATGGACCACCATGGGCTGAATATCTACCCCAAAGTAAAAAGTAACCTCATTTTACTACATAAAAAGGTTTTAAATTTTCTACAAATAGCCACTAATAAGTTAATAATCTAAGGTTTCTGGGCAGATTATTCAAGTGTAAAATAGCTTGCTAATTTTAAAAGCGGTAGCCATTATTCTTTCATTCATTCATTCATTCTTTCATAATGTAAGGCCTTTACAGTGGGGAAGTGAAGAAGAATTAGGTTGTCCCTTTGTTGGCCAGTTTTAGGTGCAGAGTATAATAAAGATATGTAGGATACTCAGGTCCTGAGCCTTCAAGAATTTTATAAACCAGGCACACCAACTTTAACATCATTTGTGCCTGTATCGGCAGCCAGTGTAGTTGGATCAGTAATTGCATAGTTCTGTCATACGTGTGTGATTTAAAAATCAGCTTAACAGCCATATTTTGTAATAGCTGCAATTTACTTCTTGATGCGACTGAGATCAGAGTACAGAACATTGCAGTAGCCAAGGTGAGGAAGGACAAATGCTTGGACTAATAGCCATAATTGTTCCTCATAAAAGATAAAGGCATAATTGCATGTAGCTGACATAATTTTAAAAATATTTTTTAACCACTGCATTAACCTGAGAATCTAAGGAGAGCACAGAATCTATCAAACTCTCCAACATATTAATCAATTTTTCAACTGATGAGAAGATTCCTAAAGATAAAGACACAGAATCTGGTATGGTGTCATCGAGGATCACAGCCATATCAGCCTTGACTTTTCTTTATTTAATTTTAAAACATGGGTTAAACAGCTTTCGACCATTTCCAAGCATTTATTAATAAGATTTATAGTCCAAATTAATTGAAGCAGGAATCAGCCAAAGTGCACCGTCCACATAGGAATAAACATGTACACCTAACGGCATCAGTCCTTTATTGAAAAAAGTTCTCTCTCTTTCTCTCAATAAATGTATATACATATGTATAAAAGAATAAGAGAAAGGGGGAAGCTCAGGGGTAGAGTTTGGACAGTGTGGGCAGAGTCATAATTTATACACATTTAGGACCCCTTTTACTATGATCCGGTAAAAAGTGGCCTTGGCGTGCCCTTACATGGGTCTTTCTCGTGCTCTAAGACCATTTTTCCACAGTCAGAAAATAGCTGATTTTCCTATTTTTTTTGAATTAATGACCATGTGCTAATTTTGCCATTAGCACGTGCCGATTTAAAAAATTAGTATGTGAACATTTACCAACACCTGTGCTGCCTTGGAGGAGGGAGGTCTCCTTAAAGAAGAGCATCGCCCTGGTGAAGTAGGAAGCACTCTTGTGGTTAGGTCCTACCCACCAGGGAATGCACTATCTTCTTGCACTGAGGATATGTCTCCAAGAACTTCTGCCCAGGCAGGAAGGGTTAGGACAGCTGTTGTAGTTGGTGGTTCAGTCATTAGGCTTGTAGATAGCTGGGTGGCTGGTGGACATGAGGATTTCCTGGTCACTTACCTGCCTGGTGCAAAGGTGATAGACCTCATGCTTCACCTAGATAGGATTTTAAGATAGTACTGGGGAGGAGCCAGCTGTCTTGGTACATGTGGGTACCAGTGACATAGGAAAATGTGGGAGGGAGGGTCTGGAAGCCAAATTTAAACTCTTAGGTAGAAAGCTGAAGTTCAGATCCTCCATGGTAGCGTTTTCAGTCATGCTCCCTGTTTCACGCACAGGACTCAAGAGGCAGGCAGAGCTCCGAAGTCTCAGTGCATGGTTGAGATGATGGTGCAAAGGTGAGGGATTTAGAAGGAACTGGGCATCATTCTGGGAAAGGGGAGCCTGTACTGAAAGGATGGACACCACCTTAACCGGGATGGAACCAGGCTGTGGCGCTAACTTTTAAAAAGGAGATAGAACAGCTTTTAAACTAAAATGGAGGGAAAGCTGACAGTCGCCCAGGAGCACATGATTCGATGTGGAGTATCCTTGAAGGATACTATTGAAACAGGATCTGTAGAGAATCTCAATAGAGAGGTTTCAATAATGGTGAAAGAAAGACAGGAGTGTCTAATGGGAGAACAGAGTAAAGGATGCAAATTATCCCCATCAACTTCAAAGCAGCCTGTAGATGCAGGGGGAAAAGAAACACAATTTGAAGTGTCTGTATCAGTGGCGTAGGAAGAGGGGGCAGGGGGGGCGGTCCGTTCCGGGACAGAGAGAGCAGTGAACCAGCGCGGAGCCGACACACCCCAGCAACGTGCAGTCGGGGCGGATCGGCCCTCCCGCCCGTCCCTCACCTCAGGTATGCGCTCCGGGGGGGGGAGGTATGCGTTCCGGGGGGGGGTGCGCTCCAGCGGGAGGAGGGTGCGCCGTGCTGCACCCGGGGGGGGGTGCGCAGCGGCGACCCACCCCGAGTGTCAGCTCCCCTCACTACGGCTCTGGTCTGTATACAAATGCTAGAAGTCTAAAAAATAAGATAGGAGAGTTAGAGTATATAGCACTAAATGATGAGGTACATATAATAGGCTTTTCAGAGACATGGTAGAAGGATGACAATCAATGGGACACACTGTTAACAGGGTCCAAATTATATGGCAGTGATAGAGGGGATCGAATTGTAGGGGGAATTGTGCTATATGTTAAAGAGGGAATTGTGTCAAACAAAATAATCATTCTACATGAAACAGATAGCAGAGTGGAATCATTATGGACAGAAATTCCATATGTGAAGGGAAAAAGTATTCGTGTAGGGCTGTACTACCGTCCACCAGAAGTGAAATACAGGAAAGGGTGGGAAGTTGACCATAGACACCACAGACTGGAAAAAATGGACTTAAAAACAAAACATTTATTTAAAAACGTTTATTTAACGTTTTGTTTTTAAGTCCATTTTTCCAGTCTCTGGTGTCTGTGGTCAACTTCCCACCCTTTTCTGTTTTCCACTTTTTGTGGTTTCTCATGGGACGTTCCAGTTCTCCGCCTTGCAAGATTCTCTTGGCTACGTCTACCAGAACAGAACGAACAGACAGATGAAGAAATGTTTACAGAAATTGGGAAAGATTGCAAATTGGGCAACAGTATAATAATAGGTGATTTCAATTACCCCAACATTGATTGGATAAATGTTACATCAAGAAGCAGCAGGTAGATAAAACTCCTAGATGTAATACTGCTTCTTGGAGCAACTGGTCAAGGAACTGTCAAGAGGGGGAGCCATTTTAGATCTAGTCCTTGGTGCAGGGCATAGTACGAGAGGTAACTGTGTTGTGTCCACAGGGGAACTATGATCATAACATGATCAAGTTTGAGCTATTTGGAATGAAGCCACAAAGGAAATCTACTGTAGCACCATTTAATTTTTGAAACAGTGACTATGAAAGATGAGGAAATGCTTAAAAAGAAGCTAAAAGGGTTGGCTGCAAAAGGTTAGGACATTAAATCAGGCATGGATGTTGTTTAAAAATACCTTTGCGGAAACCCGGACCGGATGCATTCCACGTATTTACAATGATGGAAAGCAGAGAAAGCGACAGCCAGCATGGTTAAAAGGTAAAGTGAAACAGGCTATTAGAGCCAAAATAATGTCCTTCAAGGAATGGAAAAAGGACCCAAATGAAGAAAATAAGAAGCAACATAAGCACCAGTGCGTTAGATGCAAAGTATTGATAAAGAAGGCTAAAAGAGAATATGAAGAGAAACTTGCTGCAGAAGCAAAAACTCCAAGTAACAGTTTTTTTAGGTACATCAGAAGCAGAGAGCCTGCAAGGGAATCCATGGAACATTTAGATCATGAAGGTGTAAAAGGGGCACTTAGGGAGGACAAGACCATAGCGGAGAAACTGAATGAATTCTTTGCTTCAGTCTTCACGGAAGAAGATGTAACAGATCTACCTGTACCAGAAATGGTTTTCAAGGGTGATGGTGCGGAGGAACTGAAAGAAATCTCAGTGAACCTAGAATTTAATGTGAACAAATGCAAAGTGGTGCACATTGGGAAGAATAATACCTGATGCTAGGGTCCACCTTGGGGGTCAGCACCCAAGAAAAAGATCTAGGTGCTGTTGTACACAATACACTGAAATCTTCTGCCCAGTGTGTAGCGGCAGCCAATAAAGCAAACAGAATGCTATGAATTATTAGGAAAGGAATGGTAAATAAGACCGAGAATACTATAATGCCTTTGTATCGCTCCATGGTGCAACTCCACCATGAGTGTTACATTCAGTACTGGTTGCCGTATCTCAAAAAAATACAGCAGAATTAGAAAAAGCTCAAAGAAAAGCGACCAAAATGATAAAGGGGATAGAACTCCTCTCATATAAGTAAGGGTTAAAGAGATTAGGGCTCTTCAGCTTGGAAAATGGCTATTGTGGTAGTGTACAGTTGGGTACAGTAAGTTTTTGGTGGGTTTTGGAGGGCTCACCATATGATATAAGAGGATAACAGTGAGATGTGTACCTGCGAGCTATTATGTGAAGTCCACTGCAGTGCCCCCTAGGGTGCCCCACAGCTCTATTGGGATGTCTGTGTGACCAGTCTACTAAGAATGCTGGCCTGCCATACATCCCAATGACTTGTTTTTGTGTTTTTTTCCCTTGGATGCTTTTTTTATTTAATGGTCCAAAAAGATAGAGGCACTGAACACAAAAACATCTAGCAAATGGCCATTTTTGAAACAAAAAGATAGACATTTTTCTGGTTCGAAAATTGCTATGTTCATCCTTGATTTTGGGACGCTTTTAGCAAAACGTCCAAAATTGGATTTAGATGTCATATCGAAAATACCCCTCTAAATGAGCATTAAAGTGCATAAAACACCAACAAAAAAACAATTGTTGCATGCTTTTAAGTGAGCTATCATTTAAATTTTGTTCTTTATCACCTCCACTTTATCTGTTATATGTTCTGTCAGTTTTTTCTTCCCAACTTAATGATAGCACCAACTTACTCCATTCTAGTTAATTCAACATTTGTGTTACTTCCTCTTCAGTTAACTGATTAACTAGGTCATTTCCTGTTTGCTGATTATATAATTTCCTTATGTAACCTTGTGTTGCCTGGTGAGCTTCAGGGAGGGTATAAGGATATTTGGATTGTTTATTGAAAGTCTGGGCCGGGTCTAGCAAAAAGCTAGCAGGCTGGCTGGCACTTTGCTCCACACACTTGGCACGCTTTCGTCAGTCAATATGGGAGATCTGTTCCAGATTGTAAAGGGTTGACTTGGAGTTCAGATAACTAGGACACTTCTAAGAGCAACTACTTGCTCCACTTTTATTACTTAGGCAGATATATTATCAAATTAGATAACACAGTTACGGTCTTTCATATTCTCCTCTCTAATCCTCTATTCTTAGTTATTAATCTTAGAGTAAAGCTGGCTGTCCCCAGTGGAATGTCTGGTATTTAAGGCTTTACCTTAGTTGAACTTTATTGGACTCAGTAATTCCCTACTTTCTCCTTCTCAGGCTGAATTGTGCAGCATCTCTTCTCTCTTTCCTCTTTCTGGAGTGGAGGAGTAGCCTAGTGGCTAGTGCAATGGACTTTGTTCCTGGAGAACTGGGTTCAATCCCCACCACAGCTCTCTGTGACTCTGGGCAGCTCACTTAACCCTCCATTGCTCCAGGTACAAATGAGGACCTGTATATACTATGTCAACTGCTTTAATGTAGTTGCAAAAAATCACAGAAAGGCAGTATATCAAGTTCCCTTAATCATTTTGATTCTTTTACATTTTTAGTTCAAGCATTGGTCCTAACACAATTGGACTATTGTAATATAATTTTATAGGATGTTCAGAGTTAATAGGAAGTAAACTACAATTTTTACAGAATATGACCACAAGATTGTTATGCTCAGGACATAAGTATGACTTCCTGAGCCGCTACGTCTTGCCCCATCCTTGGCCACCTTTAAATCTAGACTGAAAGCCCACCTCTTTAACATTGCTTTTGACTCGTAATCACTTGTAACCACTCGCCTCCACCTACCCTCCTCTCCTCCTTCCTGTACACATTAATTGATTTGATTTGCTTACTTTATTTCTTGTCTATTAGATTGTAAGCTCTTTGAGCAGGGACTGTCTTTCTTCTATGTTTGTGCAGCGCTGCATATGCCTTGTAGCGCTATAGAAATGCTAAATAGTAGTAGTAGTAGAGTGACTCCTTTGCTGATCAAATGTCTAGATAATGCTGAATACAAATAAATGCATAAATAGAATTGCATTGGCTTCCATTGGCAGCAAGGTTCATTTTTAAAACTTGTACGATTTTTTAAATTTTGTATCATCTAGCTCCTTATATGACTGCATCTGCAATAACATCATTGGTTAGCAGGCATAGTTGTCTAATGAGAAAATTCACTTTTTCCTTAGTTAAAGGGGTATGTTGTTTCAAGAAGCTATTTGAATTGGGATTATCATATCAGATGGCCAGATCTTGGAATTCATATTCGTCATGTGCAAAGTTATTCTTTATTCAGAAAATACCTAAAAACCTTTTTTTATTTTAGATGTTTTTGATGGGCTCATAGATTTTAAGTATAACTATATTTAATGAGCCTCAGTAGCTGTGGTATTTTTTACAGGTTCTGATTATTTGCTTATAGCTTTGTGACCCTATGTTGGGGTCTTTGCAGATTTTGTTTTATGGTTGAAATGTTTTTTGAATTCTTTGTATTTCCCAGAAATGTCTGGCTTCTTTAGGAATATACACTGCATAGAATTGTTCAGGCTTTTGCAGAATATAAGGAGATGCATTAGTATTAGTGGTGGTAGACAGGTGCCCCATACCTGTGTTCCTTTGAAACAGTTCAGCAGCACTCCGGGCTCTGAGGCTGGTTCCCACTTCTGGTATTTTAGGGTCAGAGACTGTGCTAGACAGAGACCTTTTATTTTACTAGAAAATAAACAGATGATACAACTAGAAGCTTAAAAGTTAGGTTATTTTTATTTGGATTTTGCTCACACTTTTTCAGTAGTAGCTCAAGGTGGGCTAACAACCTAATTTTATACCTGAGGCAATGGAGAGTTAAGTGACTTTCCCAAGGTCACAAGGAGCAGCAGTGGGATTTGAACTGGTGTTCTAACCACTAGGCCACTCCTCGCATTGATGGTAAGGACTTGGCCAGGGAATTGGAGCCAAAACCCATGTTTCCTTGCATTAAGGTACAATGGTCAGGGATGTGGTACCAAAGAGAGGACCCCCCCCCCCCCCCACACCCACACCCACACCCACACCCACACACACACACACACACACACACACACACACACACACACACACACACACACACACACACACACACACACACACACACACACACACACACACACACACACACACACACACACACACACACACACACACTCTCTCGTCCAAGCTGGGTATTTATATCTGCTGTGGCTACCTGTTTCCAAATTTAAGGATTACTCACTTGTTTTTGCATACTGCTTTTTGTTTCCTCCTTCCTGTTCTACTGGCTATCCCAGTGGTTCCCAAACCCGGTCCTGAAGGCACCCCAGCCAGTCAGGTTTTCAGGATATCCGCAATGAATATTCATGATAGAAATGTGCATGAACTGCCTTCACTGCATGCAGATCTCTCTCATAAATATGCATTGTGGATATATTGAAAATCTGACTGGCTGGGGTGCCTCCAGGACCAGGTTTGGGAACCACTGGCCTATCCATTCCATGAAATCTTTTTATAGAGATGTTTTCTCTGATTTATTTCAAGTTCTTTTTTTATTTTTAGATTCGATCAGACAAGGATCAAGAGAATCTGATCCGGTACAGCATTACTGGAGTGGGAGCTGACCAGCCACCTATGGAAATCTTTAATATTGATCCTATAAGTGGCCGTATGTACGTGACCAGACCTTTGGACAGAGAAGAGAGATCGTCGTACCATGTAAGCAGAAAAAAAAAATACTGAATTAATCTACTGTTTAATAAATTGCCTATATAAGCTATAAATATAAAGTTCTGAAGACAGCCATATCCATTTACAGCACAGAGAGAATAGACAGAAACTGATAGCACCTGCTCCTTCCTGAACCTGTACTGCATAGTTCCACTTCCACTGTATGACCTCTGATCCAGGGGGAGGAGCCATTTTTAAGTATTTGTGGAACAGAATTATCGGTCTCTGTCCTTCACTAGTCACAGTATGTTAAACTGGATTGATAAAATGGCCTCACCTACAATTTTTTTTTGTTGAATCTTATCTGACCTGGATTCACAAAATTTCATGAAAATGTTGTTAGTAAATGAGCACACTCAGCACTTTCCCAAAATTACTACTACTACTACTACTACTTATCATTTCTATAGCGCTACTAGACGTACACAGCGCTGTACACTTGAACATGAGTAGACATTAGCTGCTCAACAGAGCTTACAATCTAATTAGGACAGACAAACAGGACAAACAAGAGATAAGGGAATAGTAAAGTGAGGATAATTCAGTGCTTAACAACTTAAAAAAAAAAGATCTTTTTTATAAGAAGGTTAAACATGCCTTAAATGGCATTACTCGGTGCAGAGGTGTGAACCAGTTAGGATTTGTCTTTGAGGATAAAGTAGAGTTGCACAGGGACAGAAATCTAACCTGTCCCCGCCCGAATCTAACACGTCCCCGTGTGTAATCTAACCTGTACCTGCCTCAAGTAATCTCCTCCATCCCAGCCCCCGGCCTGCCCTGCCCTTGCTGTGCCATGCCATGCCATAGTCACCGTGACCCTCTTCCAAGAAAGCCAGATCCTATAAGCAGTAAAAATACTAGTAAAAGTAATATAAATCATTTTCTTACGATCTCTGCTAAATACAAAATTAAGTAAGATATACATATCCATGAGCAGGGCCGGTCTTAGGCCGAGGCAGCCGCTTAGGGCCCCGCGCTTAGGGGGGCCCTGCACGGCGCGCCTCAGTCAGCCTCTTCCCAGGGCCGGCGGCGATCCGACGACATGATATTCTGCCCGCCCTGGCGCCCTCTTCTCCCCCCAACCAACAAGGATCCTTTTTCTTTTAAATTTACCCTCCGTCGCCGACTCGCTGGAATCCGATTGGACAGCACAGCAGGCAGAGCAGCTGAAAGCGCTCCTCCCTCCCTAGTCCTCCCGACGTCTCTAGCAGAACGCAGAAGCTCTTCCTGATTCGTTCATTCTCAGTGTCCCGCCCTCGAGGGAGAGGGCTCAGGGAGAAAGGGGAATTGCTGGATAGGGATGAATGGAGGGGGCAGGGGACAGAGGAGCATGGGAGGGCAGGGCTCAGGGAGAGAGGGGAATTGCTGGATAGGGATGATGAATGGAGGGGGCAGGGGATAGAGAGGAGCATGGATAGGAGGGCAGGGCTCAGGGAGAGAGGGGAATTGCTGGATAGGGATGGAGGGGGCAGGGGACAGAGGAGCATGGATGGGAGGGCAGGGCTCAGGGAGAGAGGGGGATTGCTGAATAGGGATGAATGGAGGGGGCAGGGAACAGAGGAGCATGGATGGGAGGGCAGGGCTCAGGGAGAGAGGGGAGTTGCTTTATAGGGATGAATGGAGGGGGCAGGGGACAGAGGAGCATGGGAGGGCAGGGCTCAGGGAGAGAGGGGAATTGCTTTATAGGGATGAATGGAGGGGGCAGGGGACAGAGGAGCATGGGAGGGCAGGGCTCACGGAGAGAGGGGAATTGCTGGACATGGAGGGCAGGGGCAGAGAGGAGAAATGTTGGGCACGAATGGAGGGAAGGAAAGACAAAGGAAGGAGATGCACATGGATGGAGGGGAAGGGATAGAGGAGAAATGCTGGACATGGATGTAGGGGAGGGGAGGAAAGTAGATGCACATGGAAGGAGGGGAGTGAGGAGAAATGCTGGATATGCATGGAGGGGAAATTGCTGAATTTAAGGGCTGGATCGGAACACTTTGAAGGTAAATGCTGAAACTCGAGAAAGGATAGGGACAGGGCTACAGATGGTAGGCAGGACACATAATAAGGACACAGGAGGATAGTGGACATGGTGAGAGAAAAAATATCAAATGGAAAGAAGACACTGCATAAAACAGAAGACACTGGGACCAAAGCGAATAGAAAAACCAAATGATCAGACAACAAAGGTAGAAAAAAGTATTTTATTCAGAATTTATTAATTGGAATATGTCAGCTTTTGGAAATGTGCATCTGTGATATTTTGCATGTAAGTTTCAATTTTTCTAGTATTGCTGCATGCTGAGTCTGACTTCTTGAGATAACTTTCCAGTTCAGTATTTTGCCTTCATATCTGTTGTGTCATGTGTTTTTCATGTGTGATCAAGGTGCAGAGCCGTGTAGCATTTGCAGCCCTTTTTGTCTTGTTTTCTTTTCGAGGTAGTGTACTGGTGTTTCAGAGCCTGGTGTAATTACAGTTCTGCCTTTCCAAGCATAAGGTTGTGCTCGTCCTGTCCTTGGAATTAGTGCTGTTATGCTTTGGTAAGGTTATGAGTGTGTTTTTGCACAAGTTTGTGTATAGTGTTTTGCAGTGGAGAGATTGTGTGTCCGCACCTCTGACCCCCCCCCCCCCCCCGGGGGTTATGAGAATTGGAACTACTAATTGTAGTGGACTTGAACTGAATAATTTCTGGGGAGGGGGAGTTTCATGATAGCATTGTGCTTATTATTTCAATCAGTTTTTCTGTACAAGTTTAGCTTCATTTGTCTTTATTTGAAATTTCAGAAATAAAAAAAATTCTAAAAATTGAATAATATTATCAATGGGGTGGAGCTGGGGTGGGGGCGAGGCGAGGATGGGGCCCCACCAAATTGGTCTGCATAGGGCCCCGCACTTGCTAAGACCGGCCCTGGCCATGAGCAGCATGTCCCCCCTCTCCATCCCTTTCTATCCCATTTGCTCTATTTCCCCTTTTCCTTCCCCACTCCTCCATGTATGTCCCCCTTACCAATCTTTTTTCCCTCTTCCGTGCACCCACACTCTCTCCACCCTTCCTACCAAGGAGGTGAGCCTATCTAGTCCGTTATACAGGCTGAAGCCAGTAGGCGGAGATTGCCGCCACACTGGTTCACTCAAAATAGTAGAAAACTCTATTGAAAACAATAGCAAAAAGATTATTAGAAACAAGGGACTTTTTTTTAAACATTTATATCACACATTATCCCAAGCAAACTCAGCTTCAGTGTAGCTTACATTGGAAAATAGAGTGAGACAGAATAATAGAATTCAGTTATATCATTGAAGCAAGTAGATGGATATGTCTGAAACATTTAACAAGGTTGAGATTAGCATATATACCCAACTGAGCATTTTTTTAAATGGCAAGTGCATTTTTATAATATACCACTGCAATCCACAAAAATAAAAAAGGAGCAAGTTCCCACATGCCATCTTTTTCTTTTGATGTAGGCACGGGAAAAAACATTTTTAAAATGCTCCCAGGTTTCAACCTCATGTTTAATGTGGGATATAAATGTCATAAATAAGTAAAATAAATAGATAGATAGAAACTCTGAATGTCTGAGCACCTGATTCTCATTAGTGGCCTTTTATCAGAAGAAACAAAAATCTCTGCACAAATATAACAGTCCTTGGGTGTCCCTTTAACCAGCCCCTTCAAATGACACACTGATTATGATTTATAACAAATTACTCAGTGCATTTTTTCTAGCGAAAAAGGTGCCAGTACTCAAATGCCAGGCCACCCTTCAGGGGTGGGGTGATCACTAACAGGCTTATTTTCGAAAAAGAAAAACGCCCATATTTCGACCCAAATCGGGAGATGGGCGTCTTTCTCCCATGGGCACCCAAATCGGTATATTCGAAAGCCAATTTTGGGCGCCTCCAACTGCAGTCTGTCACGGGAACAAACAAAGTTGACGGGGGCGTGTCGGAGGCGTGGTGAAAGCGGGACTTGGGCATGTTTATCGGCCGAGGAGAGATGGGCGCTCTTGGCCGATAATGGAAAAAAGAAGGGCAGCAGAAGTGAGAATTTGGGTCACTTTTTTGGACCCTTTTTTTTTTCACGAACAAGTCCCCAAAAAGTGCCCCAACTGCCCAGATGACCACCGGAGGGAATCGGGGATGACCTCCCTTGACTCCCCCAGTGGTCACTAACAACCCACCAAAAAAAAAAAGAACTTTAAAAACTTTTTTTTGCCAGCCTGTATGCCAGCCTCAAATGTCATACCCAGCTCCATCACAGCAGTATGCAGGTCCCTGGAGCAGTTGTTAGTGAGTGCAGTGGACTTCAGGCAGGTGGACCCAGACCCATCCCCCCTCTACCTGTTACACTTGTGCTAGTAAATGGGAGCCCTCCAAACCGCCCCCAAAACCCACTGTACCCACATCTAGGTGCCCCCCTTCAGCCATAAGTGCTATGGTAATGGTGTAGAGTTGTGGGGAGTGGATTTTGGGGGGATTTGGGGGGCTCAGCACCCAAGATAAGGGAGCTATGGACTCGGGAGGTATTTTAATTTTTTTTTTTAATTTTTACAAGTGCCCCCTAGGGTGCCCGGTTGGTGTCCTGGCATGTGAGGGGGACCAGTGCACTACGAATCCTGGCCCCTCCCATGACCAAATGCCTTGGAGTTGTTCGTTTTTGAGCTAGGCGGCTTCGGTTTCCATTATCGCTGAAAACCGATACCGCCCAGCTCAAATCCACCCAAATCCAATGCATTTGCCCAGCACCAACCGTATTATCGAAACAAAAGATGGACGCCCATCTTTTTCGAAAATACGGTCTGTCCCACCCCTTCGCGTACCCATCCTTGGAGATAGTCGCCCATGGAGATGGGTGTTCGCGTTCAATTATGCACCTCTAAGGGACCCACCCCACAATAGCAAGGCTGCCTGCAACCAGTCACAGAATCTATGACAAGGCAGAATTGGTGTGTAGAGCCTGAGCTCTTTCATTAAAACTTGGAGACCATGGGTCAAATTTAGCAGACAATGGAAAGGGTGCTGGTACTCAGTACCCCCAAGTACTCCCTCAAAAAAAAGCCCTGAAATTACTACTCTACCTATGAAAAGTTATTCCGTTACTATACTTACTCTGTGTACATCCATATACACAACCCAGCATGCTTGAAAATATAAAACAGATTAAGTAAAAATGCCACCAACAATAAAGAACGACAATATTGATGCAGCAGCTCATAGATTTGCTTCCATTGCCCCAGGTACAAAATAAGTACCTGTGTATATGTAAACCGCTTTGAACGTAGCTGCAAAATACCACAGAAAGGCAGTATATCAAGTCCCATTTCCCTTTCCTTTGTTTTGAGTGTACAGCGATGGCAGCTGTGTGAGGAAGGGGAAACAGATACTAACCTTGCTTTTTTAGTTCCCACCTTCCTTCCCTCCCTCCTTCCCTCCCTCCCTCCCACCAGGGGCGTAGCCAGACAACAGATTTTGGGTGAGCCTAGGCAAGAATTGGGTGAGCACCAAGTGTTCTCTCCCCCCCCCCCCCCCCAAAAAAAAAAAATCTCAGCTGGTGGGAAAACGTTTCTTTCCACCTTGACAGCAGGAATGCACTGAAAATTGAGCATATGCAGGTGCCGGTGTTGTAGAGAATAGCGTTTTCGTTACCATCAGGGGGAAATCTTCAGCTGGCAGAGCTTAGGATTCCCACCAGTTACCACTAAACATGTGCTACTGTTGGGTGGGCCTGAGCCATAAATGGGTGGGCCCTGGCCCACCCAAGCCCACCTGTGGCTACGCCACTGCCTCCCACATATGACTCCAGACTTCCCTTCCAGCTTTGGGTGCCCTTCTGGCACATATCTCAAGCTACCCTGGTGGTCTAGTGGCTTCTTCGGGGCAGGAAAGATCGCCAGTCTTTCCTCCCCGCTGCCGCTGACTCTCTTGCTGACGTACCGCTTCTTTAAAATGGATGCCGAGACCAAGTTACCGTGAAGTCTTGGCAGCCATTTTACAAAAGCAGCAACAGCGAGAGGATCAGCGGCAGTGGGCAGGAAAGCGTGGGGATCTTTCCTGCCCCGAAGAATCCACTAGACCACCAGGGTGGCTTGAGGTATGTGCTGGAGGCAAAGCTCGGATCGCCATGCATTTCTGCAGGGACCCCGCAAGCCCTGGGTCCATCCCCGTAGACCTAGATCCCTCTCTGTGGGATCCCCATGGACCTGGATCCATCCCTGCTCCCGTGCAATTCTCTAGCATAAAGACACAACCTGTGCCTTTGAATCACTATTGAATTATGGTCCTATTGTTTCCAGCCAGAAGGCACTGTTCAGATATTGCACTTCATTAATATTTCTTGACTTCATGGCTCTAGGTATCACTTGTTTTATTTCCACCTGAACTCATGCTGTTACAGCACAGCTACATGCTTGTGGTGATCTGTGTACGGCGGTGAATTTCCCAAGGTCTGATAATGCTGGATGTGTGAAGCAGCTGATTGTGCTCACACATGGGACTGGCTCTGGAAGAATTATGTGAAGGTTTTTTTTCTTTTTTTTTTTTAATAAAGGAAAGCACAGCAGTAAAATAACTTTCAAATCTTCCACTGAGTGTTGTCCATTTAACGTCTGTATTTTATGGATATTCCATTAATGTCTGTGCCCCAGATTCCCTGTAAATTCCAGTGCTTTGGCCACTGTAAGATATTGTCAATGAGGGAGTCGCTGCAGTCATGTGCCAGTGCACAAAAGCCCCTGCAAAAACTGTGTATAAAATGTTTTGTACTTTTTGGGGGATCTTGCCAGGTATTTGTGACCTGGATTGGCCACTGTTGGAAACAGGATGCTGGGCTTGATGGACCTTTGGTCTTTCCCAGTATGGCAATACTTATGTACTTATGTATTATAAGGCGCAATCTTCCCCAATAGGGATGGGGGAAAGGAGCCCCATAGGCGTAATTTGAATCTTGTGGCTTCTATCAATGGGAGAACATTACCATCATAAAGCTTGGTAAGATCTGGTAAAATAATACCTAAGTATTTTATAGAATTCGAAGCCCATTGAAGAGGAAAGTTTCCTACCCAGTTATCTCATACCTCAGGCCGGAGTGGAAGCACAAGGGATTTTGTTGCATTTAAATCCAGAAATGAAATGAAATTCATCTGTGGCACTTAATAATCGGGACAATGCTACTTGTGGCTTTGATAACAACAATAGCAGATCATCTGCAAAACCTAATAGCATAAGCTCCCCGCCCACCACTGTAATACCGGTGATGTCAGGGTCTTTCAAAATAGTCATAGGCAGTCGGTGGCCCAACTGTTTGGGGAGGCTAAAGGGGGTGGAGTTAGGGGTGGTGCCAGTGGTGGGGCTTATATCCATAATTGTCTGACAACACAGAAAAAAAAGCAAGTAAAAGTAGACTAGTATGTCAAAGAATAAAGTGGTTGTTCAAAGCACATATTAACCAATGTATACTATTCAAAAATGTTATCAATTATTAAACACTGCTATTTCCATCTTTTGAAAATCCCAAAATGAAATGGTCACATTAGTGAAGTAACATTATGCATGAACAGGCAGCACTGTAAATATTACACTGGGCAGACCCTAATACACCAATATACCACCCATACAGAAAACACAGACAATCAACAATATGAAACAAGGGATCATAATATCACAATTCCTCATGTACAGCCACAAAACAACCTGTTAGGGTGGATAGTGTTCACAATGAACTCCTTTTATTAACGACCAGATAGAGATAAGAGTTTTCAATTTTGGTACAGAATAAGTCATCATAAGAACAAAATATAAGAAAACCAATGGAATGCATTAGGTGCTTATAGCCCATTTAGTTATGTTTGAACAAAAGAGATCCGATGACTCCCTCCCTGGCTCGGTCGGTGTCGGTCACTGATGGAAAAGAGCCACAGCGTGATGCAACACTCAGGCTCACAGTCACAGCTAGGCTCTGACACGGGAAAGGCAGCAGGCAAGAAATGTGTTACAGGTAGGAGGTTCCCTTCCGGAAGAGCCAGAACTGCTGGGGAAGGAGCCTTAGGGATATATCGAGTCAGGCAGGCAGCTGCAGCTGGTAAGAAAAGAAATGGGCAGGGGGAGGAGGAGGGGAGCGCGCAGGCGGCAACAGGGAGAGAAAAGTACAATTTTTTTCCTGCCCTGCTGAATTCGAGGAGAAGGCAGGGGCAGCAGGTCACGGTTGGGCTGGGGAGGCTTAGCCTCTCCAAACCTCTTATACAGAACAGCTATGAAAATAGTGCGTATAAATGGTTCTAAATAAAGTAAAAATAATAGGGAGGAGAGTGGACACCCTTGACGCATACCTCTCTGCACTGGGAAGGTTGCTGTGCGGGTGCCATTGACTAGGAGCGATGCAGTAGGTGAGGAGTATGTGTGGGTGCCGTTGACTAGGAGCGATGCAGTAGGCGAGGAGTACAGCACTTTGAATAGTCTGCCAAAACAACTCACTTAAGCCCAAGTAGTCCAGAACACTGAATAAGAAACACCAATCTACTCTGTCAAAGGCTTTGTCAGTGTCCAAACCAGCCAGCACCGCTGCCTCATCCGTCTTTCTCGCACTCAAAATTGCTATGACACTTTTCTAACATTCACTACTGATTGTCTATATTTGACAAAGCCCACCTGTTCTGGGCGTATCAGAGTCGGGAGGCATGCAGCCAGCCTATCTGCCAAAATACGGGATAGCAGTTTTTAATTCACATTTAATAACGATATGGGCCTATAGTCTCCTGGTCGCCGCAGTGAGTGATTTGGTTTCAGAATTAACGTTATTAGGGCTTTATTGTACCAGAGTGGAAATGAGCCCACCGCCACTACTTCCTCAAAACATCATACCAAAGGGCCACTTACATCCACCTCTAACATTTTGTAAAACTCAGTGGTAAATCCATCTGAGCCAGGGGCAGAATGAAGGCAGAGAGCTGTAATTTCTCGGACTTCCACTGCCCTCAGTGGAGTGTTAAGTAGAGCAACTGTCTCTGGGGACAGCCTAGGTAAACCAGAATCCACTAAATAATAATGCAAGATATTCAGTACAATTTTCAATATCTTTTTGAAGGTGTGATCCCTCCTTTTTCCTACTGACCATTCCTCTCCCTGTACACCCAAGCATCCTTCTCGCTTTCGCCATTGCCTTTTCTACCTGTTTGGCCATGGATGGCATTGATGATGTTAATATGTGTCTTTTATCTGCCTACAGTTTTCTGTGTTTGTTCCTCATTTTTGGTGATTTGATTCTGCCAATGTCATACTGTTTTCTTTATTTTAATGTGAATCATTGAAGCTGCTACTACATAAAAACAAAAAATGGAAAGTAAGGTGATGCCTTTGTATTGGACCACCTTAATTCATTTTTGACTCAATTCTATCAAGGGTGCCCAAATTTGGATGCCGGCGCTCAAAGTTGGGCTCCGTTTATAGAATAGTGTTTGGTGCCAGAATCTGTGCCCAGATTTAAGCACGAAGATTTACACTAAGTAAAACCTGTTGTCAGTTCTCATGCCTAAATTAGGCACAAATCTCCCTTATTATATAAAACCATGTAAATTCCAGGAATGCCCCTGATTTACCCATGGCCCAACCCTTTTTTGGACCCACACATAAAATTTATGCATGCATTCTAACACCTAAAGGTGTGCAAATTGGGTACACACCACATATTTGCACATGCAGTTTTGAGCACCATAGAATTAGGGTGTTTTTTTACTAGGTTTTGGCAGGGCTTTTTTTGAGGGGGTACTTGGAGGTACTGAGTACCAGCACCTTTTCCATTGTCTGCTAAAATTGACCTATTGGACCCCAAGTTTTAATGAAAAAGCTCAGGCTCTACACACCAATTCTGCCTTGTTATAGATTCTTTGACTGGTTGCAGGGGACCTGGCTATTGTGGGGTAGGTCCCTCAGTGATCACCCCAACCCTGAAGAGTGGCCTAGCATTTGAGTACCGGCACCTTTTTTACTAGAAAAAATGCACTGGGTTTTGGAGTCCCAAACCTCCTTCCTCTGGTCATGAGAATAATGCAGCAACCAACAAAGACTAGGGAAGAAAAATAGATTACGCACAAGCAGAGATTTTAAATAAGCTATCAAATGTAATTAAAATGTTAGCAGGATTAATAGCAGGTTTGACAGAGAGCAGTCTGTTCCTTGCACTGCCCCTTATCTGAGCATCAAGTCATTCCATCTCTCAGAAGTACTTGCACCACAAGGAGATCTCAGCAGTGCATTAGTCCGAAGATAATAACTTTAATTTTAGCTCTAAACTACTTTATTTTCTCCCTAAGATAGTGTGACCTCTGACTTTCAGTTATTGAATTGCTACATCTGGCGTGATGAACAGCTGAATGGTCACAACTCTGTGCAGTTTATAGGCAAGAGTGAAATGCAGATGACAAGATCACTTATGGAGCCTGAAATACGAACAGTTAACGCTAAAAGAAAAGGCAAGATCGTCTTTCTTTTAGTTGAAGGAGTACAAAAATTAAACCTGATCCTTCACGTTTCGGTGTTTTGCATGGCACTTTGATGCTTGTAAAGTGAGGTTTAGCCTTGCTGATGAAAATTGGTGGATAAAATTCTATCAGTCACAGTGTCAGCAGAAGAAAATGCCAACAGCTAACATAATAAATGGCATATTCTCTCCTTGGAACAATCATTATGTAGTAAGTCGATCAATTTTGAGAGGCTGGAGGCAGACGTGGTCTTCAAATGATGACTTTTAAGCCCTAGGGTAAGGAGAAGATGGAATAAATGCCTTCCACCAGCAGTTCAGTGTGTGCACGTGAAGTTCCCTCTCTCTAGAAACTGCTCGTAGACCACAATTAAGTACCAAAGGGCAGTCACACTGTCCATGCTTTGAGAAGACATAAGTGCTCTCCCCGCCGCATGACTCACTGTATACCCAGTCAGACTTCTGTTTCAAATCTTTTTTTATTGAGGCAAATAACAATGGCATCAAAAACGGCACATTGACCAGAGGCAATAGAACAAATGAAACGACCCCAACCCCCCCCCCCTCCACCATATATGATACTCTAAACTCTAGAGTATGCTCCCTGTGTACCAGCCTCTATGAACAAGTCTACCAAGGGAGAAAGTGCATTGCGATGATTATAATGACCCCATAACATGGAAAAATGAAAAGAATACTTGAAAACAGGAATATTTACTGAAAATTCTAACAGATTAGATATAGCAACTTGGAGGCAGATTCTAAATAGGACATGGAGAGGGGAATTCATATCCCAGGTCAAGATGTGAAATTCTCACACTATTTTACAAGAGCCAAATGTACTTTCCCCCCAGCACAGACATGGGAGCAGCTTTCTAAAATCACAGTTTTCTCAACAAATGCCTCGATCAACGGTACCTCTGCCCACCTGCAGCACCATCCCCCCAACAATGCACCAGCAACTCTCACTGTGGCAACCCCCAGCCCCTCCAGGCTCACTCCTCTGACAGCCCAACCATATTCTCCTGATATCTACTACCCTCCCTCTTCCCCGATAGCAGTAGAACCCTGATCCCTACTAGTAATATCGCATTATTACCACTAGAGGTCTTGATGACTATTTTCAGCCCTGAGGAACATTGTGGTGGGAGCAAGTGGGCATCACTCCCACCCCATTAGACCCCAGGGACCCCGAATAAGGCTGGGGACAATATCAGGGGAAGCATATTGGGGGAGAGATCTTTCTAAGAGAGTTTGGTCACAGGAGGGAGAGTGTTTTTGGGGGGAGGGAACCATGTAGGGAGTGGGCCAGAGGGGGATTTGTCTTGAAAGGGGGGTTCCTGACAGTTGCACCATGGGGGGGGGGAGTTCAGTGGGTGAGCCATCAAGGGTTTACTTTCTGGGGAGGGCGATACATATGGGAGGGATTCTTCCTGTCAGGAGGGGACTATTGGGGGGGGATCATCGGGGGGGGGGGGCTGTTAGGGGAGTAAGCCTGATGGGAATGGAGGTTTTTTCCATGAGGAGAGTTCCTTTTGAGGGGGGGAACAGTGCCATAGAAGGGGTGACTACATTAAGAGATGGTCAGGGGGAATAGGATGGCAGAGGGGGGATTGCGAGTTCTGTGGATAGTGGAGGGTAGTTGGGGGGGGGGGGGGGGAGATACAGGGATTTAGAGCTGCCCCTATAGCGGACATTTAGATGTGCCTCAGAGCAAGTGTTAATTTCAGTGTCTTTGTTTCCAAGTACAGATGTGGATTCTATCCGTGAAATGGGGAATGTATGTCTGTAGTGTTGCCACATCCGGACTACTCCCTCTCCTCATGCCCTTGCTATGTAAACATACTGAGCTTCCCCACTTGTGAATGGCTCCTTTACTGAAATGGCATTTAAACGTTGTGGTCTCTCCAGTCATTTAACTGCTGTCATTTACACAAGGGGATGTTTTTAAACTAATCACTTTAATTAGTGAAACCACCCTTGTGTTTTCAGTGGGAAAATTAGTGAGGCAGAAGTGGAACAATTTTCACATCAAATCAAAATTTTGCTAAATCCTGCCATTACCTTACATGACGATTTTAAATTTCAGACCATGTGTTGACCCCTAGACACCCCTCAGCACAGGGTGCTTTACACATGCAAATGCCACAGGGTGCAGAGATTTTAAAGGTACAGGTCAGGGCATTGCAACACATGTACATATTTTTAAAATTTCCCTGCCAGTATTTACACCTGCTGCTCTGAGGCACACTGAACTCTCTCCTCAAAGTGCCTTCACCTCCAACCCCCGCTTCACTTTCCCCCTACACTCTGGCTGAGTACTTTCATGATAAGGTTCACAAGATTAAACTTGAATTCTCAACCAGGTCACCTCCACCTCTCTTTCCCTTAGTCCATTCTCGCAACCCTCCAACCCCTGCCTCCTTTTCTTCCTTTCCTGAAATCACTGAAGAGGAAACTACACATCTTATTTCTTCCTCGAAACTAACTACCTGTTCCTCTAATCCTATTCCCACCCATCTACTTAACACTATCTCTCCTACTGTCATCCCTTTTATCTGTCATATCCTCAATCTTTCACTGTCCACTGTGACTGTTCCTGATGCCTTCAAACATGCCGTAGTCACACCAGTCCTTAAAAAACCTTCGTTGGACCCTACCTGTCCTTCCAATTATCGTCCCAGCTTCCTCCTCCCTTTCCTATCCAAGATACTTGAACGTGCTGTTCACCGCCGTTGCCTTAAGTACATAAGCATGCCATGCTGGGACAGACCAAAGGTCCATCGAGCCCAGCACCCTGTCACCGACAGCGGCCAAAAGAACAAGCAATTTGTCCCGCCCATCCTAGAAATACTGCATTATTCCCTCGTCCATTCAATAACATTCTATGGCTTTTTCCTCCAGGAAGCCGTCAACCCTTTTTTGAAGTCCACTAAGTTAACCGCCTTAACCACCTTTTCCGGCAGCGGATTCCAGAGTTTAACTTCGCGTTGAGTGAAGAAAACGTTCCTCCGATTCATTTTAAATTTTCCACACTGCAGCTTCATCGCATGCCCCCTTGTCCTAGTATTTTTGGAAAGCGTAAACAGACGCTCCACATCGACCCGTTCCATTTCACTCATTATCTTATAGACCTCTATCATATCCCCCCTCATCTGCCTTTTCTCCAAGCTGAAGAGCCCCAGCCTCTTCATCCTATCCTGATAGGGAAGTTATCCCATCCCCTGTATCATCTTTGTCGACCTTCTCTGCACCTTTTCCAATTCCACTATGTCTTTTTTTGAGGTGCGGCAACCAGAACTGAACACAATACTCGAGGTGCGGTTGCACCATGGAGCGATACAACGGCAGAATAATATCCTTATTTTTGTTTTCAATCCCTTTCCTAATGATACCCAACATTCTATTTGCTTTCCTAGCCGCAGCAGCACATTGAGCAGAAGTTTTCAACGTATCATCAACGACGACACCTAGATCCCTTTCTCGGTCCGTGACTCCCAATGCTGAACCTTGCATGACGTAGTTATAGTTTGGGTTCCTCTTTCCTACATGCATCACTTTGCACTTGTTCACATTAAACGTCATCTGCCATTTAGATGCCCAGTCTCCCAGTCTCGTAAGGTCCTCTTGTAGTTTTTCACAATCTTCCCGTGATTTGACTACTTTGAATAACTTTGTGTCATCGGCAAATTTGATTACCTCACTAGTTACCCCCATCTCTAGGTCATTTATGAATATGTTAAAAAGCAGAGGTCCCAGCACCGATCCCTGAGGGGCCCCGCTAACTACCCTTCTCCATTGCGAATATTGACTTTTTAATCCTACTCTCTGTTTCCTATCTTTGACTTTCTTTCATCTCAAGCTATTCTTGATCCACTTCAATCTGGCTTTCGCCCCCTTCATTCAACTGAAACAGCGCTTGCTAAAGTCTCCAATGATCTGTTCTTGGCCAGATCCAAAGGTCTCTATTCTATCCTCATCCTTCTCGATCTATCTACTGCTTTTGACCCTGTTGATCATAGCCTACTCCTTGATATGCTGTCCTCACTTGGATTTCAGGGCTCTGTTCTTTCCTGGTTTTCTTCTTATCTCTCCCAGCGTACCTTTAGTGTATACTCTAGTGGATCGTCCTCTACTTCTATCCCACAGTCAGTTGGTGTACCTCAGGGATGTGTCCTGGGACCTCTTCTTTTCTCCATCTATACTTCTTCCCTTGGTACTCTGATCTCATCCCATGGTTTTCGGTATCATCTTTACGCTGATGACTCCCAGATCTACCTCTCCACACCAGAAATTTCAGCCAAAATCCATGCCAAAGTATCAGCCTGCCTGTCTGACATTGCTGTCTGGATGTCTCAGCGCCATCTGAAACTAAGCATGACCAAGACTGAGCTTCTCATCTTTCCCCCTAAACCAACCTCTCCTCCTCCCTCATTCTCTATTTCTGTGGATAACACTCTCATCCTTCTCGTCTCATCGGCTTATAACTTTGGGGTCATCTTCGACTCCTCCATCTTCTTCTCTGCACATATTCAGCAGACTGCTAAAACCTGTCATTTCTTTCTCTATAATATCACCAAAATTCACCCTTTCCTTTCTGAGCACACTACCAGAACCCTCATCCACACTCTTATCACCTCTCGCATAGACTATTGCAACTTGCTTCTCACAGGTCTCCCACTTAGCCATCTCTTTGCTCTTCAATCTGTTCAAAATTCTGCTGCACGACTAATATTATGCTCATATTAGCCCTCTCCTCAAGTCACTTCACTGGCTTCCTATCCGTTTCCACATACAGTTCAAACTCCTCTTATTGACCTATAAGTGCATTCATTCTGCAGCTCCTCAGAACCTCTCCACTCTCATCTCTCCCTACATTCCTCCCCGGGAACTCCGTTCACTGGGTAAATTTCTCTTATCTGCACCCTTCTCCTCCACTGCTAACTCCAGACTTCGTTCCTTTTATCTTGTAGCACCATATGCCTGTAATAAACTTCCTGAGCCGGTACATCAAGCTCCATCTCTGGCCATCTTCAAATCTAAGCTAAAAGCCCACCTTTTTAATGCTGCTTTTAACTCCTAACCCTTATTCACTTGTTCAGAACCCTTATTTTATCATCCTCACTTTAATATTCCCTTATCTCTTGTTTGTCCTGTTTGTCTGTCCTAATTAGATTGTAAGCTCTGTCGAGCAGGGACTGTCTCTTCATGTTCAGGTGTACAGCGCTGCGTACATCTAGTAGCGCTTTAGAAATGATAAATAGTAGTAGTAGCATAAGTATTGGATCTCCATCAGCAATTGAGGGGCAATTGTGCTAAAATTAATTTACATGCCCTTCCTGTCTGGGTGCGATCAGCTTTTCTGAATACTTGAGAACTATGATGATTGCTTCCCATTTTCTATTGCTTATTGATATTCTGGTATTCTGTTTTTCTTTTTCTTGGGTGAGGGGAGATGTGTGGTGTTAGCATCTTCAATTTAGGGAGGGTGGGGGGAGGGATTTTTAGGGAGGGGTGGGGATAGTTTCTATTAAAACTCCCTGTCATCGTTGTATTGTTTTTGGATGTTTGTCTTGTTGATGACAATAAAATATATTTCACTATACAAATTAATAGTATCTTACAGCATCTCAGATATTCAAAAAACACTTATTTCATTCAGTTCCTCTTCTACATGCAGTTTTGTAAAATCAGCACTTGCACTGTATGTTGTGAAGTTGGCACCTATTGTACACTAGTATTTTCGGGTACATACGTCAAACCCTGCGTGATGTTGCTCTTTTTAAGGCAGGTAATTCTGTGAAATCAGTTCTCCTGCTGTGCAAGGTGGTAAATACACATCTGTTTACCAGCATCCTTATGTGTATTTTACAAAAGGCTCTATTTATTAATTTATTTATTTATTGTTAACTGACGAACAGAGCAAAGTGGTTAACAATAATAAAAAGCAAGAAAAGAACTACAATATAAAATAGGAGATAAACACAAGCAACCAAAAGAACAGTAAAAAAAACTGCACAAACACTCATTCATTTCCCTCCCACAGCAGAGCTTTTTGTAAAATACCTGTGGAATTGTGAACATCCCAACATGGACATCCCAATTTTTTGTCATTTGTGCTGTTTCTCTTTACTATTTAATGTCTGTAATCTATTCTCCTTGTAGTAGTAGGAAAAAGTGCAAGATTTGTTTCTCTAAAGAGAAACCGGAACCACCAGATTCAAGTGCAAGAGAGTGGACTCTCGTACAGCTGCAGAGGGAAATCTCAGGCCATACTATCCTATTCCAACATATTGGGAAGCGTGTCCAATCAGTCTACCTGTTAGATATTATAATGTTGAAAAAACAAAAGCTGGGAAGCCATAAAAATACAATTTATTAAAACACCAGCATAAAAGAATTAGAATTGTCCCAACACGTCCATATTTCCAGCTGCTGCCTGCATCAGGGGTCTTACAATTCCATGATACTTCCAAATTTAAACCTATGAGACAAAACAAAGTACAGTTTTTAAAATAATATATTAAAAAAATCATAATATCCATATATTATAAGGAGTAAAACATCTCACCTCATGAAAGATTATCTCTAGCTAAACATTCCTGGTATGATTTTATTTCTTGTTACTCGATTTCTTATTTATGTATTTTAAATTTGTCATTTTGATTATTTGGCCATGTACAGCCATTTTTCATTGTTTATGGTGTTTTAATTAATTGTGTTTCTAGGGCCTTCCTGCTTCTTTCAGTCCTGTTAGGGATAGGCAGCCAGTAAATTTTCATTTTACATCATTTCCTATGTTTCTTGAGTTTGGGTTTTTTTCCAGAATTTGTACATTACAGGAACTACATCATCAAGAGTGGAAGCTCTTTGGAAAGCGGGTGAACGTTTCCTAAAGAGTGGTTCACACATGTACAATGGTTCACATCTGAGTGCACTATCCAGAAAAAAGTGTGCATGCTATGTAAAGTGGGCTCACTTTTCCTAAAGAGTGTGCAATCTTTGCAAAGCAGGTGCACTTTTTCTAAAGAGTGTGTGCTCTTTGTAAATCAGGTGCATTTTTCCTAAACAGTGGTTCACACATGCACAATGGTTCACACCTCAGTGCACTATCCAGAAAAAAGTGTGCATGTTTTGTAAAGTGGGTGCACTTTTTCTAAAGAGTGAGTGCTCTTTGCAAAGCAGGTGTACTTTTCCTAAGCAGCAGTTCCCACATGCACAATGGTTTGCACCTGAGTGCATTAGCTAGAAAAAAGTGTGCACGCTTTGTAAAATGGGTGCACTTTTCCTAAAGATTGTGCGCTCTTTGCAAATCAGGTGCACTTTTTCTAAAGAGTGTGCACTCCTTTACAAAGCAGGTGCACTTTTCCTAAAGAGGTTCACACATGTACAATGGTTCACATATGTGCACTCTTTGTAAAGCATATGCACTTTTTCTAAAGAGTGTGCGCTCTATGAAGAGCAAGTGCACTTTTCCTAAAGAGCAGTTCACACATACACAATGGTTCACACCTGAGCGCACTATCCAGAAAAAAAGTGTGCACGTTTTGTAAAGTGGGTTCACTTTTCCTAAAGAGTGTGTGCTCTTTGCAGAGCAGGTTCATTGTTCCTAAAGAGCAGTTCACACATGCACAATGGTTCACACCTGAGTACACTATCCAGAAAAAAAGTGTGCACATTTTTTAAATTGGGTGCACTTTCCCTAAAGAGTGGTTCACACATGCACAATGGTTCATATCTGTGCATGCTTTGTAAAGTGTGTGCATTTTTCCTATAGAGTCCACACTCTTTTTCTGATAGTACATGCATGCACACACATGCATGATGGTTTACACATACGTGCACTATCCAGAAAAAGCATGCATTCTTTGCTAAGAGCATACACTATTACAGGCAAACAAAAAGCACAAAGCATCATTTTTTTTCTGCTCATTTTCCTTCAACAACATGGGATATGTCATCGACATTTCCCGTGTCATTGCAAATGACATCTCACCCCTACTTTCTTTCTGTGTGTGGGGGGGGGGGGGGGGAATTAGGTGCAGATATAATGAGGCATTACATGAAACCTCGTAAGCCTTTAGAACAAAAGAATGCAAGCATTTCATGATATGTCCAAAGGTTCATGATTTACATTTTCACATTGAGGATGTAATAATCACTTTGTTGGTCCAGCAATGCTACTTCTCAAAATGACGGAATGTAACTCACTTTCTGTCAAAAGATCTAACTGCAGGAACATAAAAATTAAATTAGAAAAAAGAACTATGGCCAGCCACGCCTTCTGCCACGTATCATAACCCCTGAAAATAAATCTTCACCATCTGCCTACTGAGGTAAGCAACTAATTACCTCCTAGTAAGTGCTATTGCCAGGCATAGTTGGAGAGAATTTGATACTGGAAGATAATTAATCAGGTCACTCATTAGGAAGAATTTTACCTCCTGTACAAAAGAGAAAAGTGGTGCTTTCAGGGAGATGCTTAATAATTTATTTACCAGGAAGCAAAGGTCACAAGAAAAGGTCATCATATTTTGGGAAGACCAAAGGGTTGATATGCATCAAAGTTTCACAGTTATTCAAAGACCTTTCTGTAACCTTCTGCCCCAAGTGCAGGTCATGTCTATAGTCCTAGCCACCATTGGCTGGTATGGCTAGAAAGAAATCCCCAACCCACCCAAATCTGGGTGCTGAACCTGCAATGAGTTAATGGCTGGGCAAAAATAGAAAATCAGGTGTTTTCATATGTCAAATTTGTCTGTGGTACACAAACCTAAGGATTAGGGTGTGGCTGACTGTTAAACAGAGCTTACTTTTTCCTTAGATTTTTGTTTTTTCTTTTGCTGCTTAATCTTGGCAGCTATTGCATCCCAGAGCTTATCTCAGCCTTTTGCACCCAGTCTTCCTGCAGCCTGATGTTTTTCTTGTGTGTGTTTTTTCATGAGCTGTGAGTTGGAAAAACACATGAAGGCAAGTTCTAGAAAGAATGTGCAAATTGGAATTGAGATGTCCAGGTTGGAATATGTCAATTTCCAGTAATATCTTCTCTAAAATATATGCAGGAACTGATGTGTATGTACCAACTAGGTGCAGCGGCACCCCTTTCCCATAATTTGCAATTGTTAATGTCCAACACAATGCGAATAAACCCACAAATATAAACACCCCAGGTTACACCCTCCCTATCTTAGACAGCCTGAAAATCTTCGCCGTCACAATCGACCAAAACCTTACACTAGAGAGCCAAGTGAAATCTAGAACAAAGAAAATGTTCCACTCAATGTGGAAACGCAAATGCGTGAAGCCATTCTTTCCGAGATAAATATTTCACAACCTGATACAATCAATGGTACTAAGCCATGCAGACTACTGCAATGGAATATATGCAGGATGCAAAGAACAAATCATAAAGAAACTACAGTCTGCTCAGAACACGGCAGCCAGGCTCATATTTGGAAAAACACATTTCAAAAGCACCAAACCCCTCCGAGAAAAACTGCATTGGCTCCCAATTAAAGAACGTATAGCCTTCAAAATCTGCACCATGGTTCATAAAATTATCTACGGCAAGGCCCCAGGATACATAGACCTACCAACCAGAAATACAATCAGATCAGCAAGAACATACTTAAACCTCCATTACCCGAGCTGTAAAGGACTTAAATACAAATCAACATATGCAGCCAACTTCTCCTACATAAGTACACAACTATGGAACGCACTGCCAAAAGCCGTAAAAACAACTTTTGACCACCTAGACTTCCGGAGATCACTAAAAACCTATCTATTCAAAAAGGCATACCCTATGGACCCAACTTAAACGCCAGGACCCTGCTACACAACGAAACCAAAGCTCAGAATGGACATAACATAACTCTTCATCTCTATGTTTCCAAATGTGTCTGTAACATTTGAACCTTATCTTACGATTCCCAAGTGTGTCTGTAACACATGAACCTTATATTACCATATATCACACTGTATTTGTTCCTACCGGACTGGGTGAATGCCTTTACGGTACCATGTAAGCCACATTGAGCCTGCAGTGAGGTGGGAAAATGTGGGATACAAATGCAACAAATAAATAAATAAATAAATGATCAGTCAGGTCAATACAGCAACACACATATGTATGTCCTGATACATGCGCGGTCCAAGGAAATAGCAGATCACAAAGGAAAAGGTCCTTTCATAAATGCTTTATTCATGTGAGGTCTGTAAAAAAGCCCAACACTTGACCGTGTTTTGCCCACACAAGGGCTGCATCAGGGGCTAGTTGCAGTACTGAAACGCTGTGTGAGGCTGCCATCGTTTGGCACAGACTGCTTTTTACCAAGGAGGTGAAGTAACTTGTAAACACTTTGCTAATTTAGCCCCTAATGCAGCCCTTGCGTGGGGAAACATGGCCAGTGTTGGGCTTTTTTACAGACCGCACATGAATAAAGTATATCTCAAAGGACTTTTTCCTGTGTGATCTGCTCCTTTCGTACCGCTGGTACATACACATAGATGCCAGCCATTTTTGAAACATATATGTCTGTTTCCCCAAGTTCTCACAGCACTCAATATAATTTTCCAGTACCACTTTGGGAGGAGGGGGGGACAAAAACCACTGGGAGATTAAGGGGGTGATCTCCCCGATCTCTCCAGTAGAGTGCTGCCCAACATGAGCTCCTTTATAGAACTTAGATGTTCCTGGGAGCAGGTGTTAATCCCAACCTTGATTTTAGGGACATAAACATGCATTCCCCTTCTGAAATGGGCAGTGCTCATGTATATTTTAGCCTCACCTGGACATCCCACCCAAAACATGCCTAAAACACACCCCTTTGTAATATGCACATATTTAAAATTTGGATGTGTGTATTCCAGCTTTCTAAAGTGTTTGCATTTGCATGGTGTAGGTGATTTCTTAAATCTGCCTATAAGAAAGGGCTGGACAATCTACCTGGTATTTTCAGAGCAATATGGCAGAGGTTGTGGTGTGAGAAAGGTAAACTAGAAACTAAGATCATAGTAACATACATAGTAACATAGTAAATGACAGCAGATAAAGAGCTGTATGGTCCATCCAGGCTGCCCAACAAGATAAATTCATTTTACATGGTATGTGATACTTTATATGTATACCCGAGTTTGATTTCTCAGGGCACAGACCATAAAAGTCTGCGCAGTACTGTTCTTGAACTTTCCATATTTATTCAGTTATGATCAGGGCGTAGACCGTAGAAGTCTGCCCAGCACCGGTTTTGCTTCCCAATTACCAGTGTTGCCACCCAATCTCTGCTAAAATTCCGTAGATCCATTCCTTCTAAACAGGATTCCTTTGTGTTTATCCCACGCATGTTTGAATTCCATTACTGTTTTCATCTCCATCACCTCCTGTGGGAGGGCATTCCACGTATCCACCACCCTCTCCGTGAAAAAATACTTCCTGACATTACTCCTGAGTCTGCCCCCCTTCAACCTTAATTCATGTCCTCTAGTTCTACCACCTTCCCATCTCTGGAAAAGGTTCATTTGCAGATGAATACCTTTCAAATATTTGAGCATCTGTATCATGTCAGATGATACAGTTTCTTCAGCTCACACTGAGGGGCAATTACCAGGCCTCAGTGACCCCCAACCTTCTTGTCTTGCTGTCCCTTACAATATGGATGAACTCATGGGAACTTGGCACAGTTTGACTGTCTCACATCCTCACACTATTGTTCCAAGGATAGTCATGTATTTTTACAAGATAGTGTGAGCTGGGTTTCTGATGTTTTAAGGATTTAAACACACATTCTGCTATTATATGTGCTGGGAGTGTTATATTATTTTCACTGAGAAAAGAAAATTAAGTTAGCTATGACATAATTAGTCTTGTGAAACCGACTTTTTTCATAGATTAATCTCACAATATGTATGTCAGTGATTGGATTGTTAACTATGCATGTGGTATCAATTCCTCTAGTTTACATCACTTATTGTATTACTGCACAAAGATTTGGGTCACTGAGTGGTCTGAATCCAGAGCATCAAAATGTCTGCCCCTTATTAAATGAACTGCATTGCATCACTTTAACAAAACGAATATAATCTGGTACAAATAGAGGAAAAGGGATTTTAAAATTGAAAATAAATAAATAACCATTTCTGACCTGTTTGATTACAGCCGAGTGCTGTATTGTCTTGTTCTGCCCATCAAGATGACCAGGCCTGAGAGATGCACCGAGATATCAACAGAACCCCAAGGAACTGGTTTGAGTTGGCTTGTGCTGATACCTGGTCAGAGAGCAGTGGGAGGCAGACTGCAGTTGGCCTCAGCCTGTCATGGGATGTAAATCTGTCAGTCTGTAGTAGCATACCTAGGGCGGGACGGTAGGGGTGGTCCTACCGTCCCCTGCTATGGAACAGGAAGTTGGCGTCTGAGGGGACAGAGCCGACAGTGTGCACCTGCTCCAGAGACCTTCTTGCTTGGAGAAGGGATGTGTGCGCTGCCTGGGGGGGATGCATGCGCGCTGCACCCGGAGGGTGTGTGCTTCACCCTGGGTGCCATATAAGTTAGGTACGCTGCTGCTGTTAGGTCGCTATTCAAAGCACTTTAAGCAGGCAGTAGAGACTCCTGCCCACTTGAATGGCTGGGACCTGATGTCTGCCAATATTTTGGCCATCTTGAAAGTGGGCAGGATAGTGGTGATACAGGGGTGGAATCAAAGAGGAGCCAGGAATTCTGCAGGTGCCGGCAATATTCAATCCTAACTTTGCCCTGTTAGCTATATGGGTGCTGACATTGAATATTGGCCAGCATCCGCATAGTGTCACTAGTGGCCCAAAGCTCATTGTCCCTCCTTTATACCCATGGGCACATTCTGGTCCCATTTCTGCCCCCCCCCCCCCCCCACCCGAGTTCAGAAGGCTCCCTTGGCCTACCTACCAGCCCTGGTTTTCTAGTAGTCCTTGGGGCAAGAGCGAACCCCACTTGCTCCTGTCCCTCGCTGTTCCTAGGCAAAAATGGCTGCCATGATCTCTAGCATAAGTTCTGGTAGCCAGCAGCAGTCCTGTCAGGCCCAGTATTCAATGCCAATGCCCAGACATGGCCTGGAATTGAATATTTGGAGCTAATTTAGCTGGCGACACCATTTTTAAGAAAACACTGACTGCCTCTGACTGAACATTGACCGATGTAAATTAACTATGGAGGATAAAAATGATAGTACACCGAGAGAGCGCTCTAAAAAAAAGAGGCCTGTGTGATAGCTCCCTAGTAAGGAAAAATGGGAGGGAAAGGAGGTTTGGCAGGAAAGAGCAAATACAAGATTTAAAACAAATGAATTCAGGGTTATACCCTGTTGTGAAACATTTTGTATCCCAGAGGGCAATGACTGGAAACAGATGTCTCTCTTCTTCTGCTCTGACATGACTGTACATTTTTCTAAAAGGTTTAAGGGCTGATGCCGTCACTGACAAACTGCCATGTCGGAGCTGACAGGCTCCTATTGCCATGCAGCATCTTACAGTGCCGGCTGCTCGGTTTGTTAATATTTTTTTTTGTTGTTGTTTATCTTCTATTCTGTGCATTTGCAGCTCAGAGCTCACGCTGTGGATATGAATGGTAACAAGGTGGAAAATCCCATCGACCTTTATATCTATGTGATTGACATGAATGACAACCGGCCAGAGTTTGCAAGCCAAGTGTTCAACGGCTCTGTGGACGAGGGCTCTAAACCAGGTACAGTATGGCAGAAGAGCTTTCACCTGTGCAGCATCCTCCATCATCAGAGAAGAAGTCCACATCTCTGTTCTGCTGGACTCAGCGCACCCAGCTCTGGTGTCCTGGTCCAGTGAGACCAGTATTCAAGAAAAGCTGAGTCCTGAAATATAGAGCTTTAGGATCCCTCCCTATTAAAGCTTTTTTCTCATATATGCAAAATAGGAAAAACCCGTTAGTAGGGCCTCAAGGCAGTGGCATAACTACAGGTGGGCCGGGCCCACCCACTTAGGGCTCAGGCCCACCAAACAGTAGCACAAGTTTAGTGGTATTTCGTGGGAATCCCAGGCTTGGTCAGCTGAAGACTTCCCCCTGATAGTGACAAAAATGCTACTGTCCACGATACTGGCACCTGCGCATGCTCTGTTTTCAGCGCATGGCTGCTACAGACTGCCAAAGTGGAAAGAAACATTTTCCCGCCAGCTCAAATTTTTTTGGTGGTGGTTGGGGTGGGGAGGCAAGAACACTTGGTGCCCACCCACTTCTGGCCTAGGCCCACCCAAAATCTGTTGTCTGGCTACGCCCCTGCTCAAGGTTAGCTAACTTTGGGGGTCTTTTACTAAACATTAGCTCGAGTTGTCTGGAGCAGGGCCCATTTTATTCCTGTGGGCCCTGCAGCAGATAGCTCAAGCTAATCTTTAATAAAAGACCCCCTTTATTCCCTCAACCTGGCACTGCTGTCGTGTATTGTATATCCAGGCATAACAAATCAGGGACTCAACCACAGGTCTGTCAGAATCACCTGCATCAGAGTCACAATCTGAAAGGTTTTGACACAAAAGCATAAATAAAGGTAAAACATCGTAAATATTACATTCAGTGGCAAGACTGCCTCTGCATAGATTTGTACTTTGTGGACTAGCTTTTTTGCTTGAGATCCAGGCCTTCTTTTCCAAGTCTTCCGTACTCTCTTTTTGAACAGAGAAGGTTCCAGCCTAGGGAAGGCATTTGACTGCTCATTAGAGCTGGTACAGGGAGATTATGGAGCTTTAGGGGAACCATCAGACTTGCTGCCCCCCCCCCCCCCCCATTAACTTACACACTGCTAGCTGCACACCTGTAAGTTTGATAATTAAACTCAACAATATTGTTTGCCCAAAACACATCCTTCCCAGAACAATTGTGTAAATTGGGCATTATCCTTTTAAATATTAAACGCTGCATTGTATACACATACACATAATGAAGACAGTTTCCAAAAGGCTGAATAAATGGACTGTATGAAAATTGTCCACCCTTCCTTAGGTAAAAGTATGTTCTGATGGTTTTTTTTGAATTTGTGTGGCTCTCGTGCCCTGTTATTTTCCATTGACTGCAGCTGCTCTTGCCATTCCCCAGAAGCTGCTGCTTTTGATGGTTGAGCCTGCCCTGCTGCTCCTGCTTAGGACTGTTCAAAGAGTGAAAGAAAAAAATGTGGAATTAATCTCTCTCATACCATAGCTATTTGTTTGCGGTATAACCTGGGGGACCGGAGAAAACAAATTGCGATATTCAGGTGTTAGAACTGACTTTTCTGCTTTATATGCTTCATAATGCTCAAGAATACATTTAGGAAAACTCAACCGTGCTCCTAAAGGTTTCCTCAGACTAGGTGCAGGTCTGGCCCTGTTAAAAATCCCACCTCTCTGTCTGAGATCTGCTTCAGTCACCCTGGAAGTACCATAATGACTCTAGAGCCACAGAGCCAGACCTTGATTGGGAGGAGGAGAGCTGAGCCCAAAGTGTGGTGGGCGGGGGGGGGGGCACATTTTACCCTGCCTCCCTGCCACTCTCGGGCTGGCGGGGGTCCCCAAGCTCCACCAGCAGAAGTCTTCATGTGGTGATACTCGGCACCACGCTGCTTTCCCGCCCTGGCGCACATGCTCGGTGTTAGTGAAATAAAACATGCGTGGAGCTCGCGAATATTGCCACAGGAAAACTTCTGCTGACAGGGCTTGAGGATCACCAACCCAAACCAGGGGGTCCAGGCCCCTAAGGCCTCCCTATGACTATGCATAGGAGGAAGGTGAATTTCAGCAACTGGCCTGGAAATTCATCGGACCATTTGTCTGGCAGGCTCTGCTGGGCACTGTGTGGGAGTTTGTGCTTTGGTTGGCACAGTAAGCAAATGCTTATCTGTCAGCTTGATGATGTCTTAGCCTGGTACAAATACTGTGTATTTATTACTGAAAGGCAAAACTTTGATGCTACAGGAAAAATGAATTTACACAGCTTCACAGATAAAAGCTTAACATCTCTATATCATTCGTAAACAATAATAAGCATAATAATGAGCTGTTTTACATGATTTGCAGCTTATTACTAAACATGTGTTAGCCTGAACTTTTTTGGCACTAAAATGTGGTATTGGAAATAATGCATATTTTTTGTCAATTAATTCATGTTAATGGGGCAGCAACAGTCAGGGCTTCTATAAAATCAGTGCCGAAAAAAAAATCCCTGCTTAAACGGTGTTCTATAAGCTGCGCCTAAAGTTTGACACGATTTGTAGATTTAATGCTTAAGCGGAGAGGTCATGCATAAATTAAAGTGTCACCATTTGCACCAACGAAAACATGGCGCAAATGCCCCTGCCTAAATTTACACACAAAGCACTGTTATTCTACAATTAAGCACTTAACTCAAAACCATGTCCCCGATCCGCCCCAAAATGCCCATGACCCTCCCATTTCCTCACCCCCATTTTCAGGATGCTTATAATCCTGCACCTAATTTTACGTGTGTAAGTCCCAATTAAATCTAATTAGTGCCAAAAATTGCATGTGAAACAGCCAATTATTGGCAGTAATTGTCTCAATAGTCTATTAAATTGCGCACACAAATTGGGAGTGCACCTAAATTTGCACAAGCAATTTTGGGTGACCTTTATAGAATCAGGGGGATAATGCAGTTTAGTAAATAAGGACCCTGTTTGCAACTAAATCAACAGAGGATGAAGGAGCGTCAGCAGGATTTGAACCCTGACTTCCCTGGGCCAGGACTCAAATGCCACTAATCAGCCTGCTGTTCTTTCCATGAGGCCACACCTCCACTCCACAGGGAATATTTTGCATCACTTTGTAAACTTCCTAAAGAAAAAGGACCACCAGATACTGCTTTTTCTGTGGGCATCTTTCCCAATAAAAACAAGAAAGCTCCACTTTACATAGAACATCAAGGTAGGAATTAGCACGTCTAGGTCAGGACATTCCTTTACAAAAAGCTCTGCCAAATGTGAAACCTTTTGTAAAATATGCAACACTGGCAAATACAAGTATATTTGTTGGACTGTACAATAGGAGCAGCCATTTCAGAAAAATAACACGTTCGAAAAAAGAGCAGCATCACTTGGGGGCTTTACACAGGTATTATAAGCTCTTTTGAGCAGGGACTGTCTCTCTTCATGTTTGACTGTACAGCGCTGCGTAAGTCTGGTAGTGCTTTAGAAATGTTGAGTAATAGTAGTAAGCACCGGTCACTACACAAATCTTGCACCATGCCAGCACTTACACATGTACATTCAGCTTTTTGAAATTTGGCACAGACAAGAGGAGTCCGTTAATGACTAACCCCCGGATTCTGTATAGCGCGCCTAGAGATCCGCTCCAGAATCCAAGTAGATTCTATAACAAGGCGCGTAACTTAATTGGCTTAAGCAAATTAGCATTTATAACAGCACTTAAGCAATAATGACCACTAATTGGCAATAATTAGAATTTTACACGCCAAATTCACCAACTGTATTCTGTAACGCAGTGCGCTTAATTTCTAACATGCATAGGCAAAAAGGGGTGTGGTTATAGGTGGGGAAATGGGCATTTTGTGGGCGTTCCAAAATTTACATGTGTAGTTACAGAATCTGGTCCGGTGCGCCTAAATCTACACACCAGGATTTACGTCATGTTTTCGTTGGCATAAATGGATGCACGTAGTTTTACACACTGGGGTATCAACTAAGCTTATTCCTTATACTGCACCTAAATCTAGGTGCTGCTTATAAAATACGCTTAGGCGGAAACGTTTTCTGCACGGATTTTTTAGGTGCCATATATAGAATCTCCCCCTAAGTGAAAGAACTCCTTTTACTGAATATTTGAGGTGGTGGTGGTGGGCAACTGAGGTAAGCACAGTTGTCCCTTCAATCACTGGTGGAGGCCTCAGGTCCAAAAGAGCAAATAGCTGGTGCTTGTACATGCCTCGAAACAGGTGCAAAAGCCGACATAGGGTTTCTTTAAAAAATATACGTGTATTCGCAGTATAAAATGGGAACAATATGTATGATTTTTTTGGCCTGCTTGTAGGGTGATCAGATTTCAAATAGCCCATTTACCTGTGTACATACTGATTCACATGAGTAAATGAAAACTGCTCTCCCCATTGACTAATCATGAAATATTAGCTATAGACTGCCCTGGTCAGGTCTTTTCTGTAGTTTCAGGTCACAAATAATATTGTTGATTAATAACACAGGTTCCTTATTATAACTGTGTCAGCAAATCTGCATGATACTGATTTCATATTTTTCTTGTCATTCCTCTGGAAATTTGTTTTTCACTTCTTACTGGATAGACCAGTGAAGCGTTACAAGCTGCTTGCCTTATGTCAGCAGACATTCATTACGATTTCCCTTCCCATCTGAAGTAGCAGTTGCAGAAAGATCTCCTAAGGTCATTGTTGTCATTCTGATTGAATGTAGTTGTGATTGTAAAGCAGCAGCCTGGCCCAGTGGTGCAATGTGAAAAGTCTTCAGAAAGGACATATGGGCAGGGTTTCATTTCATGCTGTCCTATCTGGAGCAGTGCAGGGGGCTCCTGCAAAGCTGTAGAGCTGCAAGGACTCAAAAACAAATCAAATCTCCCGCATCTTCTTTGGGAACAAATCAGTGTTCTAAAATGCTTCCCTGGTTCTTGTTCATCAGGATGAAAAATGCAGCAAATTACTTCTTATCCTTCCTGTTGAAACTCCAAATAAGCCTTTAATCCATGAAACCAGACTAAGACATAGGGATGGGCACTCAGAAATGTTTCATTTTATGTTGTTTCCCATGTCACTTTTGGGAGGAGTAACCTAGTGGTTAGTGCAGCGGACTTTGATCCTGGGGAACTGAGTTTGATTCCCACTGCAGCTCCTTGTGACTCTGAACAAGTCACTTAACCCTCCATTGCCTCTGATACAGAATAAGTACCTGAATATATGTAAACCGCTTTGAATGTAGTTGCAAAAACCTCAGAAAGGCGGTATATCAAGTCCCATTTCCCTTTCCCTTTATTCGTTTTCATTTGTCCATTTTTTCATCATGGGATCAAAGCCATTGAGGGCTTCTTTTGCAAAGCCGCACTACCGATTCTCGGTGCGGCAAATGAGAGAACGCCTATTCAGTTCCTATGTGCCTCCTCTCATTTGCCACGCGGGAATCACTAGCGCAGCTCTGTAAAAGAAGCCCTGAGTGAGCACTGTGCGTAACGAGGGTGCAGTCGTTACGTTTATTTGGAATTTGCTGTACCACATTCCAGTATCCAGTAGGTTGAAATGACTTACAAAATACTAAACAAATAGAAGTGAAAGGAAATTCATTACGTATAAGAAAGAAACACAGGGTCCATAGGGTCATGCATTTGAATAAGTACACCATCTTTCTGTGGTATTACCAAAGTGGTTTAAATATCGTAGACAGTCACTCAAAGAGAATCAGACACACTTCATGAAAACCAGGGGCTACACTTTATCAAAATCAGGAGGCACTCCATAGTTATGTGGGTTCCAAACGCCTGCTCAAATATTAGGTTTTCAAGAAAGTTCCAAAAGGTGCGTCGATAGTTCAGTTCACAGACTCAAAGGTCGCGAATTCCTCAACACCGATGGAAGACAAAATGAATGCTGTATATCTAGTAAATTCCAGACAGGCCTTGGATGGAACTAGATGATAATCATGGAGAGTCCAAGTGGGTACACAGGAAATACTTAATGGACAGCCATCATAAAAGGCTTTAAAGGTAAGAATGCAGAACCACCCCGGAAGCTAGTGCATACCAAGGAGGTCCTGAATGCAGACTGATCTCTTGAATATTCATTGTGGATATCCTGAAAACCTGACTGGCTAGAGTTCTCCCAGGGACAGGATTGGAAATCCCTGCTGTAACTAGCTAGCGAATCCAAAGTTTTATGGTCACTGCACCTAATAGTTCTCAACATACCCAACTACCAGCTCTGGACTTACTCCTTTCACTGTTGAAGAGAGCGGCTAATCTCCAGCAATCTGGGTGAACCATGACCCACTCTGCTGAATAAGAATTTGAGAAGGCATCTGGGAAGTTCCCCAAGTCTGGATGGCAAAACCTCCAAAGGGCGCAGTTTCCATAGATACCCATTTTAATTAAAAGGCAGTGCTTTCCTGAGCTCCCTGTAACCACCCTGCGGTGGCTTTTCTCTTATGAATATTCATGCTGCTAGCAAAGTCAAAAGTCCTGCAAGGAAAAAAAAAATACGCTATTATTTTTATATGGGGCAAGAATGTTCTTTTAATACATGGATTAGCCTATTAGCATACCCATTGTTTGGTGGGGGGGGGGGGGGGGGGAGATTGTTTTTCACTATCATCATTTTGATTTGATACAACTGGAGATCCCCCTGGGAGATTAATGCAAGGGACTTACACACAGATGGGACCAGATACTTGAAAATGATCAGAATATGAAGAATTTGCATCTTTAGCCTTGGCGATTTAAGCAGAAAGCCAATTATGAGGCTGAATTAGTTTTCAAATTAAGCTGCAATTTAAGGCTTGTGAAATTAATCCTTTAAGGTGTGCAGTAGCATTGGTACAGGGACTCATTTGTTGTGGTCCTGGCATTTCTTTCACTCCTCTCCCTGTTCACTCCGTTACTAGAGAGAGACTTGCACTCCTGCTAGCTGGTTTTACAACAGTGAGAGAAGAGAGAATTTGGATTTATTTTCTGTAGAGAATGGAATTAGCTGTATGGGAGGGAAGTGCATTCAAAGGCAGCCACGTACAGAGGAAACGTATAAGAGCAGTGGATGGAGCGCACTACCATAGTCCGTCCTGTTCTGGAATCTTCCGTTTCCTCAGTCCGCCTGCAATGTGTTAAGTGGCTTATTGCATTCTATAAAAATTAAACAAAAATCCAAAGCATACTCTCCAAATGCAAAAATAAAAAGTCACCAGGATTATTCATGGAAATAGACATTCCCCTCCCCCCTTTCTATAAAGTATTTAAATGGAATAACTTTTTTTTCCAGATAGCTTTTAAAATCCAGGGCAGAGCGTTATTTCGTTCAAAACTACCTTTTTGTTATACAAAGAAACCTCTAAATAAAGAGAAAGAAACCCTCTACCTTCATCTATATTTATCTGTATTTGCGTATGGCTAAATAGCAGCAGGTGTTTCCTGTTGTGACTTTCTTTTTCTCCTGTCAGTTTCCTTGGGCTTTTCTCTGGCTTCCTTCTGGATGCATTACCCTTCATTTGCAACTATATAGGTACTTCCTGCTTTTATAAATCCCAATCCCCTATCCCCAAATTCACCCAGCCATTTCAGGAAGTCTTCTTCTGGGGATCATGGCACCAGAGTAGAGAATGACACAGAGACAAAGTTTGTCCCCATCTCCATGGGTTCTGTCTCCATCCCCACCCCAACCCTGCAGGTTCTGCCTTTGTTCCTGTCCCTTCCCCACAGGCTCTGTCTCCGTCCCCGCAGGTTCTACTCCCATCCCCGCCAGCTCTATCCTCATCTGCAGAAGCCTCAAACACTTATTTTATATTTTAATTTTTTTATTAAAGTTTAAAAAGGAGTAATTTGCTGTGCGTCTGTTGTTTATAAATCACAAATAGAAAACAATAATGATGATTATGCTTATCCCAGAAATGTGCAGTGGATTTTCCCCAAGTCCATTTTAATAATGGTCTATGGACTTTTCCTTTAGGAAGCCGTCCAAACCTTTTTTTAACCCTGCTAAGCTAACTGCCTTTACCACATTCTTTTGCAACGAATTCCAGAGTTTAATTACACATTGAGTGAAGAAAGATTTTCTCCAATTCGTTTTAAATTTACTACTTTGTAGCTTCATCGCATTCCCCCTAGTCCTAGTATTTTTGGAAAGAGTAAACAAATGATTCACTTCTACCCATTCCACTCCGCTCATTATTTTATAGACCTCTATCATACCTTCTTTCAGCCATCTTTTTTCCAAGCTGAAGAGCCGTAGCCATATTGGCCTTTCCTCATAGGGAAGTCATCCCATTCCCTTTATCATTTTTGTCGCCCTTCTCGGTACCTTTTCTAATTCCACTATATCTTTTTTGAGATGCAGAGACCAAAATTGAACACAGTATTCGAGGTGCACTCGCACCATGGAGCGATACAAAGGCATTATAACGTCCTCATTTATGTTTTCCATTCCTTTCCTAATAATACCTAACATTCTATTAGCCGCTGCAGCACACTGAGCAGAAGGTTTCAACGTATCATCAACGACAACACCTAGATCCCTTCCTTGGTCTGTGACTCCTAACGTGGAACCTTGCATGACGTAGCTATAATTCAGGTTCCTCTTTCCCACATGCATCGCTTTGCACTTGCTCACATTAAACATCATCTGCCATTTAGGTGTGCTGGTAGCAGGATGCACAGGTTCCTCCATGCAAATTTTGCTAGTTGTGGCCAGCATGTTTGCTTGTTTTTCCAAAAAAAATCTAAATATTGTCTTCTGCATCACTCAAACATAAACGGTCCAATTCATTAACAAGCTTCAAAGTAGAAAATGACACAGGGATAAAGTTTGTCCCCATCCCCACAGTCTCAGACTCTGTCCCCGTCTCTATGGATATGGTAGGTCCCAGTGTCATTTTCTACACCAGTGCTCCTTCTAGACTTCTGCATCATGCTTCCTAAATCTAGCTTTTATGTGATGTCTAGACTTCATCTAGAGACCCAGGGAACTGAAGTGCTGACTCAGGATAGAAGCCAGGTTCTTCACTTGGTGGTGCACTAAGGTTCCAGTTAAGCTGCTTGTCCTATGCACATCCAGGAGGGAGACAGAAAGTTCTGTCTTAAATGTGAAGTGATGTGACATTATGGGGTAAATATTTTGCTGAGCCATGTCTAGACACCAGTATTGAATATCCAACCACATAAGGTGAACTGTATAAAGTTGGAACTGTGTTTTATGTAGTCCTATCTATTATTTATTTAGATTTTGCTCACATCTTTTTCAGTAGTAGCTCAAGGTGAGTTACATTCAGGTACACTGGATATTTCTCTGTCCCAGGAGGGCTCACAATCTAAGTTTGTACCTGAGGTAATGAAGGGTTAAGTGACTTGCCCAAGATCACAAGGAGCAGCAGTGGGATTTGAACCGGCCACCTCTGGATTGCAAGACCGGTGCTCTAACCACTATGTGGTTAAGTGCTGAATATTGGCACTCAGCTGCATAAATGCCAACTCCGCTCCAAGGCCGCCCACAAATTAGCCCATTTCGACTTTTACTAAGGTGCGCTGAAATATGGCTTGTGCTGGGTGTAGACACATGTATTGGACATGAGCAGGTCAATTTATCAGCACACCTGCAAAAAAGGCCTTTTTGGGGGGCCAAAAATGGACGTGGGGCAAAATAAAAATTGGCACGCATCCATTTTAGGCCTGAGACCTTACCGCCACCCACTGACTCAGCGGTAAAGTCTCATGCATTAACCGGACAGTAATCGTCAGCATGTGTACACTGCTGAGTACAGCCCAGTTAGTGCTGCGCGCCGGAAATTTTCTGGTGTGTGTAGTGGACGCGCTTAAAAAATTAAATTACCACCTGGGCCACGCAGTAGCCGGGCGATAGTTTCAAATTAGCACTCATTGGGCGCACGTAGGTGCTTACACAGCTTAGTAAAAGGGCCCCTAACTCTGGATCTTCATCGGCACTAACCGGTCAAGTGCCACTGAATATCCTCAGTTAGCCCCAGACAAGCATTTAAATCGCTTTGAATATCTATCCATGTTTCAGCCTTTCAACATTCAGAAGACACATTCAGCACCTTTCGTTTCAGGTACCTACGTGATGACGGTTACGGCGCATGATGCCGACGATGTGACTACAGTCAACGGAATTGTCATGTATCGGATTCTGGCCCAAAGTCCACAGAGCCCATCCCAAGACATGTTTGTAATCCACAGTGAGACAGGGGCCATTAACACTGTAGCTGCTGGACTAGACAGAGAGGTAAGACAGGAAAACTCATTATGTGTATCTAGAAATTTAAATGTACCTACATTTTGTTATTCATATAACATTGTGTGGGAGCCAGAAATCTTTGTCACCTCCTTTCTGCAGTTCTTTGGAAGTAGGCGTTCTTGCAAGTAAAAGTCTGAGCAGAAAAAAAAATTGCATGGTGATCACACAGTAAGTGGTGGTGCTGAAATTGGAACATGGGTCTCTAGAAATTGCAACCCTGCATTTTGATCTCTAGGCTAGCATTGTTTGAATGTCACCAGATCTCTTTCGGATTTCTCTGAGCTTTTCTCCTTTTCCTGTATGTTTTCCGTAACAGAACAAATTAATTTATTCATTAATTTGATTTCTATATTGCTTCCCTTTTGCAACTCAATGTGATTAACAATATTTACTACTACTGATCATTTCAATAGTGCTACTAGACATACACAGCGCTGTATAAACTATATGTAGGTACTTTATCTGCCCCTAGTTGACTCACAATCTATGTTTTTTGTACCTGAGGCAATGGAGGGTTAAGTGACTTCCTCGGGGTCACAAAGAGCTGCAGTGGGAATTGAATCCAGTTTCCCAGGATGTCAGTCTGCTGCATTGACCATTAGGCTACTCCTCACTATGCCCCTCCCCTTCTTATTTCACCATCACAAATCAAACCCTTCACTAACACAAATGTCTGACATGGAGAAAAAGGATTTGTATGAACTGTGTATTGGCACACACACACAAAAAAACAACTGTTACTGAAAAAAAATGATTCTTCATTTTTCAAAGACTCATGTACAAATTGCATGAACCCAAAGGATTTGCTACATTTCTAACAAATCTTTGACAAAAAGGAATATTTGTGAAGTGGTTATCCTTCTTCTATAATAACAAGGGTGTGAAAGGGAGCCTTGAGCAGATTCCCTTTGGATTTTCAGGCAGAGCTGGCGGCTGTGAGAATGGCAAAATCAGTGCAAGCGAGGAAGAGATGTTCAAATTGTTTTACTTGTCTTGGGGTAATGATATGTTAAGAGTAGAGATCTGCACAGGAATGGGGTTTACGGAAATCCCCTCTGGGGCTACGGGATTCCTGCGAGGATGGAAGCAGTTTTGCAGGGTTCCTGCGGGGATGGAAGCAGTTCCTATGAGGTTTCCGTGAAGTGTAAGCTGCATCCGTTTTACCATTCGCTGTAGCAGCCAGTGGCGTACCAAGGGGGGGCGGTGGGGGCGGTCCACCCCGGGTGTCAATGGGTGGGGGGGTGCTCTGCTGGTGAGTCCAGCCAGCTCCATCCACCCGGCAGCTGCGTGGTGCGGCGCCTCACGTCTGCGCTGCTGTAAAAGAAGAAAATCGCCTCGTCGGCCCTTCCCTTACTCTCTCTGTCCTGCCCTCTGATGTAACGTCCTATTTCCTTGAGGGTGGGACAGAGAGAGTAAGGGAAGGGCCGACGAGGCGATTTTCTTCTTTTACAGCAGCGCAGAGTCGACGGAGCTGGTAAGACAGGTGGGGACTGGGACGGGGGGGGGGGGGTGCCATGTTGCCCTGCAGCCGGGGGGGGGGGTGCATGCAGCAGTGATCCGCCCCAGGTGGAAGTGAACCACGGAACGCCACTGGTAGCAGCTACCGATAACACTATGCAAATGTATTACAACGAGCTCATTGATATTAAAATGAGCATTCCGAGTGATGCACAGAAAGGAGCGCCTACCTTTTCACGTGCCAGATTTTACAACAGGTCAGAGTTGTTAGAGAGGAGCCCTCCTCATCCACACTGACAACTCCGGAGCTGACTTCCTGTCCATTTCCCTTCTCCCTTCAGCCTCTGCTTCCCAGTGGTGTTCCTAGGTCGGCTACCACCCGGGGCAGATTGCCGCTGCCCCCCCTGCAAATAAATACACACACCCCCTCACCTCCCCCCCCCCCCCCCCCCAAGCTCATCACTTTTACTTCCTGGGGGTGTAGGGAGCAGTCATGTGGCTGTCAGCTCCTCTGGTTTCCTGCCCCGGAACAGGAAGTAACATCGGAGGGAGCAGAGAACCAGCGGAGCCTACAGCCGTGCAACTGCTTCCTGCACTCCCTTGCAGCGTGCACCCAGGCCAGATCGCCCCCACCGCCCCATCCTTGGTACGCCACTGCTGCCTCTCCTCCTTCCGATGCTCTGCTCACCTTTATTTCTCCTGGTTCAGCTTCAGCTTCACAATGCACCCAAGCCCCCGCCACCATCTTTAGAAGTCTATGCAGATGTCCCCACCACCACAGACAGCCGCTCATTTCATGAGCGCAGGAGCTCCCCCCCCCCCCCCCCCATGTCCTGGAAACAATCCTGTTCCGCACACGTGCTAGGTGCTTCCAAAGGTCGCTGTTACATTTCTGTGCATTTCAATTGCATGCCATCCCCTTTATGCATCGGTCACTGTTTGTGAATGAGTGAGCTCACCCGCGGCTGCCGTATTTAGCAGCGACCTTTGTGCATTGGCCCCCAAGTCTTAAACTGCTACACACAAAAAAAAAATTCCTAAATCTTTACCTACCTCACTAAGACGGGAAGGCGGTAGAACTAGAGGACATGAACTGAGGTTGAAAAAGGGGCAGACTCAGGACTAGTCAGGAAGTATTTTTTTCACAGAGAGGGTGGTGAATATGTGGAATGCCCTCCCGTGGGAGGTGGTGGAGATGAAAACGGTAATGGAATTCAAATGCTTGGGATAAACACAAAGGAATCCTGTTTAGAAGGAATGGTTCCGTGGAATCTTAGCAGAGATTGGGTGGCGACGCCGGTAATTGGAAACAAAACGGGAGCTGGGCAGACTTCTACGGTCTACGCCCTGATCATGACTGAATAGATAAAGGATGGGCTGGAGTGTAAATTTAAGGGGCTTCTATGTTAGCTTCAGAACTTAGTACAAGAACAGTACTGGGCAGACTTCTACGGTCTGTGCCCTGAGAAAGGCAAGGACAAATCAAACTCGGGTATACATATAAAGTATCACATACCATGTAAAATGAGTTTATCTTGTTGGTCAGACTGGATGGACCATACAGGTCTTTTATCTGCCATCATTTACTATGTTACTATGTTAAATGCATGATCTGACTTCTAAGACAGCAGAACCAAAATAGCCCAGGTATTAATATATTAGTGTCTGTTGCTGTCAGACCTGACTCTTTTTAATCTGGATGCGAGTATGGTCACAAAGCTCCATGTCCATTCACTCATTAGGACTGTGCTTAATTGAATGGATCCCTGAGGAAGATAATTATAATTGAACCGCAGTTCATAAAAATTATTAAGCGGGAGGGGGAACCTGTTAGCCAGAACACGATCTAAGCCACAGTGTGTAGACAGTGAGTAAAGTGGCAGTGAATACAAAGCAACGGCAGCCTTAATCCTCAATGAAGAAATGAGAAAGCACAGGGTAGTTTAGCTTCTGGACAACAAAAGGTGCAAAGACTCGTTTTAACAGCAAATGCCATTTGAGATAAAGGACTACTTGGCACTTCAGTAAAGTCAGTTTTACAGTAGACAGTCTTACGTTTGGCACTTAATCAATGTACAAGCAATAGTTAGACTTTTGCATGAACAATAGCAACATTCATGTCACAGTTGCCAAACCCTTGGTGTTGTCTCGGGAACTGGAGGCCAGACCATGAGACATCCGGGAGTCACATCTTTCCTTTACATTTATAACCCACCTTTAAACCCAAAAGAGTTGCCCAAGCAGCTTACCAAAAACAAAGTCAAATATAGAAAATACAGTCCAAGTTCATACAATATATTGTATATAAAGAGGTTCATTTTCAAAGCTTTCATGCACTTACAAAGCTACACAGATTGCTATGGGGCTCATTTTCAAAAAGAAAAATGTGCAAAAACAGGCTTAAATCGGCAAATGGGCGTTTTTCTTGACAAAACGTCCAAATCGCTGTTTTTGAAACCCATTTTTTAAATGTTTTTCTATGCTGTTAATCTCTAATGTGCCCAAATCACAAGGGGGTTGCTAAGGGTGGGATTTGGGCATTCCTAACACTTTTTGGGCATTCGTCCAACACTTGGACGATTTTCTGCCATAATAGAACAAAACAAAAATGTCCAGAGCTAAAAGTTGGACATTTCGGTCTAGACCTCTTTTAATAATGACTTTTAATAATGACTGAACCACAAAAAAGTACCCTAAATGACCAGATGACCATTGGAGGAATAAAGGAATGACACCCCCTTACTCCCCCGATGATCACTGACCCCTTCCCACCCCACCCCCAAAGATGTGAATGAAACATACCAGCCTCTATGACAAGCATCAGATACTATGACCAGTCCTATTAGAACAGCGAGGTCCCTGGAGTAGCCTAGTGGTTGGTGCAGTGCACTGTGGAGAAGGGGACCAAGGCCCATAATCAACTTTGTTACACTTGTGGTGGAAAGTGTCAGCTCCCCTCCCCCCCAAAAAAAACCCCCACCAGAAATATAATGTGCTCACATATAGGTGACACCTGCAGCCATAAGGGCTATTGTAGTGGTATATAGTTGGGTACAGTAAGTTTTTGGTGGATTTTGGGGTTTGTCACTTTCCACCACAAGTGTAACAGTTACCCTCACCCAATGTAATGGGGTAAGGGTGAGATATGAAAGGCTACAGAGGAAATTGGAGGGTCATGGGATAGGAGGAAATGTCCTACTGTGGATTAAAAACTGGTTGAAGGATAGTAAACAGAGAGTGGGGGGGTTAAATGGGCAGTATTCACAATGGAGAAGGGTAGTTAGTGGGGTTCCTTAGGGGTCTGTGCTAGGACCGCTGCTTTTTAATATATTTATAAATGATTTAGAGATGGGAGTAACTAACGAGGTAATTAAATTTGCTGAAGACACAAAGTTATTCAAAGTTGTTAATTCGCAAGAGGATTGTGAAAAATTACAGAAGGACCTTACGAGACTGGGTGTCTAAATGGCAGATGATGTTTAATGTGAGCAAATGCAAGGTGATGCATGTGGGAAAAAAGAACCCGAATTATAGCTACGTCATGCAAGGTTCCACGTTAGGAGTTATGGACCAAGAAAGGGATCTGGGTGTCGTCGTTGATAATACACTGAAACCTTCTGCTCACTGTGTTGCTGCGGCTAGGAAAGCGAATAGAATGTTGGGTATTATTAGGAAAGGTATGGAAAACAGGTGTGAGGATGTTATAATGCCGTTGTATCGCTCCATGGTTCGACCGCACCTTGAGTATTGTGTTCAATTCTGGTCGCCGCAGCTCAAGAAAGATATAGTAGAATTGGAAAAGGTGCAGCGAAGGGCGACTAAAATGATAGCGGGGATGGGACGACTTCCCTATGAAGAAAGACTAAGGAGCTAGGGCTTTTCAGCTTGGAAAAGAGACGGCTGAGGGGAGACATGATAGAGGTATATAAAATAATGAGTGGAGTGGAACAGGTGGATGTGAAGCGTCTGTTCATGCTTTCCAAAAATACTAGGACTAGGGGGCATGCGATGAAACTACAGTGTAGTAAATTTAAAACAAATCGGAGGAAATTTTTCTTCACCCAATGCATAATTAAACTCTGGAATTCGTTGCCGGAGAATGTGGTGAAGGCGCTTAGCTTGGCAGAGTTTAAAAAGGGGTTAGACGGTTTCCTAAAGGAGAAGTCCATAAACCACTACTAAATGGACTTGGGAAAAATCCACAATTCCAGGAATAACATATATAGAATGTTTGCACGTTTGGGAAGCTTGCCAGGTGCCCTTGGCCTGGATTGACCGCTGTCGGGGACAGGATGCTGGGCTCGATGGGCCCTTGGTCTTTTCCCAGTGTGGCATTACTTATGTACTTATGTACCTAGGACCTTTTATGTGAAGTCCACTGCAGTGCCCCCTAGGGTGTCCCACCGCTCTGCTAGCCAGTCTACTAAGAATGCAGGCCCGCCCCCCCCCCCCCCCCCCCCCCCCATACATCCCAGTGGCTTGATTTTGTGCATTTTTCACTTAGACTTTTTTCCCCCGAAAATAGTTCAAAAAGATAGATGCACTAAGCACAAAACGTCTAGAAAATGGTAATTTTTGAAGAAAAAAAGAGAGACATTTTTCAGGTATGAAAATGGTCATATTTGCTGATTTTTTTCGCAAAATATCCAAAGTCGGATTTAGACATCATATTGAAAATGCCCCTTCACGTAACTTTAGAAGCTTGTCCTTTGAAAATGAACACCAAAAGGAAATAGTGAAAATTAAAATTAGACCCCCATCACCCAGCTACACACCCTTTCCTACTCTCACTAGGGAGTTGAAGCACCAGTGCCAATATCCTTGGTTAAGTTGTATAGGTAGAGAAACAGATGTTTAGGTTCACCTGTGTAAAAATAGCCTTTGTTGATGTTTGAACATATGGGGCCCTTTTACTAAGATGCGATAGGCTCTACGCGTGTGCAGCACGCACCCAAATGAGACTACCACCAGACCAGCGTGCCCTCCTGGCGGTAATTTCAGATTTGGCGTGCACCCATAATGCATGTATGAATTATTTATTTATTTCCTCCTACGCACGCTGGTTCCGGCAGCAGTCAGCACTTGCGCGTGCCAACCGGTCACCATGTGTGTAGCGCTTGAGCCTTTACCCCAAGATCAGTGGGTGGCTTTAAGGGCTCAGGCCGGTTTTGGGCACACGCTAGTTTCATTTTTATCGCAGGCCCTTTTCCCGTCCCATTAAAAAAAAGCCATTTTTTGTAGATGTGGTAAAAACTGGCCCGGCGCGTGCCCAATACACGCGCCTACACTACCGCAAGCCACTTTTTACAGCAGCTTAGTTAAAGGATCTCATGATTATTTAGGCAGTGTATATGGAAGTTTGGTATTATTAAGAGTGATTTTATGTGTGGTTTTTACTTGTAAACTGCTTAGGTACAAGCGAGGTATGAATTCTGAAAATAAATAAATAAAATAGGCAAGTGTGTTATAAAAGGCTTATATAGCGCTCCCAAAGATAGCCCTAGAATAGCCACCATATATAACAGAAAGAGCCATTTTACACCCTTCCACGGTCATAACAAAAAATGACTTTGCGGTCCTTTTACAGAGCCGCAGTAAAAAGTGGCCTGCGGTAATGTGGGCCTGTCTTTTAGTCGCGTGCTGGGCCATTTTGTACCGCGGCTAGGAAAAAGGCTATTTTTTTAACGGGCGGGAAATGGGCCTGCGCTAATATTAAAACTAGCATGCACCTATGTACGGCCTGAGCCCTTACCTCCACCCATTGACCTAGTGGTAAGGGCTCACCTGCTATCCACGCGGTAACCATGCAGCATCTGCCAGCTTGGGCGCGCTGCCTGTTTCCACCAGGAAGCTGCCCCCCCCCCCCCCCCCCCCCGTGGTAGAAAATAGAAAATTAATTTCTACCATGGGGTTCGGCACGTGCCAAACTCACAATTACCACTAGGCACACACACTACCCCGGCAGTAGTGCCGATTGGACGCACACTACCCGCACATTAGCTCTCCCATGCCTTTGTAAAAGGGCCCCTTTCTAAGGAGAGATTAAGTGCTGTTGTATAAGGCACCAACACCCGATTCTATAAAAGTCATCAAGAACTGCACGCATAAATTTAGGCGTGCCTCCAATTTATGTATGCAATTTAATTGACTAGCTATCCAATTAGTGCCAATAATTGGCTTTTTAACAAGCAATTAGATTTAATTGGGACTTATGTTCTATATATGGTGCCTAAGAAATCTGCACCAAAAATACTCTCACTCTGTGCTGTTCTGTAAACAGTGCTTAAAGGAACCATGACTACATTTCTGCACAGCCATTTACAGCAATGGAAACGTGCAAATGCTCACACCTAAATTAGGTGCAGATACCACCTTATTCTATAAGTAGACACACAACTGAAAGGAATGCTCCTGATCCACCCATGACCCTCCCATTTCCACACCCCCTTTGTTTCTCACACCTAAATTTACATGCTTGCATTTTAATTCTAATTAGTGCCAATAATTGCTTGTTAAAAAGCTAATTAGCTCATTCAAGTAAATTGCATGCACAAATTGAGCAAATGTCCAAATTTGTGAATACAATTTTTAGCGCTCTTTATAGTATTTGGGGCTAAATGTTATTACCAATAGTTTGAAACAATGTTGCTCTGTTATCAGGGAAATTTCTACACCCTCTCGCCTGCCCGTCCAGGTAACCAATTCAGATGTCATAGTCAGGGGCGGCCCGACCATTAGGCTACCAGAGGCAGAAGCCTCAGGCAGCACTCTTCAGAAGCGGCATCTCCCCGGTGTTACCCGGCAGCGGCAACGATTCCCATAAGCTGCCCTGCCGCCAGCACCCGCCCAGTGGCGTTCCTAGGGGGGCTGACACCCGGGGCGGATCGCCAATGCGCCCCGCCCCCTGGGTGCTGCGACCACCCCCCCCCCCCCCCCCGGTGAAAGAACCCCCGGGTGCACGCCGCTGGGGGGGGGGTGCCGAGCGCCTGTCCGCTTTGTTCGTTTCCATGCTCCCTCTGCCCAGGGCAGAGGGAGCACAGAACGAATGTAGCGGACATGCGCGTGGCACCCCCCCAGCGACGTGCACCCGGGGCAGACCGCACCCACCGCCCCCCCTTGGTACGCCACTGCACCCGTCTCTTCCCTTTACTGCGGCTGCCTCTCTGATGTAACTTCCTAGGAAGAGGCGGGTGCCAGCAGCAATTAAACACTGCGAACGGCCTAGAGGTAGGTGGGGGGGGGGAGGCAGCATCTCGGCCAGGGGGGACAGCATCCTAGCTCCGCCTCAGGCATCTTGCCTTGAGCCGGCACTGGTCATAGTTTATGCAATCTGCAATTTTCTCATCTATTTTTTAAGAAGGCCCACTTATTAAGTATATGCTGAACTAAATAAGGAGACTATAAATTATATTCATTGTTTTATAAAAAGTTTTTGGGCGCTCAGAATTTATTTATTTATTTATTTTATTTGCTGCATTTGTATCCCACATTTTCCCACCTATTTGCAGGCTCAATGTGGCTTACAATATGTTAAACAATAATCACATTAATCGAATTAGAATTTCAGAGTATTGTTACAAATAAGGTGCATAAGAATATCATGGCAATCATAATAACGGAATAAGAATTTCAGAACTGTTACAAATAAGGTTGTGAATTGTGAACGAGCTATCACTTTCCAATCATCACACCTTCTGTACCATCAATCCTCAATATGTATAGGTTTGCAATCTGCTAACCTTAAAACTTAAAGAAGAGTTTTTAACTTCCTAAAATCATTCAAAAGTTTGTTCCATCCAACATCACTGATAGTAAAAAAAAAAAACAATTTGTTCTTAGCTTCAAAGCACATGATGTCGACAGTAATATTCCTGTTACTTCTATGTTGATTGCAGGAGGGTTCTTCCATCCACTATCAGATGCAATATTCAAAATAATAAATGTGAAGTGTTCAAGTGATCCAAACTGACAAGAAGAAATATTTTTATTCTTGCCAAACATCTCACATCCTTCTATTGAGCCACAGCTGGGTGAAGCTCATATAAGCATAGACACTTATAAGCATAATTATTATTATTATTATTAGCATTTGTATAGCGCTACCAGACGCACGCAGCGCTGGACACCTGACACAAAGAGACAGTCCCTGCTCAAAAGAGCTTACAATCTAAATAATACAGACAGACAAGACAGTTACGGATGAGGGAAGTACTGATTGAGAAGGAAGGAAGGAACAAGGGAGGGCAAATGAGTAGAGGCTAGGAGCCAAAAGCAGCAGTGAAAAGGTGGGTTTTCAGCATGGATTTGAAAACAGGTAGAGAAGGAGCTAGACGTATAGGTCCAGGAAGTCGATTCCAGGCATAAGGTGCCGCAAGAGAAAAGGAAGGAAGCCTGGAGTTAGCAGTAGAGGAGAAGGGGGACGACAAGAGAGATTTGTCCAGTGAGCGGAGTTCACGGGAAGGAATGTAGGGAGAGATGAGAGCGGAGAGGTAATGGGGGGCTGCAGAGTGGATGCACTTAAAGCATAAACAAGTAAATGCTGTTCAAGGCTTCTGAAATATACTCCTAAGGCATGGTGGGGGTCTTTTACAAAAGTGTGGTAGCGTTTTTAGTGTACGCTAATGATTAGTGCGCGCTAAATGCTAGAGACGCCCATCGGAATATATGGGTGTCCCTAGCATTTAGCGCATGCTTATTTTTAGCATGCGCTAAAAACGCTATCGCACCTTTGTAAAAGGACCCCTAGGTGAGATATCAATATAAACAAAAATAAAGAAATCATCTGCTGGAGGGTTTGACTTTTCAACTAGCTATTAATTATATTGGCCACAAGCACTTGGACCAGAGCATGACCATAGCTGGGTCTTGTTTTTCTACTCTGAGCGTAAGACAGTCTTACAGAATGAAAATTACTTTGAGCCGAAGCTTGCAGATGGTGTTCAGAGAACAGGTGATGCAGGGCATCACTTCCAAGTTTTCAAGTTTATTAATCATTTTTATACCACATATCAGACAACTGTCTAAACAGTGTACAACAGTCAGAGAGATTTAAAAAAAAAAAAAGGAAAGGATATTTACTCAGGGAAATTTACAGTTTATTCATAAAAGAAAGCTTTTCTCCATGCTGTCACCTGTCTTACCTAAAATAACGCTGCCAGAGCCCCAGATCACTATAATTAAGCAGGGTCATAGTTTTTCTTAAAGAAAAACATATTTAATGTTGATAGGATCACTCTATTTGTAGGTAGAGCATAAGATTGTTCCAAAGCCTCAGTCCCTCTATTACCTCCTCTACTGCTCTCTGTTCTGTACTGCCCAAAGCTGTTTTTTTTTTAATAAAATATTATCCTTTTTAGCACTTTTCATTCTGGCTACATTCCATAAATGAACTAAACCGAGGGGATCTTTTAGTAAAGCAGGGCCCGTAGGGGAAAAAAGGGTCCTGCTGCAGATAACTCAAACTAAGCTTTAGTAAATGACCCCCTTAGAGCATTGTTTAGCAGCAGGTTAAGATGTGATTATAGCTGCATTGGATTCACTTGAACCCAGTCTTTTGATTATCAACAGCACAGCAGCATCACTCACCATCCCTATTTATAGTGGCAAGCATGATTTAGGATATCAGCTCCTCAAAACCCCTCTTTCACTCACACACGCATATCTTCTGCCTAAGAGTGAGCTAAAAATAAGACAGACTGGGCAAGATACCTTATTAATGGTATGGTACCTGCTAGTTAAATTATAAACCGATTTGGTGTTATTCTTGCTGCTTTCATAGATAGAGAAGAACAGAAATTCAGTATTGGGGCAGTGAATTCATTAATGTGGTGGCGGTTAATGTCCCCTGGCAGCTGATCCAAGATGTTTTTACATCTGGACCAGGCTAGAATTTGCTTTGTTCCGAACAGCCACCCCAGCGCTCTTATCCCTTTCAGATTTAATCATAATTGCAACAAATTTATGCATGAAAAGCAGCGCACAAAGACCAGAATATGATTAGATGTTAGCTGGCAAAGTAAATAGCCTACAAGTGTGTGATTTTGTATCAAAATAATTGTCTCATTAGGTTTAATCATAGTAACTCCTTGGCACTTGTGTCTGTGTGGTGTGTCTCACTGCCAGCAGCAGGAGGAACCCGGATAAAATTGCTTTCCTGCTGGTAGGTGTTAATTTGGTTTCATGATCAAGTCGAATACAGACAGTTGCATAATCTCGCACACGTTACCTGATACATGAGTCCGTTTGCGGTAATTATTGTTTCGGCATAGAAATACACAGACTGCTAAAAGTGCTCAGTGCAATGGTAAGCAAATATTGCAAGTTGCACAGATAGACATTTGTACGGTAGCATTGGGTTAGGAAATCTCTATGGCTCTTACCCTGAAGACCATATGCAGATGAACCAGGACTGCTTTTGCGGTCACTTGTGTTTTCCAGCAAACTTGCGCCTATGTTTACTAAGGTGCGCTATGGGCACGCTAGCGTTTTTAAGGCACGTAAATGGAATGTATAGGCGCATTAGCGTTTAACACGCCATAAATTTAAAGGTGCGTTAGTAAACATACCCCTTGGAGAGAAATGTGCATCTTCAGTTGTTTTTAACCTAGGGATGGACTTTCGTTTGCAACAATATGGGATATTTATTTTATTTATCTTATTAGGATTTATTTACCGCCTTTTTGAAGGAATTCACTCAAGGCGGTGTATGGCAAATGACATATCTCATGTCATCAAACAAATATGAGCAGAAAAAAACCATGAAAATTTGTGTTTTATCATTTGCTGTTAATACGCACTCTTTTGAGAGAGTGCTCACTATTTGCAAAGAGCATGCCCATTGCACATGCGTGAATTATCCTTTAATAAGTGTGCGCCCTCTTTGCACATAGTGGACTAGATTCTTTTTTTTTAATTGATTTGCAATGTATATACAATAAACAAAATCAAGCAAATAATGCATCACTTTGCACTTGTCAACATTGAACTTCATCTGCCACTTGGACGCCCAATCCCCCAGTCTCGCGAGGTCCTCCTGTAATCTTTCACACTCCTCCTACGACTTGACGACCCTGAATAATTTTGTGTCATCTGCGAATTTAATTACCTCACTAGTTACTCCCATCTCTAGGTCATTTATAAATATGTTAAAAAGCAGCGGTCCCAGCACAGACCCCTGCGGGACCCCACTAACTACCCTTCTCCATTGAGAATACTGACCATTCAATCCTACTCTCTGCTTCCTATCTTTCAACCAGTTTTTTATCCATAGTAATACGCCTATGGTACTATGTAAGTGTCACGTTTGTGACTGTTTTCCATGTGGGTGCTCTCCTTGCCCTCAGGTGGCCAGAACTGGTGGCTGCTATGGACTGTTTTCTGCTGTCTTCCATGTTCCAGACTTCAGTGAGTCCGGTCCGGATTTTCCAGGTTGCCAGACTTGCTCTGCTGGTTTGTCCTGGAACAGCAACCTTACTTGGCTGGTGATTTACTGCAGCTGTGGGTCAGCTGCTGAGGGGCTTATTAGCTTCTGTGAGCCTTGCTTGCCTTGCCTTGGTATCAAAGGTCATCCTGAGTTCCTGTTGGTTTGTTGGAGTTCCTGCTCTGTAAGTTTCCTGTGTGTTTGACCCTTTGCCTGGACCTGGACTTTGATTTTGCTTTCTGCCTGCCTAAAAGACTCTGGTTAGTTTATGGATTACCCGTGTTTGCTGCCTGCCCTTTGACTTTGCTGTGCTACTGGATATTGTTACTGTCTACTATTAAAGCCTCTTCTAGTTATATTCTGTGGTTCCTGCCTATTGTGTTCAGCACTGCTTTCTGCTTGGGTGATTTGCCTGCCGCTGCCACTCCTTGGCAGTGGCCCAAGGGCTCACAATTTCAGAGACTGGGTGAGAGCCCTGACAGTAAGTCACATTGAGCCTGCAAATAGGTGGGAAAATGTGGGATACAAATGTAACAAATAAATAAATAAATAGAATTTAAACACTCACCAGTGCTACACCCCAACTCCACCTATGCCCATACCCAGGTATATCAAGTCATGGTGTGATCTTTTCCACTAGGTAGTATTTTACAAAAGGCCATTTACCTGCCTTCCTGCTGCCTAAAATTGGGCGATTCCTTCTAGAACTCCTCCTTAGTGCAGCCCTTGTCTGATGTATTTTCCAGTCCTCGATTCAGCATGATTTTGAGCCTTATATAAGCAAAGTACTGCAGTAACCATGTTAGTCCACATGGCTAAGTAGGAATAAGGTTCAACAAGTAGGCTGTAGATGACACCTTTGCATTGGACAGGGATGAGCTTGTGAGAGTTAAGCTCTCTTTGTCCAGTTCAGAAATGTCCAAGTTAGCCTGACATTTAAATCTGGGGTCATCCATTGGTTTGTTCTTGTTTTCATTTGGTGACAGCAATAAGTAACATCTTAAGAGACTTAAAATGAATTTGTGTGAAACCTTTTCTGTGCTGTATGATAGAGGTCTATAAAATAATGAGTGGAGTGGAATGGAATGCGTAGACGTGAATCGCTTGTTTACTCTTTCCAAACATAGTAGGACTAGGGGGCACACATTGAAGCTAGAAAGTAGTAAATTTAAAACAAATCAGAGAAAATATTTATTTATTTATTTATTTATTTATTGCAGTTGTATCCCACATTTTCCCACCTCTTTGCAGGCTCAATGTGGCTTACAATACATCATGAATAGTGGAAATATATAAGAAAATAGACATTTAGTATTGCCAGAGATTGTAGTAAAAACGGTTAGCTTAGTGGGGTTTAAAAAAGGTTTGGATAGCTTCCTAAAGGAAAAGTTCATAGACCACTGGACTTGGGGAAAAGTCCACTGATTATTTCTAGAATAAGCAGCATAAAATGTATTGTACTATTTTGGGATTGACCACTGTTAGAAACAGGATGCTGGGCTTGATGGACCTTTGGTCTGTCCCAGTATGGCCATACTTATGTACTTATGTAGGTAGATTTCTCCTAGCAAACACTGCACTTTGGCTTCCAGTTCAGGAAAACAAACAAGCAGGTTTTCTAAAATTTACCATTTGCCACCTTTAAGTCATCTATCATCAAGCCCAGATAATGTATTTTCCTGCCTCACATGTGAGGCCCCCAAAACAACTGAAATTTCATGATTAGGAATGTTAACTATGGGCACCATGAGAGCAGGTAACTTGCATGAAATGGACCTAACAGCAGTAAATTAAGACTTTGGGCCACTTAAAGTCACCTTGTCAGTAGTCAAAGTGGCAGGGGGTAAGCAGCCTGACAAACAAACATTCAGGGAAAGCTGACATTCCTTTGCCCTCCCCTGGGCAAACCAGAGTCCTTCATTGGAAAGTTCACTCTACTTTCTATTATACCCGGCTTCTCTACTCAGCCCCATTCCTCACAGGCTTTCATTTATTCACTAAATAGGCCTATGTTCAGTTTATTCTTGCTATGCACTGCCTTTGGTGAATGTCTTCCAAAAGGCGGTAAATAAATCATAATACATAATGCCAAATAATAAAAAGAACAACTATTTGTGATAGAACAGCCAATATTAACATTGACAAAAATGCACTGAATTCTTAAGCTTTTGCAACAGAAGATGAATGAAAACCTAAAGATGTTTAGGCAATTTGTATTCTGTGCAGCTTTTGGGCTCATTTTCGAAAGAGGACGCCCATCTTTCGACATAAATCGGAACATGGACATCCTTCTCAAAGGGTCTTCCAAATCGGTATAATTGAAAGCCGGTTTTGGACGTCCCTAACTGCTTTCCGTTGCAGGGACGGCCAAAGTTCAAGGGGGCGTGTCGGAGGCATAGCAAAGGCGGGACTTGGGCGTGCCTAAAACTAGGACGTCCTCAACCCATAATCGAAAGAAACAAGGACATCCCTGACAAACACTTGGACGACTTTACCTGGTCGTGTTTTTCTTACGACCAAGGCACAAAAAGGTACCCGAACTAACCAGATGACCACTGGAGAGAATCGGGGATGACCTCCCTGTACTCCCCCAGTGGTTACTAACCCCCTCCCACCCTCAAAAAACATCTTCCAGAATATTGATTGCCAGCCTCAGATGTCATACTCAGGTCCATCACAGCAGTATGCAGGTCCCTGGAGCATTTAGTGGGTGCAGTGCACTTCAAGCAGGCGGACCAGGCCCCACCCCCCTACCTGTTACGTTTGTGGAGGAAACAGCGAGCCCTCCAAAACCCACCACAAACCCATTGTACCCACATCTAGGTGCCCACCTTCACCCTTAAGGGCTGTTGTAGTGGTGTACAGTTGTGGGTAGTGGGGTTTGGGGGCTCTGCACACACAGTAAGGGAGCTATGTACCTGGGAGCAATTTATGAAGTTCACTGCAGTGCCCCCTTGGTTGCCCGGTTGGTGTCCTGGCATGTCAGGGGGACCAGTGCACTAGAAATGCTGGCTCCTCCCATGACCAAATGGCTTGCATTTGGTCGTTTCTGAGATGGACGTCCTTGGTTTCGATTATCACCAAAAATCAGAAACAACCAAGTCTAGGGACGACCAAATCTAGGGATGACCAAATTTAAGGATTTGGACATTCCTGACCGTATTATCGAAACAAAAGATGGACGTCCATCTTGTTTAGAAAATACGGGTTTCCTCGCCCCTGGATGAGACGTTCTGCGAGGACATCCAAATCGAAACGAGGATGTCCCTTTTGATTATGCCTCTCCACATCTCCATTAAATGAGTTTTATGAAGACAGAACCTGCCCTCAGAACCCCCTTCATAACACTACTTTGGGAATCGTGTTCAGCTATTTGAGTGTAGTTTAGATTCCTACAGTCTATTTGTTTATTTGAAATGCTTATGTTTCACCAATCCATGGTGCAATTCTCCATGTTACATTACAGCAGTGCAAAGCAGGGTAAATGTCCTGGGCCACCAGGCCACAGGAGGCTCATAGCCTGCTCAGAGTTGAAGAAGGAACAGTCTGCCAGTGAGTTCTGGGGCCCCAATCAAAGTTTATGCCCCAGGACCCAACATGTATAACTCCGGCCCTTTTAATACTTTTCTCTGTTGTGATTTATTTCTGTTTATTACCTTTAAAAGTGTACTAACAAGGCTACCAAACCACTTTACTCCGTATAAAACATGAAATACAATACAAAAAAATATAACCATAATAAACACCTTCAACTAACAAAATAAATCAACACAAGCCTTTAATGAAAAAAAACCCCAAACAAAACTAATGCAATCATTCTACAAAAGTCTGATTTAAATCAATGACCACACGGCTCACTTTGTTCCAGATTAACTGGCTTTCTTTAACACAGTTTGACTCACTTTCCAGAGACAGTGATCAACAGTTGAATTTACATTCAAATTTCATGCGGATGTTATATGCATTATGCAAGCTGAGTCCCAAAATATTACAGACATTATCACAGCGTGTACTTCCACATCACTTAAACTATGAAAAAGCAACCCTTTCTCTCTCTCTTTGCACTTCATAGAGATTCCACCTCCAGTCTGAAATGCCACATAAGTCCATGCATGGTCTGCTTACTCAGCTGGGTATATGTGAATGGCTTCCATTCCTGAACTCCCTGGAAAGATGCTACACCTCCATTCTCCATACATTTCCTTGCAATTTGCCATTCAAATAACACAAAGAAAAGTACATAAGTACATAAGCATCGCCATGCTGGGACAGACCAAGGGTCCATCGAGCCCAGCACCCTGTCACCGACAGCGGCCGAAAGAATAAGCATTTTGTCCCGCCCATCCTAGAAATACTGTATTATTGCCTCGTCCATTCAATAACATTTTATGGCTTTTTCCTCCAGGAAGCCGTCCAACCCTTTTTTGAAGTCCGCTAAGTTAACTGCCTTAACCACCTTTTCCGGCAGCGAATTCCAGAATTTAACTACACGTTGAGTGAAGAAAAATTTCCTCCGATTAGTTTTAGATTTACCACACTGCAGCATCATCGCATGCCCCCTTGTCCTAGTATTTTTGAAAAGCGTAAACAGATGCTCCACATCAACCCCGTTCCATTCCACTTATTATCTTATAGACCTCTATCATATCTCCCGTCAGCCGCCTTTTCTCCAAGCTGAAGAGCCCCAGCCTCTTCAGCCTATCCTGATAAGGAAGTCATCCCATCCCCTGTATCTTCTTTGGCAGAAAGCACAAAACAGTTAGCTTCACCAATTCTGGTATTACCTGCCCATTCCATGGAATTAACCTGAGCTAACTGCTAAAGCACTGTGGGGCCCTTTTACAAAACGGTGGTAAGCCTGATGCAGGCTTATCGCATGCTAATCTGGAACTACAGCCAGCCCATCGCGGGCACCGGCGGTCAGGGCCACCGAGAGACTGAGCCGGGCCCGGGGCAAGGCCACCGCCCCCCCCCCCCCAATCCCTACCATTGTCGCCTCCTTCTCCTGCTCCCAGGCCGCCAGCGCTGCAGTCTCTGGTCTCACGTGCCTGCCCTCGGCTCCATCAATAGCCCCCCTCCGTCCGCCACCATGACCGGACCACCTGCGATCAAATCGGCAGCACCTCACCTCTGTGTAAAAGCGGCAGATCGCCTCCCTTCGTGCCCTCCCTCACTGTGCCCCACCGGTTTGAATGCAGGGGGCCCGGTCACAGTAGCAGATGGAGAGGGGCTATTGACGGAGCCGAGGGCGGGCAGGTGAGACCTGGGACTGCAGCGCCGGCAGCCTGGGAGCAGGAGAAGGAGAGAGACCCTGGCACCGGGCTCCCCCCTTGGAGGCCCGGGCCTGGGGAATTTTGTCCCCCCTGCCCCCCCCCCCCTCTCGACAGCCCTGCCGGCGTTAGTTCCAGCCCCAGCATGCACCATTTGCCACGCTAGGGAAAATAGCTGGCTATTTTCTAGAACGGCGCTAACCAGGCAGTAATCAGGTAGTACCAGTGGCTGGCGGTAAGTGCTCCACTTCGCATGGCCACGCGGTAACAGCAATCTTACCGCATGGCCATGGCTATTTTCAGGCATTTTTGACCGCTACGTTTAAAAGAGCCACAGCACATGGCAAAAACGGCCCTCACCGCCAGCACAGGGCCCTTTTTACTGCAGCTTAGTAAAGGACCCCTGTGTTAGCTGTTAGTGCATGCTATGTGCAGCATTATCAGCTAACACTTACCCCCCTAATTCTATAAAAGCTGCCCAAAATTGTGCCCGCAAATTTGGGTATATGCCCAATTTGTGCATGCCATTTAATTAAATAATGAGCTAATAAACACCAATAATTGGCTTTTTAAGAAGCAATTATTGCCACTAATTAGATTTAATTGGAATTTACGCACAACACGGAAATAGGAGGATCATGAGTGGCACGGGGACATTCCTAGCATTTATGCACTTTGTTATACAATAAGGGGGAATACGCACCTAAATTATGCATGTACATTTGCACCATGTTTCAGTTGGTGCAAATGGCTGTTCCTAAAGTTAGGTGTGATTCCTGGACGTAAACGCTGTTCCATAAACCATGCCTAACTTTAAGCGCAGCTTATAGAATAACACCTTATATACCATTCACTTCTTAATAAATAGGCCCCCAGGAGATTTTAATGCAGCAGTGCAAATTAGAGAACCAAATTGTTAATGTCTTGAAATCAGTGATAGCCAAGACACGCATGGAGAGGCATAATCGAACAGGGCACCCAAGTTTTCCTGAAGGTGTCCTCGCAGGATGTCCCATGAAGGGGTGGGGTAACCCGTATTATCGAAACAAGATGGGCGGCCATCTTTCATTTCAATAATACGGTCGGGGACGCCCAAATCTCATCATTTAGGTCGACCTTAGAGATGGTCGACCTAAATGTTGAAATGGTCGACCTTAGAGATGGTCGTCCCCGGGTTTTGGCGATAATGGAAACCGAGGACGCCCATCTCAAAAACGACCAAATCCATCTCATTTGGTTGTGGGAGGAGCCAGCATTCGTAGTGCACTGGTCCCCCTGACATGCCAGGACACCAACCGGGCACCCTAGAGGGCACTGCAGTGGACTAACTGATGTGCTAACTGAACGGAAAAAGCCCTTCCCTTACCGATCCCTTAGCGATTCGGAAAGGAACGGGCATGCATGAAGGAAATTGCATGCAACTGAGCTGCTCACATTTGCACAAGATTTCCTTCCTAATGAGGGGAAACCAGAGCAGTCAAGCATTATGCGTGGCTGCTCTGCGCATGCCAAAGACGGCTTCATACACGCAGAGAAGTTGCATGTATAATAGCCTTCTACAACCTTAAATAAATTGCTATCTACAACCTTAGAAAAGTACAAGTCCAGGTGAAAACATCCAAGTGCTTGTCAGGGACGTCTTTTTTTTTTTTTTTTTTAGAATATGGGTGAAGAATGTCCTTCACTATGCCTCTGGGACGTCCAAAATGTGGATGTTTCTGTGAGAAGGATGTCCATGCTTGGTTGTTTCTGTGGGAAGGGTGTCCATGCCTTTGCTATGCCTCTGACAACCTTTATTTATTTGGATTTTGGATCACAAGTAGCAGTAGTGGGATTTGAACTGCCAGTGCTCTAACCACTAGGCCACTCCTCCACTCTACTCCACTCCCTTGAAATTTGGCTGTCCCTGTGGGGGGGAGGCAGTTCAGGACGTCCAAAATGTTTGAAAGAAGGACTTCCACACCTTCGCTATGCCTCTGCTGACACACACATGCCTCCCCCCCCCCCCCCCCCCCCCCCCCCCTCCCCAGGGACCTGCATACTGCTACGATGGACCTGAGTATGACATTTCAGGCTGGCAAAAAAAGTTTTTAAAGTTATTTTTTTCAGGGTGAGAGGTGGTTAGTGACCACTGGGGGAGTCAGGGGAGGTCATCCCTGATTCCCTCCGGTGGTCATCTGGTCAGTTCGGGCACCTTTTTGAGGCTTGATGGGAAGAAAAAATGGACCAAGTAAAGTCGCCCAAGTGATCGTCAGGGACACCCTTCTTTTTTCCATTATCGTTCGAGGACGCCCATCTGTTAGGCATGCCCCAGTCCCGTCTTCGCTACGCCTCCAACATGCCCCCTGGAACTTTGGTCATCCCCGCGACAGAAAGCAGTTGAGGATGCCCAAAATCGGCTTTCGATTATGCCGATTTGGGCAACCCTGAAAGAAGAACGCCCATCTCCCAATTTGTGTTGAAAGATGGGCGCCCTTCTCTTTCGAAAATAAGCCTGTAAATCCACCAACAGTATTATACACCCTGAGGGCAATTCTGCACCTTATATAGAAACATAGAAACATGATGGCAGATAAGGGCCAAAAGGCCCATCCAGTCAGCCCATCCTCAGTAACCACCAACTCTTTCTTTCCTAAGGGATCCCACATGCCTGTCTCACGCTTTCTTAAATTCTGACACAGTCCCCGTCTCCACAACCTCCACCGAGATGCCATTCTATGCATCCACCACCCTTTCCTTGAAAGGGTATTTTCTTAGATTCCTCCTAAGCCCGTTTCCTCTTAACTTCAGTGTATGCCCCCTCATTCCAGAGTTTTCCTTCACTTGAAAAAGGCTCACCTCTTGTACATTAACACCACTGAGGTATTTAAATGCTGGTCATCCCTCTCCTTATGCAGCCAAGCATCCTTCTGGCTTTGACCATCGCTCTTTCTACCTGTTTGGAGACCTTAAGGTCATCAGACACAATCACCCCCAAGTCCCACTCTTCTTTCATACACAGAAGCACTTCACCCCCTATATTATACCACTCCCCTGGATTCTTATAGCCAAGGTATATGGATCCTGCATTTCTTAGGCATTTATAGGCATCTAGAGAGCACCTATTTTATAAAAGAAAGTAGATGGATGCTTCCCTTTATAGAATACCAGTGCAGCTGGATAATTGTGTGTGTCTGCAGTTAGATGCAAACAATGTTATTTGATCTTGATTTGATGCACTTGTGAATCCCACCTAGACTCTACCTCTAAAATATGTACTATGTAAGATATTCGCATATTTACACAAGTGGAATTTTTGCATCTAAGCGCATCTTTATTTTATTATTTATTTATTTAAAACCCTTTTTATTCTGCTTGATTCGTAGTTCTCAGTGGATTACATAATCACATACATAATTTTAAAACAAACTAGGCATATGAACAACACCATTTATCTCGAGAATCAAAATCCCAATGCAGATGTTAAATCACCATCTATCACCTGCATAAATAACAAGATCTTAAGCTCTTTTTTGAATTCCTTGAAAGCCATAATATTCCTTATTCTCAATTGCAACTTATTCCAATAAGCTGGACCTGCAATATAAAAAAAAAAATCTTATGAACGTATAACATGATGAAACGGAATGTCCAGTAATCTCCGAGTTGCTGATCTCAATGCTCTTTTTGGCTGATATATATGGAGTCTTGTTATATCTCTGATACTTATTGTGTTAAATCTTAAAAATTAAACAAGCAACTGTAAATTGGACCCTATACTCAATGGGTAACCAGTGTAAGCTACATATACACGCATATGCAATTATTCTAACCATTTACACGAGTAATGAGCACATAAATGTTTGTGCCCACTTAATACAATAAACCCCTCCCCCAGCCTCTCTTTTTTGGGGAAGCAGTATCCAATCAATACAGTCCTTTGATTGACTGTACAATGATTCACTTTTAATACTATCACTCCTTTATAACACGGAGAAATATCTACTGCTGTTTCTACAAAATAGATCTTAAAAAGAAGATAAATATTCAACAAAATACCTATTAGACATTTATGCAATTTTCTGACTTCATATTTAAACTGTTGCTTCCTGTTTTGACAATGTATGTCATACCTGACTGGAAAAAAGTGCACAAACATGATTGCAACCAGGTCTAATTAGGCAGAGCAACATAAATTTAGCACTTGTACATGATTATAAATGTCAGGAGAGCCTTCAATGAGACTTAAGAGGTTGGAGCATTTCATGGACCCTGTCTAAGATGTCCTCATTGCTAATGCTGTTCATCTGGAGATGCTTCCTAATTAGAATATTTAAAGGCTAATTGGCAGGTGAATGAGATGTTTCTGATTTCTTCAAAAACGGTAAGAGGAAGGACCCATAAGGCGACTTTGGTTCTGATTACTGCCCAACTAAATTAGCATTTTATTAAGGAATCATTGTAATGTTACTACTGCCAAATATACTCCTATGTCTGACCTGCTGAACCTCAGGACTCCATACAATGAAAGCCATTGTGAAAGTGCAGCCTGTCCTGCGATGATGCCATAGATTGCTCCAGATCTAGTCATAAGTGCCATTATTACAACTCTTTGCCATGATTTCATCTGTTCTTCAAAAAGTAACAAACTAACATCTTATGTGCACACCTTGTGTAGCTACAGCCTTGGTAAATTAAACCTTCTCTATATTCCCACCAAAACCACAGCGCTTACAGTCCTCTGCTTTGCAGTATTCAAAAGTAGTACTGTTGGACTTGCACATCCTCAGTTTTTAGCTGTTGTAAATTCAGTGTTGGAAGTTTGAAAAGGAGTAACAGCAGATGATGACCAAACAAATAGGCACTAGGGGCCAGATGCACTAAACCTAATGAGCCATTAACGAGCAAGTAAATGGCATGCACTAAAGACTCCCCCCCCCCCCCCCCCCGATGACATGACGATGACAGTAGCAGCTGACAAAAACGGAATGCAGATGAGCAAATTGTGTAGAAACCCTATTGTAATGAGATGCACTAACCTTTTCCTATTGCCTTAACGCTGGAAAATCTAACGAGAGGTCTGTACCTCTTGTTGGGGCTGTGCGGGATAGAAAAACTGCTACAAAAGTACCAAAAAAAAAAAATAGCGCTCTGCTTTAAAAAAACATCTATTTTGGCCGTCATCCCCACCCCCAAGATGCCGCGCCGCTCACCTCCTCCGATGCGGCTCGACAGTGCAGTTGAGGACGCCCATTTTAAAAAAACTGTCCATTTTGGCCGTCATTCCCCCCCCCCCCCCCCCCGCAATAATAAAAACATCTGTTTTGGCAGTGCTTCACTCAGCGCTGTGATTGGCTCAGAGACTTCCAGGTCTCTCAGCTGAGTGAAGCACTGCCAAAAAAGACGTTTTTATTATTTTGGGGGGGTGGATGACGGCCAAAATGGGTGCCCATCCAAAAAAACACATCCATTTTGGCCGTCATTCTCCCCCGCAATAATAAAAACGTCTTTTTTGGCAATGCTTCACTCAGCTGAATGACCTGGAAGTCCCTGAGCCAATCACAATGCGTTTCGGCTCAGGGACTTCCAGGTCTCTCAGCTGAGTGAAGCACGGCCAAAATAGACGTTTTTATTATTGCAGGGGGGGGGGGGGGTAAGGCAGCCAAAATGGGTGTTTTTTTGGATGGTCGTCCTCAACTGCACTGTCCTCTGGATCGAGCTGCATCGGAGGGGGTGAGCAGTGCGGCGTCTTTGGGGGGAGGGGAATGATGGCCAAAATAGACGTTTTTATTATTGCAAGGGGGGAGGTGGCCAACATGGACTCTTTTTTTGGATGGGCGTCTTCAACTGCACTAGCAGCATCGGAGGGGGTGAGCGGCACGGCGTCTTCTGGCGGCACAGGGAGGCGTATTTGGCATGCGCAGAGCAGCCAGCATAACGCTTGGCTGCTCTGCGCATGCTCGACCGGCCGATTGGCCAAGTGTTTAACGATGGAATAGAGAATGCAAGTGAGCTACAACAAGCAGCTCATTTGCATTCCTATTCCTTGATGCATGCCCGTTCCTTACCGATTCGCTAAGGGAATCGGTAAGGGAAGGGCTCTAACGATTGTTTAGTGCATCTGGGCCTAGGACCTCCCAGAGGTGGAAAACGGGGTGGGCAATGTGCTGGGGAGAAAAGCTGCCGGGATGTGCTGAACGCTCTGGAGTTATTAAACAGAGAGCAGGTGCAAGGAGACACAGGGCAGGATTGGTAAATTGACATACATTTGTATAATTAGAGAAGCATCACTCCAGCATGCATACTCTCAACGTGAGTACACTTTTCCCCAGATTCTATATAGGTCGCCCTGGGCACACAGGACTAATGCGCACAGAAATTAGTTAACAAGCCAATTAACACCAGTTATTGGTGTTAATTGGCATTAATCTGGACTTAGGTGCACTTCAACCTATTGGGTGCTATTCTATTAAGTTGCACACCCAAATAGTGTCACACACAATCCAAAATGGGATGTGGCCATAGAAGGGACATGGGCGAGTCAGGGGCATTCCAAATATTTAGGCACAGCATCATAGAATTCTGGGGTTGCATTCCAGGGTCTACAACTGGTTTCAGCAGACTTAAGTCCTTATGCCCAAAGCTGAGCATTAGACTCAGCACTAAATGCTCTTCTTTAAAGGATATTTGGTGTGGAGAGTCCTTTATAGAATACGAATTTAGGTCGGATCTTTTTGGGCACCATTTACTGAATCCGGCCCCTTATGTTTAACAATGAAAAAGGTACACGTTTTTTTAATTGATGACCCATGAGTCACAACCATTGTGGACTCAAGAGGCTGGTCCTAGTGGATATTAAGAAAGTGCTTTAGCTGGAAGCAAAATAGAAAATTTCATTAAAATTTCCTGTTTCAATAAAATAAGCAAAAACAATGAATACATGTACAGACTCATATTACCTTCAAAATTGCTTGTGATCTTTTAAAGCGTGATTAATTTGTTGGAAAAATCAACGTCTACTCAAACTGTTCCCTTTTGTGCTCATGGTTTGTTACATTTTCCTGGGGTTACATTTTACCTTCAAAGCAGATTTTGAAGAATTCTTTTAGTTATCAACCTGCTCTTTTTTACATTTAAATATAAAACTGCAGTCTTCTTACTTATCTTTTCATAAGCATTTGAAAATGTTTTCTGTTTCATATTTATTTGATTGGTAAGATTGCTAATTAATTTGTTGTTGTTTTTTGTACATTCTTAATTGACCATATATGTTATCTTTATGTACTCTGCTTTGGACCTTTCCTGGTTAAGAAATTCAAAGGATTAGATTAGATTTAGTTTTTTTAGATGTAGACCCTGTATCTGCTTTTAAAAACAACCTCCCCAGGGGGTCAAGATGGGGCCTTGAAGGGAAGGGCAGGAAGTTGTACTACTCCTCTAGCCATGGTTCCAATGATGGGGAAGAGACGTAGGAAGGCTTCTACGCTCCGATTGTTGTAGACTAGACTGGAAGATTGCGGCCTTCAACCTGCTGATATAGCGTCAGGAACTTTGGGCGGCTCTGCCGATTTGGTGGAGTGCAGTTTGGAACAGGCTTCGTTGAACCCTGTGTTACAGTAGGAGGAGATTCGGCACAGTGGGGAGCGAATGAAGCAGTCTGGGCTATTGCCCTTGAAGGGCTTTCTCATCCTGTGGCATCTGCCTTTTGTGAACTGGTGGGAACTGGAGCCCAAGGGGGGTGTCTTACCAGACAAGCCATTTAGGGCCCCTTTTACCAAGCTGCGGCAAAAGGGGGCCTGTGCTGGCGTCGGCAAATGTTTTTCATGCACGCCGAGGCCCCCTTTTACCACAGCGGGATAAAATGGAATTCTTGCTTTCCTGCAGGAAATGGCCATGCGGCAAGTAAAACATTGCCACACAGCCATTTGGGGGGGGGACCCTTACTGCCACCCATCGAGGTGGTGGTAATGGCTCCTGCAGTAACCCAGCGGTAACCGGGCAGCACACGGCACTGCCCAATTACCGCAGGGTACAGAAATGACGGCATGCAAAGGGTGGGAAGTACCGCCGGGCTGCTGCTGTACTTCCTGTTTAGCGAGCGGTAAGCCCTGCATCGGACTTGCTGCTGCTTGGTAAAAGGAGCCCTTAAATAGCCAGAAGCAACGAGAGGACATGAAATGAGATTGAAGGGGGGCAGACTCAGGAAAGATATCAGGAAGTATTTTTTCACAGAGAGGGTGGTGGACGCTTGGAATGCCCTCCCGCGGGAGGTGGTGGAGATGAAAACGGTAACGGAGTTCAAACATGCGTGGGATATGCATAGAGGAATCCTGTGCAGAAGGAATGGATCCTCAGAAGCTTAGCTGAAATTGGGTGGCGGAGCAGTTGGGGGGAAGAGGGGGTGGTGGTTGGGAGGCGAGGATAGGGGAGGGCAGACTTATACGGTCTGTACCAGAGCCGGTGATGGGAGGCGGGACTGGTGGTTGGGAGGCGGGAAATACTGCTGGGCAGACTTATATGGTCTGTGCCCTGAAAAGGACAGGTACAAATTCAAGGTAAGGTATACACATATGAGTTTGTCTTGGGCAGACTAGATGGACCATGCAGGTCTTTTTCTGCCGTCATCTACTTTGTTACTATGTTACCCTTTCTTGGTCTGCTTGGTACAACAGTGCCTTCTGCAGAGTCTCAATGGACAGTTCAACCTGCAGCAATTAGTATGACTTCAATATGAGAAGCTCTTCAGGGATTCAATAGTTCCCTACAGGTACTTTCAGCTCAATTTTCAAAGTGTAATGATGTTTTTCCTCTCAATTTGTGTCTCAGGCTCAGACACAGAGCTTGCATTCTGCCAGACTAGACCAATTAGAGAGTTAAGTATCTGCTTTAAAGAGTTGTGATGCAACTATGATAAAAGGTAACAGTTTGGTGCAATGTTGCTTGGAATATTTGGATAACCAAGTAAGAAAGAACAATTAAAGATTTTTAAACTTTCCTAGATCGCCTATGTTGCCAGCGTTGTTAAGCGATATATGAGGGAAGTTTTGGGTCTGCCTGCAGATAATCTTCCCTTTATTTTAAGAGCTGTATACTTATCTATCTCCACTGAGCATAAATCTGGGCAAGTAATTAATCAACCTGAATCTCAACAAGCTGATATGAACTTGACAGAATTCCTTGAATCAAGATTGGAATTAGTTACTGGACGGTCTGCTGTGGTAGTTACTTTTATGTTGGAACATGACTGCAATTGGATTTTAAAACAGTACTTTAGACATATGAATGAACTGTTTTTTTTGGCTCTGCTATTCGTTTATTTCCTAACTTGAATCGCATGACCCACGCTAGAAGAAAAAGCTTTCTGGCTTTGAAGCCGAGGGTTCTGGCTCTACCAGCAACATTTATATTGAAATTTCCTTGCTGTTGCTTTGTTACTTTTGGTGCTAATACACTTTTGTTTCTCGAGCCAAAGCAGCTCATGGACTTTTTGGTTTCAAGGGAAAAATAGGAGGCCCCTGAATAATTAACCATATTGAGCTGTTCTGTGTTCGCTGTGTAACTTCTCTGAGCTTTAACTCTTATTTTTTTCCTTTTTTTTTCTTTATTTCCTTTTTTTGACTCTCAATATTGTGGGCTAAAGTGATATTCGATTTGTTATCTTTGAAGTATTTGTATTTCCTTTCTATTCGATTATTATTTCTGTCATTCATGGTAATGGTGGATGTTATAATTTGAAAGACATAAATTTAAAAAAAAAAAAAAACTTCCCAGGGCTCTTTCCCCATCTCTCCTTCCTGCAGACCCTCTCCCCATCTGTGGTCTCTATAGTTAGCAAGAGTGATCCTCAGATGCTGCTACCCTGTTGATCCACATGAGAAAATAGTGCTCCCCATGGTTCAGCCAATGCCATTTTATGAATGGAACAAATAGGGCAGGTCTGTCTCAAAAATGACAAATAAAGATCAGGATGAAGTACATGTACGGTTTAATCATGAACTGATAATGAGTGTGTTGGGCAGACTGGATGGACTGTTTAGGTCTTTATCTGCTGTCTTCTACTATATTACTAATGGTTAGTGCAGTGGGCTGAGAACCTGGGGAACTGGGTTCAATTCCCACCGCAGCTCCTTGTGAACCTGGGCAAGTCACTTAGCCCTCCATTGCCCCAGGTACAAAAAAACACCTTCAATTTTAAACCTACTAGGGACAGAGAAAGTACTTGTATATTAATATGTAAACCGCATCAGAAGGAATGGATCCTAAGGAGCTTAGCCGAGATTGGGTGGCAGAGCCGGTGGTGGGAGGCGGGGATAGTGCTGGGCAGACTTATACTGTCTGTGCCAGAGCCGGTGGTGGGAGGCGGGGATAGTGCTGGGCAGACTTATACGGTGGTGGGAAGCGGGGGGGCTGGTGGTTGGGGAGGCGGGGATAGTGCTGGGCAGACTTACACAGTCTGTGCCCTGAAAAGGACAGGTACAAATCAAGGTAAGGTATACACAAAAAGTAGCACATATGAGTTTATCTTGTTGGGCAGACTGGATGGATCATGCAGGTCTTTTTCTGCCGTCATCTACTATGTTACTATGCTTTGGTTGTTTCACAGAAATGCAGTATGTCTGCCCTTAACCCCTTTACTAGGGATTTCTCCTGCTCTCTTTACAGACTGCAGAAAGGGTGAGATACCGGTGGGGTGGGGCGGGACGGGGGGAGGGGAGAGTTGGTAATTTTAACAGAGCTCACTGTGTTTGGTACACTGTTGCACAATAACACACACACAAAACTGAATAAATTGACCAAAAACCCCACACAGTAAGTGAAAGTGAAAGGTATTTAAGTGACATTGAAAAAAAACCCAGGCATGCATGTAGCATTCTAATTGCATGTCATCTTGTGCATGACTGTCTGCACCTTGCTGCTTCTCCCCCTATACAGTGTTGCCAGGTGGGCGGTTTTCCGCGACCCGCCGCGGGAAATTTTTGCCCGCGGCGTGTCGCGGTTTTTTGGGCTTCTTTTTTTTCTTTTCCGCGGTTTTTCGGGCGGTTTTTTCGGCCGTGGGGGGCGGGGTTAGTGACATTTTGGGCGGGGCCGATGACGGGGGAGGCGGGCCAATGATGTGGGAGGCGGGGCCGATGACGGGGGAGGCAGGGCCGGTGACGGCGGGGGCGGGGTTGATGGGGGCGGGGGTGATGACGCGGGGGTGGGGGTGTCAGGGGCGGGGTTTGAGTTTGAGCGGGTTTTGGGCTGTTTTTACGCTGGATTGGGTGGGAAAAAAATTTTCCACCTGGCAACACTGCCCCTATACAGTGCCTCCTAACCAACCAGCCAGTTGAATTCCTAGGTAGTGCTATTAAATAGCAATGTACTGTGCTTTGTTCCTGATTATCTACTTCAGGGGGAATGAAAGGCTTAGTTGAGCATGAAGAGGCTGGACCCTATGAATTCCAGGTCCGTACTGAGCCTACTGGCTGACATCTCATACAACAAATGATGGATCTGTCTTTAAATGGCCATAGGCTGACAGTTGAATGTGTCATGTTGTACTCCTGAATCGGGCCCTTAAATTCAAAGAAAGAAAAAGCGGTTTTATCTCTAAAGAATCAGCCTCTTACAGCTTTCATTCTTCCATTAGACAGGTAAGACCCAAAGAAAAACAGCCGCCTTTCAACATTTGGCCAGGACTTTTCCAATAATCATTTAAGACATAACTATGAAAATGTTTTCTCTTGAAAAACATTCCAGGGTGCATAATCACACCCAGAAGGATAAATATATCTAGATATACTGATAATGAAAATAATTATCAACTATTATCAGTTCTAATTAATATATTCATAATATTCACATTTTCGTAGAAATGTTCTTGGTGTTAGCATTCATAATTCAGATAAGCAGCCCTAGACATTCCCCGGGCCAGAAACATGGTGTATTCTGCCATCTGTACTGTTCCTGCAACTGAAGGGACAATTTCATCAAGGGGTAGAAGAGGGTACTTGGGGGTACTGAGTACCAGCACCTTTCCCATTGTCTGCTAAAATTGACCCATGGTTCCCAAGTTTTAATGAAAGATCTCTGGCTCTACACACAAATCATAGATTCTGTGACTGGTTGCAGGGGGCCTGGCTATTGTGTGGTGGTCCCCTCAGTGATCACCCCAACCCTGAAGGGTGGCCTGGCACTTGAGTACTGGCACCTTTTTTGCTACAAAAAACGCACTGGGTAGAAGACAGCATGCCACAAAGAGATTGCATGTTCCTCTCCACATTTCTTAGCAAGCACCCATAGAAAAAGCATATGCCAATTCTGCAGGTTTCAAGGTAAAAGTACAGGTAATATTTCACTTTGATAATTGGTGCAGCGTTGGCAGTTTCAACAGTGCCATTTGCCCCTAAAATGTCTGAAATTTACAGTGGCTACAAAGCCTGCACAGTCACTTGCATCTGCTTTTTCTGAGGGTACAATTTTGCTGGAAAAATACATTTGAAGATGCAAGCAATACATTTGCTCTCCCTTCCCGACCTAAATACACCTCCGGGAATGCCGCCTCTTAGCTCAGCTAAAATTACACAGGTTGTTGCACATTAAGGGAGGGCATTTTTTAGCAAAACAATTAGTGCAGGTGAAACGCTTTCTACCTGCATAAATCACTTTGACCTTGAAGTGCTGTTGTCATGTCTTTGCTCTTCCTGATCCTCTATTTCTTAATACACAGCGGCAGCTTATGGTTCTTGTGGTAACTTCAGTGCAAATGAAAATGTCAAGATTTCATTTCACTGGCAGTAAGTAATGTGTTTTGATAGAGAAATTAGTGTCAAATTAAGAGCCGATTGCTAAGACGTGTAACTCAAACATAGCTTATTAAGGCTTGTGGTTCCAAGAAGCTATTAAAGAGAGTGCGTACCCAATGGCTTTGAACTGGTCATAAGGAAACAGTGTGTCCACATCGCCTCTCTGTTCTGAATCTTCAGGAGCATCCAGTTCAGCTCATGGCTTAGGTTTAGCTCTTGTTGTACCATGTAGGCTTAGGAGAGGGTAATTTTATAAGGAGGTGCAGTGCATTTTTTCTAGCGAAAAAGGTGCCAGTACTCAAATGCCAGGCCACCCTTCAGGGGTGGGGTGATCACTGAGGCCCCCTACAGACAGTCACAAAATCTATGACAAGGTAGAATTGGTGTGTAGAGCTCTTTCATTAAAACTTGGGGACCATGGGCCATGGGGCCATGGGCCAATTTTAGCAGACAATGGAAAAGGTGCTGGTACTCAGTACCCCCTAAAAAAAAGCCCTGAGGAGGTACCTACTTTAAGAGTTCGTTCATGTTTATTTTGATATACCAATGATCGTGCAATATAGCTCAACTGATTACAAGCCATAAAATTCAATATGAAAAGAGAGAGCGGAAAAGAAAGAAATAGAAATAATATAAAGATCATAAAAACACATTACATCTTATTAATTACTAGGAAAAAATGCCCGTTTCTGAGCGGAATGAAACGGGCGCTAGCAAGGGGCCCCCTCCCTCCGTCCCTCGAAGCTACTTGCCTTGTTCGCTGTGGGCCGTTTCGGCCCTCGAGTGTCAATAGCTCCGCCCTCGACGTCATGACGTTTTGACGCGTCATGACGTTTTGACGCGAGGGTGGTGCAGACACTCCAGGGCACACCGGATATCTCGGGCGCCTCAACTTCCGTGGAGGCTTCAGAACGTTGGGGTTGCCTTTTATATATATAGATATGGGTAGGGACACTAAAGGAACATTTATTAATGCTTTAAAAAAAAGGGAAAAGATAGCAAAGAGGCCATGGTAGGAGAACCAGGGCCCTCACCTCTCTCACACCAGACCCTGCAAATCTGAAGGCGAGTGCTGTGTAATCTAAGTCTCATATGTATCAGCAGTAGTCCTCCTTCAATCCCTTTTTCACTGAAAACAAAAGAGAAGTATTTGTTGAATATTTGTGCTTTTTCCTTCCCTCTACTTATTTCTCCTTTTTGTCTTATAATTTCACCATTGCCCTTCCTCCCTTCACCGACATGCTTGAAAAATGTATTTTTCCCATTGTGCCTCTGCCATCCTGGCTACTCAAGTGAGGCAGTTCACCCTGGGATACCTTCTCATACCTCTTTCCCCATCTATAGTTCGGAGTAAGGTACCTTCAACAGATGCAAAATGCATAAGTTCTTTATTGGATTCCAAATTATCCCCCGTCAACTGCTACAAAGGTTGTAAACATAAATTTTAAAAGCATACTTGAACTTGTCGGTATGTGAATATCACAGAACTAAAGAAAAGGGCAAGCAGGTGCTTACTTTGGCACTTATATGTCTTTAGAAAATTCTAGCATGGCAGAGTCAGGTACGGACAACTAGAATATTTAAGTATACACGTAAATTAGCTTAGTATATAATGGATGTGCATATTTGTGAACACCACTTTATTTATGTATTTATTGTGAACATTTGTTATGTTTCCAAATAGTCAAAGTGACATCAAGGCAATTTATAATAGCCAGTTATTAAAAGAGAACATAAACCAAATGGACAAAAAAATACAGGAGAAAAAAAAAGGATAAGAAACAAAAGGAAGGGAAAACGTCTAGCAAAACATAGAGGGGCATAATCGAACGTCGCTGGTGAAATAGGTCGCTGGCAATCTATTTTGGCGGCGGCGCAACAGCTGGCTGGAACCGTATTTTCGAAAAAGATGTCCGGCCATCTTTTTTTCGATAATACGGTTTAGCCCGGCCAAATGCCACAGTTCACCGGGTTTGAGATCACCGGTTTTGTTTTTTGGCGATAATGGAAAAAACTGCCGGCCATCTCAAACCCGGCGAAATCCAAGGCATTTGGTCAATGGAGGAGCCAGCATTTGTAGTGCACTGGTCCCCCTGACATGCCAGGACACCAACCGGGCACCCTAGGGGGTACTTCTAAAAATGTTTAAAAAATACACAAATAGCTCCCAGGTGCATAGCTCCCTTACCCTGGGTACTGAGCCCCCCAAACCCACTCCCCACAACTCTGCACCATTACCATAGCCCTTATGGGTGAAGGGGGGCACCTACATGTGGGTACAGTGGGTTTTAGGGGGGTTGGAGGGCTCAACACTTAGCATCACAAGTGTAACAGGTAGGGGGGGGATGGACCTGGGTCTGCCTGCCTGAAGTGCACAGCACCCATTAAAAACTGCTCCAGGGACTTGCATACTGCTGTCAGGGAGCTGGGTATGACAATTGAGGCTGGCATACAGGCTGGCAATAAAGTTTTTTATTTTTATTTTTTTAGTGTGAGAGGGGGTTGGTGACCACTGGGAAAGTATGGAGAGGTCATCCGCCATCCCTCCGGTGGTCATCTGGTCAATTGGGGCACCTTTTTGAGGCTTGGTCGTGAAAATTAAAGGACCAAGTAAACCCGGCGAAATACTGATTAACGCCGCTTTTGTTTTCCATTATCCGCAAAAGCCGGCCATCTGGTAGCCACGCCCATGCCCGCCCATGTACTACCTTCACTTCGCCGCCGACATGCCCCCTTGAACTTTCGCCAGCACGGCGACAGGAAAGCAGCGATGGTGTCAAAAACGCCGCTTTCGATTATACCGATTTCGCCGCTTTTGCGAGATTGCCGGCCATCTCCCGATTTATGTCAGGATAAGTGACTGCCTGAAAAGCCAGGTCTTCAGTGCAGTCTTAAACCTGGGATGGGAAGATATGGGTGGAGATCCGGTGGAAGACTATTCCAGAGGATGGGGGTGCAACAGCAAAACGTGGACTCTACGAGAATTATCTAGGTATAGGCACACTCTTCCCAAATAGCATCCTGTTCACGCCCCTGTCAGCACAGTATGCACCATCATGTCAAAGCACATACTTTAGCACTGGATGGACTTTTATAAAAGGCCACAGTCATAAGAAAATGACTTTAGGAAATTACCTTTGTTATGTACAAACACAGTGTCTACTACACCAAGGAATTGTGAGGGGCCAGCTAATATTCTGTTGATGAGCCTTCCAGGGGTACCTTGGAATGAGTTTGTTGTTATCAGTCAGTCTTTGAGTGTTTTGGCATTCTTGAAACATCGGAACTGGGCTGAAAAAGAGCAGCTATAGGGCAGAAAATCTCAGAGGTGATACATAAAGCTGGCTCTGTGGTTCTGAACCTCTGAGTCATAATATAATTGGCATCAGTAGCAACAAAAGGAATCAGCAGCAGAGGCAGTGGGCATAGTGGAGGTGGCAGCAGCTCCCTGAGATCTCTGTGATGGCAGTGGGGCACATCTCTTAATAGAAAACATAAAGGACTTAGCATTCCTTTCCTTGGACTCAGAAAGATATAGTGGAATTAGTAAAAGTAAAGAGAAGGGCGATGACAATGATAAAGGGAATGGGACAACTTCCTTATGAGGAAAGACTAAAGTGGCTAGGGCTGTTCAGCTTGGAGAAAAGATGACTGAGGGGAGATATGATAAAGGTCTATAAAATAATAAGTGGAGTGGAACGGGTAGACATGAATCGGTTGTTTACTCTTTCCAAATAGACTAGGACTAGGGGGCACACAATGAAGCTACAAAGCAGTAAATTAAAAAGAATCAGAGAAAATATTTCTTCACTCAACATGTAATTAAACTCTGAAATTCGTTGCCAGAGAATGTAGTAAAAGCAGTTAGCTTAGCAGGGTTTAAAAAAGGTTTGGATGGCTTCCTAAAGGAAAAGTCCATAAACCATTATTAAAATGGACTTGGGGAAAATCTGCTGCTTATTTCTAGGACAAGCAGCATGAAATGTATTGGACTGTGCTGGGATCTTGCCAGGTACTTGTGACCTGGATTGGCCACTGTTGGAAACAGGATACTGGGCTTGATGGGCCTTGGGTCTGTCCCACTATGGCAATACTTATGTACTTATGACTCTTGGCATGAAGCCCCCTGTTATTTGTGCCTTTGGGGAATAGGCAATTAGCATAGCCTTGTATCTGATCGGACTGCAAGGAGCAAACAGACTAAAAAAAATGTCTTGCTATTTTTAGGTGCAATGTTCTTCTGCCTTTGAGTTCATTAGGAAACGGACTGATGAAAAACAACAGTATTTAACCTTGCTCTTCAGGAGTCCTCATAGGTAATATAGAACCTCATTAGCTACAAGCTGCAATTCTTTAATAATACAGTCAAAATCTAGAGCCCTTCTCCCTCTCCCTCCCACCTGTATAGAAGGGAAAAGAAATATTTCCATAATGCGTTCATCCCCTTGCTCAGCATTTAATTCTCATGCAGAGATGGGAGGTAAGCTCCTTACCTTTATTCCTATGAGTGTGATGCAAACACTGAGGCATGTTACCCTTCACTATGGGGATAATTCTATAAAGAGAGTACCAAGAACATGCATAAACTAGCAGAATAATCTCACGTATGCATTCAAATGCCAATATTCCAGCTGTGCATTATTCTATGAAACGGTGCCTAAATGTGATGGTGCATAGTTGGGGGCAAGCGTTTATATGGGCGGAGCACAAAGTTATGTTCTTAGGGGATCTTTTACTAAAGGTTAGCACAAGTGGAGGGGCATAATCGAACGGGGACGCCCATCTTTAAGGACGCCTATCTCTAAGGACGTCCCGGCGAAGGGGTGGGGCATCCCGTATTATCAAAACAAGATGGGCGTCCATCTTTCGTTTCGATAATACAGTCGGGGACACCCAAATCTCCACATTTAGGTTGACCTTAGAGATGGTTGACCTAAATGTTGAGATGGTCAACCTTAGAGATGGGCAACCTTGGTTTTCGCCGATAATGGAACCGAGGACGCCCATCTCAAAAATGACCAAATCCTAGGCATTTGGTCATGGGAGGAGCCAGCATTCGTAGTGCACTGGTCCCCCTCACATGCCAGGGCACCCTAGGGGGCACTGCAGTGGACTTCACAGATTGCTCCCAGGTGCATAGCTCCCTTACCTTGTTGTGCAGAGCCCCCCAACCCCCCCAAACCCACTCCCCACAACTGTACACCACTACCATAGCCCTTAGGGATGAAGGCGGGCACCTACATGTGGGTACAGTGGGTTTCGGGTGGGTTTTGGAGGGCTCCCATTTACCACCACAAGTGTAACAGGTGGGGGGGGGGGGGAAATGGGCCTGGGTCTGCCTGCCTGAAGTGCACTGCACCCACTAAAAACTGCTCCAGGGACCTGCATAGTGCTGTGATGGAGTTGGGTATGACATTTGAGGCTGGCATAGAGCCTGGAAAAAATGTTTTTTAATTTTTTTTTTTTTGGAGTGGGAGAGAGTTGGTGACCACTGGGGGAGTCATGGGAGGTCATCCCCGATTCCCTCAGTTTGGGCACCTTTTCGAGGCATGGTCGTGAAAAAAGGGACCAAGTAAAGTCGACCAAATGCTCATCAGGGATGCCCTTCTTTTTTCCATTATCGTCCGAGGACGCCCATCTCTTAACCACGCCCCCATCCCGCCTTCGGTATGCTGCCAACACGCCCCCCTTGAACTTTGGTCGTCCCCGTGACGGAAAGCAATTGAGGATGCCCAAAATCGGCGTTCAATTATGCCGATTTGGGTGAACCTGAGAGAAGGACGCCCATCTCCTGATTTGTGTCGAAAGATGGGCGCCCTTCTCTTTTGAAAATGCCCCTGCTTGTCTCCCACAGGATCCAGCTTATTTCTTTGGGCCCTGCTACAGATAACTTGCACTAATCGTTAGTAAAAGACCCCCCCCCCCCTTAGAGTATAGAAACTGCATCTGAATGACAAATCAGTGTGTGTGGATTACAATTATTGATGAAAGTGGAAAGTCGAGTCCACGGAGAAAGGGGAATGAGCCTTGTAACAGCTAGAGGCAAAGCATGAATTTGTGTCGGCACACAATCCCCTAAGATGAAAGAAGATAAGTACATTTCATTTTAAAGGAGCAAATCTTGATTATATGGGAGAAATATTTAGTTAGGAGGATTTGGGGGGGACACCGGTGCCGGAAAGAATATTTGAAGCGGGGGAGTCGGAGAAACTAAACAAATTCTCTGTAACCTTGGAGGATGTAATGGGTCAGTTCAGCAAGCTGAAGAGTAGTAAATCACCGGGACCTGATGGTATTCATCCCAGAGTATTAATAGAACTAAAAAATGAACTTGCGGAGCTACTGTTAGAAATATGCAATCTGTCCCTAAAATCGAGTGTAGTACCGGAAGACTGGAGGGTAGCCAATGTTACTCCGATTTTTAAGAAGGGTTCCAGAGGAGATCCGGGAAATTATAGACCGGTGAGTCTGACGTCGGTGCCGGGCAAGATGGTGGAGGCTATTATTAAGAATAAAATTGCAGAGCATATACAAAAACATGGACTGATGAGACAAAGTCAGCACGGATTTAGTGAAGGGAAGTCTTGCCTCACCAATCTAATGCATTTTTTTGAGGGGGTAAGCAAACATGTGGACAATGGGGAGCCGGTTGATATTGTATATCTGGATTTTCAGAAGGCGTTTGACAAAGTGCCGCACGAAAGACTCCTGAAGAAATTGCAGAGTCATGGAATCGGAGGTAGGGTATTATTATGGATTAAGAACTGGTTGAAAGATAGGAAGCAGAGAGTAGGATTGCGTGGCCAGTATTCTCAGTGGAGGAGGGTAGTTAGTGGGGTCCCGCAGGGGTCTGTGCTGGGTCCGTTGCTTTTTAATGTATTTATAAATGACCTAGAGATGGGAATAACTAGTGAGGTAATTAAATTCGCCGATGACACAAAATTATTCAGGGTCGTCAAGTCGCAGGAGGAATGTGAACGATTACAGGAGGACCTTGCGAGACTGGGAGAATGGGCGTGCAAGTGGCAGATGAAGTTCAATGTTGACAAGTGCAAAGTGATGCATGTGGGTAAGAGGAACCCGAATTATAGCTACGTCTTGCAAGGTTCCGCGTTAGGAGTTACGGATCAAGAAAGGGATCTGGGTGTCGTCGTCGATGATACGCTGAAACCTTCTGCTCAGTGTGCTGCTGCGGCTAGGAAAGCGAATAGAATGTTGGGTGTTATTAGGAAGGGTATGGAGTCCAGGTTTGCGGATGTTATAATGCCGTTGTATCGCTCCATGGTGCGACCGCACCTGGAGTATTGTGTTCAGTACTGGTCTCCGTATCTCAAAAAAGATATAGTAGAATTGGAAAAGGTACAGCGAAGGGCGACGAAAATGATAGTGGGGATGGGACGACTTTCCTATGAAGAGAGGCTGAGAAGGCTAGGGCTTTTCAGCTTGGAGAAGAGACGGCTGAGGGGAGATATGATAGAAGTGTATAAAATAATGAGTGGAATGGATTGGGTGGATGTGAAGCGACTGTTCACGCTATCCAAAAATACTAGGACTAGAGGGCATGAGTTGAAGCTACAGTGTGGTAAATTTAAAACGAATCGGAGAAAATTTTTCTTCACCCAACGTGTAATTAGACTCTGGAATTCGTTGCCGGAGAACGTGGTACGGGCGGTTAGCTTGACGGAGTTTAAAAAGGGGTTAGATAGATTCCTAAAGGACAAGTCCATAGACCGCTATTAAATGGACTTGGAAAAATTCCGCATTTTTAGGTATAACTTGTCTGGAATGTTTTTACGTTTGGGGAGCGTGCCAGGTGCCCTTGACCTGGATTGGCCACTGTCGGTGACAGGATGCTGGGATAGATGGACCTTTGGTCTTTCCCAGTATGGCACTACTTATGTACTTATGTACTTATGTAAGCTTTATTGTATAAACAAAAAAAGCAGGTTTAAAAGGTTTTTAAAAATACAAGGACGGATGACGATATGGTGGTGAGATCCCAGCAGTAAGTGAGGGGGATATCACCTCTGATTGTCCTATTACCTTCATTATAACAATAGTTAAAGTAGTTAGACAACAGGTGATATATATGTCCTGGAAATAGATTACAATTGTTTACACCAGCCCTGTGGCTAGTGTAAATTTTTGCACTTTAATTCTAGGTACATGTTTGAAATGTTACACTGGTATTGTCCTTTTCTTTATAGCGGGGCCACTGAGAGAGGGGGCATGAGGGGCAAGATTCTCATGGGCCCGGCATCCAAGGGGGGGCCCAGCATCAGCAATAGAAAAGTTGCTTTCTTTAGGCTTCCGGTGGCAGGCACAGGCAGAAGGCTGGATTGGTCTACTGCTCCTGTGTTCCAGGTTATTGCGTTAACTCTGCTGGCCATGTCCCACCTCTTATGTGAAGTACTTTCTATTTCCACATAGACAGAGGGGAAAGGGCAGGAAGAAGGATCTTTGGCCAGTAGAGCAGAGTTAACGGGATAACCCCGGCACACAGGAACAGGAGACAGACCAAGCAAGCAGTAAGCTACTACCAGGTGGGGGGGGGGGCCTGCAGGGTACTGCCCTCAACATTGTTTGTCCTGGGCCTGGCTTGGTTTCTTGGCAGCCCTGCCCTATAGGTGTCTTTATGTAGGTGCCCCTTCATAGAATTGTCCTCCTTATATCGGTATTGAGGGGGGGGGGGGTTGTTTGTTTGTTGGAATTGTTTTCATTTTCTCCTTGATATAATTGAGTTACGTTTCTTCCCCATTTTCCAGTTGGACCCCAACAGCTCATGTGCGGTATGCAGAATTTGCTAGAAAAGGTGGTTGTAGTCCTTCCTCAGAGAAGGCAAACAGGTTGGGATGACTCTCTTGTATAAGGCTTCTCTTTGCTTTTAACTTTGTTCTTCTGGCAGAACTGATAAAAAGACCAGAATGGGCTAATGCAGCCTAAGTCTGGAATGAAGTTGCTTTATATGCCTTGTGCCATGTTAAATTCTAGCTTTAATGCCAAAATCTGCCTTGCCTGTTGGTGCTGGCAGATAGCATAATGTACTGCTAGCATTTCAGAAGCTGGATGGTCTTGCCTTTTCATGATTTTTAATTAAAATTAAAAGTTCAGAGAACAAGATTCTTTCCTCTAACAGAGGGCAGAATCACGGCACAATCAGTAGAAAAAAAGGAGGTGATCTCACCAATGACCCGTACAGAGGAAACGTCAGGAGGATTGAAAGTTTTTTAATCAAATGTGGACTATAAAGAGCAAACGCCATTGCAGGTCAGAAATTTGTACAGTGAACATGGCATTACTAGTTGTAATCTGATTGCCTCCCAGTCAAAAAAACATTGTAGGAGTGCATAACTGGTTAAGAACAGAAGAACAGCCATACTGGGTCAGACCAATGGTCCATCCAGTCCAATATCCTGCTTCCAACAGTGACCTATCCAGATCACAAGTACCTGGCAGAAACACAATTAGTAGCACCATTCCACGCTACCAATCCCAGGGAAAGCAGTGGCTTCCCCCATGTCCATCTCAATAACAGGCTATCCAGCTTATAATTGAAAAAGAAAAACGCCTATATTGCGACCCAAATCGGGAGATAGACGTTTATCTCACAAAAACGAATAAAGCGGTATAATCGAAAGCCGAATTTGGACGTTTTCAACTGCACTCCGTCGCGGATGCGGACAAAGTTGATGGGGGCATGTCGAAGGTGTGGTGAAGGCAGAACTGGGGCGTGGTTATCGGGTGATCAGAGATGGGCGCCTTTCGCCGATAATGGAAGAAAAATATGCGTTTTTAGCGAGAATTTAGGGCACTTTTCCTGGACCCTATTTTTCCACGAATAAGGCCTCAAAAAGTGCCCTAAATGACCAGATGACCACTGGAGGGAATCGGGGATGACCTCCCCTGACTCCCCCAGTGGTCACAAACCCCCTCTCACCACAAAATATGCCATTTCACAACTTTTTATTTTCACCCTCAAATGTCATACCCACCTCCCTGGCAGCAGTATGCAGGTCACTGGAGCAGTTATTAGGGGGTGCAGTGAACTTCAGGCAGGTGGACCCAGGCCCATCCCCCCCCTCCACCTTTTACACTTGTGCTGGTAAATGGGAGCCCTCCAAACCGCCCCCAAACCCACTGTACCCACATGTAGGTGCCCCCCTTCACCCCTTAGGGCTATAGTAATGGTGTAGACTTGTGGGCGGTGGGTTTTGAGGGGGATTTGGAGGGGCTCAACACCCAAGGGAAGGGTGCTATGCACCTGGGAGCTCTTTTACCTTTTTTTTTTTTTTTTTGTAAAAGTGCCCCCTAGGGTGCCCAGTTGGTGTCCTGGCATGTGAGGGGGACCAGTGCACTACGACTCCTGGCCCCTCCCACGAACAAATGCCTTGGATTTATTCGTTTTTGAGCTGGGCGCTTTCATTTTCCATTATCACTGAAAAACAAAAACGCCCAGCTCACAAACTGTCGAATAAAACATGGACGTCTATTTTTTTCGAAACTACGGTTCGGTCCGCCCCTTCACGGACCCGTTCTCGGAGATAAACGCCCATGGAGATAGACGTTTTTGTTCAATTATGCCCCTCCACATGGACTTGTCCAAACCTTTTTTTTAACCCAGATACACTAACCTCCGTTACCACATCCTCCGACAATGAGTTCCAGAGCTTAACTATTCTTTGAGTGAAAAAATATTTCCTCCTATTTGTTTTAAAGCATTCCCATGCAATTTCATTGAGTGTCCCCTGGTCCTTGTACTTTTTGAATGAGAGAAAAAATCGATTCACCTCCACCCGTTTTACTCCACTCAGGATTTTGTGGACCTCAATCATATCCCCCCTCAGCTGTCTCTTTTCCAAGCTGAACAGCCTTAACTTCTTTAGCCTTTCCTCATACGGAAGCAGTTCTATCCCCTCTCTCATTTTGGTCGCTCTTCTTTGAACCTTTTCTAATTCCAAACTTCTAGCTGCAAGAGCAACAAATGCCTTCTCTGAGGACTGAACTCAGGACCTTCAGATTATGACAGGTTACCTACTGCGCTAAGAAGGTTCAGAAAGTTATAAGAAAGTAGTAAGACCAAAAATGAATGAAGGTGGGGGAGGGGCTATGGGTGTAGGTTTATTCTGAGCAAAGGGGATATGGGGAAGAGTACCTTCTAGGTCCTTGGTTTCCTCTCTGACTTGAATAGAACAGCCTCCATTCACAGACTTATGGTTTAGCCAAAGTTTGTACAGCAACAAAACTGTGGCAATCAGGTAGAAAGTACCTATATAAGTTCTGAGATCTCCTATGATTCTTGAGACATCCCTTGGTATCTGTACACTAATGGATCCACTTTCATCCATAGCAGGACACACTCCTCTCCATGCCTATCTTCTTTACCTACCTATTGCTGATTCTACGTGCACCCAGAATGGGTAGTACTTGGGTAGAACCATGCATACTGACTGGACAGATCTTCTGCCTTGGAAAAATCACAACTGATTATTGTGTGGGTTCAAGATCTAGATCTAAAGGCCCAGAACTCCAGCTGCCAAAGCTGAACCTCAGAATGGAAATCTCTTCTTATATGAGAAAAATCCTGGGTGAGAGCTGCCATCCAATTCTAGGAAACATTTTCCCTTAGTATTCAGTCTAAAGACGTCAGAGAAATGGAAAGCTTTAGACTTACTTTCACTGGAGTGGCTGCAGCCGTTCCAGTGCTCACCGTAACTTCTTGCTGCTTGTGTGCCTCCTTGCATATGTGACTACAGGGAGAGAAAAGGGCTCCTCACTGGCCCTTCTGAAAACTCTAAGAGTCTCTCTATATCCCACTACAGCACAATCCATTCTGACAACCTGCCAAATGAATGCTATTACAAATGGAGCATATCTTTTACCTACTACTGCAAAATATGCCCTTTATATAGGGGACCCATTTTATAAGATCCCTGCAAAAATAACAGAAAAGAGATTTATTTACACGCTATTCTTCCACACCTCTGTCACTTTAGATGGCATGATCTTGTCCTGAATGGGGCTTCCCTGACTCAGGGAACCTCCTACATTAAAGCCAGGCCTTGTTGATTGTTTTTCTGCTCTAGATACCTTGTTAAGACAAAACAATCTGCAACCTGCATATTTTTGAGCAAGTAAGCACAGAATGCATCATTGTGTAAATTTTGGGCACATACATGTTAATAGTAGCAAAACAGCATGCACAGTTTCTTCCATTAAGAAACGGAAGGGCTACGTGAATAATACATCATAACATGGATCCTAAGGAGCTTAGCCGAGATCCTAAGGAGCTTAGCCGAGATTAGGTGGCAGAGCTGGTGGCAGGAGGCAGGGATGGTGCTGGGCAGACTTATACGGTCTGTGCCAGAGCCGGTGGTGGGAGGCGGGACTGGTGGTTGGGAGGCGGGGATAGTGCTGGGCAGACTTATACGGTCTGTGCCAAAGCCGGTAGTGGGAGGCAGGACTGGTGGTTGGGAGGCAGGGATAGTGCTGGGCAGACTTATACGGTCTGTGCCCTGAAAAGGACAGGTACAAATCAAAGTAGGGTATACACAAAAAGTAGCACATATGAGTTTATCTTGTTGGGCAGACTGGATGGACCGTGCAGGTCTTTTTCTGCCGTCATCTACTATGTTACTGCTACATATTATCCTGAAATGTTCAGTAAGACCTCTACACAGACAAACAGGTCTTGTAAATGCTACCCATCCTGAATCTCTCATGGGTAAAACAGCATCTCCAAACAGTCATCTGCATTTTATTTCATTTGAGTTTCCAGCGGATAGAATGCATTAGAATTTATGGTGGTAGCTTAAAACATGCTCTCAACTTTCAAACATTCTCCTCCTCTTACAGCCATAGTACATACTGTAAATCAAATAGTGAAAGGGGGAAAATGTATGGAAGGTCTAACTAGGAAGATTAACTTATTAACGGTTTCTCTATAGTACTAAATATTGTTTTTAAAACACCCCAACCACCCTGAAGAATGCAGATTACAGCCAGGCAGGTCCTTGGTAAAAAATGTAGACTTGACAGTCTAGAATGGATATACAGTTCTCAGGTGTCATATCAAGCCAGCTTCTTCAGTCTGCTCTATTCCTATCCTTTTCTGTGGTAGTCTTACATTTCTGATCTACTGTGTTCCCACTGTTAACTAATCTGTGCTTTATATAAGATATTTTTCATCTAGAATAGCTTCTTGGTGAAAAAAATTACCCATCTCATCCTCTCATCCACAGACTAAAAGTGGGCAAAGAGATTTCTTTGTACAGAACAGTACAGTGATGTTTTGTTAAGTAAGCACTCAAGGACTTCTGTCCATTGAAATGCCAGCTTGTATAGCAGAGCTCTGAGTATTCCTTGAATTGCTTTTGACACAAGAACTAACTACCTTTGTTGTGCAGTAGCTGGAGGCCAGATATAGAAACGAGAGAGTAACAGTCCCAGGTTGTTCCAATGAATAAACTTGGAATTGAAACCTCTCAATACAAGACTATTGAGGTAAGGTTAACAAAGGAGGCACAACAGACAATTGCAAAGTACTAGAATGAAGAACAGGGAGACTATGATGGACAGGAAGGATTATGTTACGTTGGACTCCAGTTGCAACAACTTGCAGGCCCTTCATAATGGTGCGTGACAGCTGAAATATGACACAAGTATTCCTTCAACTTGTCAGCTTCACATCTTGCTGAAGCACATTAGTGCTTGTGTTATTTAAATAAGTCTATTATGGAAACTTATGCTTCAATTATAGACCAGCAGGGCTCAGCCCTTTGAGTGCTGGCAGACCAAGGACAAAAAAAACCTCTATCAAATATTCTTGTTTTAACACAAAAAAATGCTTGCTCTGTTGAAATCTGGGCATATTTAAAAGCACAATAGAAAGCTCAAATCCAGACTAACACTGTGGCCAGGAAGCAACATTCCATGCACCAGGGGGATTGACAGGAGCTGAGATACCTCCTGTAGCTGGACATATCATTCAATCCTTGTGAGAGGAGGGGACATCACAGCATAGTGGTAGCCTCTTGCAGGAGATGCTGTAAAGGTTTAGTCTGGCGGAGACTTCCCTTTCAGCCCTCTTACAGGTTTGCCCAACTTCTGCTGAATTGATATATTCACGTTATGACCATGTGACACTGCTGCTTAGACGGTTACATTGGTTACCAGTTTCTGCTTGGATAGGTTTTAAGATTGCCTGTATTTTGTTTAACATACTGCAGGGGAACTGTTCCTCTCTCCTTCCGCAGTTGATAGCTTATCTGGCGTTGCGAAGGAGCTCTCGTTTCTATTCTACTTTGTTGTTGGGATTTTCATCTGTTAGGAAAATTCGTTATAAAAGAATCCATGATGATTCTTTTTCTTTTCAGGCTAGTAAGTTGTGGAATTCCATACCTAAACAAATTTGCGTGATTTCTAGTTATTTACACAAGGGACTGAAAAGTTATCTTTTTGATAAATATTTGAATGACTAATTTTTGTGAGCTTTCCTAACTTTCCAATTTATGTTTTATATTTATGTAATGAGCTTAGACTCTCTATTGATTTTAGCAGGATATAAATACCTTGAATAGAATAGAATAGGTGTCTGGGTCTGGAGGGAATGAGGAGACCAAGATCCCAAAGAAAAAGAAATATAGAAAATGATGGCAGGCAAAGACCATATGGCCTATCCAATCTGCTCATCCATTACCATATCCTCTCTCTTCCTCTCCCTAAGAGGTCCTCTGTGCGTGTCTCATGCTTTCTTGAATTCAGATATGGTCTTCAATCTCCACCACCTCCAGCGGGAGACCATTCCACATGGCCACCACCTTTTCTGTAAAGTAGGATTTCCGCATAAGAGTCCCAGACCTCAGGCGGGTAACAATAATCTGGATTTCAATTCATTTTTCACAGTGGGCTGAAGCTCTACTCTCTACTTAAACTTCCTGCATATGGATCCTGTCAGTAAGGGCTGTAAGTAAGAATAATTTTAAACTACAGAAATTTCTACTCTGATTATCCATTGTGATATTAACCCAATTCTAGAAGGTTTGTTGAAATGGTCTAATTATTTATTGGCAGTGTTTGATGATAACAGATGGTTTAGGTGACATTTAACTATTCCTACATAAATAACAGTTGACAGTAACTATTTGATCCAGTGCTTAATTCTAATATTGAAAGACATTTTCTTAATGTGACAAAAGAGCACTTTAGAATTAAGAATTATTAATACTAAATGTAGTATAAATGAAGTATTGAAGCGTTACATTTTAAATGTCCCTTAGCGTATAGACCTGCAGTCAGCATGAAACCAGGCAAGCCTTGAACAAGTGATAGACTCCTTTGGAAGGTTCTTACTGCACATTTTAAGACAAGACCACAGTGAGGACTTCTCATGACTTGGGAAGCTCAGGCAAAGGGCCCTTGCTTACTGTATGGAATGGTCCACTTCATGGGCAGACTTATACGGTCTGTGCCAGAGCCAGTGGTGGGAGGCAGGGCTGGTGGTTGGGAGGCGGGGATAGTGCTGGGCAGACTTATACGGTCTGTGCCCTGAAGAGCACAGGTACAAATCAAAGTAGGGTATACACAAAAAGTAGCACATATGAGTTGTCTTGTTGGGCAGACTGGATGGGCCATGCAGGTCTTTTTCTGCTGTCATCTACTATGTTACTATGTTATTATACATCATTTGATAATTTGAGTTATTCTGGTGTTAATGTCCAAAGCTTTTGACAGTGTCAACATTTGAATTTTATGTATGAATGTAATTTCAGTAGTAGCTCAAGGCAAGTTGCATTCAAGTTTGGTGGGTATTTCCCTGTCCCTGAAGGGCTTAAAACTGATATTTATAAGACTAGCAAAAACATTTAGAAGAATAATGTCTCATATATTAGGCTGTTTGCAGTGTATATCATCCCAAGGTTTCTAACAAGTTCTTTTATAATCTGTTACTCAAGGACACACAGTACATGGAGAAAATGGCTTTTGATCTGGTCTATCTCAATTTCTCTGTTTTTACCTGGAGAAGTGTTATCCAGACTTTGCTCTTGGGACCCTCAAATAGGTCAAGTTTTCAGATTATCCACCATGAATATTCATGACTTATGTTTGCATCTGTTTCATCTAAAGGCCCATTTACAGGGTACTAGTAATTTTCTGAAGGTTTATTTTTCACATGTATATGACACAATAAGGAGATAAAATACCTCTTATAAAATTCCTCATGCATAAAAGTGCATGCAATGACAAGAATGAACATGCTTTTATTCAGTGTGGATACAGATGCTTTTGAGGTGGATTTTGGGTGGAGTTGCAGTTTACGCACAGTGTTTATAAAATACATGAGCATGTGTGTACATGTAAGTGTACATGGGCTCATTCTGCCCACAATTTATAAAATACTAGCACAAATTATGAAGAAGACACGTAGAGGGGCATTTTCGAAAGGGACATCCAAGTTTCGATTTGGATGTCCTTGCAAAACTTCCTGATCCAGGGGCAGGGAAATCCGTATTTTCAAAACAAGATGGGCGTCCATCTTTCGTTTCAAAAATACCGTCAGGGACATCCAAATCCTTAAATTTGGTCATCCCTAGACATGGACGTTTCTGATTTTCGAAACTAAAGACGTCCATGTCAGAAACGACCAAATGCAAGCCATTTGGTCGTGGGAGGAGCCAGCATTTGTAATGCACTGGTCCCCATGACATGCCAGGACACCAACTGGGCACTCTAGGGGGCACTGCAGTAGACTTCCTAAATTGCTCCCAAAAACATAGCTTCCTTACCAGTGTTGCCAGGTGGGCGGTTTTACCGCCCAATTGGGCGGTTTTCCGCGACCCGCCGCGGGAAATTTTTGCCCGCGGCGGGTTGCGGTTTTTTGGGCGGTTTTTTGGGCTTCCGGGCGGCTTTTTGGGCGGCTTTTTGATTTTTTTCGGCCGCGGGTGGCGGGGTTAGTGACATTTTTGGGCGGGGTTAGTGACGTTTTGGGCGGGGCCGATGACGTGGGAGGCGGGGCCGATGACGTGGGAGGCGGGGCCGGTGACGGCGGGGGCGGGGCCGGTGACGCGGGGGTGGGGGTGTCAGGGGCGGGGTTTGTGTTTGGGCGGGTTTTGGGCTGGTTTCTGGCCTGGATTGGGCTGGAAAAAAAATTTCTACCTGGCAACCCTGTTCCTTACCTTGTGTGCTGAGCCCCCCAAACCCCCCTACCCCCAACTGTACATCATTACCATAGCCCTTATGGGTGAAGGGAGGCAGCTAGATGTGGGAACAGTGGGTTTTGGAGGGCTTGCTATTTCCTCCACAAATGTAACAGGTGGGGGGAAATGGGGCTGGATCCGCCTCTCTGAAGTGCACTGCACCCACTAAAACTGTGCCAGGGACCTGCATACTGCTGTCATGGACCTGAGTATGAAATCTGAGGCTGGCATAGAGGCTGGCAATATTTTTAAAGATGTTTTTTGAGGGTGGGAGGGGGTTAGTGACCACTGGGGGAGTAAGGGGAGGTCATCCCCGATTCCCTCTGGTGGTCATCTGGTCATTTCGGGCACCTTTTTGTGCCTTAGTCGTAAGAAAAACACGACCAAGTGAAAACGTCCAAGTGTTCATCAGGGACGTCCTTCTTTTTTTCGATTATGGGTCAAGAACGTCCAAGTATAAGGCACGCCCAAGTCCCGTCTTCGCTACGCCTCCAACACGCCCCCTTGAACTTTGGCCGTCCCTGCGACGGAATGCAGTTGGAGATGTCCAAAATCGGCTTTCGATTATACCGACTTGGACGTTTCTGTGAGAAGGACGTCCATCTTCCAATTTATGTCAAAAGATGGGCGTCCTTCTCTTTCAAAAATGAGACCAAAAGTCATCTATGTGTTTTTATAAAATAAGACCTGAGGAGTCACGTGATGCAGTAGAAGCAATAGAACATGTTTCTACTCTGCTCCTGAGCCCCCGGCCTAAAACCTTATATTATCCTTATCAGCACCAATTATTTTATTGCCAGCCTTTGTGGCTTGCTTTATAGACAAATTTCTCGCCAGGCACAGGGAGGAAATGAGCGCTAAATCCCAACGGCATGACGAAGAGAAAGCGAAGTCCAGCAAAGCTAAAATGGTGGTCAGTAACAGGATCGGAATTCTGCCCATTACCACAGAGCACATTTCTGCCCTTACAGTTTCGGTAGTCCAGGCATTAGATCCACAGCTTGCACAACTCTCCAGCCAGATGACAAATTTGGAAGCACTGGTTGCTGACACTTCCCGGCACACGGGAAAGCTTGAGACACGGGTCTCCACGCTAGAGGATGATCATAATGCGACAGCGACGGGCATTGAATCCCTGCGGGAGCCGCCAGATGACAAATTTTGGAGCTCTGTTTGCTGACACTTCCCGGGTCAAGGGAGAGCTTGAGTCGCGGGTCTCCACACTAGAGGACGAAGATAATGCGACAGCAAAGTGTTTTGAATCCCTGCGGAAGCAGCTAGATGACAAATTTGGAAGCACTGCATGCTATACTTCCCAGCACAAGGGAAGCTTGAGACGTGGGACTCCATGCTAGGGGACGATCATAATGCAACAGCAACGGGCCTAGAATCCCTGCAGGATCAACTGCGCACACAGGAGGTGAAATTGGAAGATTTAGAAAACCACTCTCACAGGGATAATCTTTTCTTCCTTGGCTTCCATGAAACCATCTTGGAGGCCCAGCTCATTACAGTGCTTGAACAGTGACTGGAGAGAGCCCTGCCACTGCCAGAGGGCATGGGGCCAGTGCATCTAGAGTGGGCTCATTGCCTAGGCCTTAAGACAGATAGCCAGACTCATCCAAGAGTGGAGATTGCCAAGATCCATAGTTATGCCCACAAAGTGGCCCTCCTTCAGTCTTACAAGCGTTAGCGGGAGACCTTGGTTTATGAGGAGGCTCCTATCTGGATATTTCAAGATTACTCTCCTGAATGGAAAAAAGGTGCATTTTCACACCATTGCACTCTAGAGTTGTGGAGCTGAACAAACGCTTTCTGATTCTCTACCAGCAACTTAAAGTTTTCCATTCTGGTCGCTGGATTCCTTTGGACTCTGTAACTGCATACCAGGACTTGATTAATACCATGGCTTCTGACAACAGTGTGGCTTCCACATTACTTTTTTGCCAGGCTAGAGGTTCTATGGGTTCCTTCTACATTACTTACAATCTTCTGTATAGCGATTACATAATGGGAGGATTCTTGCCTTTGTCATCTTCTTTCCACATCATGGCTGCACTTGAACAATTGTCATCTTTTTTTGTATAGTTGCTCACTCTGTTTAATTGCTGATTTAATTATGTATTCTCTGTGTGGGTTTGGGTCAGGGAGCTCTCTGCCTCGAAAATGTGACTCTGTGTCTTCCCTTCCCCCCAGCAGGGAGGTGGGGTGTGCTTTGCTGGACGTGTGGGTGGGGGGGTGTTGGGGAGGGGATCGAGAGGAGTGCATGAGGAATGGCTAGGGTGGTTTGTATGGAAGGGTGTGTATGTGTGAGCTGCTTGTGGGGGTTTGGATGAGAGGGGGGCATTTAGAAGCTCTGTGCTGCCTCATTTGGGATTTTTTGTGGGTTCTGTGGTTCTTTGCATTACAAATAATTTCTTTGGATGTAGCAGGTTTTGCCTTCTCTTTATATCTTCGCAATCTCTGGGGTGAATGTTCTCTGGGGGAGGCCGGGCTCCCAGGAATGGTATCGCAGTAAATCCCTGTTTTTCTTGCCCTGCTCCCCTCTGAGTAAAAGATTGATATTGTGGAACATGGGGGTATCACTTCCCCTATTAATAGGGCAGATATTGATAGCACTGAACCGGGTCCAAGCTGATATTGCCTGTCTCCAGGAGACACGACTTGGTGATGTTGAACATACTAAGCTTCAGCGTAAGTGAGTGGGCGATGTGTAACTATTCTTCTTCGGGAGGTGTCCTAGCTAAATCTAGCTCTGGTAGATATATCTTTTTGTAGATAACACTACAAGGAACAGTGCACTATTTGCTAGTGTTTATGTTTAAATTTATTACAATTTGCTAAACTACCCTATCTGTACAAGCAGGTCAGGGCGGTTTACAAAAACACTAAAATATCAATATAAATAAAAACAGAAAAAAGAAAGAAAAGAAAGAAAAGGAATTCCATTATGATAGGAAAGATATCATGCAATCCAAAGAATACAAAAATTAATTAGGAACAAACAAACTGGGAACCCAGGTCAAGGAAAGACATCACTGACTTCCTACATCAAAAGTGGTATATGGGCCAAATCAGGTTGATTCTCAGTTCTTCACTCACCTCAGTCAGCTTTGTTCTCCCTATCTTGGTCAGTCTTTGATTGTTTTGGGGTCTTTAATTTGGTAATAGATCCTTCCCTGGATAGGTCCACTCCTTCAGTGTCTTCGGGGAGGTGTCGGATGAATTCCTTTCAATCTTTTTGCAGGGCTTTAGCCTTGGAGGACCCATGCCATTTGCTACACCCTCAACAGCGTGATTACACTCAGCTATCATGCTCTCATGGTTCTCTTTACCTGCTGGACTACATCCTAATATCTGCCCACTGCTTCTCAGCTGTCATAACTTCTGAGATTGGTCCTGTGGAAATTTTGGATCACTCCCTGATTTGGGTGGCTCTCTCGATGGAGTTCTTTTATCTGCAAGCTCACTTGTGGCAGCAACCTTCCTATCTTTTTTGGGACACTGACCTTAAGACCTTTTTACTTTCTAAGTGGGACGCTTATTGTCAGACCAGCAGCCAGCATGCTGGTGATCTCATCCTATTTTGGGAGGCAGCCAAAACAGTTTTATGGAGTAACATCTTGACATATACAAGTGCCCACAATAAGCATATCAACCAAAGCATAATAATTCTGGAACGCGCTTTGCACAAAGCCAAGGGGACATACATATATTCCCCTACCCCCCAGAATAGGGAACATTTTTTTTGCTACTGTTACCACCCCTCTCGGCTGGACTGTAGAGATGTGCTCCCAGATACCTGTTGTTGTAGTCATGGCGAATATCCAAGGAACACTCACTCACAGCCGAGGGAGTAGAACAAATAAACTAACCTTGTCCTTTACTCTCAAAGAATAAAGGAGGAAAAGAAGCTAAATTTAGGATTTGTTCCTGAAATGGAAGAACCGCACCTTCAGATTTGCAAGATATCTTTTTCTTTATTGAATACAAATGCAAGCAAATTTTCATTCAAATAAACTCAAATTCACAATTAGTGTGTGGCTTAATAGAACTACAATAACATATTCAACATTCAAATGTAGAACTACATGTATACCCTTCCCTTTTCTGTTTCTTTCAACAAAATCACCTAAAAAGGCAGAAAAGAACCTTTTCAGATACGTATTTAAATTGTCTTTTTATCAAAATCAGATATTTGTTGTTATTCTCTTTCCTGGTGTAAAAATTGGAGTCTTTGTGTGTACTATTGGAGTCTTTGCAGGGATCTCATGGATTTTTGCTATTTGATGTTCTGTTCCTTTGTTTTCCCTTAAGATGTATTCCTTTCAACATCCTTGGCAATGTCACTTAGCTGTAGTTGAATTTATTTAGGTGATGTCTTTCTTGCGTTGGAGCTCATCTGGAAATCCTTCAGCGGATGATCCACAGAGCTCTTCTTCCTAAACCTCACTTATAAAGAAAATATATGGAGGCAAAACCTTGAACTCCCTGTGCTTCTTCAGGAACTGACTCCACTCTGGTGACAAATAAGCAATTCTCAATACTGTGGCCACACTCAGGGCCGTGCCAACACGGCAAGCGAGGTAAGCATGGCAGGAGGGCGCCGTCCTCTGGGGGGGCGCCCCACCGTGCCATGCTTACCTCGCCCTCTCCCATGTCCCAACTGCCCACTCTCTTCTCCCCCCCCCCCCCAACAAGATCCCTTTTAAATTTACCTCCGGCAGCGAACGAAGGCGCAGCATCAGTGAAAGAGGCGACAATCCTGACATCTCTACTAGTCTTCCCTTCGCTCAGTGTTCCACCTTCTTCTGATGTCAAGGAAATGATGTCAGAAGAAGGCGGGACATTGAGCGAAGGGAAGACTAGAGACGTCAGGAGCGCTGCCTCCTTCACTGACACTGCGCCTTCGTTCGCTGCCGGAGGTAAATTTAAAAGGGATCTTGGGGGGGGGGAGAAGAGGGCGGGCAGTTGGGACATGGCCCAGGGAGCGGGAGGGCAGCGATCACCTTCATGGGGTGGGGGGGCGCACAACTGTTCGTCTATGGGGGGGGGGCGCCAACTGATCATCTGCAGGGGGGCGCCACAGACCCTTGGCACGGCCCTGGCCACACTCTCTAATTGAAATAAAATAAGTTAAAGATTTTCTTACTACAAAACCTATTTCTCACTGTTGTTTCCCTATCCTAAAAAGAGTAGGCAGCCATGTGTCCACTTAGTACCTTTGCATACAGACTCTCATTCCACCTTCCATTACCTTAAATTCCCTATAGTTTAACCATTCATTCACTGTATGCAGAAACATACCTCTTCTCCACTCAAAACCAAATTAAATATGGTTTAAATTTTCTCACAACTTTCTATTAGTACACCTCTCTCACCCAAAACACATCAGTTTTCCCCAAAGGTATTCAGCAATACAGCCATGAAAAAGACAGATTGTTTATTTAAGCACTCACTTCTCAACCCAAATCATCTCATTCTCAGTAAGGCTCTGGTATTTCTTTCACCAAAAAATGGTAACTCACTGTTTATTTCTTGAAATTCAGTGCTATCACTGGAACATTCACACTCACCTCAGCTCACTTTCAGTAACTGGCACACATAAACCTGGGTCTTAATTGCTTTTCCAATCACTTATTTCACTTTAAATATATACTTTGTTTCTTACATTTCACACACTCAGACCCTCCGTGCTCACAGCCATCTTTTTCCTTCAGCTCAGCCAGTGAGCCTTCCTCTTCAGTTCACACATCTCCCTAGCAACTCACCCCCCCCCCCCCCCAGAGGAACATCTGACATCTCTCAACCAATCAGCTTGTCAGAAAAATACAGTTTTTTTTCTCTGATCTGTTTTAGAATCTTGGCTGTTTCAACCCCCCATAGAAGTTAATGCAAAACTTCCTATATAGAGAATTTCAAAGTCAATTTTAACCTGACCTGTACCCAAAACAGCAAGAAACATTTTGTAGTACAATCCCCACCTAATCATGGGTTATTTCTTGTAAAATAAAACCATATTTAAGAAACATCTCACACTTCCTTCACCTAACTCTATTAAAAATTCCCAAACTTTAAACCTTTTCCTGCCAGCACCAGCCACCAAAACCCTGGAACAGCCCCCACAGAGTCCCAGGAAAAAAACATTTAATATATCTTACCATATATTACACTACTCAGGTTGCTCTAAATTCTCTTTTATACAAGTGGGTCCATTGGTCTTTGCTATATAGGAAGTGTAAGTTTCACAGATTTGGAAAAAAGCCTAGGAAGCTTTTGGTTCAGGTCACCAAGGTTTTGTAAAAAAAAAAAAAAAAAGGCATCAAATTCTAGCTATGAAAATGAGTGATGGGACCATTCGTGTTCATATTACTGAGATAGTGGAGGTATTGCTGGACTATTTTCAGGTTATCTATCGACAAGGGGTGGATTTTTCCTCTGAACAATTTTTAGAATATCTGGAAACCTCAAGTATGCCGTGCTTCTCTCTGGAGGCCCTAGAATTCTCTAACAGCCCTCTCCATGCTAAGGAGCTTCAGCAGGCCATTAAGAAGACCCAGGCTTTCAAATCCCCAGGTCCCAATGGGTTCTCGGGTAAATTGTATAAGCTTTTAGAAGAGCAATTTTGAGGCCCCCTTGTGGTGTATTTCAATGCAATTGAGGCATATGGGTTCCTATTGGGGTTTACATTAAACTAACTAAATCATTGGCTTTGCTGTTTAACCTGCAGGTCCGCTCATCCTGGCTGTGTCCCTTTCTTTGCAGTGGGCGGATGTTTTTTTTTCAATATCTAGGGATCCTCATACCTGCTAATTTATCTCATCTGTATAAGCTGAATGTCACTCCTTTGCATCAATTTACTGATCTTCACCTTCATATGTTGGGGGGCATACCCACTGTCTTTAATGGGGCATATTAGTCTGTATAACATGGTTATTGTACCGAAGTGGTTGTATACCTTCCAAATGTTGCCTCTGTATGTCCAAATTGCTGACAAGAACTTGCTGGTTAGATGGCTTCAACATTACTTGTGGCAAGGCAAGTGAACTCAGTTATCTATGGTTCATATTGCCTTGCCTAGAGAGCATGAGGAGGTGGGCCTGCTGAACCTTCGTCTTTTGACAGTTGACTGTGGTATGTGGCATATTAATGATTGGTTCTGCTTCACCTCTATGTTCTCTTGTACCACTTTGGAATTAGCGCTTTTGGGTCATGTGTATTTTAGTGCCTATCTTCATACGGTGTCACCATGGATCCCCTTTTGTGTCTGTAGACTTTGGCTGTACTCCCCTTTTGCGCTGAGTTTGGAGGCGAGTCTGCAAGTATCATGGTTTGGAAGCTAAGTGCACACCTTTGTTACCCTTGCAGAACAACGGAGCCTTCTTACCTGGTACAGACTCTCCTTTCTTTGCCCGTTGGGCGCCCGGGGCCACCAACATCTTTTTCAAGTGCTGATAGATGAGGACAGAATTTAATCCTTTGCCACTTTATGAAAAGTGTTCTGGATTGCATCAAGGACTTTTATGTATAATTGCAGCTATGCCATTATGTGCTTTCGTTATCACCCATGTGTCTCACTGAAGAGGTATATGAGATGTTGCCCACTGCTTACACACTCAATTCACAACAGAAAGTAACCCTCAATTTTCATCATCACCATCTGCAGCATACTGTGCCACAATGGAGCTATACTTCCTTGTCACAGGCTTAGTCTTGGGAGGCCATGGAGGAAGAGTGGTTGGTGGCTGGATTAAAGAGCCTTAGGACACATATGGACAACATCTCTTTTTGGGAGATACAATATAAAATTGCTATGCTTCTTTACATTTCTCCTAAAAAGGCACAACTGCTGAGACTCCGCAGTACTGCAGACTTTCTGAACTATGGGTAACCAGTAGCATCTTTGGGACACATATTTTGGACATATCCAGTTATTGCGACCCTTTGGCAATGTTCCACCTCAATCTGGCACACTACAGTCTCTTTATCACCTCGTCTGTTTTTTGGTGTTCTCCCTTGTCCACAACCAGCTTGCAAGGGTTTTCAACGCTTCCATTGTTGGACTGTTTTGATCCTCTTATGTGTTATCTTGCAACATTGGCCATCTTCAATGTCCCCTTCCTTTCAGCAGTAGCATATAAAATAGGTTGGTATCCTTTCCCTGGAGCGCCACCGAATTCACGATCATTGTTCTTCTGCTGAAGAATTGTTTCAGTCTATATGGGAACCTTTTTGGTCAACTCTTACTCCTGTTGCCAGGAGGTACATCCTCAATGGCAGAAAGGACCCAAGTATATCCCAATTGCTTCTGCTTTTTGCTTGGGTTGGGGGTATCTTGGGAGGGTTTGAGTATCATTAGACTTTTGAGTGTATACCTCTACTGTTTCTGTTTAGTGATGTCACGTTCCTCCTGTTTGGAGCCCGTTTTGTTTCTTATAGTTTTTGGTTTGCACTCAATAAAAATTGTCTTAAACATAAAGTAGGGCCCACTTACAGGCTTATTTTCGAAAGAGAAGGAAGCCCATCTTTCGACACAAATCGCAAGATGGGCGTCCTACTCACAGGGTCGCCCAAATTGGTATAATGGAAAGCTGATTTTGGGCATCCCCAACTGCTTTCCGTCACAGGGATGACCAAAGTTCCCGGGGGCGTGTCGGAGGCGTAGCGAAGGCGGGACTTGGGCATGCCTAACACATGGGTGTCCTCGACTCATAATGGAAAAAAAGGGCGTCTCTGACAAACACTTGGACGACTTTACCTGGTCCTTTTTTTCTTACGACCAAGCCACAAAAAGGTGCCCGAACTGACCAGATGACCACTGAAGGGAATCGGGGATGACCTCCCCTTACTCCCCCAGTGGTCACTAACCCCCTCCCACCCTCAAAAAACTTTTTAAAATATGTTTTGCCAGCCTCAAATGTCATACCCAGCTCCATGACAGCAGTATGCATGCAGGTCCCTGAAGCAGTTTTAGTAGGTGCAGTGCACTTCAGGCAGGCGGACCCAGGCCCATCCCCCCCTACCTGTTACACTTGTGGTGGTAAATGTGAGCCCTTCAAAACCCACCAGAAACCCACTGTACCCACATCTAGGTGCCCCCCTTCACCCATAAGGGCTATGGTAGTGGTGTACAGTTGTGGGGAGTGGGTTTTGGGGGCTCAGCACAGAAGGTAAAGGAGCTATGTACCTGGGAGCTTTTTCTGAAGTCCACTGCAGTGTCCCCGGTTGGTGTCTTGGCATGTCAGGGGAACCAGTGCACTATGAATGCTGGCTCCTCCCATGACCAAATGGCTTGGATTTGGTTGTTTCTGAGATGGGCATCCATAGTTTCCATTATCGCCAAAAATCAGAAACGACCAAGTCTAAGGATGAGCATCTCTAGGGACGACCTAAATTTCAAGATTTGGGCATCCCCGACTGTATTATCGAAACGAAAGATGGACGCCCATCTTGTTTCGATAATACGGATTTCCCCGCCCCTTCAACGGGACGTCCTGCGAGGACGTCCTCAGGAAAACTTGGGCACCCCTTTCAATTATGCCCCTCTTAGCCTCCCCACCTAGGTAACCTGTTTATAGAATCACCCTCCACATATGCATATTTTGCTTATCTGAATCTTAGGCCGGGTTAAATTTTCCAGTAGTGAACCTGGAAAGCTCTAATCTCAATTGCTCTGTCAGTTTCCACACTCATGCACATGTTTTTTGTCTATGTTCCTCCCCTCTTTCCCCCTCCACCCCATGCTTCTAGAAAGTTCAGCAGTATACCGTCATCATACAAGCCACAGACACAGAAGGAAATCTTAACCACGGTCTCTCAAATACGGCAACTGCAATCATTACGGTGGCAGACGTGAATGACAACGCACCGGAATTCACTAGTAGTATCGTGAGTATTAATACATCAGCACAATGATGCATGGGTAGCCATGATGTTTGGAATTCATGGCCATTTGATAGTGCTTGTCATGGTGTAAGGGGTCTGACAGTTGGAAGGCATTTGATAGATAACTGTATGACCAAGACTTTCAGGAAGGCAAAAAATCAGACAGAATGATTCATGTGCTAAAGAAAAATAGTTTGGCTACCAGTTGAAATGAACAAATTAAAAGCCATAAAAAACAGGATGCCAAGTCTAGGGTAACTAGAAGTACAGACCAGTTGGCTTTGTTTGTTTTTCCTCTAGCACTTAACTTTAGAATTCATTTTGAATCAAGCTTGGATAAGTTTGGAGCCTCTAGAAATGATTTGGATTTAAGAGTTGGAATGTGCTGTAATTTCCAATGGAGCTGAAGGCTTCAGTCCCATGGTATATCAAGGGTTGTTATGTTGCTCAAATTAGTTAAGGATCCTGCTCAGCAGAGCGTGTAGTCACAAAAAGCAGCTTTGATTCCCATGGGCTGCCCACAGATGGCATTACACTGACCTAGCAATATGCATTGAAATGTTTGCTTCATTTATTCATTTATTTCCCCTGCTTTAAACGATCTTATTTGATCCTTCTCTAATTGCGACACATTTCTCTTCTGCCTAATATCTGTCACTTCCATCTCTCAAATGTCTGCATCACCTTTCTGTTTCTCACCACCTCTGCTACCAAGTCTAACGGTTTCTTGTCTGCATCTTCACTGATCTTTCTGCTCATATCTTCCATCCCCTACCATTCTGCAAAGTTCTGCCACTCATTCTCAGTTTTTCTAGTCCTCCTTTTTCCTTGCCCTATTTTCCCTGTTTGAGCCTTTGGTTTCTTAATAACCAGCGTAACAAAGTTTTCCATGCTCCCTTTCCAAACTGCTCACCTGCTTTGGGCCAATGCTCAGAACCAAATGCAGGCCCTAGAGGCGATTAGGGCCAGACTACTACTACTACTACTAAACATTTCTAGAGCGCTACTAGGGTTACGCAGCGCTGTACAAATTAGTAACTAAGGACGGTCCCTGCTCAGAAGAGCTTACAATCTAAAGGACGAAATGTCAAGTTGGGGTAGTCTAGATTTCCTGAGTAGAGGTGTTGTGATTAGGTGCCGAAAGCGACATTGAAGAGGTGGACTTTGAGCAATGATTTGAAGATGGGTAGGGAGGGGGCCTGGCATATGGGCTCAGGGAGTTTGTTCCAAGCATGGGGTGAGGCGAGGCAGAAAGGGCGGAGCCTAGAGTTGGCGGTGGTGGAGAAGGGTACTGAAAGGAGGGATTTGTCTTGAGAGCGGAGGTTACGGGTAGGGACATAAGGGGAGATGAGGGTAGAGAGGTAAGGAGGGGCTGCAGATCGAGTGCATTTGTAGGTTAGTAGGAGAAGCTTGAACTGTATGCGGTATCTGATCAGAAGCCAGTGAAGTGACTTGAGGAGAGGGGTGATATGAGTATATCGGTCAAGGCGGAAGATAAGACGTGCAGCAGAGTTCTGGATGGACTGAAGGGGGGATAGGTGGCTAAGTGGGAGGCCGGTGAGGAGTAGGTTGCAGTAGTCAAGGCGAGAGGTAATGAGAGAGTGGATGAGAGTTCGGGTGGTGTGCTCAGAGAGGAAGGGGCGAATTTTGCTAATGTTGTAGAGGAAGAAGCGACAGGTCTTGGCTATCTGCTGGATATGCGCAGAGAAGGAGAATGAGGAGTCGAAGATGACACCGAGGTTGCAGGCAGATGAGACGGGGATGATGAGGGTGTTATCAACTGAGATAGAGAGTGAAGGGAGAGGAGAAGTGGGTTTGGGTGGGAAAACAATAAGTTCAGTCTTGGCCATGTTCAGTTTCAGGTGGCGGTTGGACATCCAGGCAGCAATGTTGGATAAGCAGGCCGATACTTTGGCCTGGGTTTCCGCAGTGATGTCTGGTGTGGAGAGATGCAGCTCGGTGTCGTCAGCATAAAGATGATAGTGGAAACCATGAGATGAGATCAGGGAGCCTAAGGAAGAGGTGTAGATTGAAAAAAGGAGGGGCCCAAGGACAGATCCCTGAGAGCGGGATAGGGGAGGAGGATGAACCATGAGAGTGTACTCTGAAGGTACGATGGGAGAGATAAGAGGAGAACCAGGAGAGGACAGAGCCCTGGAACCCAAAGGAGGACAGTGTGTCAAGAAGTAGGTTGTGATTGACAGTGTCAAAAGCGGCGGATAGGTCGAGGAGGATGAAGATGGAGTAGTGACCTTTGGATTTGGCGAGGAACAGGTCATTGCAGACTTTAGATAGTGCCGTTTCTGTCGCGTGTAGGGGGTGAAAGCCGGATTGAAGCGGATCGAGGATGGCATGAGAGGAGAGAAAATCAATGCAGCGGCTGTGAACGGCGCGTTCAAGTATCTTGGAGAGGAAGGGTAGGAGGGAAATGGGGCGGTAGTTGGAGGGACAGGTAGGGTCAAGAGATGGTTTTTTGAGGAGTGGTGTGACCACAGCATGCTTGAAGGTGTCCGGGACAGTTGCAGTGGAGAGAGAGAGGTTGAGGATATGACAGATGGTAGGGGTGGTAGTAGGAGCAATGGTGCTAAGTAGGTTGGTGGGGATGGGGTCTGAGGAACAGGTGATGGATTTCGAGGAGGAGAGGAGATGGGCGGTTTCCTCTTCGGTGATATCAGGAAAAGAGTAGAAGGAGGTCTGGGTTGGTTGGTTGAGAGAGTGGGTTATAGGATGAAGAGGAGGAGAAGGTTTGGTGGTGAATTCGAGGTTGATCTTCTGGACCTTGTCACGGAAGTAGTCGGCCAGAGATTGAGGAGAGAGTGAGGGGGGGGGTGGGAGCAGAGGGCACTTTGAGGAGGGAGTTGAGGGTGGCAAAGAGACGACGAGGGTTGGACTAGTGGCCATATTATTGAGTGCACAATACTCAGAGGCTGTAGCGTGGGAGATGATGTGTGTGCCAAAGATTAACGCAAATAGCATGCAAATGCAGTCAAATGGATGTTAAAGAGGGCATTTCCTATCCCCCCCCCCCCCCCCCCCAATTCTCAGAGAACTGCACACAAAACAAAGCTGCCTTACCACTGAAAAAATAATGCAGGCTCAGAGCAGGCATTAGGGTGTTTGAAGAGAGGATTTCTTATGATTCTTTCTTTAAAATCTGATGGGTTTTTTAAATAATTTGGAAGCAGAAGACTGTACAATCCCCTAAGCGCTGATAGTGAGAGACAAATGTGTGCAAGTCAGAGCAAATCCAAAAATGAAAGCACACATTGGCTTCAGTTTCCTGCGTTTAAATATAAGCCTTTCAAGTTAAAAAAATTTATTTTCCATGTTTTATTTAGTTTTATTTCTATTGATTACCTTTAAAGCTTTTGCTTTAAAAAAATTGACGTGCTTATAAGGTGCAGAAAAAAGATGCCTATCAGGCTTATTTTCGAAAGAGAAGGGCGCCCATTTTTCGACACAAATCGGGAGATGGCCGTCCTTCTCCCAGGGTCGCCCAAATCAGCATAATCGAAAACCGATTTTGGGGATCCTCAACTGCTTTCCGTCGCGGGGATGACCAAAGTTCACGGTGGCGTGTCGGAAGCGCAGCGAAGGTGGGACTGGGGCATGCCTAACACATGGGCATCCTCAACCGATAATAGAAAAAAGAAGGGCGTCCCTGACGAGCACTTGGGCGACTTTACTTGGTCCTTTTTTTGTTACGACCAAGCCTCAAAAATGTGCCCGAACTGACCAGACCACCAGAGGGAATCAGGGATGACCTCCTCTTACTCCCCCAGTGGTCACTAACCCCCTCCCATCCTAAAAAAAAACTTTTAAAAATATTTTTCCAGCCTCTATGTCAGCCTCAAATGTCATACCCAGCTCCATGACAGCAGTATGCAGGTCCCTGGAGCAGTTTTAGTAGGTGCAGTGCACTTCAGGCAGGCAGACCCAGGCCCATCCCCCCCCTACCTGTTACACTTGTGGTGGTAAATGTGAGCCCTTCAAAACCCACCAGAAACCCACTGTACCCACATGTAGGTGCCCCCCTTCACCCCTTAGGGCTATGATAGTGGTGTACAGTTGTGGGGAGTGGGTTTAGGGGGGGGGGGGTTGGGGGGCTCAGCACACAAGGCAAGGGAACTGTGCACCTGGGAGCAATTTCTGAAGTCAACTGCAGTGCCCTCTAGGGTGCCCGGTTGGTGTCTTGGCATGTCAGGGGGACCAGTGCACTACGAATGCTGGCTCCTCCCATGACCAAATGGCTTGGATTTGGTCATTTCTGAGATAGTCGTCCTCAGTTTCCATTATCGTCGAAAATCAGGGACGACCATCTCTAATGTTTGACCTAAATTTTGCGATTTGGGCATCCTCGACAGTATTATCGAAAGGAAAGATGGACGCCCATCTTGTTTCGATAATACAGGTTTCCCCGCCCCTTTGCCGGGATGTCCTACGAGGACATCCTCAGGAAAACTTGGGCGCCCCTTTCGATTATGCCTATCCACATGTGCTTCAGTTTTGAGTTTGTCAGACGCATGCACACAGGTGCTGAGCTTACCGTGAAACTTTGCTGCGTGTGTGCCAAGCTCATTTCCCTCCTTGTTTTCGCCTTTACAGCATGCATATAATTTGAATATTATTTCCTTTGAACATTGGCGAGCTAGATTTCTGCTCTATTCCGGAGGTATAATTTCTGCACTGTTGGTTTATCACAGGAGTTCTGAGCATTGACTCACTTGTTGCTCACCATCTCCCCCTTTCCTGCTCCCCATCATCTGGGGGTGGGGGGAGGGGGGTTAAATTATTTATTTATTCTTTTGGGCTTCCTGCTCATTCAAAACTGTCCTTTACTGGGTTTCAGCATCACAATCATTTGCTCACAAACTACCCAAGAATTTATTCCGTTTTTGCATTCCCCTCTCCAGGTACAGGGGGAGGGGAAGACAAAACAAAAGGGATGGCCCTTCAGACTGGGCCAGCTTCAGTTTAATTTTAATTAAAGCAAGTCTCACACAACAGCAGTCACTTCGGGAACAAGAGATCTTCCAAGTGCCTACATTCATTTTATTGTATTTTATGATTTTTATGTGACCTGTGTATCCTGTTTTATAAAATTTATGGCCTTAATATTTCTTGAATGTATTGTATATCACCTGGGACATTAATGTGGCAGGCATTTCATAAACCAAAATAAATAAAGTTGCTGTGAGCATTTGATAAGTTTTCTGGTTAAAAATCAAACATGTACTTTATTCAGTTCCTGGAATATAAAAACAGAATGGCTCTTGGGGCAATTCTTTCATGAAGCAAGATTATTGGACCACATTTTCATATTGTTTGATCATACTAGCAACTGAAAGGAGCCTCCAGAGCTTTGCACTCTACCACTGTGATACTTTTCACCAGAAGTCTAGTTTAAGAAGAACACTATCCCAGTCACACCAGTTATCCCTCTGATTCTCCACGTTTTTCCTATTCTTTCTGCTTTTTTTTTTTCCACTCCTATATAGTGAAAAAATTGTTTATTTCTCCTGTTGGACTTTCTCTACCGTTACACTTTTCTTAAAATCTTTCCTCCTCTGTCTGAACTTCAGATTTTAAAGGGTTTTGTAGTTCCACGTATTTAAGATTTTAAGCTAAAAAGAGGCTTGATTTTTATATTTTGTATTGAACTATGTTGGCAGAAAAGTTTTCACAGATAAATAGAAAACTTTCTGTAAGTATTTGACAGTACGAAACAGTAGCACTAAAAAGAGTTTTACATAGCTGTCTGTGTTACCAGCTCCTCAAAATGTGAAGCTTAGATCCAGTGCTTGGTTTTTTTTTTTATATTATCATGTGTTTGGCAAGTTGTGGATACGAGAAAGGATCATGTGATATTCCTTCCTTAAGACCATTCATAATACAAGACAGACTGTGTCATTTGCCTGTAGTTTTTATTTGTCCATTAGAATATAGTATAGAGTTGCATAGCATTTGCATTCTCTCATTAACATTTATGCAACTCATTTCTTTCTTTAGCAATCCTTTTCAATAAGCTGTAACAATTCCAGACCATCACCACCCTTGGTTTTAAATTAAATTTTGCTCTTAAAGCATTATAGTTTGTGTTTCCTTGGAATGTATCCCTAGCAGCCCAAGAGATATGCTTTGTAGGCTCAGTTGGTTACCGAAGCTCTGTGCTCAAACGCATCACAGTTTTCCATAGCGCCCAATTCACTAAGGGGTCCTTTTACAAAGGCACGCTGAAAAATGGCTTGCGGTAGTGTAGGCGCGGGTTTTATGCATTCGCAGAATCATTTTTCAGCATGGCTGTAAAAAAGGCCTTTTTAAAATTTTTGCCGAAAATGGACGTGCGGCAAAATGAAAATTGCCACGCATCCATTTTGGGTCTGCGACCTTACCACCAGCCATTGACCTAGCGGTAAAGTCTCACGCGGTAACCAGGTGTTAACGACCTACATGCGCCAAGTCCGACACATGAAGCAGAAAATTAAAATTATTTTTTGGTCACGCGTATCGGCCGCGTGCCAAAAATGAAATTACCCTACCGCAAGAGCCACGCGGTAGCCGTGCAGTAACTCCATTTTGGCACGTGTTGAGTGCGCAAAGACGCTTACGTGGCTTAGTAAAAGGGCCCCTAAGCTTTATAGCCTGCTTTCCAAAGGAGGGGAAGGGTTCTGAAGTTATGGTGTCAGTGTATGTCTCTAATAACTACTTTTTTGTGTGTCCTAGCCTCTAAGTGGGGGAGGAGTCCTCCACCTACATTCCTGCCAGTGGGGATGCTTCTTCAGTATCATGCTTTCAATAACGAGCGAGAGACAGGCAAGTTCCGCAGAATTTCAGAAAGTCTGCTCAACCCTAGCGATTGAAAACATAATATTGAAGCAACACACCCCACACCCCCTCCCTCCACACACACACACACATTGGCAGGAATGCTGTTAGAGGGCTCCCGCTCATCTTAAAGCGAACATTGACCTAAAGACACACTAAATTTCAGATTTATCCCTGCACCTGCGCATCCTGGAAGGTCAGTTCTTAAAGTTCTGGGGAAGAAACTAACATCAAGTCCGGGGTCAAAAACACTTCGAAAGCAGAGTGGATGCTGCTTTCTTTGATGTTTCTGGGTATAGAAACATGCATGTTCACCCTCCCTCCCTGATGCAGTTGCAGGGTGGAACAGGCTCTCATTTGAAGTGGGACTCTTGGCTGATTTCTGAAAGATATTAGAAGCCTTGCAGCCAGTTCAGTTTTCTCCTATCTATTATGTTTCTTATTAGAATAGATATTCTATGAAATATTTCAACAGCTTACTTCTTTTGTATGCAAAGGTACTCATGCTGTCGCTTGAATAGCTTGGAGCTCTGAGCTCACCAGGTCACTAATGGGCAAACTCCTAAATAATACTAGAAAAATGAAATAAAGAGGTTGCAAAGTAATTTATGATGAAGGAAAGTGATAAATAGCACAGCACAGCAGTTAAAAAAAAAGCATACAAGTATTTCTTTTAGAAGAAAAATAGCACATTAGAAATAAACAGATTAGCATAAGATTCTCAGACTTACTCTAGTTACATGCACATTTCATGACGTCAGGAGGCTGAAATGTTGCAAAGACTTTACACAGAGGTAAGTGAAGTCTTTGCCTCAGGCTGTGTTCGGTGGGCATAAAACAGAAAGTGTTACCAATAACAGGAAAACAAAAAATACACTGAACGTTGCCAGATTTTGTTTTTCCAGGAGGAGCAGCCCTGGTAGGAACAGCACTGGGTGAAATGAATGCCTCTCCGAAACATGAATATCACCTCTAACCGGATAGCACCACTGATCAGCACTGAAGCTCGATACTCAGCACGTGCTGGTATCCCAATACTTTTGCTGAATATCCAATGTTATTTTAATCACAACAGAATTTTTTTTTTAAATTGACTTCCTCAGGCTGAATATCAACTACAGAGGGTCTATGGGCTAGAAATGGTTAAAATAAGGATTAACCTGAAAAATATTGTATGTTAAAAGAACCACTAGTAATGTGCCATTGGTATGGGATGTACATGTGAAGTATTTTACGAGGGTACAGGAGGTGCTCCCTTGTTGGAGAGACATGTGTGGTACTGTCCCCTGTCTAAAGGAGAGGTCATGTGGACTTTTATTTTTTTAAGTTCAAATATTTGTATTGAATTTTTCAATAATAGATACAAAAACACTCTCATAGACATGTTATAAAGACAGTTCTATACACCTCCAATATCTCGTTTAGAGTAGTACAACAACATAAAAAAATAAATATTAATGTAAGTAATATGCAAGTATGAATGAAGTCTATATCCATATTATTAAAGGTTACAAAACTTGATCACCGGTTCCTATGTTTTCTGAAAAATCGTCATAGAATTATTGCATTCAGCTAGGATTTTCGCATATTTGAGAACAGTGCAAACAATAAACGATACTCTCAAAGCCATTCTTAAATTAGACTCCACATGTAAGTTCTCTATTTCTTCTTCTATGGAGGCTTCAATTTGGAGTCATACTCATGTGAAAATTGGTTTCAATCTTATTATCTGGAAAGAATGGGTTTCTAGAGGTATTTATTGTTTGGCAGATATATGTTCTCAGAAAAATATCCTTTCCTTTAAAGATTTAACATGCAAATATAACCTTCCTGATAACCAATATTTTAAATATTTACAGCTGAAATCTGCTGTTACCAATTGGATAAACAAACAAAATATATCATGTCAAACACCAGATGCCTTGAAATTACTTCTCTCTATCTTTCAACCAAAGATCACGTGGAGTTAAGAGTCAGAGGGAAAAGAGAGGCAAAAGAAGGAAGGAAGGAGACCGACGTGGGCACCCTGTTCCAGATTTCCAAAAGCAGTTCTTCTATTGAGAACAGAATGGAGCTGGAAAGGCATGTGAGGTTGTGAAGTGACTGTGTAAGAGAAGCCTCCTGCTCTTTCTAAATCACAGGGCAGTGGTTGGACATTCTGGTTGCCTGGTTTGGTGAACAGAGACATCAGAGGAGCCACTGGAAGGGCTTGGGGTCTTGAAGTTAACAGTTCCACAGAGGTGACACTGAGGAAGGTGTCAAGGAGAAAAGCAAGAGAGAACGAAGTGGATAGAGAGGTGCAGTTTTGGGGACTCTAAGGAATGTGGGGACTTGGAATCTGGCTATAGGGGCTTCCTGTAGAGTAATCAGGGACAGAGGCATCTAGGGTGGAAGAATGGGCCAGGAGGTGTGCAAGGGCCCAGAGGCACAAAATTCTTCAGAAGTTTTTATCATGTTGGACCTTCTTAAGAATAACTATGAACTGTGTCACTGAGAAGGAAGATGAACAATTTTGAAATGTCATCAGCTTTTTAAATAAATTGACTTTACTCTCAGGAACACCACTTGTGAGTCTGTGAAGTGTAGTTGTCACCCAGGCCTTAAAGAGAAGGATCTCTTCCATTACCTCAGAGAATCCCCACCAGGTTATCCAAAAGGATGTAAATGGTGTGGTAGCCATGCTAGTCCACTTTTAAAGGTTATGAATAGAAACGCGAGAAGAGGCCATCCGGGCTCCGCCCCAGGGTTTTTAAACCACACTCTCTCTCCTCCCATGCCAGCGGGGTGCCCCCATTTGCGGCGGGAACGCGCCCACCCCGCTTCTCTGGCACCCTGCTGGCATGAACGCGCATGCCCCTCGGTGCACTGCGCCATGTTAGCTGCGGCTCCGTGCACCTCTGGGGCACTGCGCCTATCTTTAACATGGGCAGCCGAGACACCTCGGATTACAAATTCACAACAGTACATGAAATACAATAAGGACACGGCACATGGTATTTTATATGGCATAATTCGGCCGCAGCTTTATTTGGATACAAAACATCTCAACCATGGGTATACCCAAGCCGATCCAGCCTCAGGCTCATTGTCCAACCTGGTCCGCCATCATAGCAAGACTGACCAATCATAACCTGAGCTCCCCGCCGTCCAGCAAGGGAGCTCAACTGTAAGCGCAGCTGCCCCAGCTGCCTAGCTTACACCATCAGGCTTGGGTACCCCGCTACCAGGCCGGGGTAGCACAGCTTGCCCCGGGTCCCCCACTCCAAAAGCTGCGGCCTGTTGTGCCAAAATTACCTCCTCTATCACATTCTGGAGATAAGTCATTTCCAATGTCGGATAGGTGCGTACCATCTTTCCAGAATAATCCTTCGCACATTTCATCAGCCCAAGTGTGTGTGATCTGCCATCCGCCCCTGGCCATCACCCCCGCTGCTATTTGCCTGTTCACTTTCTTTCTGGGCCTTCCCCATAGCTTCCGGTTTCTGTGCCGGAGTGGCCTAGTGGTTAGGGTGGTGGACTTTGGTCCTGGGGAACTGAGTTTGATTCCCAGCACAGGCAGCTCCTTGAGTCTCTGGGCAAGTCACTTAACCCTCCATTGCCCACCGCATTGAGCCTGCCATGAGTGGGGAAAGCACGGGGTACAAATGTAACAAAAAACAAAACAAAAAAAGAGATATTACAATTTTTTTATTGCACTAACTTAGTATATTTTTTTGGACTAACTTTCAAAAGCAATACCTTCATTTTCGAGTCAGAAATGAGCAGAAGATGACAAATATCAGAATATATAAATGAAGCACAAAAGCATTCCAATGACAGTTTCCCAGGGAAATGTAGGGGTGGAAGGGAGGGGGGTGAGAAACAGAGAGCAGTATATTTTTATGGTTCATAATGTGATAGGAAACCCAGATCATTAAGCCCTGTCTGGTGGGTGTCAAAATATTTCATCATTTTAAACTTCAAAAAGGTGTAAAAAACTGGAACCCAGACTAGTGACCTGCTACTGCAAAACTAATGGAAGGCCCCATGGGAGGGGACTGGCCTTTATCAGGGCTGCATTTTGAGTAAAATTTTTAATCATGCAATAATGAAAGGCAGGAGAGGGAGATGGGAAAGAGAGAGAGCGATAATAGACAAGGTAGAGAGGAGGGAGGGAAAGATGCTGGACAACAGGAAAGGGGTTCCTTGGAGATCTGGGCCCCCCACTTTGCCAGAGGACTTGCTTGGGGAGTGCCAGGTCTGCAGCTGAATGCACACCACTAACTTCCTCACTCCTGAGGCAGTACAAGGAAAGGAGCAACTCAGGCTGTAGCAGTGACGATCCTTGGTTGACTGCCACCCCCCCCCCCCCCCCCCCAGGTGCAGCGGCGTCCGTCCCCCCAGGGTGCAGCACGACCTCCCCCCCCTCCCCCCCGGTGCAACACACACCACCCGGCACATCACCCCCCCCCCCCCCCCGGGTGCATTCTTAGCTGCTGGGAACAGCCGTGCAGCTGTTGGCTCCGCTGGTTCCCTGCTCCCTCTGTCCCGGAACAGGAAGTAACCTGTTTCAGGGCAGAGGGAGCAGGGAGCGGAGACAACAGGCACGCGGCTGCTCTCTGCACCCCTCCAGCAGCATGCACCTGGGGCGAACCGCCCCCTCCGCCCGCCCTCAGTATGCCACTGGGCTACAGACTTCTACAGGTGGTGGGGCTTGGCTACTCCACCAGTCATTGAACAGGTGCTGCAACTTTGGAGGAGGCCTAAGACCAAAGTGAAGTGGCCAGGTCCTCAAAGACCCCCCTCCCCCATTGCTCAGCATCTCTCCCTCCCTCCCCTCTACCCCCAGGGCATTTATCTCTCTCTCTCACACTTCCCTGTCTCCCCATGCCCCCAGAGTCCAACATCTCTCTCTCTCTCTCTCTTCTCTCTCCTCTCTCTCTCTTCTTTCTTGCTTCCCTCGACCCTCTCATAAGTACATAAGTAATGCCACACTGGGAAAAGATCAAGGGTCCACCGAGCCCAGCATCCTGTCCACGACAGCGGCCAATCCAGGCCAAGGGCACCTGGCAAGCTTCCCAAGCTCTCCACCCTTGGGTCCAAGCTCTCCACCCTTGGGTCCATTATTTCTCTCTTTCTTCCCTCTCTGGGTCCAGTATCTCTCCCTCTCTCTTCTTCTCCCTCCAACTTACTCTCCCTCAGTTCAGTATCTCGCCCTCTCTTCCCACCCCACCCCGTGCACGGTCTGGCATCTCTCCCTTCTCTCCCCATCCCACCCATGGTTCCATAAAGCTCTCTCAATTCCCTCCTTCCACCCACCCCCACCCCCATGTATCAAATCTTTGCTCTGGCAGCAGCAGAGATACTCAGACTGCTTGCAGCTTGCACTGGTCCTTTTCCTCTGACCCATCCTGCCCATACAAAAACAGGATCACAAGAAGCGCAGAACAGATCAGAGGGAAAGGTCTGGTACAGGCTGCAGACAGCCTATGAGTATCACTGGCACTGGCGGAGCAAAAACTTGATTTTTATCAGGTACAGCTTGGGGAAGGGAGAGAATTGAAAGAGCTTTACAGATGCGCGGGAAGGGAGAGATGCCAGATCGTACATGGAAGGCGAGCAGGAGAAGGGAGGGAAATGTTGTGCAGCAGTCGATTTAATTATTAATCATGATTATTTGTTTTTAAATTGCGATTAACATGGCCTTTATATGTCTCTCTTAATTTGGGAGGGGGAGTGGAAACAATTGGATACCATCAGGTCCAGGATGAATTTACCAGTATTAGAAGGAAGAACCTGTCAATATAAAGCCCCTTCCACCTCCAGAAGGGCAAGACAACATTTCAGACTGAGATTCAGCTTCCATGCAGCCAAATGTCCTGAAACTCAGTCCCTGCTGCTGCTGCTGCTGCTGTTGAAAAGACAGCAACCTGCTGAAATTAAGCATTGAGTTAAACCCTGCAAAATCTGTTTGCATGCACAGAATGAAGATGGTGGCAATTAATCCAGAGTGAAATTACTGTCACTGCTGAGCAGTAATGGAAAAGCAGCTAACAGGCTTATTTCCAGGGATGCCGAGGAGACAGCATGTCCTTCTGTGACATGCACAGTATCAAATATGTATCGTGATATAGTATTATGGGAATTTGTGGTCTGATATTCAAAACCATTTAAATGGTGCTTGGCTGCCTACCCGAGGATGTTCAGCAGCACCTACCCGGATGGTGCCGCTGAATATCCCCTTTAACTATGAAAATGGAAACTGTCTATTTTGTGGGCGGTCCAGAGGTGGAGTCGGGCAGGGCTGCTGAGAGAGGGGGACGGAGGGGGGCAAAATTCCCCGGACCTCCAAGGGGAGCCTGGCGCCGGGGTCTCTCTCTCCTGCTCCTGACGGGACCCGGGTGATCGCGTCTTGACAGGAGCGGGAGAGAGAAAACTCTGGTGCCGGGCCCCCCTTGAGGCTGGGGAGGACCTGGAGAAGACACAGCAGGACCACTGGTTTGGCTGGAGGGGCGTTCCCCCCCCCCCCCCCCCCCAGGCCCCAGCAGCAGAAGAGATCTTCCTCCAGCGCTGCTCTTCACTCTGCTGCATTTCCTGCCAAGCGGCTGCTTTTTTCCCTCAGGCTGCGCATGCTCAGTTTCAAAACCGAGCACGCGCAACATGAGAGAAAAAGCAACCGCAGGGGGCAGGCAATGTGGCAAAGGAAAGAGCAGCGCTGGAGGAAGACCTCTTCTGCTGATGGGGCCTCGGGATCCCCACCAGCCAAGGTATTTGCAATTCTGGCAGGGTGGCGGCAGTGATCCTGGGAGGGAGGCAGCGGCAGCAATCCTAGGCGGGCAGCTTGACCTTCAAGTGCACTCAATCTGCAGCCCCCATTACCTCTCTACCCTCCTCTCCCCGTAGGTTCCCACCGTAACCTCCGCTCTCAGGACAAATCACTCCTATCCGTACCCTTCTCTACCACCGCTAACTCCAGACTCCGCCCCTCCTGCCTCGCATCACCTTATGCCTGGAACAGACTTCCCGAGCCCATACGCCATGCGCCCTCCCTGCCTATCTTGAAGTCCTTACTCAAAGCCCATCTCTTCTCCCTTGCTTTTGGCGCCTAACCACCTTCCCCATTCATGTTACCTACACTGACTACAGAGTTTGTAACCTCTAGATTGTAAGCTACCTACACTGACTACATAAGTTGTAAGTTACCTACACTGACTACAGAGTTTGTAACCTCTAGATTGTAAGCTACCTACACTGACTACATAAGTGTAAGTTACCTACACTGACTACATAGTTTGTAACCTTTAGATTGTAAGCTCTCTTGAGCAGGGACTATCCTTCCCCATGTTAAACTTGTACAGCGCTGCGTAACCCTGGCAGCGCTATAGAAATGCTAAGTAGTAGTAGTAGTAGGGGTGGCCCTGCCCCGGGTCCGGCTCAGTCTCTCTGCAGCCCTGTAGTCGGGGGCAGAGTTGACACTTTTATTAGTGTCAATATCAGCCCTTAACCAGTTAAGTTAACTGGCCAAATAGGACTTCATAAATATCAGCACTTATCTGGTTACTGCTGGCTGGCCGCACATGCCCAGATATTTAATGCTGCCCAGAAACTGCCCAGAATTGAATATCCATGCATAAAGCTAGCAGGGGCAAAAAAAACAAAAATCACTGACCACTGTTAACTGAATATTACCCTTTGGTTTATAAATAAAACAGGACATGTCCCATGAAATCTCTTCTTCTGAATTGTAGACATACCTCCTTAGTTAACTTGTGCTTTGGCTGTAGGCTTGTGCGTGTCTTTAAGTGTGAGCTGGAGAAAGCTCTTCCTGAGGAAAGATAGTTTCCATGGTGAGGGAGGGGAGTCACGTGTGCTGCTGCTTCTGCATTTTTTAAGAACATCTTTTTATCAGTAACTTCATACAAAGATCTGTTCAGCCTACACCATACAGAGCAGAGACAGTCACTTGGGGCCCTTTTACAAATGAACGGTAGGCTCTACGTGCCTGCCACATGTGTCAAAATGAGACTACCGCCCAGGCTAGCGCACCCCCCATGGTGGTAATTTCGGATTTGGCACACACCCGTACCGCCGGGACAAATTCATTTTTCCTTTCCTACCACACACAGCATTTCCGGTGTTAATCATCAGTTAGTACGCGCTGACCTGTCATGGCGTGTGAGCCCTTACTGCTAGATCAGTGGGTGGCGTTAAGGGCTCAGGCCGTAAATAGGTGCACGCTGGTTTTCAGTTTTACCACTGGGCCCTTTTCTGGCCCCATTGAATAAAAGCCTTTTCCCAGACGCAGTAAAAACTGGCTGGACGTGCGCCAAAACAACACCTACACTACAGCAGGCCACTTTTTGCCGCGGCTTAGTATAAGGACCCCTCGGACAGCGAAACGGACCGGTTACTTTAATCAGGGCTAATCCCTCTGCATGGGCCAGCATAAATTAATTAACTCAACCCAGTACTGTGATCAACTCACAACATTTAACCACATGTGACAATGTTCAAAATTTAAAGACTTCAATGGTGATTCTTTTCACATAGGGACTTATAGCCCTATGACTCACAAACCTCGTCATTGATCTTTATTTTTTATTTTTATATGTGATTCCATGCGTCAAACTATTTAAAGAAATTTTTGTATAAAAATGTACTTATTTCAAACTAGGGAGGGACCTGCAACCAGTATGTTTTGCAGAGGTCTGCTTCAGGATATGGGCCTCTAAAACAAAAACATACATTTAGTACCAGTGCATAATTTTCTAAAATAAACACATCATATAACGCAACTACTACTTAATCTGTTATCCGCATGTACCTGATATCAGTCACCTTTCTTCCGAATGTTCAAATAGCGACTGTTCTAAACACCATCACTCAATAGATCATATGATCCAGACTCCCACCAGAACAATCAGATTTGAGAATTACATCAGGGAAGCCATAGTAAATAGCATATGCAGGGCCTCAACCCTGGCATAATCCTCTGCAAATTCCCTCTGTCTCGTTCTTGGTCAAGACAGCAGGAGGAGTCTATTTTATTAATTTACCAAGACTTACATTCTGCCGCTCATAGAGAAACCCCAAATTCAAAAGCAGGTTACAACGTAACACAAACACTTTAAAAACATAACCACAAACAAAAGAGCAAATTGAAAAGAACACTTACAAATACATCAGGCTTCCAAATTAAAGCCTTGTGAAAATAAATTAAGCTTTCAGTTTCTTTTTTTCTGTTTTAGTACAGGACCTAGTTACAAATAACCCAGGTTAACAGTAAAATACACCATCTTAATGGTGGCCCAAGTTGATAACTTCTTCCCTCAATGTCAGTATATTGCATGAGCTCTCAGGGCCTGTGGGGGAGAATTCCAAAGAAAAGTCCCCACAAGAAAAAATGATCTGGGCTTAGTAAAAAGTCAAATGTGCCACTGCACAAGATGAAACATGCACCAGATCTGCACCCTGCGATCTAAGCTGCTGACCTGGTTGATAAGAGATTTCAAATAGTCAGGAGACTCACCTGAAGGGCTCTAAATACTAACATCAACATTTTCAACTTAGTCCTGCTGTCAATAGGGAGCCAATGTAGCTTTTGCAAATATGTAAGGAGCAACATAAAAACATGATGGCAGATAAAGACCAAATGGCCCATACAATCTGCCCATCCTCCATAACCACTAACTTCCTTTTCCTAAGGGATCCCACATGCCTGTCCCACACTTTCTTAAATTCTGACACAACCCTCATCTCCACGACCTCCACCGGGAGGCCATTCCATGCTTCCACAACCCTTTCCAAGAACAAATGATTCTTAGATTCCTCCAAAGCCTATTTCCTCTTAGCTTCATCGTATGCCCCTTCATTTTCAGAGTTTTCCTTCATTTGAAAAAGGTTCACTTCTTGTACATTAATGCCCCTGAGATATTTAAACGCCTCTATCATATCACCTCTGTCCCTCCTCTCTTCCAGCATATACATGTTGAGGTTTATAAGCCTGTCCCTATATGTTTTATGTTCAAGACCACTTACCAATTCATAGCCACCCTCTGGACTGACTCCATCCTGTTTATATCCATCCGTAGGTGCAGTCTTCAGAATTGCACACAGTAACTCTAAATGAGGCCTTACCAGAGACTTGTACAAGGGCACTATCACGTCTTCGTCTCCTGCTGGTCCTTATGCACCCAACATCTTTCTGGCTATGACCGTCACTTTTTTCTACCTGTTTGGAAATTTTAAGGTCATCAGACACAATAACCCCCAAATCCCGCTCTTCCTTTATACACAGAAGCACTTCATCCCCTATATTGTACCGTTCTCTCGGATTCTTGTGACCCAAGTGCATGACCCTGCATAATGAGGTTGAAAAGAATGGCTGAATTTTGAACCAGTTGCAATACTTTAACAGACAATGTAGGGTGTCCAACAAAGACCACATTGCAGTAATCAATGACAGACAGCACCAATGACTACAACACTGATCTAAAATCTTCCCCTGAAACATAACATCACAACAATAGAGCATCCATAGCTCAAATAAATTGGTTTAACAACATTGTTATTATGGAGCCTTCATTGAGAGAGTGGTGCCCAGGATCACCCCAAGATTTTTCTTTCACTCCTAACGTACCATGTAGTTTGCCATACCGTGAGGAGGAAATGGAGGTAGAAAAACAATGCTTATTACACGCAGCTGCCACCTCCTCTGTCGGCTCCGTTCTGAACCATGAGACCTGACAAATCTGCATGATACAGACTTCAGAGCAAAGCCAGAAGATATATTCTTCTCTTGCCCCAGGGAGAGGAGCGAAATGTGGGTCTCCCAAAACTGTAGGGCTTGGAGCAGACTTTAACATATGTAATAACATACTAGAGCAGATAAGGTCCAGTTGGTTCAGTAGGTCTGTCTCTCTATGCTGCCTCAGCTAAGGATATCTCCTAGCTGTCAGTAGTTCAAGTTTGACTGTCCACAGGATATCACTCCTTATTCAAGTCAGTTTTGGTAGATGATGCTTTTTTCCCAGGTCTGTGAGGATGGTTTTCTGAGGTCATAGTCCAACTCTTCTCACCTTTACTATGCTGTCTGACCCTTCCCCCGTTTCTTCTTGTGTATTTGGTGTGCAATCCTATTGTGCATATCCTGAAAAACCAAGTAGTTGACTGTGGAGTCACAAAGACAGGTTTGGGAATGCCTTTTTTTAACGTTAATCCCCTTTACTACCTGCACTAGGCACTCTGGGTCAATGACTAAATGTTATTGTATGAAATCTTGCACTCAAACAATCCTTTTGTGTCCATGGTCTCATAATCACACCAAATAAAATTGTGTGACCCCTCAAAGATACAGAATAATGATGCACCTATGGAGAGCCCCCCCCCCCCCACACACACACACAAATGATGTGATCCCAAATGCGGGTTTTGCAAGCCCATTTCCCAGCCCACAGTTTGGGAAGCTCTGCACTAAAGAAAGTAATTCTTATTTCAACCATAGCTCAGAAAAAATTGTATGCATTTTGTTAGCTGTATGGGAATATTGAGGGGTAATTGCATAATAAAATAACTTTGGAATATATGTTTCCTTTTACCTGTGCGTAGTCCACGCAGAGAGCAGCTCCTGAAGTGTTGCCTTTTATCTGCAGTCAGAAAGAGGGTGGGAGGCAAGAGGGACCTAGAGGCCAGATCCACACAGATTCTAATTTTACCATTTTCAATCAAGTACAATCAGCTGCAACTGAAAACAGAAACCTGATCATGCAAATTTGCTTCCTATCTTCCAAATTTTGATTAAAAAATTATCATTAAATTTCCTACTTTGCTGACCTTGTTATGGTGAGGGAAATACTGAAACTTTCTCTCTAATTGACTCTGAGCAAATTAAATACTCAAGATCCCAAATGCATGCCAACAATCTGAAAGCATGCAACTAGTTTTTACATATGTAAAAAAAATAAATAAATACTCGATATTGTACAACAGAGCATCATAACTCTAAGCAATATCAATAACAAAGAATACTTAACAAAACATTTATCTGTACTTCAAAATTACAGTCATAACAACCCCAGAAAATCCCTTCCACTGTCTCATTTTGGATTTGACCCCCTATTACTCCCTTCCACCCATATCATCGCCCTATTCACAGTCCAGTCACTCCACATTCCACTCATCTCATTCCCACCACCCCCACTCTTCCCCTCCTTTTTACTGAGTCCCTACTCCTCTAGACAACCTAATACACTAAATAGCATTCTGCATTTCAGTGAGCTTATGCTGAAAGAAAAAGACCACCAAGCCTCCACATAACCTTCAGTCAATTAAGAGTTCACCCCTTCACTGACATCCATTCCACTTGCATAAAGTCTAGTATCTTGTCATGCCACGAGGTCAGGCAAGCAGCTGTTCCTCTACCCACTTTAGTAGCACATATCTCTATGCCTACCCCCCCCCCCCCCCCCCCCCCCAATAAAAAGACCTGGTTTGGGTCAATTGTAGCACTTCCTTTTTTTTTAATGAGACTGTTTCAGTATAGAAAAAGAAAAGCAAAGAAAGAAAAATATTCTCTAGGAGGTGAAAGGTAGTGGTGGTTGGTGATTCTCTTCTGAGGGGTACAGAGGTGTGCTGTCTGCCAGGTGCCAAAATTCAAGATGTTGCAGAGTTTGCCGAAACTCATTAAGCCTAATGACTATTATCCGATGATGCTTATCCATTTTGGCACAAATTATACTGCTAGATATCCCTCTAAACATATCAATAGTGACTTCATGGCTCTGGGAGAGAAGGTGAAACAGACAGGTGTGCAGGTGGTGGTCTCATCAATCCTCCCTGTCGAGGGTAAAGACCCAAGGTAGAGAAGCTCACATCCTGGAGATGAATATGTGGCTGTGCAGGTGGTATCATCAAGAGCGTTTTGGCATCCTGGACCATGGGATGCTTTTCCAAGAGCTGCTGAATAAAGATGGTGTCCATCTATCAAAGAAGGGAAAAAGTGTCTACTGAAGAGAGCTTTAAACTAGAATCATTAGGGCTGGGTGATCAAAGCTCCCAGGTAAGTATAAGTCTTCAGGTATGTGATGCATTAAATACCTCCACACAAATGGGGAAAAGGGGGCAACGTCTGGAAAGTAGCATATACTAATGCCCATAGTATAGGAAATAAGATTTTTGGATCTAGAGACTGTGATGGAAGAGGCTGATTTGGATTTAGTGGCGTCAGAGACACATGGTTCACAGAGAACCATGACTGGAATATAGTTATATCGGGCTATAATCTGTTTAGGAAAGACAGGGTAGGAAGAAAGGGAAGGGGTGTGGCATTATATGTTAAAGATAATATTAAAACCACACAATGAGGGATCTACAGAGTAAGGAAGAGGCACTGTTTGTCAATCTGGAAAGAGGGAATGGAAAATGTATTTATACTGGTGTGATATACAGGCCTCCTTCACAGACAGAAGAAATGGACAGAGATTTAATTGAAGACATTCAAAATATAAGTGTGAAAGGGGAAGTACTACTAATAGTTGATTTTAATGTGCCAGATGTTGATTGTGGTAGCCCTATTGTGGGGTTTTCTAGAAGTAGGGAAATCCTAGATTCTCTACAAGGAGAACTATTCCAGCAGTTGGTAATGGAACCCACATGGAATGGGGACGTACTGGACTTAAGTGCTTATGAATGGGAAGAGTGTTTCTGATTTTATAGTGGGTGATCATCTGGCAGTGATCACTAGATGGTGTGGTGTGGAGAGGCTTTATTCAAAAGTGAAGTGCCAAGACTTAAAAAAAACTAACTTTGTTCAGATGGGGGATTACCTCAAGGAATTGTCTGGATGGGAACATTTGGAAGAAGGAAGGCACTGGACAAAACTGAAAGGAGCTATTGTAAGGGCAGTAAGGAAAATAAATAAAAGTAAGAGGAAAAGGAGACCACTTTGGTTCTCAAAAGTAGTAGTTGAAAAGGTAAGGAAAAAGAGTTTAGCCTTCATAAACTACAAGAGATTGCAGAAAGAGGAAGACGGGTGACAATATCTGGAAAAGCTAAGAGAAGGCGGTAGAGTAGTCAGGAAACTAAGATGCAAATGGAAGCAAAAATAGCCAATAGGGTAAAATAAGGGGGGGAAGACATTTTTTAGATAAATTAATGATAGGAGGAAGTGGCATTATGAAACTCAAAAGGTGAAGGGGATGAATAAGTAGAGGCTGATAAAGATAGGAATTGCTTAATAATTATTTCTGTTCTGTGTTCACAGCTGAAGGGCCAAGAGCAGGACCGCAGAAGACAAACACAAATAGGAATGGAGATGTGGTAGACCCTGAACAATTTTCAGAGGACTGTGCTCGTGAGGAGCTAGCTAAACTAAAGGTGAACAAGTGACGGGGCTGGATGGCATACATCCAAGGATACTGAAGGAAACTTAGGGAACTTCTGGTGGCTCCTGTGGCTGACCTTTTCAATGCTTCTCTAGAGTCGTGAGTAGTCCTGGAGGACTGGAGAAGGGCGGATGTGGTCCCTCTCTACAAAAGCAGAAGTAAGGAAGAGGTTGGGAACTAAAGGCTGACAAGTCTGACTTCTGTGGTAAGTAAATTAATGGAAACACTTTTAAAACAGAGAACAGTAAAGTTTTTGGAATCCAATGGATTACAGGACCCAAAGCAACATAGTTTCACTAGAGGCAGGTCTTGTCAGACAAATCTGATTAATTTCTTTGACTTGGGTGACCAGAGAGTTGGATTGAGGGAGGGAGAGTACTAGATGTGGTGTATTTAGATTTAGCAAAGCCTTTGATACTGTTCTGCATGGCCGACTAATAAACTGAGTGCCCTCGGTATGGGTTCTAAAGTGACTAACTGGGTTAGGAACTGGTTGAGTGGAAGGTGACAGAGGGTAGTGGTAAGTGGAGATCACTATGAGGAAAGGATGTAACCAATGGTGTGCCGCAAGATTCTTGGGCTGGTTCTTTTTAATATTTTTTAAGCAATATTGCTGAAGGGTGTCTGGTAAGGTTTGCCTCTTTGTGGATGATGTCAAAATCTGCAATAGGGTTGACAGCCCTGATGGTGTGGATAACGTGAGGAAGGACCTAGTGAAGCTTGAAGAATGGTCCAGAATTTGGCATCTACGATTTAATTCTAAAAAATGCAGGGTTATGCGTCTGGACTGCAAAAACCTGATGGAACAGTACACTTTAGGGAATGAAGAACTTCGGGAATGAAAGAGGAGCAGGACTTGGCTGTGATCGTACTGTATATGATGATCCTAAGGTGGTCAAACAGGTAGAAAAGGTGATGGTGAAAACTAGAAGGATGCTTGTGTAACCCATGGTTTGTTTAAGTACATGATAGAGTGGACCCCCGGGTAGCAGATCACTGGGGGAGTGGCTGGAGGACCCGGGAGGAGCTCAGAGAATATTTAAGGGAAGCCCTGGGGAAAGGATTCTGTCTCTGGTTCTGCCTCTAGAGAAAATAACCAGCTCTGGGTGTGGAAGTTTAGTGTTGCTGTTCGCTCCCTTGCCAGACATCCCATTGCAAGAGAAGGGGAAGTCCTGTATCATTGTAACAAGTGGTTGGATAGATTACCTGGACAGTAAGCTGTTATATTGCATCAACCAATTGAGGAGTCCGAACTCGGCAGATTGGGGAGTCCAGCCATAACCGGGGCTTGGGTGGAATTGCAGTCTACCCTGGTTGATAGCAAGACCTTTGGGGTGGGACCCAAAGGGAGTATGCAGTTACTGGAAGCCTGGCCCAGATGGTACATTGGGAGTGTGAAATCCACTCTGGGTTCTGACTGAGCTGCAGGACAGGCATGAGGGTTAAGCATGAGTATTAGCCCAGATATGTATTATGATCATCTGAAGAGCAATATGAATTACAATTGACTGTAAGAAGACCAATACAGAGGAAACCATCAGTTTAGAGTTAATAAATGTTCTAGTTCTTTTAATCCTCTTGATTGTTCTGTGGTTCTTGAGTGGATGAGCTGACGGGACCAGAGTGAGTAAATTATAAAAAACCTGCAGTGCCTCTCGAGCCCCTTCTAACCCGGGATAGCAGGACCGTGTTACATTTGGGTGCGTAGGGAGAGAAATAGCCAGTAGGAAAAAGGAGGTGATGATGCCTCTGTATAAGAATCTAGTGAGACTTCATTTAGAATATTGTGTACAATTCTGAAGACCGCACCTTCAGAAAGATAACAGGATGGAGTCAGTCCAGAGGGCAGCTACTAAAATGGTTAGTGGTCTTCATCATAAAGTGTAAAGGGACAGAATTAAAGATCTCAATATATATACTTTGGAAGAAAGGCGGGCGAGGAGATTTTTTTGATAGAGACATTTAAACATAGGAGTCAGCTCTGTGGGTGCTTGAGCACCCCTAGTACTGAACAAATTCCTTGACTGTGTCCAGGGAGAGGTAATTTCTATTGGGTTCAGCACCCCCAATAATTTTGAAAAGTTGGCTCCTATGCATTTAAATACTTACATGGCATAAGTGCAAAGGAGGCAAGTCTCTTTTAATTGAAAGGAATTTCTGGAATGAGGGGGCATAGGATTAAGGTGACAGGAGACAGACAGACTTAGAAGTAACCTGAGGAAATACTTCTTCATGTAAGTGTGGTGAATTTGTGGAACGGCCTCCCGGTGGAGGTGATGGAGATGAAAACCATATCTGAATTCAAGAAAGTTTGAGACAAATACATAGGATCTCTACGGGAGTGAAAGGGAGAGTAGATGGCATGGATGGGCAAACTGGATAGTCCATATGGTCTTTATCTGCCTTTATTTTTTCTCTGTTTCCGTGTTACCAGAGAGGCAGCCATCTTCAAGAAAAAAAGACACAATCACAGCTCACATAATTGAGAAAAAAGCAAAAGATAATGAAGCAAAAACATAGGCCTGAGATAAAACTAAACCCCACTCATAATGTCAAATATTTAACTCCGCTAATACCCACCCCTCCTAGAATGAACTACAGCAATAATAAATCAGGTAGTATGCTCCAATATTCCCTTATTAGCAATAAGTCCCTCAAGTTGCGAAGGTCAAAGAAGACAGTGACTCCCAGAAATAAAAATTAAATATTTACATGGAAATCTAAGCTAGAGGGAAGCACCCATTAAAATCACATGGGGTTTCAGATCCAAAAATACTTTGTCTCAGCTGGATCAAGCAGGTGACATCCAGGAAGAGCTGAATTCTCTGCCCACAAAAAGAAACTTCTTTATACTGAAAACAAGTTTTCGTATTTACAAATTCAGAAGCAGGTGAAACAAGCAAGGTTGCTCCATTAGGAAAGAAGATTTGCAAATCCTCTAAGAAACATCCAACACTCTGTTATAATCACCTTTCTCTAAGCATCCAAACTACCTTATGTTTCACTTGTAGTGGTAACACTGATCAAAAGGTAAAATAATTTTGAGATACTAATTACTAAGGAAGTAGGGAGCTTCAACATCTCAACTATGCAAGATCTCAGGGGACAGAAGAAAGGTTACTAGACATTTTTAAAAGAATCTCACATATTTTGATCTAACCACATTTTCCAAAGATTCCAGGTTCCTATGAAGCACTAGGTTATCTTTTAAAAGACTGCCAGTCTGGTCCTTCCAGGACCTTGAACTGGATCTTACGGAACGCCTTTTTGTTTCGGGAGGGCCAAGTTCTGCTTCCAGCTCTAACATTTCCCCTTACCTACCATCCCATAGTCACCTCCCTCCCACGGCATCCGGCATCCTTCCCACCTTTTTACCCAGTGTTTCTCTCCTCCCCTCCCCCATAATCTACAGCACTTTTCTCCACATCCCTGACATGTTTAATGCCTTACCTCCCTTCTCCAGGGCAGCAATACTCCAACCGGCACAGCACCATAAGCATAGAGGCCGGCAGGCACAGGGCCTTGAACATCTGTGCATGCTCAAGGCCTGTCTGCACCCTCCCACCTCCAAACTTACTGTTTCATGCGTACGGGGGTGGTGAAGGTGGAGAGTAGGAGAATGAGCAATGTTTCCTCTAAAGACTGAAGTTGAAATGAGCACTTCTTACAGATAACACACACATACATAAACACTTGCAGGGAGGCTGGAAAGAATTCCATGAGCCATTCTCTGCATGCTTTCCCTTCTTGTTCACCTGTAGTTTAACTATGTTTATAGCTACTCTGAATTTACTCATCGGATGTATAGCATAGCTTAGAGGTAATACTGCTCCCTCTATAAATCCATGATTTTTAACAAAAAAAAGGGGGGGGACTGTACGGGTTCTTTTGAACACAACAGGGAAGGCCCCCTTCACTGTCTATCAGCTGCCTCTCCGAATACCTCTGTTACTGATGGTATTGTGCACACTGTAATACACTTCAGGGAATTAGGTACCAAAAACACGAATCAGAGAACATTTTTCTTCACTCAACATGTAATTAAACTCTGGAATTTGTTGCTAGAGAATGTGATAAAGGTGGTTAGCTTATCGGAGTTTTAAAATGGTTTGGACGGCTTCCTAAAGGAGAAGTCAATAGACCATTATTATATGGACTTGGGGAAAATCCACTATTTCTGAGATAAGCAGTATAAATTGTTTTGTACTTTTTTGGGATCTTGCCAGGTATTTGTGACCTGGATTGGCCACTGTTGGAAATGGGATGCTGGGCTTAATGGACCTTTGGTCTTTCCCAGTATGGCAATATTTATGTACTTATGTAAAATCAAAATAATGCAGCATATTAAACAGAAAAGTATTTGCAGTAGTTTGGAAATATACGCAGGTACTTTAATACGTGGCTCTCTATCAGTCCTAACTCACCCGTCCAGCATCTTCCCGCTAGCCAAGTGATGTTCAGCAGCACTATAACAGAAATTCTGAGGTTACTGGCAAGCATAAAATTTACCTGTGAGTGTTTTTGGAAGGTTGCCAATGGCCACCAGGCTTCACCTCAGCTAGTCTTTAGTAAGCGGTTCAGTTACCAAAGATTAGGTACAGCTAATATAGAAAATATGTGCAGTTTCTATTAACTGTAGCTTGAATTCTCGAGGTACAAAACTTAGGGGCCCTTTTACGAAGCTGCATAAGCGTCTACGCGTGCCCAACATGCGCCAAAATGGAGTTACTGCACAGCTACTGTGTGGCTCTTGCGGTAATTTCACGTTTGGCGTGCGTAGGTCATTACCACCCGGTTACCGCGTGAGACTTTACCAATGGCTGGCGGTAAGGTCTCAGACCCCAAATGGATGCACGACAATTTTCATTTTGACACATATTCGGCAAAAATTTTAAAAAGGCCTTTTTTACAGGTGCGCTGAAAAATGATTCTGTGTGCGCCCAAAACCTGTGCCTATATTACAGCAGGCCATTTTTCAGCGCACCTTAGTAAAAGGACCCCTTAAATTGTAAACCCTCTAAGGACAGGAAAATGCCTACTGTACCTGAATGTAGCTCGCCTTGAGCTATTACTGAGAAAACTGTGATCTAAATTCAAATCCAAAATCCAGTACTAGGTATACTGTGAAGGAATATAAAACACCACAAATGTCACTCAAGACCTAAAGAGCAAGATTACCATAATGTGGAGGAGTGGCCTAGTGGTTAGGGTGGTGGACTTTGGTCCTGGGGAACTGAGGAACTGAGTTCAATTCCCACTTCAGGCACAGGCAGCTCCTTGTGACTCTGGGCAAATCACTTAACCCTCCATTGCCCCATGTTAGCCGCATTGAGCCTGCCATGAGTGGGAAAGTGCGGGGTACAAATGTAACTAAAATAAATAATAGCAGCATAACTTCCACAAGTCACATAACAAACATCTACATAGGAAAATACAGTACCACAAACACTTCACTTCAATAGGTACTAGAATGTCAATAAACCCTATTGGAAAACTAAACATAAAGAAGCCAGATTAGAACAGATCCATCCTGCACAGTTAATTTCATATGAAAAATTTCATATTAGGGAGCTATCTTGAGTAGCATAGTAGATGACGGCAGAGAAAGACCTGTACGGTCCATCCAGTCTGCCCAACAAGATAAACTCATATGTGCTACTTTATGTGTATACCTGACTTTGATTTGTATCTACCATTTTCAGGGCACAGACCATAGAAGTCTGCCCAGTACTAGCCCCGCCTCCCAACCACTAGCCCTGCCTCCCCCCACCAGCTCTGCCACCCAATCTCCACTGTTAATGCTAACAGAAAACCATATCCACAGAAGCTTAGCTGAAATTGGGTGGCGGGGGGAAGAGGGGTTGGTGGTTGAGAGGATAGGGGAGGGCAGACTTATACGGGGTCTGTGCCAGAGCCGGTGATGGGAGGCGGGACTGGTGGTTGGGAGGCAGGAAATACTGTTGGACAGACTTATACGGTCTGTGCCCTGAAAAAGACAGGTACAAATCAAGGTAAGGTATACACATATGAGTTTATCTTGGGCAGACTAGATGGACCGTGCAGGTCTTTTTCTGCCGTCATCTACTATGTTACGCTCATTTTCAAAGCACTTATCCTCCCAAAGTTCCATAGAAACCTATGGAACTTAGCCTCCCAAAGTGCTTTGAAAATATGCATAACTGTATCTGTTTCATATACACAGAACACAGAGAAACCCTCACACAATATAAAATAACCACAAATTAAAAACAGAAATATGTAGACAAATATTAAACTGAACCCCCTAGAAGCCACAGTGCAACTCCAGAGAAAGAGAAAAAGCGATGCATGTCCCGCTGTACTGTGCAAGTATAAAGATAGCAGACATAAATTTCAAAAACTGACATCATCCAATCACTACACTATAAGTTAACAAATACAAATAAAATAAAAAATGGAAAATATGACGATGATACCATTTTATTGGATTAAACAAAGTTCAAGTTTATTAGGGGGCTTTCCATCCCGCCTATCAAGCACATGTCTGAGCGACGTAATATCTATTAATAGTGAAATTAGATAGGCAAGAACAGAGCAAACAGCAGGATAGATGTAATAGGAGCCGGGTGGATTACAATGGTTGATAGGAAAGCAAGAGAGGGGGTTAGGGTAAAACATTAGGAGGGATGGGTGAAACTGACTTTTCATGAAACTCTTCGGGCTACGGCCCATATGCTTCTAAGAAGAAGTAAATCTTTAGGTCCGTTTTGAACTGAGCGATTTACAGTGACATCTTCAGGTGCTCAGGTAAGGAGTTCCACAATATAGGGGCCTGTACTGTAAAAAGGAAATGGCGTGCCGAGCCTGGGGGAACATCACAGAGAGACGGAATGACTAGTTCTCAGAGACCAAAACCTCTTTCCTCAGGTCAGCACAGTATACTGTTGTTATGGTATTCTGTTCTGACATGAGAAAGGAGGGTTTGGTCTCCAAACAATCAAAAATATATTAAAATTAGTGCAATAAAGATATCACCTTATTTCTATTTTCTATATTTATTAACATTTATTAACACAGCTAGCACATTACTTTATCCTAAACTAAAAATAAAATTCATTTTTTTTTTCTACCTTTGTTGTCTGGCCATTTAATTTTTCTACTTGTGTTGGTCTCAGTCTCTTGTTTTTGCTTTCCTCATTGTTGTCTTAACTCTCACCAAGATTTCCTGTCCATTTGTCATTTTTCTCTCCTCCTTTTCCTTTCAGCTTTCTTTATTTTATTTTTCTGCCTCTGTCCAGATTTAATTCTTTCCTAGTACATAGTATTCAATTCCCCCCCCTTGTTTTTTTTACTGTTTAACTACAGCTTGCCATTTCTTTCCTACTACTTCTACTACTTATCATTTCTAAAGCGCTACTAGACGTACGCAGCGCTGTACACTTGAACATGAAGAGACAGTCCCTGCTCTCCTATTTCACTTCATCTTATTTCTCAGTCTCTCATTAACTGTATCCTCTTTAGTCCTCCCTCATCCAGCATTTGCCCCCTCTCTCTCCCACTTCCATCCAGTGTGTGCCCTCTTTCTCTCCCCCCTTCCATACAGCATGTGCACTATCTCAGCCGTCACACCTTTATCCACATGTTTATTTATGCCTTCAAAGAAATGAAGCAAATTGGTGAGCCTAGACTTCCCTTGGCTGAACCCATGCTCTGTCTCATTAAACCATGTTTGTCTACGTGTTCCATAATTTTATTCATTATAATAGTTTCCACTATTTTCCCCAGCACTAAAATCAGGCATACCAACCTGAGGCATACCAACCTGTAATTTCCCGGATCACTCCTGGAACCCCTTTAAAAAATCGGCGTTACATTGGCCACTTTCTAATCTTCAGGTACTACAGATGATTTTAATGACAGGTTACAGATCATTAACAACAGATCAGTAATTTCATGTTTGAGTTTTTCAGTACCCTGGGGTGTATGCCATCCAGTCCAGGTGATTTATCACTCTTTAGCTTGTCAATTTGGCTCAGTACATCTTCCAGGTTCCCCAAGATTTCTTTCAGTTCCTCCACATTGTCACCCTTGAAAACCATTTCCGGTACAGGTAGATCTCTTACATCTTCTTCTGTAAAGACCAAAGCAAAGAATGTATTCAATCTCTCCACTATGACTTTAGTGCCCCTTTTGCTCCTTCATGATCTAACGATCCCACTATTTCCCTCACAGGCTTTCTGCTTCTGATATACTTGAAAAATGTTGTTACTATGAGTTTTTGTGTCTATGGCAGGTTTTTCTTTATATTCTCTTTTAGCCTTCTTTACCAGAGCTTTGCATCTAGCTTGACACTGCTTTTGTTGTTTCTTAATTTCTTCATTTGGATTCTTTTTCCTTTCTTTGAAGGATGCTCTTTTGACTCTAGTAACCTCTTTCACTTCACCTTTTAACCATGCTGGCTGTCGTGTGCTCTTCTTTCCACCTTTGCTAATACATGGAGTACATCTGGTCTTGGCTTCCATGATGGTATTTTTAAAAAAACATCCATGCCTGATTTAAAGTCCTAACCTTTACGGCCGACCCTTTCAACTTCTTTTAAACCATTTTCCTCATTTTGTCATAGTCACCCTTTCAAAAATTGAATGCTACTACAGTAGATTTCTTTAGTGACTTCACTTCAGATATCAGCTCAAATTTGATCATGTTATGATCACTGTTTCCCAGCAGATCCAACACCTTTATCTCTCGTACCATGCCCTGCATCCCACTAAGGACTAGATCTAAAATAGCTCCCCTTCTTGTCAGTTCTTAGATCAGTTGCTCCAAGAAGCAGTCATTTATTACATCTAAGAATTTTACCTCCAAGAATTTTACCTTCCTTGTACTCCCTGATGTAGCATTTATCCAGTCAATATTGGGATAATTGAAATCACCCATGATTATAATGTTGCCCAATTTGCCAGCTTTCCTAATTTCTGTAAACATTTGTTCATCTGTCTGTTCGTTCTGTCCCAGTGGACAGTAGTATAGCCCTACCAGTATACTCTTTCCCTTCAAACATAGAATTTCTATCCACAAGGATTCCGTGCTGCTATCTGTTTTATGTATAATATTTATTTTGTTTGACTCAATTCCATCTTTAACATATAGCGCAACACCCCCCCTCCCATCCAATTTGATCCCCTCTATCATTGTGATATAATTTGTACCCTGATAACACAGTCAGAAATGGAGCCAGGTTGAAGGCAAGAGCAGTGCAACAGCGGACTTCCGCTGATGCGCATTGTAAATGCAACACGAGTAAAAAATAGGTGCCGGTGGAAGTCCATTTGGGGGAGCGTCCGCTCCCTGGCGCCCCCCCTAGCTATGCCACTGAATACAGTGTCCCATTGATTATCCTCCTTCCATAAGGTCTCTGAGATGCCTATTATATCTACTCCAACTCTTCCCTCTTATTTTTAGACACTTCAAATTGTGTTTTTTTCCTTGCATCTACAAGCTGACATTAAGTTGACGGACATAATTTGCATCCTTTACTCTGTTCTCCCATTAGACACTCCTGGCTTTCTTTCACCATTATTGAAACCTCTCTATTTGGATTCCCTAAATATCCTCTTTCAGTAGTATCCTTCGAGGGTAGTCCACACTGAACCATGCACTACTGGGTAACTGTCAGCTCCCCCCCCCCCCCCCCCCCGTTATATCTCCTTTTTAACAGTCTGCACCAGCAGCCTGGATCTATCCTGGTCAAGGTGGAGTCCATCCTTTCAGAACAGGCTCCCTCTTTCCCAGAATGTTGTCCAGTTCCTAAGAAATCTAAATCCCTCATCCTTGTACCATCATCTCAACCACACATTGAGACTGCAGAGCTCTACCTGCCTCTTGGGTCCTGCATGTGGAATAGGAGTATTTCCAAAAATGAAGATCTGCATTTCAGCTTTCTACCTAAGAGCCTAAATTTGGCTTCCAGAACCTCCCTCCCACATTTTCCTATGTCACTGGTACTCACATGTACCAAGACAGCAGGCTCCTCCCCAGCACTATCTAAAATCTTATCTAGGTGATGCATGAGGTTTGCCACCTTCACACCAGGTAGGCAAGTGACTAGGTGATCCTCACGCCCACCAGCCACCCAGCTATTTACACACCTAATAATCGAATCACCAACTACAACAGCTGTCCTAACTCTTCCCTCCTGGGCAGAAGCTCCTGGAAACACATCCTCAGTGCAAGAGGATATTGCATCCCCTGCTGGGCATGTCCTGACTATAGGATTACTTCCTACTTCACCAGGGTGATTCTCTCCTGATGCCTCAGAAAACTTTCCCATAATGGAGTTCTGGTTGCTATGGAAACTCCAGACTTTTCATGGACACATTCAGGATGCCAGTCTCACTCTGTGCTGGGAAAACAGAAGCAGGCTTAACTTAGTGTAGTGCCAAGAATATGGAGGGGGGGTAGGAGGAAAATATCCAAAAATATTTTCAGAAATTAAAAAAAATACAGCATTTTATGACACACACTAAAAAAAAATCAATCCACAATTGAGGTAGGTAATTACTCTTTATTCCTTCCTTAGAGGGAGAGAGAAAGGTATAAAAATAAAGAAAGAAATATTCTCTTAATGAGATAAAGAGCATTTTACATCTGTTTTTGTTAGACAGAATGCTGAAGATCACAGCATTTTCTCTGCAGCTCAAATCTGTGGGAGAAAATAATTTCTTTATAAACTCCTGGAGTTCCAGTTATATTACAACTCAGCAGTGATATTAAAACTCTGTGTGATAGCATAACTTCTTTTTGTAATTAGGCTGTAATGTCAAGAGGTTTTCGTTTAATAGCAAAGATTACAGAAGGGGTATTGCATTTTCCCAAACAATACAAGGGAGAAGGGTTGGTATGACGTCCTATTGATCAGAGATTGCTTATCACCTAACAGACAGAGGGTTTGGCTTCCAGTTGTGTCTACTGGAGAGAAAGAGATATTCCCTACCTACTGAGATATCACCTCAAGTTGATTATGCTTATGATTGACTGATCCTAATTCAGTTTAAGGCTATGGATGGTATGCAGAAGAGGTATCATCCTCCAATCAGAGGAAAGGATAAAGTGTGGGCACCAATAACTGAGGATTTCAGTTCAAAATTTGCTCAAGGGGTAATATCAGTTCAAATACTGCACTCAGCAGTTCCAGTACTTCTTCTGTTCTTGATCATTAGTTGTATTTAATTTTGACTCAGTAATTTATGCTGTCAGCTCAAACACTGAGGGCAATTTGTAGAGTCAATTGTCCCATCATGACCCTGCCTATGAGCACTAGATATTGAAGTATGGCAAATTAATTCAAGGATCACTATTAGGTTATTAATCCCATCTCAGAATATCACAAAAATACTCCAGCTTCATTACCTTGGCCTATGTTTCAATCTTTGTTCCTTTTTGAGCACTAATCAGTAGTTACTAGAAACATTAATGGACTTTTTATGATACAGATGTGGGTAAATGGAGGATATGTTTTACAGAATAGAATCATGGATGGCAGTACACCTTAACTCCTTGGTAATGAAAATTTTCTCCACCAAATGCAATGGCTTTTGCTCTCCAAAAAAAAACACATTTCTATGGTATGCACAGTAAGGTAAATATTTGTCTAGAAATACAGTTAGAGCACTTAGAGAGATTTATTTTGCTTCTGTATTCATGACCACTTTTAATCCAATATTTAAAACAATTAATTACATTATAGAAACAAAAAAAAAGCAGCCCTAAATATTGACTTTTTTGTGTCTAGATATTCCAAGAGACCACTAATATTATTTTAATGTATATATATGATACGGTTCATTGATTTAACTTTAAATTAACTAATATAGCATAGACACAAGAAGAGTGATAGTCTAGAAGTGAGACCATATAGGATTGATCCATTAACAGCTTTTCCTGTGCTGGAGAGTGAGCAATTGTTGAATTGGCCATTTTCAGATAATCTGGTTTTGATTCCTGCATGCATAAAGGCAAACACTGTCAGTGATCATAAGTGGTTCAATTTTGTACCTGTCCTTTCATCCCTAGCCATTTCTACTTATGGGCTGTATTTTGCAAATGTTTCTAACTTATTCTCCTGCCTTCAGTGAACCACGTGGACACTATGCAGGCCGTTCTACAAAAGGTCGTTATAATTTAGACAGGCTGCGAGCCTATTCTATCGGAAAACTTACACGCGTGTTTTTATAGAACACTAAAGCAGTACTGGTGAACCTAAATGTAGGTGTGCACATTTATGCCGAATCGATGATTGATATATAGAGATGCACCTAAATGCCGCATTTATGCACATAAAGTATTCTGTAAGCTGCCTGCATAAATGTTGGCCTATAACACGCCCGTGACCTCCTCTGTGAATGGCCATTTGCAATTATGTCCTAAGCCATTTTAGCGTGAAATTAGTTAGATGCACTACTGCCATTTACATGCAGTATTCTATAAATTAAAGCATGCAAACGTGCTTAACTTTAGGTGACCTGTTATCAAATGAAAAGGTTAGGGGGCAGTTCTATAAGTGAGTGCCTCCATTTAGGCATTCCATTCTAGAATTCCATTCCATTCTAGAATCACTAGAATAATCCAGTATGGGCGTGCCTACAGTTCTGGCCCTCACACCAGTGAGCTGGTGTAAGTGCGAGCACCTATATGCGACATCAACACGCCTAATTTACAGTATTCTGTAAGATACACACCTTAGTGGTAGCCTTGTTTATGTACCTCCTACCCATGCCATGTCTATGTGTATGTCTTCCTTGCAAATACGTGCAAGGTAACCACATATTTGCAGAATAGTGCTTATGCATCATGCTGGCATATGTGCATGTAGGTGCACAATTATGCATGTATTTTCTAGTATTGTAAACATTTTCAAGTACAATGAATGTGAAAATGTTAAGGCCAATTCTATGAAATGGACACTATCTCTATTCTGCCTTGTCAGACCAAGCAATTCAGAATTCACTTGTGATCAAGCATGTGATTTGATGCCCATTTTCCATAGCAATTATTTGTTTGTCCCTCCCCACATAAACTCAAAGGGGTCAATTCTATAACAGTGCACGTCTATTTAGTTGCCCCAATGTTGTGCGGGGATTACCAATCCTATAATGACATCTGGGCACCCCAATTCCATTATAGAATAGTAGTGTAAACCCAAAATGTAGGCATGACTTTTACTCCAGGTCTATGACTGGCATAAATTACTGAACCTAGGTGGACAACACAAAGGGAAGGGAAGGGAAATGGGACTTGATATACTGCCTTTCTGAGGTTTTTGCAACTACATTCAAAGCGGTTTACATATATTCAGGTACTTATTTTGTACCAGGGGCAAAGAGTGGAGGTGATCACAAAGGAAAAGTCTGTTCCAGGAATTTATTGTCCGAAGTCTTTATTAGCAAATGCACAGTTCTCAAAATCCAATGCACTATTTGTGTGGATGGGTCCAAATTCACAAATCACAGAATCCAATATACATTGCCTGAAAGACTCCACTTAACACAAGACTACCTCTACTTCAGGAAGCAGGTGAAAGCTTGGCTCTTCAACTAAGCCTTTAATGGAAGAAGTACAGTAACTAACTTGCTAGTCTCGCTCACACATACAAGGATTGACTCGGGCTGCACATACTGCAGCGGGACATGTTTATCAACTCCTACCCTAGCAGAGATAATATTTAACCATCTCTCTGACCTCTCATGCAACTTTCTTCAAATCAATCACCTTACTTTCTAATGCTCCCAGGTACATAGCTCCCTTACCTTGTGTGCTGAGCCCCCAACCCCCCCCCCCCCCAAAACCCATTATCCACAACTGTACACTACTACCATAGCCCTTACGAGTGAAGGGGGCACCTAGATGTGGGTACAGTGGGTTTGTGGTGAGCTTTGGAGGGCTCACTGTTTCCTCCACAAATGTAACAGGTAGGGGGGGTATGTGCCTGGGTCCGCCTATCTGAAGTGCACTGCAGTACCCACTAAAACTGCTCCTAGGACCTCCATGTGCTGTCATGGACCTGAGTATGAATCTGAGGCTAGCATACAGGCTGGCATGACATATTTTTAAAGATGTTTTTTGAGGGTGGGAGGGGGTTAGTGACCACTGGGGAAGTAATGGGAGGTTATCCTCGATTCTCTCCATTGGTCATCTGGTCATTTCGGGCACCTTTTTGTGCCTAATTCGTAAGAAAAACAGGTCCGAATGAAAACGTCCAAATGTTCGTCAGAAACGTCCTTGTTTTTTTCGATTTTGGGTCAAAGACATCCAAGTGTTAGGCATGCCCAAGTCCCGCCTTCACTACACCTCCGACACACCCCCTTGAACTTTGGCCGTCCTTGCGACGGAGTGCAGTTAGAGACGTCCTAAATCAGGTTTCGATTATACCGATTTGGACATGCCTGGGAGAAGGACGTCCATCCTCCAATTTATGTTGAAAGATGGACGTCCTTCTCTTTCAAAAATGAGCCCACTATTGAATTTAAAGGCAACATAAGTATGTCAGTAGCCTGTCTCTAAGTATATAATTATTACGGTAAATTAAATTTTATATATTATTCAAATTTTTACTTTTGACTGATGATGTGGGGGTTGGTGGTGTCATGAGTGTGTGGAGGTAGGGGTGCAGGGACCCCTTAAGATTGTTTTCCCTGAGCCCAACTTTGTCTCTTGGCAGCCCTGCCCATTTCAACTGATAAGAAACTGGTTGCAAGGAAGCCAGACTCAGTGATAGAAAAATACCAGCACAGCATTGATCATAGAGATGTCAATCCCAAGCGATTACTCTATGAATCATATATATAGAGAGAGAAGATCCTCAAGTACCAAGAAATATAGTCTGAGACCAAGGAAATGTGGCAGAAGTATACAGAAATATTTCCCATGGTTTTGGATGCCATAGGCTTGACTTAAAAGGACTTTTCAAGGTTGCCTATGTATGTTACATATTATGAACTCCAGAGGGAAGCTCTCTTTGGCACAATACAAGTACTACAGCAAGCATTAGCAGTAAATTTGAGAGACTGAGATTATACTCCACATACTCTGGCTTAGGAGTGAGGTTCATTATTGTCACAGTATGCACAAAACTAACCCATTTGAAGATATTGTCCTCCAGAGACATCATAAAGGTTTAGGATGGAAAAAATGAGCTATCACCAGGAGCCAAAATGGCTGAAGAGACACGGGGTTGAGGAACCCGCATTAGTCTGTTAGCTTGTATTCAAGTCCCAGAGAAAAAGCTGCTTGTTGCCAGCACTCTAAACCCTGTGACTTTACAAACACAGAATTAATCAGGAAAACTCAGCTTTTCTACTAGAGAAATTCCCAACAGATGGTATTTCATCTGTTAAATATGTCCTTTTTTAATGAAGTTGGACAAAAATTTACTCAAGTGAACACACATGGTTGCCCTAAGCTGGCATGAGTAGGCAGCTTCAAATAGATGCACATATCATTAAGCAACTATAGCCCTTAATTTCTGATGCTTATTCCTGGCATGCACAAATATAGATTGATAGAAATTATACATTATGTTCGATTCCTTTAATAAATAAATTATATTCCCCAACTAGAAAAGTAGCATAATTTTTTGATGTCACTCATGAGGGAAACCTTTGGAGCTGTCCAACACTAGCACAAAAATATGATTAAATCTCTTTTCATATACATGATGAATATGGCAATGATTTTAGTGTGGAGAGGTAATACATAGAAATAAAACAACAAAAAAAGAAGATAAAATGATACATTTTTTATTGGACTAACAATATATTTTTAACTAGTTTTCAAAGGCAACACCTTCTTGGGGTCAGAAATAAGCAAAAAAGGACAAATATTTGAGTGAAACATGAAAGCATTCCAATGACATTTATAGGGGAAAGGGAATGGGACTTGGTATATTGCCTCTCTGTGGGTTTTGCAACTACATTCAAAGAGGTTTACATAGTATATACAGGTACTTTGTGCCCAGAGTTACAAGTTACTGTAGTGGGAATTGAACCCAGTTCCTGAGGATCAAGGTCTGCTGTACTAACCACTAGGCCACTCCAAGGGGTGAGGCAGAAACCAGGTTAGTTTGGGGGTATCTTGCCTTACCTCTATGATATTAATACCACAGGCTTGCTCTTGGTAGATTTTTATCCAGCAACTGAGGAAAGTTTGCTTACATTTCTTCAGTCCTTGAAGCCTAGTGGTTCCCGATTAACTCCTACCTACACATCTCTACAAGGATACAGGAAATGCTTTAATGAGTTCAGTGGGTACTCTTGTGAACAGTTTAGTGCATGGCGGTGAATTCCCTATTAGATTTGGAGGCATATTTTCAAAGCACTTAGACTGACAAAGTATTAAAGTCTAAGCGTTTTGAAAATGAGCCGCTAAGGTGCTTATTTTAGAAATGCTGCCATGTTTAAACATGCATAAACCGGCATTTAGACATTTATATTGAATATATATCTAAATCCCAATTTTTCAAAGCTGGGATATATGCATCTAAAGCTAAAAAGTATGCATATGGCTAGGGGGCAGAGCCAGGATGTGTTTTGAGTGAGACCAGGGTGGGTCAAAAAAAAAAGTACTGCAAATAAATGTGTATTCCCCATTTCAGAAGGGGAATGCATGTCTGTGTCCTAAAAGATTAATATTAGGATTTACCTGCCACCCGGGACATCTAGTTTCAGAAAAGCGCCTGTAGTGAGTAGCATTCCACTGGAGGGATTATGGGAGGTTGCCTCCTTAATCCTTTGGTGATTGATGTCTCCCCTGCCCCCCCCCCCCCCCCCCCCACCCAACCCACCTCAAACGCAAAACTGGCAAGGGATGTTAGACTCTGACAGCTTAGGAAAATAAATGTTTGTTTCTCAAATGGCTGACATACATGATGATATTTCTCCACATAAATGTGTTATGTTGGCATTTCAGTACATAAATCTTTATGTGCCCATTTTGGCCTCACTAACATTTTAACTATTTATGAGTTTTGAATGGATCTTCCTGCTGTATGTAACAGAGATCTGGGCTTTCTGTCCCACTATAAACCATAAAATTCTACTGCTTTGTCACTCTTTTGTCAGCCATCCATCTCTCTCTGTCTCTCACCCACCCAGTTCTCCCTGTTTCTCACCTAACCTACTCCTTCCTCTTCCTGTGAGACTGTCAAATTTGAATGCTTTTGTGTTTCACTTATATATTCTGATATTTGTCAACATTTGCTTATTTCCAATCTGAAAAAGAAAGGTTACCTTCAAAAGCTAATAAAAAATGTATTAAGTTAGTCCAATAAAAAAGGTATCATCTTATTTTTTTGTCTGTTTTGATTTATTTCTATTTTATTACCTACAGAAATGGTAAATGCAAGATTGGTCTCCATTGTGTACCATCAGCAGTATCTACACAGTCCCTTTTCCAAATGGGTCATACAATAATATTTTTTAGAGGTGGATTCTAGAAAGGACCTACAGAATGAAATTGAGACCTCCACTGGTCTCTCTCAACATAGAATATCTTATGTTGTTATTGATATCAATTTGAGCTTCTAAGAAGGTCTAGCAGCAACAGAACAATTTAGATGGTAATTTTGTAACAAACAACCTAACTTGCAATGAATATCTATTATTATTATTATTATTTATTGCATTTGTATCCCACCTTTTCCCACCTATTTGCAGGCTCAAAGTGGCTTACATAGTATTGTTCTGCTTTGAAAATTTGTGTAAGTAAGCACGTTTTTCTTTTGAAAATTATTCGTCCAAACCTACATATACAGTTTTAAAAATATATGCATACACACATTTATATTTACTATGTCGGGGTGCTCTGTGTTGGCCTTCAAGGTCCACAACCCAGTTGAGTTTTCAGGATTTGCACAATAAATGTGCATGAGATTTATATGCAGGCAGTGCATGTAAATAGATCTCATGTACATTCATTAGGGAAATCCTGACAACCTGACTGGGTTGCAGACCTCAAGGACTGATATTGAGCACCCTTGTACTGTGTAGTATGCACTTAATTTTCGAGAAAATTTACACACATATTTTTGAAAATCCAAAAATATGCACATACGTCCAAACTCCACCCTAGTATTTTCCGTGATATGAGTAAATGCATGACCTACATGGCATTACATGACACAGACATATACTCTGGGCAGTTTTATAATGAGCCTTTTCAGTTCATAAAGCAAATATTATGATATCGTTATCTCTTTGCTCATTTCAAAATCTCACTGTTAATGGTTTCTTCATACTTGTAAAAATATATTGTATGCATTTCTAGTCTTAATTATTGTAAGCCACATAGAACTGAATAATTAACATTCAGATTATGTAGGATATAAGCACCAATAAATAAATAACTGTCTTGTTTTATGCATGCAAGTGCCTTTTAAAATGACCTCCTAAATAAACATTAGCCAACTTCATTGGACATAAGAATATCTCAGTGGCTGATAGTAGAGGTCTTTATTTTTTTTTTGTCATCCTACACCAAGTGGCTTTTCTAGTTAATGTTCACATTATCCAACCCATAAGTGACTGATGCCATGTTGTACCTAATGAGAAAAAATACAGCCAGTGCAGGAGGCGCAATTAGCATTTTCCTAACTGGTTAAATTCCACTAAATTTCCAGAGATGACAACTTGACAAAATCCCCCATTAATGAAACAATTCAATTGGTTGAGGTTTAGTGGCTTCACACACTTCATGGAAACCTGTGAGCTCTCCTGCTGGAGCTTTCTCACTTACCCCATGAAACCCTTTAATCAAAAGTAAAAGTCAGAGGCAATGGGGGTCTCTTCATAGGTTTCTGCTTCCGCCAAAATTAGAGATTAAAGCAGCTCAAAAACGGTTGCCATCCCAGTCATGTAACTTCAGTCCATTAACATACCTGCTGAGCCAGTTCAAGGCTTTCGTTAGCCTGCTCTGCCCTGCACCTAATTAGAATCAGACTGATTACTCTCTGGTAAATGGGCCACTTGTAGGAAAAAGAGATAATATCACAAATCTAATCTTGAGATTGCAAGAAAAAGAAAAGATTGTTCAATGTCATTTCATTTATAGCTGCTCTGCAGTAAAGAGAAAAATTAAACTTCCCGTGCAGACAAAGCCTGGACCTTGGCTGCATCATAATTAATCAAACATAAAAAGTAAAGCAACCCTGAATGAGTTTAACTTATTTTTTATAGAATATTTAATTATTTCAACAGCAGTCTACAAGAAAAGAGATAACAACAACAACAACAGGAAGGCAGTTACACAGAATTAGCTTTGTTCAAGGAGCCAAAGTGAGTTGTTAAAAGTAATCTGTCTGTAAAACACTCTTGATGAAAATTAATATATTTTTCGTGATCCTCATTTGAAATTGCAGGACTGATGTCTTGTCATTGCTGCTTGTCATGTAGTCTCACCCCAGCCTCTTTCTGTACTCATTCTCTACATTTCTCAACCACACTCTCCTGTATTAAGCCTCAAGAGCAGACACTTAAGAACCAAGGACAATCATGCTCATTTCCTAGCTGCTCCAAGTTTTTCTCGATTGACCTAATTATATATATGTGACCCAGAGACACAGCTCGGATCCTTTTTTAGGAGCAATTGCTAAGGTGCTGCTCAAAACTAGAGGAGCCTGTCCAAGGCATCGTGGGAATCAAATGAAGTATAAAAGCTTGTTTCAGCAGAGTTACTGCAAGCAACAGCATCTGAAACACCTCCGCATCTATCACCATCCAACCTGGACCATAAAATGTAGAGGCCTTGAAGATTCTGCTCCCCAAGGCCATCAGAGACCTCTGCTGACCCTATTAAGGTACTGGACTTTGACTTGTAAATATCTGTCATGGCTCTGCCATGCCCCTGTGCCCAAACTCACCTTGTTCTTTGTTGGTCGAGGTTCCGAACGTCTTCAGCCCACTTGCGGCCCTCCCCGCTGCATTAAGCCTCCAGCACAGTGTTCTCTGGCAGCCCCTTGGTCCTCATGGTCCTGCTTGCCATGCTGTCACCTTTTAAGCATGCGTGCGAGTCGCACTCCGGTATTTAAAGGGCCAGTAGTGGGAACTCCTCTGAGGGCGCTGAGAGTTGACATCACAGGCCTGGGTGTAATTAAGAAAGGCCAAGGCTTGCCTCCTTTGCCTTCACAACAAGGTCTTCCTGGTCTCCTCCTCTTGTGTGTTCCTACTACTACTTATCATTTCTATAGCGCTATAAGACATACGCAGTGCTGTACACTTGAACATGAAGAGACAGTCCCTGCTCGACAGAGCTTACGATCTAATTTATTTTATTTTATTTTTGTTACATTTGTACCCCACGCTTTCCCACTCATGGCAGGCTCAATGTGGCTTACATGGGGCAATGGAGGGTTAAGTGACTTGCCCAGAGTCACAAGGAGCTGCCTGTGCCTGAAGTGGGAATCGAACTCAGCTCCTCAGTTCCCCAGGACCAAAGTCCACCGCCCTAACCACTAGGCCACTCCTCCACAAATTTGGACAGACAAACAGGACAAATAAGAGATAAGGGAATAACAAAGGTGGGAATGATAAAATACGGGTACTTAACAAGTGAGTAAGGGCTAGGAGTTAAGTTCCTGTCAAGTCCTGTTAGGAGTTAAGCTCCCGTCAAGTCCTGCCTTATTCCAGTGCCTGCCTTGCCTTGACTACTACTACTACTACTACTTAGCATTTCTATAGCACTGCCAGGGTTACGCAGCGCTGTACAAGTTTAAACACGGGGAGGGACAGTCCCTGCTCAAGAGAGCTTACAATCTAACGGTAACAGACTACGTAGTCAGTGTAGGTAACAGGAATGGGGAAGGTGGTTAGGCGCCAAAAGCAAGGGAGAAGAGATGGGCCTTGAGTAAGGACTTGAAAATGGGCAGGGAGGGCGCATGGCGTATGGGCTCAGGAACTCTGTTCCAGGCATAAGGTGCTGCGAGGCAGAAGGGGCGGAGTCTGGAGTTAGTGGTGGTGGAGAAGGGTACAGATAGGAGTGATTTGTCCTGAGAGCAGAGGTTACGGGTGGGAACATACGGGGAGAGGAGGGTAGAGAGGTAATGGAGGGCAGCAGATTGAGTGCACTTGAAGGTCAATAGGAGAAGCTTGAACTGTATACGGTAGCGGATTGGGAGCCAGTGAAGCGACTTGAGGAGAGGGGTGATATGAGAGTATCAGTTCACGCGGTAGATAAGACGTGCGGCGGAATTTTGGACAGATTGAAGGGGGGATAGGTGACTAAGCGGGAGGCCAGCGAGGAGAAGGTTGCAATAGTCAAGACGAGAGGTAACGAGCGAGTGGACGAGGGTTCGGGTGGTCTGTTCAGAGAGGAATGGGCGAATTTTGCTAATATTATAGAGGAAGAAGCGACAGGTCTTAGCTGTCTGCTGGATATGGGCAGAGAAGGAGAGGGAGGAGTCGAAAATGACTCAGAGATTGCGTGCTGAAGAGACGGGGAGGATGAGGGCGTTGTCAACAGAGATGGAAAGTGGGGGAAGAGGAGAAGAGAGTTTGGGTGGAAAGATAAGGAGCTCAGTCTTTGCCATGTTCAATTTCAGATGCCAGTTGGACATCCAGGCAGCGATGTCGGAAAGGCAGGCTGAAACTTTGGCCTGGGTTTCGACTGTGATGTCGGGAGTGGAGAGGTAAAGCTGGGTGTCATCGGCATAGAGATGATACTGGAAACCATGTGATGAGATCAACGAGCCTAGGGAAGAGGTGTATATCGAGAAGAGAAGCGGTCCAAGGACAGATCCTTGAGGAACCCCAACAGAGAGCGGGACGGGGGTGGAAGAGGAGCCATTAGAAAATACTCTGAAGGTGCGTTGGGAAAGATACGAGGAGAACCAGGAGAGGACGGAGCCCTGGAACCCAAATGAGGACAGTGTGTCAAGAAGTAAATTATGATTGATAGTATCAAAGGCGGTGGATAGGTCGAGGAGGATGAGGATGGAATAATGGCCTTTGGATTTGGCGAGGAACAGGTCATTGCAGACTTTAGAGAGTGCTGTTTCTGTTGAGTGTAGTGGGCGAAAGCCAGATTGAAGCGGGTCGAGGACGGCCTGAGAGGAGAGGAAGTCAAGGCAATGGCTGTGGACAGCACGTTCAAGTAATTTGGAGAGGAAGGGTAGAAGAGAGACGGGGCAGTAGTTGGAGGGACAGGTGGGGTCAAGTGATGGTTTTTTGAGAAGTGGTGTGACTACAGCGTGCTTGAAGGTGTCAGGGACAGTAGCAGTGGAGACAAGGGCTTTGACTCCAAACGCCTTCCTTGACTTGTCTCCCAGCTCCAATCCTGCCTTTTCTCTGAATTCCAGTCCTTGTCCAGCCTTGTCTTGTCTGTTTAGTTCCTGCCTTGTCAGCCCTGTCTGTCTCATCTGTCTTGTCTTGCCTAGCCCTGTCTATCAAGTCCTACCTGCCTTGTCATCATCAAGTCCAGCTGTCCACCTTGTCTTCAGCCCAAGTGACTCACCTGCCATAGTCGGTTCTTGGCTGCAGCCCAAGAGCTCACTTCTCCTTGAACCAGGGGCGTATCTGCGTGGGGCCACAGGGGCCTGGCCCCCCACAGATTTCGCTCTGGACCCCCTACTGCTGTCAACGGGGGGGAGGGAGGAAAGTCGTTGGTGGGGGGGATCTGGCAATGGTGGGGGGGTTCTGGCAATGGCGACGGGGGGGTCATTGGGGGGGGGGGGTAAAATGTGCCCCCTCCCTCTGGCTCTGGCCCCCCCTACCGCCAGAGTCCAGATACGCCCCTGCCTTGAACTGTGACAATACTCCCACAGCTTCTAGAAACAAGGGAGGTCTCTTCTGACCAGTATTGTAATTGAGGGAGGAGACATCTCTTGGAGGGAAACTGTGGCTGTTCTGAAACCGTAGCCCAATTTGAATTTCTTTTTCTTTGTCTTCTGCTTCCCTAATCATTGTACTACAAAATAAAGGGAAGAAGTTGCTTGGCTAGCCCAGCCATTGCACCTGGAAAAGCAAGGAATAGAAGGCAATGACAGTGGTGTTGAGACTTATGCACTAGTCCTTAAGTGCAAACTGGAACATGGAACCAGCCCACCACCACATTCTGCAGAGGAGAATCAAGGAGAAAGCAGTAGGAGAAACTGTAGAAGGTGCAGAAGATCCAAATCTAAGAAGCAGGATACAATAAGGAGTTCCTGGGACCTACCACTATAAAGAAGCTAACAGCAGAGTTCTCATCTGAAGAATAACCTGCCAGATAAGGATTTATAACTAAAGAATTTTTATGGGGTCTCTAGAATAAAAGCCCTACAGAAGCAGTTAAGAGACTAAAAGTGTTAGAATCTATTTTTGCTTTGCCTCTGCTTCTATATATTGTTCCTGTTGAAGAGTTGTCCCTGTTTTTGCCTAAAGACTTTAAGTAACCCGACTGGTTCAGAACACCAAATTCTGGCCTGGACTGACTCCTTCTGTTATTGAGGAGTGAGTGGCAGCTAAGAAAGCATATAAAATGTTAGGTATTATTAGGAAAGGAATGGAAAACATAAATGAGGACGTTATAATGCCTTTGTATCGCGCCACGGTACGACCGCATCTCGAATATTGTGCTCAATTCTGGTCACAGCATCTTAAAAAAGATGTAGTGGAATTAGAAAAGGTACAGAGAAGGGCAGCAAAATGATAAAGGGGATGGGATGACTTCCCTTTGAGGAAAGACTAAAGCTGCTAGGGCTCTTCAGCTTGGATAGAGATCTATAAAATAATGAGCTAGGGGGCACGCAATGAAGCTACAAAGTAATAAATTTAAAATGAATCAGAGAAAATTTTTCTTCACTCAATGTGCAATTAAACTCTGGGATTCATTGCCAGAGAATATAGTAAAAACAGCTTAGCAGGGTTTAAAAATGGTTTGGATGGTTTAAAATGGTCTTGGGGAAAATCCACTGCTTATTTCTAGGATAAGCAGCATAAAATGTATTGTACTTTTCTGGGATCTTGCTAGGTACTTGTGACCTGGATTGGCCACTATTGGAAACAGGATGCTGGGCTTGATGGACCTTCAGTCTGTCCCAGTATGGCAATACTTATGTAAGTGCCGACAGCCCCCAGTGAAAACTAACCCCAGAGCTTACTCACTAACAAACTTTTTTTTATGAACTGTAACTGTCCCCAGCTATCTGGGTGAAAAGAGGGATACATAAGCTCACATATAGATCTTGGATGTATGGTGCAGTAATACAATGCACTAAGAAGCTAAGCCATTCAGGGGCATAGTTATCAACACAGGCTACTATTTAAGATGTAATTTTTTATTTTTATTTTTTTACATTTGTACCCTGCACTTTCCCACTCATGGCAGGCTCAATGTGGCAGGCAATGGAGGGTTAAGTGACTTGCCCAGAGTCACAAGGAGCTGCCTGTACCAGGAATCAAACTCAGTTCCTCAGTTCCCCAGGACCAAAGTCCACCACCCTAACCACTAGGCCACTCCTCGTACTTATCAATGACAGGGAAAAAGTTAGCACTGTATGCATTTCTGCTAGTGAAAAAGTTAAAGTATTGGATTTCTCAGGAAGCTCCTCCATTCCGAATGTGGTTACATTGAAAGATGCGGCTAGCCCAGAGTGAATTACATGCATATAAACATTGTTAAGGCATAAGCTAGGCGCTTTGTAGACTAGCTTCATCCGAAGATATGCTAAGGATTTGAGTGGGATTAATTGGGATGAGGACTAAAAGGTTTTTTTTCCCTTTCTTGACTGGGATGTAGAGAGGACTAGAGGCTGACCGAATTTTAGTTTCGGCACTGAAACCAGCCTGAAATCCAGGTTTGAGTTTTATTTTCAGCTGAAACCAGAACTCTCCCTCCCACCCGCAGTCAACTTTTGCCTCCCCCTTCAAGCCGCCCAGCCACTTGTAGGCCCTCCCAGGACCCACCTTAAGAAGCCATGGTTCTAGTGGTCTCTTTGGGGGCAGGAACAAGGCCCAACTCGGTCCTGCCCGGTACTACTGCTCAGTTAGCCAAGTCACCATTTTGAGGTAACAGTTTAAATATGTAACCTAAAATCTAATATAAAAAAATACTGAGCCCTAACACTGCACACTAGACTATCAAGCTGTTAATTTAAACATATATTTGGCATCCACAAAAACCCCCATAGCTCCTCCTCTAAGAATGGATGCAAAGCAGAACAAGGGCATTTCCCTAGGAACTTGCCATTCAAAAAAAAATGTTGATCTTGGTGTAATCACAATAAAAACATAGATCCTTTCCAGTCCGAAGCATACTATGAAGTACCCGTAATACAAAGCCTACAAAAATCACTCAGGACCTATAGAGCTAATCTACTTTACCATAACGCCACTAACTTACAGAAGTAGCACAAGGACCCTACCTAGGATAATGCAACACAATAAATATCGCAGTTGGTCCTACAACATCAATACACCTATTGGGAAACTGAACAAGCTGAATTATTACGGAGGCTTAAACAAAAACTTCATGCAAACAGATTATCTGGCCTCAGTCACAAACACTTGCCAGGTATAAAATAAGTGACCACAAACTTAAGATATTGATATGTAGACAAAAGCCCAAGAAGCTATACTCTGCAGGCAGTGCAATGCAAGAGAAACAGAAACAGCATCTTGCACTCTTCAAACTATAAAGAAAGCATTGTAAATTTACTGTAAAACCGACGTTTCCATTCACTGAATTAAGAATATAATTCTTTCTACCTTTGTTGTCTGGTTGTTTTGTTTTTTCCGGTCACGTTTGTCTCAGTCTCCAGTTTCTGCTTTGCTTAACTTTCTTTACAAGATCTCCAATCCAACTCCTACTTCTCTCCCTTCCTGTTTTCTTCACTTCTTCTCCTAAATCCATCTCTGACTTTGATCTTTTCCCTTCCGCTCTCCTTCATTTATTTTTCTGTTTCTCATAATTTAGTTATTTGCTGCATTTGTATCCCACATTTTCCCACCTATTTGCAGGCTCAATGTGGCTTACATTATGTCGCAAAGGCGGACACCATTAACAGAATACAAAATATTGTTGTAAATAAGGTACAAAGAATAACAGGTAAATTAGAAGTAATAAGTAAGTAGTTCAAAATATGTGAGTGGGGGTTAGACAAGGTATAATGTTCAGTAATGATAGTGTGAGTTAAAGTGTCTAAGTTAAGAGAGTTCAATATTGGCTAGTACTGATGTAGATTACTCAAGACATTATGGAGGATTCTCTTTGCAAGTCTCTTTGAACAGGTAGGTTTTTAGTACTTTTCGGAAGGTTGCCAGATCATGCGTTGATTTTATGGTGTTAGGTAGTTTGTTCCATAGTTGCGTACAAGTATAAGAGAAACTAGATGCATGTAAAGATTTGTATTTAAGACCTCTGCAGGTGGGGTAATGGAGGTTCAAGAAAGTGCTTGATGAACTACTTGCATTTCTTGCTGGTAAATCTATTAGGTCTGACATGTATGATGGGGCCTCTCCATGAATGATTTTATGGACCAAGGTGCAGACCTTGAATGTGATACGATCCTTTAATGGGAGCCAATGAAGTTTCTTTCTGAGGGGTTTAGCACTTTCATACTTCGCCTTCCCGAATATAAGTCTGGCTGCAGTATTCTGGGCAGTCTGGAGTCTCTTAATGGTTTGTGCTTTGCATCCTGAATAGATGGAGTTACAATAATCCAGATATCTCAGTACCAGTGATTGCACCAACTTGCAGAATGACTCTCTGGGAAAGAATGGTCTCACTCTTCTAAGATTCCACATTGCATAAAACATCTTCTTTATAAGGGAAAGGGAAATGGGACTTGATATACAGCCTTTCTGTGGTATTTTGCAACTACATTCAAAGCGGTTTACATATATTCAGGTACTTATTTTGTACCAGGGGCAATGGAGGGTTAAGTGACTTGCCCAGAGTCACAAGGAGCTGCAGTTGGAATTGAACTCAGTTCCCCAGACTCAGAGTCCACTGCACTAACCACTAGGCTACTCCTCCACTCCATTTTTCACATGACTATCCAGGGTAAGATTTCGGTCGATTGTAACACCCAAGATTTTCAGGGTATCTGCAACAGGAAGAGTGTGATTTAATGTATTGATATTGGTAAATTTGGTTTTATTATACTGCAATGAAAGAATAAGACACTGCGTCTTTCCTGCACTAAGTTTTAACTGGAATGCATCCGCCCATGAGTTCATAATTTGGAAGCTATGATTGATTTAATCTGCTCAGACTTTGTTCTTAGCATTCAATCTCCTTTTTTTAACCACATCTACTTACAGCTTTTCATGTCCCTCACCCCAACCACCCGATTCTTCATCCTGTTGTTCCTATTTTTTTTGCTAGCTTTCCCTTCCAGCACCTTCTCTTTCTATTTCCTCCCTTCTGTACAGCACCCTCTCTCTCTTTTACAAATTTTACCAGTATTTTCTCTCTTTCTCTCACCACCTTCTGTCCAGCTTATCCGCCTTCCCTTACCTCAATCTAGCATCTCTCCCTGTCACCCCCTTGTATCCAGCATCCCTCCATGTCCCCTTCCCTTCCATGTCAGCTTCTCCCCTATATCTCTATTCCTCCCATGTCCAACATATCCCCTCTCTGTCCTCATCCAATGTCTAGCACCCCATCATTTTCTTACCACCCCCCCCCCCCCCATTTCCAGCATCTCCTGTCTTCTTACTTACCCTATGTCCAGCATCTATCCCTTTTTCCTCCCAGCATTGTCCGTGTGACCCTATCCCCTCTCTGTCCAGCATTGTCCCTTTGTGTCCCTGTCCATATGATCCCTCAATACCCAGCATTTCTCTTCTCTGTCTCCCTGACGCTCCCCTTTCCTCTTCCCTTCCTCCTGCACCCCCTACAGGGGCCGATATATCTCTCTCTCAATTCCCACCACCCCTTCACGGTCCAGTGTCTCTCCTCCTTTCCCCAAGACCAGTCTCCCTCTTTCACAGAACACTGTCCTGTAGATTTTTGTAGTTCTTTTCTGTTTTCTTTGTTTTTAGAATTGTACACTATTCTGATCTGCAAGTTAGTTAATGGCGGTATAGCAAACCCAAATAAAATCTTAACAGTAACTTCCCTCCCACCAGCTAATCCACATCTAACAATCCCCTCCACCCAATCCAGCACCTCTTCCTCTTTTGGCCGTCACCCCCCCCCCCCCCCCAAAAAAAAAAGTCCAGCAGAGCAGGACCTGCACCTCTCTCTCTCCATCTTGTAGATCCTACATCTCTCCCCTTCCCACCATGACCCTCCCTTCACCCCCACCTGTGTGGTTCCAGCACCTCTTCCTCTCTGTCTATCCCATGAGTCCTCTGGGTAAGAGTCCAACCAAGAGCTCCTATGTGGTGGTTGGTGATCATAGGTGCGTTTAAAAGTTTAAGACTCTTCGATGTGAGTGTTTTCCATAGTGGATTTTTGTGTCTTGTAACTTTTGGTTATATTGTGATTGTCTATTTGCTGATGAATAAAGTTTGAAGGCAATGAGACCTAGTTACTAATTGTCAAACCATATAACATCAAAAACCATTCAGAAAGACATGTATCTATAAATATTGGAGGAAAAAACCTCAAAGAGCTCCAGCTCAAAAACCTTCAGAGCTAAAACTCTTCATCATTGACTGAAAAAATTTCCCAAGTAACAATGAAATCTTTAATATCAAAAATGCAAAAACATTATTAAACAGTCACTTAGCTACACAGCAAATGTATGCATATGTAGTATCATATCATACCTTATGCTATGAGTTTATCCTCTTGGGTAGACTGGATGGACCGTACAGGTCTTTATCTGAGGTCATCTACTATGTTACTTTCAGTCCTGTCCTAAACTGGATTTGAACCAGCAAAGCTAAAGATGAAAGGCCCTGTGCCAGTCCAGTTTGCCATCCAGTGTTCAAATTCATCTCCCTCACAAATACCTGATATTCCTAAACCTTAACCAACAGATCCTTGATGACAGGCTCCCAGCTCTCTAGCATAAAACCCAAGAAATGTAATTAGACTTTCATTACTCGTACAAGGAGAGAGGTCAGTGTGAAGAGTCTCAGTCTGACTTATCTTCTTAAAGATAAGTCAGACTGAGACTGCTTTATGGTACTTTATTAAACCAGAATGAATTCAAATATTCTTTTCTTTAAAGAACAAAATAATGTCAGCCCGAAAGAGTGAATGAAAGTCAAAACGTGCCATTCAGTGGATGTACTTTTCCAAAGATATCAACGAATCTCTATCAAGGGTGTCAGAAGGTCAGATCCTTATATGAAACACACTTTAAATTGGCAAACACCGAAGAATGTCAGTTTTGCACACTAAGCTACCTTTGCACTTAGAGGGAGAAATATAAAGTTGAAATAAATCAGGGTCAGCAGATTGGGCATCTGTGGAATTTCAGGATCATTTGTTGGATTCTCTTGGAAAAAAGCATCCATTTAAATCACATTCACCAATGGCTTAGAGGGCAGACCCTCCCCACTTTTCATGGTCCACAAGCCTCCATCTCCAAACCCTACCTCCCTTCAACCACAGGACACTAGAGGGATGGGCATAGAGCAAAGGTTTTCAATTTATTTGGACTTTCCCCCTAATTTTCCGACTTTTTACTGAATCAACTCGTGAATTCATCTTAATAAGAAGTTCAAGCATCTTAGAACTTTTAACTTAATGAACATTATTAATTATTTAGCAAACATACGCTAAATTTATTTAGAAGGGAAGTTATCAACTTGGGCTACTGTTAAGTCAGGTTATTTTAGCACGGGGTCCCACTTTATGCAGTGAGATCCTATGCTAAAATCAGTGGCCCCTCTTGATAATTTCCCCCTTAATGTACTAAGATGCCCTTTTATAACACAGTAGCAGAGATACCACAGTGTTGTCACATAGCAATCCGACACTACTGCCGGCCTTCCGCAGGAGCTGGCAGTAGTGCAGCCCCCAGCTTGCACCATTTCTGGCGCAACAGGAATTTTTGGGATTTTGTACTGCCGGATTAGCGTGGGAGCCCTTACCCCCAGAAATGGCTGTGTGGCAAGTGTGTACTTATCGTACAAAACATATGAAAAAGAGGAAGCAAACTTTAGAAGCTAATCTTACAATCAAAAAAACATTTGCTCTAACTCAGTTTAGTAAACCCGTACAACTATCCAACAACTAAATTTAAGTAAAGCCTCTTAGGCAAGTCACTTAACCCTCCATTGCCTCAGGTACAAACATAGATTGTGAGCCCTCCAGGGACAAGGAAATACCCAGTGTACCCAAGTAACTCACCTTGAAAAAGATGTGAGCAAAATCCAAATAAATAAATTGATGAAAGCTGGTGCATGTGTTTAGCAATTTTGGCAAACAAACTAGTGAGAATATTCATCGATTTGACAGAGTATAATCTCCACTGAGCTAGTCTAATCTATGTGACTGATAATACATCTAATATGAAAGAAGCATTTCGAGATGAGGTCTGGAAAGGTTGCACAGGTCATAATCTCGATCTCATACTCTCTCGTGGACTCATCAAAAACTAAAGTTGGTCCGAATGACCTCCCCAGTGAGGTAAGCGAGCTTATAACGTTGTGCAAGGAGGTGTTTACACTCACTGAGCGAACGAAAGTCAACTGTTCACCAGGGGCATAGCCAGATGGCCAATTTTGGGTGGGCCTGAGCCCAAGGTGGGTGGGCATGGAATTTGGCCCTCCTCCGGTTTGCTCCTCTCTCCACCCCTCCCTTCCCACAAACCCCAAATATTAAATGTTTGAGCTGGCGGAGATCCCCAAACCCTGTCAGCTGAAGATTTCCTCCTCCTCCTCGAGCAGCCGGCACTCTTCCAAACGGCAGCCAGCAGCACTTGCCTTAAACTGATGCTGCTGCCAGCAGGCCGTGCATGCTCAGTGCTTTTGCATGTGCAAAAACTGAGCATGTGTAGAAGGGCTGGTCTCAGCGTCAGCTCAAAAGAGCTGCTGGATGCCCAAGGAAAGAAAATCTTCAGCTGGCAAGATTTGGAGATCCCCACCAGCCTCAGCAAGAGTGTCACAATTTTGGGTGAGCCTGAGTCCAAAGTGGGTGGGCCCTGGCCCACCCAGGCCCACCTGTGGCTATGCCACTGCTGTTCACTGAAGAAATTGCTCAAGTAGTGTGTGTCAACTTGGTGGAACAGCGTTCTGCTGACATTGAAATCTGTGGCAGAGAATATGGAGGAGCTGAGTGCAATTGCAACTAAATCAGGAGCAAACAAGCAGTTCCTGACCAAATTGTGCACAGTTGTTGACTCCTTGCTGGCAGACATTGTTGTGGTTTTGGAAACATTTGACAGGGCTACAAAAGAACTATTGGCAGATACTAAGCCTGCACTACCTCTGGTGGTCCCAACGAAATATCAATTGAAATGGCATCTGATAGTTGCAAGCTCAGATAGACGTGATAGAATCCTTAAAGAATCATCTTGCCGATCACCTGGATTGCTATTGTACAGTTATAGAGACACACTTAGCCAGCACTGTTGCTGGATCTGAGGCTGAAGGGTTGTTTAGAACTGATGAAAGTCAAAGGGTGAAACAGTGCCATATACACACTGGGCCAAATTCTACAAACAGTGCCTTAAAAATCGCCGTAAAAAACTACGCAGTTAGCGTCATTCCATAAACTATGCCTGAAGTTAGGCGTAGCTTATAGAACATGCTCATGCACCATTCTTGAGACTAAAATTTAGGCACACCCATTTAGGCCACCTAAAACCAGGCCTAAATACTGGTGTCTAAGTTAGGCGCAGATCGAGTGTATTCCGTAATAGTGCACAAAGTGCCTGCCTCAGGGGTCTAACATAAAAACACAAAAATAAGATTATAAAAACAACATATAGATGTACATATATGCAAAAATATGTTAAATATTAAATCATAAAAGCATGCTATGAAATATAATAAAATCAATAGGGAATAAAAATTTGTCAGATAATTGAGTAATGAGAACATAGAATTGCTATGGAATGTAATGGAATCAATAAGGAGCAAAATATTGTCAATGATAATCAAAAAATGAATAAAATGTGCAAACATGTGCTTGTGAAAAGCTTGATGTACACCTGCAGTATATGAATGCGGGATTATGATGTGATTACTTGCACTTTCTATAGCTTGATGTATAAGAACATCATATCTATGTCAAGGATCTGACATGATAACTCGCACTTCCAATCACTTATTCTACAAAAAAACAACATATGAGGGAATGGTAGCAATATCGGGGTGGGAATGGAATAGAATTGACAGGGGATGGTGGGGATCAGATCATGGCACCATGCATTCTAATGTACACTAAGCTTCTGGAGCTGCTGTGTAGTGGCAGAACTCATACTGCAGCCCAGGTGAAAAGGAATTACAGTTCCTGCCAGTTCAGTGTAGGGCATTACATTCTCTAGCTAGGGATCTGGTTAAAGCCAAGAACCACTTGTGTCAATCTTGAAAGTGAAGGCGAGGATAGAAAGCAGCAGACTCAACAGCTGACAGAATTGCTGCATGCATGGCCTAATGCAGGTTTAGCAGTTTCAGAACAGGAGATAAAAGGCTGATTTCACGTTGTCTCTGTAGGAAGAAGGTGTGGCCTAGTTATTACTCCTGTGAAATTGTTCTAAGATACAAGTTCACTACTTCTTTTGCTGACAGCCCTCTGTGAGCTTGGATAAATCACTTTTCTCTTTTTACTGCTGGAACCCAGCTGCAAACAAGCTATTTCTCATAACCTGACTTCCTGGGCAAGAAATCATTTTATTTTTCACTGCCTAAAGCAGCACCAGTTTGAGCAGATTACAAAATCAGCTTTCTGTAGCCTCAACAAATATTAAGTCTGAGCTTTGGTTGAAGATGGGATGATCTGCTTTGTTGTTCATTGTTCTGAGTGTATGGTGAGAGACAAATAAATCCAGCCAAGTGATTGGGTTTCCCGGTGTATTCCTCTGTGCCCAAGTCTGGGTCTGTCTGTTATTTTGAGAAAGCAATATTCAGGGCTGAATAAGACAAGTGCAGAAAATCCTAAATTGCAAAGCAGTGAGAAATCAAATGCTGACGGTGCTCTGCCAGGATTCGGGCAGTGTCTGTCATCTTTTCCTTTGGCGTGCTCATTTTATGCCAGTACTTTTCAGCCCTCTCCTTCAGGCACACCTAGCCAGTCAGGTTTTCCGGATTACCACAATGAACATACATCAGATAAATCTGCATATAATAGAGACCTATTGTATGCAAATCTCTCTCATCCATATTGATTGTGGTAATCCTAAAAACCCTACTAACTGACAGGCAGATGATCAAAAGCAAACGCCGGCGCTAGAGGCTGTTAGCGCCATACTAGCACTGGCGTTTGCTACCTCCCCATGATCAGAGCGCTGAGCGAGTGAAATAACACGCTCGAGGGCTCTTAGCACAAGTAGCATGCAAATGCATGCTAATCAGTGCTTAACGCATTCATCCCCATTGATCAGCGTCCAGCACGCCAAAGATTGGGTCGCTGGCCGCGACAAACCCTAAGCCAGCTCCGAGCTGGCGTTAGGGTTTGCAGATCATTGGGGAGGAATGGTGAGCCCTGTCCAGCATGCATTTGCATGCTGGCAGGCCCCCATTCCCCCCTACAGCAAACCTGCCAGCGAGGGAGTTGAAGACGTCCAAAATTCAGATGCCCTGTTGCAGGGACAGCCAAATTTCAAGGGGGTGTCAGAGGTATAGCGACAGGGCAGTTGAGGACATTCAAATTTTGGACGTTTCGGCAATGGGCAGTTAAGGACGTCCAAAATTGGATGTTTCTATGAGAAAGACGTTTTTCTCATAGAAACATCCAATTTTGGACGTCCTTAACTGCCCATTGCAGAAACATCTAAATTTTGGACGTCCTCAACTGCCCTGTCGCTATACCTCTGACACCCCCTTGAAATTTGGCTGTCCCTGCAACAGGGCAGTTGAGGATGTCCATCTTCCGATTTAAAGCTGGACATCCTTTTTTCATTGGTCTCCAGCCCAGACCTGTCAAACAAGTGCGGGAGGATTCTGCTGAGCGCATGCTCAGGCACAATTCTCCCGCACTTCTACCCCATAATCAGAGATAATTGTGCTGCTTAAATTTGCATGCATTATCTCTGATCATAGGTCTAATAGCGCCCCGCGCTGTTCCAGCGCTATTTTAGAGCGCTGTTTGGAACAGCGCAGGGCTTTTGATTATCTGCCTGTAAGGGCCCTGTTTACTAAAGTGCTTTAGCATTTTTAACACACCTACCATTAGCATGTACGCTAACCGTGTAGGCGCCTATAGGGATATTGTAGGTGCGTACACAGTCAACATGCGTACAAAATGTTAACGCGCCTATAACTTGGCTTAGTAAACAGGGCCCTAGGTGTGTCTGAAGGAGAGGGTTGAGAAGTGCTGTCCTGTGTGAACCTGAGGAAGGGCGTGTTGACTTCTGAAATCTCCAACTTCTGATATAATTTTTTCAAATTTATTGGCCTTTATTTCCAACCATGCAAAAAACAAAGGGAAGTAATTAATAAGAAGTAACTTGCTCAGACCTGCCTGCCATCTGTATTAGATCACTGAGGCCCAAAAACAGCCGCAGCAGAATAGAAGTCCAAAAAAAGAAACAGCCAATGGAGACAGCCAGTAGCCATCAGAATAAAATGTATTAATAAAGCAACCTTCAATAGTAATACGTCCATATTGTCCTATCATTCAGTTTTTAGATAACTGACATGTTTCGGCAATGGATGCCTGCGTCAGGGGCACAATCAATTTCTGTTAAAGGGCAATTGTCGTGCCTACAAATGTATAACACACTTAAAAATCACCTATAAATATCATATATATTTAAAAAAGTTAAAACAGAATCAAAATCCTTAAAAGAACACTACTTCAAGAATGGACATATGCACATCAAAGGTTGCTTTATTACATTTTATTCTGACAGCTACTGGCTGTTTCCATTAGCTGCTTCTTTTTTGGACTAATTCCCATTCCAATGCATTGTGCTGTTTGTTATCCACATGGATACGCTGGATGGGAATTAGAAAACAAGGAGCAAACCAATCCTGTTTGATTTCAGTTCATCGGGACCACAAATGGTCAGGTTTTTGGAATATCCCTCATGTATAAGTATGAAAAATATTGGCATAAAATTGAGGCTGTATGCCTGCTAATCTTTCTCATGCATACTCACGAATGATATCCTGAAACTGTATTCATTTGCAGCCCTTAAGCCAAAGGCATTAGCGGTGGGGCATAACATAATCTCAAACTGTCTCTATTTCTCCACCACAACCTCAAGATGTCTCTATTCCGACACCACTTACTGTGGGCTTCAGGGACCTCAGGATTGCCATAGAAAACACCATAAAATAGTGTTGTACATTAGGCACTCACTAAAGGAAATGCTTGACTGGTCAGCTGCAACTGAATGAAAAAGGACCTTATCCAAAATGAGAGAAACAATGGGAAACAAGTCAGCTCAGTTTCTAAAAAAATTATCTATCCCAGAAAAGAAACGCGGGATGGTGCTGCTAGGAATGAACCAAGACTAAATAATGCACCAATTAACCAGGAAGGTAAGCAACTCTTGGAAAAAAGCAGGGACATATTAAACAGAAACAAGCAATGTTGTGAGGAACACTAGTGACATTCTGGAGAGATGTACAATGTGAGTGTCGCAATAGGTCATTGAAGGAGAAAAAGACAGTATGGTGGTCTGGAATAGGAAGCAAAGACACAGCTGATGAGGATGATAAAAGAGCTTCAGAACCAAGTAGATATTACCTAATTATATAATACACCCACTGTCTGAGAGCACAGTGAAACCTGCTGACGCTAGCTGCCTTCCCCTAATCCTGAATTATTTCAAGATCAAGGAGATAAAGACATTAAATAGTGGTCTGTCTATCCCTAATTCCCCAGCATCACTTCTTGCTACACTTTCACCTTGGTTTTCTCCCTTTTCCTTGCTGTATGACCTTAGTTCCAAACAGCTCTTAGGCAAAGTACCTGCATCTGGGAGACATTAGCTGTAATTTCATTACATGCTGATACATCAGGGTGGTCCACTTTGAGGGATAGTTTTGATATAAAATCTTATTGTACGGGATAAAAGTGCACAGAGCAGAGCATTAATAATTCCAACATAAAATGTAGAATTATCTCTGAAGACAATGTGCAAACCTTCGGGTGGCAACTCTAGGAGTATCAAGTGAAATTACATCATGTCATACCTACTGATGTGTTATCAAAATATATTTTGCAATTTTTGTTGTTGCTGTTAATTGTTGTTTCTCTTTCACCAGTTGGTTGAAAATTACAGTGCGTTGCTGAAGGGGGTCAGTGAAGTTTGCACCTTAAGTAGCCATTAAACCAGGCCTTGTCAATCTTTTTGTGACTATAACCCTACAATAGCGACCAAATAAAAATTGTGTGACCCCCTGAAGGTGCAGAATAATGATGCACCTTTGGAGAGCCCACCAAAGTTGTGACCCCATTTGGGGGTCTTCACTCATAGTTTAAGAAACTAAATTGGAAGCGTGTTTTCTGAGTCACCCACTGCTGGAATGTGCTAAGGATGTAGCTTTTGCCTTGCAGTACTATGGCGAAGTGCCAGAAAACAGTGTGGACACTGTGGTGGCTAATTTGACCGTGGTGGATCGAGACCAGCCGCACTCACCCAACTGGAATGCCATGTACAAGATCATCAGTGGGGACGCATCTGGCCATTTTACCATTAGAACGGATCCAGTCACCAATGAAGGCTTGGTCACTGTGATAAAGGTTGGTATTTGATCTTCTCTCCCCTATCCCTTCTTCAACCCCATCTCTTTTTTTCATGTCCCCATGGGATCTCCAGACTTCATGCATGTTTTTTTTCTTTTTTTAGCAAAATATAAACCTTTCAGTATTTACTTGTGAACCATAAATTCCCAGTGACCGAAAGCAGGGCTTCTGCATCTCTTTCACCTGCATTTCACTTTTAGAATTTTCCAGAGTTTTTTCAAGAACTATAAAAGAGGTTGAAACCAAAACAGAGCATTTGGTACAAAAATGATCCATTCCTTTCCTTTCTGTTCCCTTTCAATATTAGATTATTCTAGCCTTGAGAACTGTTATCCCCATTACGTTCTTGCACTGTTATGATTCTAATTTTCCTAGAATAAAGAATATCATGCTTAGGGTGAAGTTAAAATCCAGGACTTGACTAGTTGTCTACCAGTTTAGTTTACATCCAGAATCCCACCCATCTGCTTCCCTTATTTTACCAGAAATCTAGTGTAAATACCCACAGGTAGAAATGTTAAGAATGATCACCAAAATACAACATTCCACCTGAGAAAAATATATATATTAAGAGACCATCAGCTAAAGGAGCAGTTCCTGTCACAACAATTCCCTGAAGCAGAAACTTTATGAAACCCGGTGCCAAGTCAGCTATCTATGCCAGACTAGCCAATTGTCATGCTGACATTACCAGTAAGCCCAGATAAATACAGTATGTGATGGTCAATTCTATAACTGGGTGCCCACACTTACAGGGCTCTTGCATGTGTGCTTATATGGAATACCAACAATGATGGCAGAATGGGAGGAGCATAGCACAAGAGAGGCACAGGAGCTGGAGATGAAGCTCCTTAGGCAGTTGTAGTTGGGATACTAAACCCGAGTTCCCCAAAACATAGACACTTGGAAGGGGTTCTGCACATTGAGGGGAGGGGGTACTGCAGAAGGATGGGTGGAATATTCACAGTGGGAGGTTCTGCAGAAGGATGGGTAGAGCATGCACGGGGGAGGGGTTCTGCAGAGGTATGGTTGGAACATGCAGTCGGGGGGGGGGGGGTACTGCAGCAGGATGGGTGGAATATTCACAGTGGGAGGTTCTGCAGAAGGATGGGTAGAGCATGCACGGGGGAGGGGTTCTGCAGAGGTATGGTTGGAACATGCACAGTGGGGGGGGGGGGGGGTACTGCAGCAGGATGGGTGGAATATGCACAGTGGGGGAGTTCTGCAGAGGGATGGGTGGAGCATGCACAGAGGGGGGGTATGAGGAGGGAGACAATGCAATAAACTTTGTAAACAGGGAAGCTGTATTTCTTGTTTGATTGACCACAGTGTTGATTGGCTTCTTTTCTCATTCTGTTTGTTGACGGCACATATTTTTGATTATCTTCTTGCTTGTTTATTGAGGTTGTCTAACTTGGTTTCAGAAGTTTAATTGTATGCTTTCCCTTTTGCTAATAAAATTATTTATAAAAAAAAATACTAGCACTTATGCATATAGGTGTGCTTACCTATGAAATTTCCAGCAAGGCACTTAAGCGCTATTCTGTAATACTGTGGCATAACAGATAACTGCAAGGAGGGCATGATCATGGTCAAAGCATGGATAGGACATAGGCAGGACTCCCACTACATATGTAACTTACAGAATACTGTCCATTATATACATCCCTGCCACATTTACTTGACCAAAGTTATGCCACATCAGATACTGTATTTATACTGTACTAGCCAATGTAATCCATTTTATAGTCTGAATTCAGTTACTATTCATTGGGAAAATCTAGGGCTGGAAATCAATCCATACTCATAACGCTAGAAGCGGTGCCAGAGGAAATTAATACACTTTTGAAACTAATAAGTTCTGGGAAAAAGTGTTACTAATGAACGGAGGTGTGTGATCTTGCATAACTCAGTCTTTGTTAGTGATATATGGTCCACAGCGTTGCTGGTAATTACAAAGAATAACAAAAAGGTTGTTAACTGGCTCTTCAGTTATACCAATCAGCTGAGAGATTGATTCTTTTCTGCTTACACTGAATATTTGTGATACCCCTCAAGCATATTATTGGAGTTGGCACTATCCAGCTTATAATCGAAAGTGCTCGCCGGCTATCTTCCAACACAAATCGGGAGATGGCCGGCGATTTCTTAAAAGCGGGGAAATCGGTATAATCGAACGCGCCATTTTAGACAGCATCGCCGCTTTCCCGTCGCTTCGCCGGCGAAAGTTCAAGGGGGCATGTCGGTAGATTAGCGAAGGCGGGACATGGGCAGGCATGGGCGTGGCAACCAGATGGCCGGCTTTCGCCAATAATGAAAAACAAAAAAGCAGCGTTAAGCAGTATTTCACTGGGTTTACTTGGTCCTTTTATTTTCACGACCAAGCCTCAAAAAGGTGCCCCAACTGACCAGATGGCCACTGGAGGGAATGGGGGATGACCTCCCTATACTCTCGCAGTGGTCACCAACCCCCTTCCATACTAAAAAAATAAAACTAAAAACCTTTTTTGCCAGCCTGTATGCCAGCCTCAAATGCCGTACCCACCTCCATGACAGCAGAATGTGTTGTATCCTCCGACAGCCTTTCCCTGGTTGCGATGTGGCTCTCGTGTGAGTATGACACCTTTTCTGTTAGGTGCCCTGCAGAGTCACATTAGCAATGCATTGTGGTGGGTGTAGGGTACTGGGTTCTACTCCTATGGTGCTTTTCCCCCCTGCTAACTGGGTCAGAGTGTGCCCTGTTTTGTTTCCTGTTGTAGGTCATGTAGTGGCCATTTTTGTAAGCCAGTTTTAGTTCCCTTTCCTGTGTTACCCACGTTAGAGAACGTAGTTCTTACCTTGAATGGTGCTGAAAGAAGGCATTGTACACCATTGTGCCAGCTCTGACCTACTGCTAATCTTAGTACCAGGGGACTCTTTGCCAGTGGGGCACAACCTCTGATCTGCAGTTAACTGTGAGAAAACGTGCTTATTTCAAGAAAGGAATTTTTCAGAGAGATTAGTCTTCAGGTGTGAACTGGTGTGCCAAAGTTATACAGCAGCAATAAGTCCTAGAAGCTGTATGCAGGTCCCTGGAGCAATTTTAGTGGGTGCAGTACATTTGTGGGTAGTGGGTTTGGGGGGCTCAGCTCCCAAAGTAAGGGAGCTATGCACGTGGGAGCTTTTCTGAAGTCCACCACAGTGACCCCTAGGGTGGCTGGTTGGTGTCCTGGCATGTCAGGGGGGCCAGTGCACTAAAAATGCTGGCTCCTCCCATGGCCAAATGCCTTGAATTTGGCCAGGGTTTGAGATGGCCGACATAACTTTCCATTATTGCTGAAAAACAAACCCGGCCATCTCAAACCCGGCGAACTCCAAGGCATTTGGCCTGGCTAAACCGTATTATCGAAAAAAAAGATGGCCGGCCATCTTTTTCGATAATACGGTTCCAGCCAGCTGTAGCGCCGGTGATCTATTTGGCTGGCGACGTTCAATTATGCCCCTCCACGTAAACTTCAGTGACATGCCTGCCAATAATGGAGTGCCAAAGGTATTGGGGAAGGGGGGACAGGGGGATTTGGGTCCTTGAAATTATCAGAATTTGAAAACGTTTTTGGAAGACCAGATTTTTGTTTACTAGCCTATTAGGAAATGAGTCCTAGATTGTAGCAGACTGATATCACTTACTGTGAGACAAAATCCATGATTCCTGTGCATTGCACTTAATCTATTGAAAGATAAATCTATTATTCCTATGGACTCTGTGGAATCTACTGGGAGATAAAATCTGTTATTCCAATAAACTCTTTCCTAACCTGTTGATAGATTAATCCTTTATTTCTGCTGACTCAATATAGCCTACTAGAAGATAAATGACCTGTCCCTGGAGGCTCTCTTTAACCTATTGCAAGATTAATCCCTTTTTCCTGATGAATTTTCCTTTGTCCTAGGGACCAGAGCTGTCTTATTATGTTGTCTGTTAACCTAATTTAACCTCTGTGAAATGCAAAATTTGCATTGACGTTAAAGTTTTCTTTAAATTAATTTCCAATTGGAAAAGATTCTTATCAGTTGGCTTTGTTAGTCTGATTAGTAGGTTTCTAGTGGTCTAAGTGTTGACCTTTTGTTTGTTTCAGCCAGTAGACTACGAGATGAACAAGGCTTTTATGCTGACGGTCATGGTGACAAACCAAGCTCCCCTTGCCAGTGGTATTCAGATGTCCTTACTGTCAACAGCCGGCATCACCATCTCAGTCATGGACATCAATGAAGCTCCGTATTTCCCAAATAGACATGACCCCATCAAGCATTATGAAGGAGAGCCGGTGGGAAAAGTCCTAACAACATTTTCTGCTGTGGATCCGGACCGCTACATGCAGCAGGCTCTGAGGTGGGGGCAGGCCAAGACAAAGTGAAACTGAAATCAAGAACCAAACACAGTAAAGATAGTCTCAGCCCAGTCTTCCGGGGAACCCCAAGCCAGTCTGGTTTGCAAGATATCCACTATGAATAAGCATGAGATATGTTTGCATGCATATACCTGTACTTTTTCCCGTCCTTCTTTGACAGACCTCTGCTGCAAGGTGCTGGGCTGGCAGCTGTGTGTGGCGGTCCTCGTAGCAGAAGGGAGATCATAGCTACCTTAGGCACACTGACATTGAGTTATGAGAGCATTCTATAACAGAAATTGGGTGCCCAGAATAGACTCTTGCCACATGGCATCAGGGCACCTAAATAGAGGTGCCAACTTAAAACATTGCCCCTACGAGAATTCATGACAAGCCAAAGGACATTAGGTTTGCAGTGTATCAGTTAGTGCCACTAGTTTCTGTTGACTTCATGTACACAAGGGATCTTAATTTTCTAGTTACAGCAGAATTTTCTGCTTGGCCCAGAGTCTTATAACTCTCACAGGCAGCCATGGAATACCACTTACTCAGTAGGTCTAGTTACATAAAATTTACAGCCAGACCTGAGCCGAGACCAATTAAAGCTCTCTGCACTTATGACATCTTAAAATCATTAGATAGTTCAGACACTTCAGTCAGGGACAGCGCTGTCTGGCACAGAAAATGATTCTATTGACTCATGGCTGCTCCCCACTGCTTTTGGACATGTAATGAAACCTTGAAAAGAGATTATCTTAGTTAACTACACAATTTTTCCTCATTCATTCCTCACCAAAATGTTGAGCTTGAAAGAATCCGGGTGGTTGCTTTGTTTTTCCGAGCCCTGATACAGAAAGATTTGAAACTGTTGACATTATTCAGATGCCATTATCTTCAAATTATTTTGTTGTTGTTTTTTGTAAAAATGGACACACAATATTAACTGTTCTCTTCAAAAACATCACAACAGCAATTATTTTAGCAGCTCATTCAAAAAAACTATGGCTGTATCAGCATCTTTCACAAAGCTGCTGGAAAATTGCAGGTCCTAGCTTGTGCCCTAACTGCAGGTGGTTGTGATTTATTTTATTTATTTATTAGGATTTATTTACCGCCTTTTGAAGGAATTCATTCAAGGCGATATACAGTAGGATAGCTACCACTTCCCATTCTCAGGGGTTTGTGAGGATGTTACATTTCCACCAGATATTTGTTTCTGTGTGGTCACCAAACACATCTGGATCGCACTAGTCATACGTGCTTCCAATCCTACGGATTAATAGAGGACAGGTTCACAGCAACAAGTCCTAAGGGAGACCCTGAAGACCAACGAGTGACACATGGTCTAAAGAAAGGTAATCCAGAAGCCCTTATCACAACAGATCACCTTCTGAGCAGTGTACTAATCTTTTTCAAGTTCAGTTTATTCTTGATATACTGTGAATCATATTTAAAATATCTAGTGGTTTACATGATAAAAAGGGAAGAAGAGGAGGAGGTCGATAAGGTTAAATGACAACTAAATTTAAACGACACATACAAAAAGAATGATGTAAGAGGACAGCCCATTAATTATAAATTTCTTTCAATGTGGGAAAAGGGATGAGAGGAGGGACAGAAGAAACAAAAGGTTTTGCACAGAGCATAGGGATAAGCATGGTCTGTAGGCTCAGAGTATTAGGACTGGGGAAGTGCCTGGGTCTTAAGAGCCATCTTAGAACATAAGAATGAAGATTCAGTTCGAAAGGAGAGGGGCAGACCATCCCAGTGGGATACAACCTCAACACTAAGACATGTACTACGAATTGAGTCAAGCCAAACATGGCAGTGGGATGGGAACATGAGGAGGTGCTGGTTAGAGGATCGAAGAGTATGTTGTGGTGTATACGGGACAAGAAGATCAAAAAGAAAGGGAGGCATTCCAGAGTGTAAGACCTGGTATGTGATGATCAAATATTTATATGATATTTGATAGCCAGTAGTCTGAAATTAGAAGGGGGGTAACATGATCCTATCTTTTCTTATTAAATAATAATTTAATGGCTGTATTCTGGATAAGGCCATGGTAGAGAGAATTACAGTAGTCCAGCTTTGCTCTTTTAAAGTACATTTGAGCCAATATTTAAGGTGATTGGCATTGCTTTTAACCAACAGCTACAAGATATGCCCAAAGATTTCGTACAGGCCTCTTTCAGGTCATCATCACTGAATATCCAGATATACCGGCATCATCCACCATTATCTAGAAAATAGTGATATTCAATACCAGTATCCGGATAATGCAGAACAGCACTTTTGCTGTCCTGTGTTATCTGATAGTTATCTGGATATTGGCACCTGATATTGCCAATCTCTGAATAATTTCCGGCTCCATCCATGATCCTCCCTGTACCACCTGAATGCTATCCAGATAGCTATGGAGCAGTCTGCAATGATTTTCAGATAATAATTATGAATAATGCTCTGTATATAACTATTATTTATATGTATGTGTATATGATAACTACATATTAACACTTAGCACACCATAAATGTAAGAATACATTTAAACATTATGCAGTGGCGTACCAAGGGGGGGGGCGGTGGGGGCGGTCTGCCCCGGGTGCACACCGCTGGGGGGTGCCGCACGCCTGTTGGTTGAGTCTTCTCGTTCCCTCCCTGCTGCTCCCTCTGCGCAGAACAGGTTACTTCCTGTTCCGGGGCAGAGGGAGCAGCAGGGAACGAGCGGACTCGGAGCCGACAGGCGCGCGGCACCCCCCCCCCCCCACCCCAGCAGGTAAAAATGCACCCGGGGGGTTGCACTGCACCCGGGGTGGGGGGGTGTAATTTCACCGGGGGGGGGGGTCGCACTGCACCCGGGGGGGTGTAATTTCGCCGGGGGGGGGGCCGCATCGGTGATCCGCCACGGGTGTCAGCCAGCCTAGGAACACCACTGACATTATGGGGTTGATGTTCAGCTTGCAGTGGGTAAGCTGGCAAGATGCTTCTGGCCACAGGCTGAGCTAACCCTGGGTATTTGATGCCAGGGTATGTGCGGCTCCCAGAGCTGTATATCCGAATATGTCCAAAAACCCTGAAATTAACTGGGCACCACTAATATTCAGACCTGTGTCAGCTGTTTTGCTGTCCTAACTTTATGCATTTCTTAGCCGATGAGTGGACTGGAAATCGCTGCTAACCAGGTAAGTCGCCACTCCGCTCTAACTCCACCCCCGGTCCGTCCCTAACCTAGCCGGTTAGGGGATGGTTGGTTAGCGATGAGATTCAGCGGTACTGCCTGGTTAAGTGCCACTGAATATCAGATGGTGGCTTGTTCAATTAAACCATTTTGAATGTCGACCCCCATGTTTTTTGCTTCTGACGTTTTACCTTAATTAACTAACAACTGCCTCTGGAAAGATGACTTTCCTATCGTGACCACTAGTTATACAATGGGCCAGAGGGTGGGGGAGGGGGAAGGACAGGGCATAGTTTACTTCTAGTGTAGACTATAACTGAGAGAGAGAATGAAACCAATGGAAATTGTAAAGAGGTTGAAAAGTGAATGGGAAGAGCCTGAGGCACTGACCCCTTGGTTCTATATAGTGCGCCTAGAGATCCGTGCCGAAATCGAAGTGGATTCTATAATAATGCATATAACTTAGCACGCTTAACAAGCTAATGAGTGCTGATAACAGCACTTAACAAGCAATAATGAGGACTAATTGGCACTAATTAGAATTTACATGCACAACTCACTAAGCGTATTCTGTAATGAAGTGCGCCGAAATTCTAGCGCATGCAGGTAAAAATGGGCATGGTTATAGGCAGGGAAATGGGCATTTTATGGGCATTCCAAAATTTGCATGCATAGATAAAGAATATGGCCCAGTGCATGTAAATCTATGTGCCAGGATTTATGCCACGTTTTTGTTAGTGTAAATGGATGCATGTAGTTTTAACACTGAAATAGCAACTAAACGTATTCTATAATCGGCGCCTAGGTGATTTCAGCGCTGTTTTTTTTAGGTGCCATATATAGAATCTCCCCCTGAGTGCCTATCTGTGCCCATACATGTAGGTCTGTAAGAGATGCTTGGTTTACAGGGGTCGGGCTTGTCAAAACCTTAAAGAAAGAGCAGCAGGTAACTGAAAAGACTCCCATAGATCTTTCTCCCTTTTTTTATAGATACTCCAAGCTGTCAGATCCTGCAAAATGGTTGAACATTAATGCCACAAATGGTCAGATCACCACCACAGCTGTCCTTGATCGAGAGTCAACCTACATTAAGGATGACATCTATGAGGCCACGTTCCTGGCAACTGACAATGGTGGGGCTCCTTGATTTCACATAATGCTTGGATGAAACACTGATGTGATGTGTTAATGCGAATGATGCCCTGACAGAGCTATCTTGCTGTCACTGAAACTTAATGTAAGGTTTTAAGGTTTTAGAGTATTTAAAAAAAAAATAAGTTTACATAGGGGCAAAGAAGAGCCAGAATTAATGAAATGGCAGAAATTGTTAGAACATGTACTTTTAAGACTTAAATTGACACAGATAATATTTCATTTTGTGCTCCCTTTCACTCCTCTTTATTGGAGTTATTACAGGACATTGAGAGTCGCCTGTTCCACTCGGAAAGATGGTTGGTCAGCAATAAATTAATGCTAGACATTGAAAAGACTGAAATTTTGTGGACAAGTAGGTGTCTGAAGATTCAGATGGATCAGGGCCCTGTCTTTATTCAAAGAATGAAGTAAAAAGGCCTGGGAATTCTTTTGGATTCTAGCTCATTTCAGATGCCCAGGTTTCAGCTGTGAACTGGAAAACATGGGTCACACTGCACTGTTGGGCAATTAAGTCCTTATCTTTACCCACAAGCTTTTAGAACGGTGATGCAAAGCTCTTTATATGAATCTTCCTAAAACATTTTTAGGTTGACCATATCAAGTCCAAAATCTAGAAGCAAAAGCAGAGACATGAAGTGTTAAACAGGAGGGACTAGTGTCACCTATCTTAAAAGCACTTCCTTGGTTAAATATTGACTTGCACATTAAATTCAAGTTAACATGCTTGGCCTTTTGGACTTATCATGAAATTACTCCTATGTGCTTGAGGGATAGGCTAGTTAAATACTATCCACCAGGCAGGTACCTTTGAAATACCAGGCTCAAATACTTTTTGATAGGTTACAGCAAAACAAATGCCTTTTGAGAGTAATCCCTGGCCTTTGAAATAAACGGAATGGGAAATGACCAAAACAGAAGATGAAAGGCAACCTAGTTCGTAAATCTGTCCTTTATTAGCTCAAATTTTCAAAAACACATGAAATAATGTACCACATGACTTAAGGGTTACCACACATCGTATTCCATTGTTTATTTCAAAACCCAACTATGTGAATCCATCAGGACTGAGCTTCACAGTGGTTTTAAATCTTTTCCTGCAGCGTATTGTTATTCATTTTGCCAATTAATTTTCAAGTGGTTTTGTGTTCTAAGCTGTTCTTATTTTTGTTTTAAGGTTTTTTTTGTTTGATGTACTTTTATTTATTTGATTTCCTTTTATTAAATATAGTGTAATGCTGTTACATTGTCTTTATACTTTGCCTTGTGCATTCTGAAGATTAAAAAGATGGATGATAAATTTGTACATTAAAATAAGTTAAATGCAGATTCAGCAAGTGGCTGTACAAAAGGGGAATGGAGAACTGATGTTTAATTGTGAGAGGTTTTAACAATTTACAAATTAAGCTCCATTTCAACACAGCCAGCTAACATGTCACATTTGGGAGGAAGTACATAGTTGTTTCAGAAAGAAACTTGTCTTTTAACAAACAGAAATTATTTCCTTCAGTCGTATAAAGTTAACAAGCAGCATCTTACATAGTAACATAGTAAATGACGGCAGATAAAGACCTGTACGGTCCATCCAGTCTGCCCAACAAGATAAACTCATTTTACATGGTATGTGATACTTTATATGTATACCCGAGTTTTATTTTCCTTGCCTTTCTCAGGGCACAGACCGTAGAAGTCTGCCCAATACTGTTCTTGTACTAAGCTAACATCGAAGCCCCTTAAAATTTATACTCCAGCCCATCCCTATCTATTCAGTCACGATCAGGGCGTAGACCGTAGATGTCTGCCCATCTCCTGTTTTGTTTCCCAATTACTGGCGTTGCAACTCAATCTCCGCTAAAATTCCACAGAACTATTCCTTCTAAACAGGATTCCTTTGTGTTTATCCCACGCATATTTGAATTCCATTACCGTTTTCATCTCCACCACCTCCCGCGGGAGGGCATTCCACATATCCACCACCCTCTCAGTGAAAAAATACTTCCTGACATTAGTCCTCTCGGCCTGGGGGCGCCAAGATACAGTGGGGGAAATAAGTATTTGATCCCTTGCTGATTTTGTAAGTTTGCCCACTGACAAAGACATGAGCAGCCCATAATTGAAGGGTAGGTTATTGGTAACAGTGAGAGATAGCACATCACAAATTAAATCCGGAAAATCACATTGTGGAAAGTATATGAATTTATTTTCATTCTGCAGAGGGAAATAAGTATTTAATCCCTCTGGCAAACAAGACCTAATACTTGGTGGCAAAACCCTTGTTGGCAAGCACAGCGGTCAGACGTCTTCTGTAGTTGATGATGAGGTTTGCACACATGTCAGGAGGAATTTTGGTCCACTCCTCTTTGCAGATCATCTCTAAATCATTAAGAGTTCTGGGCTGTCGCTTGGCAACTCGCAGCTTCAGCTCCCTCCATAAGTTTTCAATGGGATTAAGGTCTGGTGACTGGCTAGGCCACTCCATGACCCTAATGTGCTTCTTCCTGAGCCACTCCTTTGTTGCCTTGGCTGTATGTTTTGGGTCATTGTCGTGCTGGAAGACCCAGCCACGACCCATTTTTAAGGCCCTGGCGGAGGGAAGGAGGTTGTCACTCAGAATTGTACGGTACATGGCCCCATCCATTCTCCCATTGATGCGGTGAAGTAGTCCTGTGCCCTTAGCAGAGAAACACCCCCAAAACATAACATTTCCACCTCCATGCTTGACAGTGGGGACGGTGTTCTTTGGGTCATAGGCAGCATTTCTCTTCCTCCAAACACGGCGAGTTGAGTTCATGCCAAAGAGCTCAATTTTTGTCTCATCTGACCACAGCACCTTCTCCCAATCACTCTCGGCATCATCCAGGTGTTCACTGGCAAACTTCAGACGGGCCGTCACATGTGCCTTCCGGAGCAGGGGGACCTTGCGGGCACTGCAGGATTGCAATCCGTTATGTCGTAATGTGTTACCAATGGTTTTCGTGGTGACAGTGGTCCCAGCTGCCTTGAGATCATTGACAAGTTCCCCCCTTGTAGTTGTAGGCTGATTTCTAACCTTCCTCATGATCAAGGATACCCCACGAGGTGAGATTTTGCGTGGAGCCCCAGATCTTTGTCGATTGACAGTCATTTTGTACTTCTTCCATTTTCTTACTATGGCACCAACAGTTGTCTCCTTCTCGCCCAGCGTCTTACTGATGGTTTTGTAGCCCATTCCAGCCTTGTGCAGGTGTATGATCTTGTCCCTGACATCCTTAGACAGCTCCTTGCTCTTGGCCATTTTGTAGAGGTTAGAGTCTGACTGATTCACTGAGTCTGTGGACAGGTGTCTTTCATACAGGTGACCATTGCCGACAGCTGTCTGTCATGCAGGTAACGAGTTGATTTGGAGCATCTACCTGGTCTGTAGGGGCCAGATCTCTTACTGGTTGGTGGGGGATCAAATACTTATTTCCCTCTGCAGAATGCAAATAAATTCATATACTTTCCACAATGTGATTTTCCGGATTTAATTTGTGATGTGCTATCTCTCACTGTTACCAATAACCTACCCTTCAATTATGGGCTGCTCATGTCTTTGTCAGTGGGCAAACTTACAAAATCAGCAAGGGATCAAATACTTATTTCCCCCACTGTATGAGACCTAGAATCCTAGCTCTTTTGAGAGTGGACTCAACCACCAAGGAGTGGTGTGACAACTGGGCTTCTCGAAAATGGGAGTGTTCTGGATTAAATACATGAAATCCACCTTCTTTGGTGCAATCTGCACAGAGAGAGGGGTCTCCCAGTTCCTCATCTGTGCATCTTATCTGATATGATTATGGACCACTCCAGAGTAAGTTCAAAGTGCAATACAGTCAATAAAAGTAAAACATTAATTCATTTAGGTGCCCTTTTACTAAGCAGTGGTACGCCCACCACAGACATTCTGCATGGCAATCCAGAACTACTGCCGGCTTAACGCAGGCACCAGTGGTAGTTCTATCCCCAATGGGCAGCATTTCCGGTGCTAATGGAAATATTTGAAAAATATTTCCACAGAGGGTTACCCAGCAGTAATCATGCAGCGCCATGCACTGCCCGGTTACCACAGGAGCCCTTACTGTCGCCTCAATGGGTTGTGGTAAGTGCTCCCCCCCAACCCTGAATGCGCGGTAAGTGCAATCTTACCGCATGGCCATTTATTTTTTCAGACTTTTTACCCACTGCGGCAAAAATGGCCGCCGCCACTAGCGCAGGGCCCCATTTACCACAGCTTAGTAAAAGGACCCCTTAAGAACTCCAACCTCATAAAAACCCAATTTCCCAGTTCCCTTCCTTGGGACTCACTGGCTCACTGCAGCTCTACTAGTCTGCAAACCTTAAATATATATGGTTTACTGTGTTAAAAAAAATAGCCACGTGTGCTGGGCTTGCCACTTTTAGAAATAGGCACAATCCAAATTCTTGTTGTCAAAAAATAGTTTTGATTCCAAGAGATGTGTAGAGCTGTGAAATATGACTGAGAACATGCTCAAGACAATGGAGTTCATGGCAATTTAAACAGTCAAGCAAACCATTTGTTAGGAGCATAGGAGCTGACTTTTCCAAATTTATTTTTATTTATTTATTAGGATTTACTTACCGCCTTTTTGAAGGAATTCACTCAGGGCACTGTACAGTAAGAATAGATCAAACATGAGCAATAGGCAATTACAGCAGTAAAAATATTCAAATAACAATACAAAGTATGGCATGGTATACTACTTACAATGTCAACACAATACGTAATTGATAGTGAAAGATATAAGCAAAGATGGAACATCTAGATAGGTAAGAGAGTAAGAAGAGTTAGAAAGTAAGGTGACTGATTTATAGAAAGTTGTACATAAGGTCAGAGAGATGGTTAAATATTATCTCAGCTAGGGTAGGAGTGGATAAACATGATTGGGGATGCTCAACTTGGCACACATTCTTTAAGGAACCACCTAGTTTTACGTGGCAGCTGCCACTAAATCGCCTCTTATTGAACACCAACTAGCAGAAATGTATGCACCATGTTTTGATGATGTGGTTCTTTCCAATTGGGTGAAGATCTCAGTCACACACAGAACATAGATTCTCAACAAGTACAGAATAAGTAACCACAAATTAGAAATATGCAGAAAAGGGGCATAGTCAAACCTCGAGGTGGGAGGGGGCCAGAGCCCAAGGTGGGGGGGGCACATTTTGGTCTGCCACCCTGCTGCTGCCCCCTCTCCGCCTCCTCTCCCCTTTCACTAAAAGGAGTGTGCCAGACGTGAGGGGAAGAGAGAGCAGGGCAGGCAATGCAGCGGCGCCGGAGACCAGCACTGGACGAAGACTTCAGCTGGTGGGGGTTGGGGACCCTCACCAGCCAAACCAGGGGCCCAGAGCAAATTTGGGGGGCCCAGGTCACCATGGCCCACGTAGCTACGCCACTGATGCAGACAAAAACTGAACTGGAAATCCCAATAGAAACAGAAATGCATTCCCCCCTGTATTATGAAAAATATGAGAGAAGAGACGCACATTCCAATTTCAACCACAAAAATCAGTTTGTATTATGTATTCTTCTTGTCTAGGCATTAAATTTTTTAAAATTATTTACAAATTGCCAAAGAAAACAAAATTTTAATCTAATCTCCTTAATAGTTCTCAAAATCAGAGGAGACCAATGCCAATACTAAATACTGCAAGAGAAAAATGAACATTTATATACACCAATGCAAATCAAGGATATTAACTTATTTTGAATCTGCAGCAACAGCCTAAGCAGGAGACAGCTTGAGCAGTCACTTTTTATCACACAGCAAAATAGAGTAGGTTTACAGAAATATATTTGGCCTCCTAGACGTTGATTATACGTTTACAATATTGTAAATAGAACTGAAGATTGGTCCTTCTTTAGATTCCTCTGTCTTCTACTTTCTTCTCCAGGGTGTCTTGCCCATTTATCGTTTCTTGTTTTTTTCTTTTATCTCTTCGTTTTCTACACCAACATTGATTTTTCTCTGTCTTGTTTCTTGCGTCTCTACACTCTTCAGTCTGATCTTTCAGCTCACATCACTTATACTGTACCTTTTCCACTTCTTTCATCAATGTTGTTTAATCTCTCTTACTGACAAACAGTGCCTTCATGTGCCCATAATAATGGATTTTTATCAAGGATTATGTTACATATTTTAAACTTGTTTATTTCAAGCACTTACCAACACTAATGCCTATGTTTATTAAGGTGCGCTATAGGCGCATAACGTGCGTTAATGGTTAACGCACATTAAACGCTAACGTGCCCATAGAAATGTACAGGCGTGGTAGAGTTTAATGCGCAACTTTAAAGTCACAAAAACGCTAACACACCTTAGTAAACATACCCCTAAACCACATACACATGTATGGAAACAATTCAACTGTATGTGTAGATCCCTCAAGACGCAACATCTCGTAAATTAAACCTGATCACATACAAGTCTGCTATAAAGACAACTACTTCAACAAACATCAGATCCTGCAAAATTTTCTAAAACCATATATGATGTTATGATAAACTAACATTAAAGACCCTTCACTGGCTCCCTATCCGTTTTCGCATCCTGTTCAAACTTCTTCTACTAACCTATAAATGTATTCACTCTGCTGCTCCCCAGTATCTCTCCACACTCGTCCTTCCCTACACCCCTTCCCGTGCACTCCGCTCCATGGATAAATCCTTCTTATTTGTTCCCTTCTCCACTACTGCCAACTCCAGACTTCGCGCCTTCTGTCTCGCTGCACCCTACGCCTGGAATAAACTTCCTGAGCCCCTACGTCTTGCCCCATCCTTGGCCACCTTTAAATCTAGACTGAAAGCCCACCTCTTTAACATTGCTTTTGACTCGTAACCACTTGTAACCACTCGCCTCCACCTACCCTCCTCTCTTCCTTCCCGTCCACATTAATTGATTTGATTAGCTTACTTTATTTATTTTTTGTCTATTAGATTGTAAGCTCTTTGAGCAGGGACTGTCTTTCTTCTATGTTTGTGCAGCGCTGCGTATGCCTTGTAGCGCTATAGAAATGCTAAATAGTAGTAGTAGTAGTTGATGTCACCTCAGTAAGGCCAACACACAAACAATTCACATGCACAAACTTTGTAAAACACACTCAGAACCGTACCATACCGTAACAGCATTAACTCCCAGGACTCAAAGAGCAACAACTTTATGCATAAAAAGGCAGCATTGTAAATATTATACTGGGCTCTAAAACTGAAGTAGATGAAAGCTTGGCTTGTCACCCAGGCCTTTAATGAAAGAGGTAACTAACTTGGTACAGGAAGATTGGAGGGTGGCCAATGTAACGGCAATTTTTTTAAACGGTTGCAGAGGAGATCTGGGAAATTGTAGACCGGTGAGCCTGACATCGGTGCCGGGCAAAATGGTAGACAGTATTGTAAAGAACAAAATTACAGAGCATATTCAAAAGCATGGATTAATCAGACAAAGCCAACACGGATTTAGTAAGGGAAATCTTGCCTCACCAATCTATTACATTTCTTTAGAAATCAAACAAAATAAAACATGGAAAAGAAAATAAGATGATACCTTTTTTATTGGACATAACTTAATAGATTTCTTGATTAGCTTTCGAAGGTTGCCCTTCTTCGCCAGATTGGAAATAAGCAAATGTGTTAGTTGCTTATTTCCGATCTGACAAAGAAGGGCAACCTTCGAAAGCTAATCAAGAAATGTATTAAGTTATGTCCAATAAAAAAGGTATCATCTTATTTTCTTTTCCATGTTTTATTTTGTTTGATTTCTATTGATAACCTTTAAGAGTGGACTAACACGGCTACCACACCTCTTTACATTTCTTTGAAAGAGTGAACAAACATGTGGATAAAGGTGAGCCAGTCGATATTATGTATCTGGATTTTCAAAAGGCATTTGACAAAATAGCTCATGAAAGACTCCAGAGGAAATTAGAGAGTCATGGGATAGGAGGTAGTGTCCTGTTGTGAATTAAAAACTGGTTAAAAGATTGAAAACAGAGAGTAGGGTTAAATGGTCAGTATTCTCAATGGAGAAGGGTAGATAGGGGGTTCCCCAGGGGTCTGTGCTGGGATCGATGCTTTTTAACATACTTATAAATGATCCAGAGATGGGAGTAACAAGTGAGGTAATTAAATTTGCTGACGTCTCAAAGTTATTTAAAGTTGTTAAATCACAAGAGCATTGAGAAAAATTACAAGAGGAACTTGCGAGACTGGGAGACTGGGCGTCCAAATTTTCAGATGACATTTAATGTGAGCAAGTGCAAAGTGATGCATGTGGGAAAGAAGAACCCGAATTATAGCTACATAATGCAAGGTTCCACATTAGGAGTCACTGACCAGAAAAGGACTCTAGGCGTCATCGTTGAAGATACATTGAAACCCTCTGCTCAGTGTGCAGCCGCGGCTAAGAATGCAAATAGAATGTTAGATATTATTAGGAAAGGAATGGAAAATAAAAATGAGGGCGTTATAATGCCTTTGTATCGCTCCATGGTGCGACCACATCTCGAATATTGTATTCAATTCTGGTCACCGCATCTCAAAAAAGATATAGTGGAATTAGAAAAGGTACAGAGAAGGGCAATGAAAATGATAAAGGGGATGGGATGACTTCCTTATGAAGAAAGGATAAAGCAGCTAGGGCTCTTCAGCATAGAGAAAAGATGGCTGAGGGGAGATATGATAGAAGTCTACAAAATAATGAGTGGAGTGGAATGGGTAGATGTGAATCGCTTGTTTACTCTCCAAAAATACTAGGACTAGGGGGCATGCAATGAAGCTACAATGTAGTAAATTTAAAACGAATAGAGAAACATTTTCTTCACTCAGCGTGTAATTAAACTCTGGAATTCGTTGCCAGAGAATGTAATAAAAGCAGCTAGCTTAGCGGGGTTTATAAAAAGGTTTGGGTGGCTTCCTAAAGGAAAGGTTCATAGACATTATTAAAATGGACTTGGGGAAAATCCACTGCTTATTTCTAGGATAAGCAACATAAAATATATTGTACTTTTTTGGGATCTTGCCAGGTACTTGTGACCTAGATTGTCCACTGTTGGAAACAGGATGCTGGGCTTGATGGATCTTCAGTCTGTCCCAGTATGGCAATACTTATGTACTTATGTAAGTCATACACATACACACAAGGAGTGACACCAGCTGCACATACTACAGCAAGACATGTTTATCAACTCCTGCCCTAGCTAATTTTCGAGCACCCTTCTGACCTCATGTGCAACTTTCTTTAAATTAGTATTCCTTATTTTCTTACTCCTGTTACTTTATCTTATCTATGTGTTTCATCTTTGCTTACACCCCGGGCTATTAAAATATGTTATTGTGTATTGTATTGACATTGTAATGCAGCATACTATGCCATACTTTGAGGGGCATAATCGAACGCGAACGCCCATGTGTAAAAACGTCCATCTCCGGAGACGGCTCTGCGAAGAGGTGGAGCGAACCGTAAAATTGAAACGAGATGGCCGTCCATCTTCGGTTTCGATTATACGGTTCGGCCCGCTGAAATCCCATCATTTGTGTCGACTCTAGAGATAGACGACACAAATGGTGAGATCGCTGGACCTAGAGATGGCCGTCCGCGGTTTTCAGCGATAATCGAAACCACTGCCGGCCATCTCAAAAACGGACCTAATCCAAGCCATTTGGTCGTGGGAGGGGCCAGCATTCGTAGTGCACTAGTCCCCCTGAGATGCCTCTATGCCAGCCTCAAATATCATACCTAGCTCCATGACAGCAGTATGCAAGTCCCCGGAGCAATTTTAGTTTAGTTGGTGCTGCGCGGGACCCATGCAGAGAGCAAAAATCGGAAGAAAAAAAAAACATGCAAGTGCAGTCAGGGACGTCCAAAAAAAAAAACATGCAAGTGCAGTCAGGGACGTCCAAATTAAAACAATAGTAATAGGGGGATTCGAACCAGAACAATTTTAGTTTAGTTGGTGCTCCGCAGGACCCATGCAGAGAGCAAAAATCGGAAGAAAAAAAACATGCAAGTGCAGTCAGGGATGTCCAAAAAAAAAACATGCAAGTGCAGTCAGGGACGTCCAAATTAAAACAATAGTAATAGGGGGATTTGAACTAGCCACCTTCGGATTACAAGACCTGTGCTCTAACCACTGCACCACTTATTCAGCTGCCTAGACCTCCTTCCCTTTCCATTAAGTCCCTCCAAGTTTCTGTCAGCCAATCACAGCTCGTTTAGCTGACACCGATGTCAGGTAAATGAGCTGTGATTGGCTGACAGAAACTTAGAGGGACTTAATGGAAAGGGAAGAAATGTCTAAGCAACTGAATAAGTGGTGCAGTGGTTAGAGCACAAGTCTTGTAATCAGAAGGTGGCTGGTTCAAAAACCCACTTTTACTATTGTTTTAATTTGGACATCCCTGACTGCACTTGCATGTTTTTTTTCTTCCGATTTTTGCTCTCTGCATGGGTCCCGCGCAGCACCAACTAAACTAAAATTGCTCGGGGGACCTGCATACTGCTGTCATGGAGCTAGGTATGGTATTTGAGGCTGACATAGAGGCTGGAAAAAATATTTAAACAGTTTGTTTTTTAGGGTGGGAGGGGGTTAGTGACCACTGAGGGAGACAGGGGAGATCATCCCCGATTCCCGCCGGTGGTCATCTGGTCAGTTTGGGCACTTTTTGGAAGCTTGGTCGTGAAAAAAACAGGACCAACTTTGTGTGGACTAAATGCTCATCGGGGACGTCTTGCTTCTTTCCATTATCAGGCGCGGAGGTCCATCTGTTAACCACGCCCCAGAACGCCCCTGTCCCGCCTTCGCTACCGTTCGGCCACGCCCCCGAGAATTTCGCCCGTCCCCTTGACGGAAAGCAGTTGGGGCCGTCCAAATTCAGCACTCGATTATACCTGTTTTTGAGACGGACGTCCATCTCCCGATTTGTGTCGGAAGATGGGCGTCCGTCTCTTTCGAAAATAAGCTGGTTTGTATTGCAATTTGAATATTTTTACTGCTTTAATTTTTCTCTGTTGCTTATGTTTGAATTATTCTTGCTGTACACCATCTTGAGTGAATTCCTTCAAAAAGGCGGTAAATAAATCCTAATAAATTAATCAATCCACAGCAGTCAGTGCTAATATTCAACAGCATTATCTGGTTATCTGCCACTGAATATTAGTGCTTGGGCCAGCCAGCACAATTTAACATGGCAGGAGCCTCTTTGCCTAGTTAAATCATTTTGAATATCAGGGCCCACAATCTCCAGCACTGCCCCCAGGTTCTCTAGTTCCTGATGCTGTGCTGAGCACTGGTTAGACCATTGTCCCAGTGACCCATCCTATTCCGCTACGAATTTGCCTTTCAAAGGGGAGCATGACTGCTAGGCGATGGATAACTGTTAAAGCATTATGTAATAGGTTTCTCAAAATGTTCATCCCTGAGTTTATGTGCTGTGTCATCACATGCTTATGGTATTTATCTCAAAAGAGGAGAACACAAATGTCTCCTTCCCTACCCCCATCCCTTAACTTCCTTTTGTTTGGTTATAGGAGATGAATATTATATTTCTGAGATGACTGCACGGAAGAGTTTTCTGTTGAGATGCTGCTAATGCACTGCAGAGCTGAACAATTCCCAAAGGCAATGAAAGTTTCATTTTATGGCCTGCAGCAGTAATAACAGATATCATTTACATAGTGCCATTACTTTGCACAAGGATGTACTGTTAAAGTCTTCCTCTCTTAAAGAGCTTGTGGTTGCAGATGGAGACATTTTCCCAAGGCTGAATTTCTAAGTCCCTGCACTCTTGCACTCTGCTGTTTAAGGGTGACAAACAGGGGCATAATCGAACGGGGCGCCCAAGTTTTCCTGAGGACGTCCTCGCAGGATGTCCCATTGAAGGGGTGGGGAAACCCGTATTATCGAAACAAGATGGGCGTCCATCTTTCGTTTCGATAATACAGTTGGGGACGCCCAAATCTCAACATTTAGGTCGACCTTAGAGATGGTCGTCCCCGGTTTTCAGCGATCATGGAAACCGAGGACGCCCATCTCAGAAACGACCAAATGCAAGCCCTTTGGTCGTGGGAGGAGCTAGAATTTGTAGTGCACTGGTCCACCTCACATGCCAGGACACCAACCGGGCACCCTAGGGGGCACTGCAGTGGACTTCACAAATTGCTCCCTTACCTTGGGTGCTGAGCCCCCCAAAACCCACCCCTCACAACTGTACAACACTACCATAGCCCTAAGGGCTGAATGGGGGCACCTACTTGTGGGTACAGTGGGTTTCTGGTGAGTTTTGAAGGGCTCACATTTACCACCACAAGTGTAGGTAGGGGGGATGGACCTGGGTCCACCTGCCTGAAGTGTACTGCACCCACTAAAACTGCTCCAGGGACCGGCATACTGCTGTCAGGGAGCTGGGTATGACATTTGAGGCTGGCATAGAGGCTGGCAAAAAATATTTTAAAGTATTTTTTTAGGGTGGGAGGGGGTTAGTGACCACTGGGGGAGTAAGGGGAGGTCATCCCCAATTCCCTCCGGTGGTCATCTGGTGAGTTTGGGCACCTTTTTTAGGCTTGGTCGCAAGAAAAAATGGACCAAGTAAAGTTGGCCAAGTGCTCGACAAGGACACCCTTCTTTTTTCTATTATCGGCCGAGGACGCCATGTGTTAAGCACGCCCCAGTCCCATCCTTCGCTATACTTCCGACAAGTCCCTGGGAACTTTGGTCGTCCCTGTGACGGAAAGCAGTTGAGGGTGCCCAAAATCGGCTTTCAATTATGCCGATTTGGGCGACCCTAGGAGAAGGACGCCCATCTCCCGATTTGTGTCAAAAGATGGGCGCCCTTCTCTTTCGAAAATAAGCCTGAAAGCATCACAATTCCTCAGGACATGAGTTTGAATTAGAAAGAATAAGATGAATGATATCCTCGCATTATAGGTGTTGCCAACCAGATAGCACTCTATATAGTAGATTTAAGGTACTTATAATATACTGACTGGAATAAAGAACATACAGAGGGCTATGATAGAAACATTTAACTTTTTAGCAGAATTCAATGAAGTAGGGAAGGTAGAATTTTCCGTAGACAGGGGCATAATCAGAAAGGGTGGTTGATGCCTTATGTAATCTACCAGATGGACTAGAGTTAAAAGACAGGATAAATAATCCTCAAATCCTGAATTAAGCATGTACACAAAATGATCCAAAGAGGGAAGACGACAAACCTAACTGACCTAAATAGGTCAAGCATCCAAAACTGCTCATTTGATGGCCAGGTTCTAGGGCATTTTACATGGCAACATCCAAGCAGACTGGCTGGGTCTAGGATTCCTAATCTGCCATCGTCTGCAGTGTTATGATAGTATTGGACTATCCTAGTTGAAAGTGACTTCATTACTTCAATTGCTACTGTGCTGTTGGGACTGATTAAGTCTAATCTAGTACAGTAGTCTGAAATGCAAATGTATTTCTTGGGCCACATTTTAAGATTTAGAGCTTGGTTATGGTCTATTCTTCTCATAGTCTCTCTCTTTAAAAGACCAGTGCACATCCCAGATACAATTAATTTATTTCCCTGTTCACTGTCAGTAATGTTGGAGCTTGCAGACTCCTTGTCAGCCTTCACCAGCACCTGCAGGGTCATTGAATAGGAGGGCTATTCTTGTGGACGTATTTGTTTGATGTAGCTTTTACAGGTCTTTAAGTTTATTGTGGATTGGGAGACATTGCAGCACTCAGTGGTGAGACTTCAGTTCTTGAATGAATGAATGAATGAGTATACATTTTAGTTATTTCTTGTTTGAGTGGTTCTTTCCTATTATACTATGGATTTCTGCATTTATTTTAGTTTTAATTGTATTTTATTGTGAACCACTTTGACTTGTACTTCAAAAAGGGCGGTATATTAAATTTAATAAACGATAGCTTGTTCACTTGTACTCAGAGTGGCTTAGTAAAAATGTGATTTTCTTTTGTCCAGGTGTGCCTCCAGCTAGCGGCACTGGCACGCTGCAGATCTACTTAATTGACATAAATGATAATGCTCCTGAGCTCTTGCCAAAAGAGGCACAGATTTGTGATAAGCCCAACTCAAATGCCATCAACATCACCGCTGCAGATGCCGACAGAAAGCCAAATGGTGGACCTTTTGTCTTTGAGCTCCCCTCAGAGGTCAGGAGGAATTGGACCATAAGTCGACTAAATGGTAATTTCACTCAAGCATAAGAAGAATCATTAGGAATAGACCTTGATAGCATGGCCTGAGGGTTTAATGATCTCTTCCAGGGTCCCAGGATCTGTGATGTGTCTTGGATATATAGCTTTTCTCAGTAGGATATTGGTTCCTGCCAGCTCTGAGTCATTCTTATACCATTACTGTTGCATGCTACCCAAACTAGTTTGGAATGGCACTCAGTAAAAATCTATAGCTCATGTCCTGCTTCCTAAATGCATTGTCCTGTGTCAGAGATCAAGTCAACATAACACAGAGGAAAAAGATTAGATTAGCATGGTGATATTATGATATCTTAGTTAACCGCCTCAGATGCTATCTCAAGATCAGAGAAGTAGTGTACATTTTCAATAAATAATCTTGTTTCTTCTCTTGCATACACACAACATAAGGGGGGAATCAATAAATACCGTGAAGTTTTACCGTTTTGATGCAATTCTTAATTTCACCTTATTTACTGATGCCCTCTTGTGTTGTGTGTGTGGTGTACTCATATATATGTTTACACATATACACCTGTGATATAAAATATCAAGATGTGGAGATCATTTGTATGCAACAGATAGTTTCCAGCACTGGGAGATTTCATCAGATTCGTTAAAAGTTTAAATTAGCCCCAGCTCTCTAGACAAGATGATGTTCAGTCTCAGATCAATAACCGAACTCTAAGCTACTTTGGCATTTGGCTTCTCTAACTCCTCTCATAATTGTGAACAGTTAGCAAAAACGCATTGGGTATAAATCACCCTTAATGGCCGAAGGGAGGGAAGGAAAGAGAGTATTATCTATCATCCTTATGCCCAGGCAAAGAACTGTCATAAGCCAAAATCACAATCAATGCTCATTTCTTGTGCTGGAATTCATTTAAAGTCACCCGTGGCCTTTCCTTCGATAGTGTAAAGCAGGAACCACTCAAAATGCTGAAGGTTGTAAGTTCAATTGCCATCCAATGAGAGTGATCTTAAGTGTATACCACATGCTTCCTGGGGAACGTTCTCTCTATTTGGAACAATCAATCAGTTTATTGATCTGTGGTACGCACTTCACACATGTACTGGTCAATTTAGCTTTGAGCATAAATTTGCTGAAGCATTAACTATTAGTGCCTGATATACTGGAGACAAAATGTTATATATATTCTTGGGCCAGTCCAGTGGCTTGAGGGCAACAGTGTATGCTGTCATATGGAGGGACCTGGGATAAGTTTCCAGATCAATGGGAACGCTGTAAAAGCAGTGTTCATGGCCTGTGGAGGAGGGAGTTACAGTTGCCAATAAGGGTGACACCTTGTGGCTGGATTTAGAATGCACAATAAAAGGTTCCAGAAAGATCCCTGGTGAACAGCTCCTGGCTTTAGACCAAACAGTGGGAGGGAAGGTCCCAGGGCTGCTGCAAATGAAGCCTCATGGAACCAGGACCTCAGCACTGGTTCTGATTGGGCCAGAAGAAAAAAGAGAAACATAAAACTGTTAGGCCAAATTATAGCTCTCCTGCATCTCCTGTTCATTCAAGTGGTTTTCAAAAAGAAGGATCCAGATTTTTTTCAGATGAATATTCTTTGTTTGGCTCTGCAATATTTAATCTGCAGTACAATATAGCCATGTGTTCCCAGACTCCTGAAGAGGAGCACCAAAGGTCACCATGAAGCCCAGGCCCACAGAAAGTAATTACTGCTGAGCAAGCACAGAAAGTTACCTAATTTTTGTATAAGGTGAACCAAGAGCATCAGCGCCTTAGCAGAAATTCCTACTGAAGGTGAATATCAAATGAGATCTGGCTGATGTGATACACATGATTTAAATTCTGCCTGTAGAAAGTGGCATATCTCCTTCCAGAATCAGAGAGTTCAGAGAGTGCTGTCCATAACTCTGGGCAAGGTAAGACCTTGGAATGTAAAGGATCTTAGACGGCAGAGCCCTCGAGACAGTCTATGCTGTATAAGAACTGCAATGATCAAGCAGTGACACATTGAAACAGGAACTGGCCTGAGAAATATTCCCATTATTGTAAACAGCAATAAGCTCTTGTCTTCCGGCAATGGAGGTGATGCATCCTTTTCCAACTCACCCTTCCAGTTAGAGAAGCAGCTGCAATAGCCAAGACAAAGCTAATTAGCAACTTCTGTTTTCCACAAGGCAGATTAATCTTGTTATGTTTTGCTTTTTAGATGCTGAACTGAAATGATAGTCACTTCTGTTCATGTGCTGTTTGCTTTTCTGTAGGTAACTATGCCCGGCTGAGCTTGCAGGTAGGGCACCTGGAAGCTGGAGTCTATGATGTCCCAGTCATTGTGACAGATTCTGGTAACCCTCCATTGTACAATACATCCATCATTAAAGTAAAGGTGTGTCCATGTGACAACGATGGAGACTGCACTACCATTGGAGCCGTGGCTGCTGCCGGACTGGGCACGGGTGCAATCATAGCCATCTTGATATGCATCATTATATTGTTAAGTGAGTAATGCCAGGGGATGCACCCGCTCCACATAGTATCTGAACCAGAATGACCGAGGGCCACATCTGCTAAAGGATTTTCCCATTTTAAGAGCAATTCTATAACAGTGCCTGATTTACACACCCTGTGCATGCATAGTATTACAGAATACTAGCACTCATGCAAACCAAGAGGTAGATTCAAGAAAGTGTACCAAAATTTAGTTGCTGGAATGATGCATGCTAAGTGTGGATTCTGTAGTTGCAGTTCTTTGTGGAACTGCCATCATAGAATACTAGCATAAATCCACAGTTTCACACCTGAGTTTAGTCACGCCTCTGACCAGCCCATGCCCCTGTAGAAGTGACGCTTAATGGAATCGACATGTGCAGCTTCTAGAATAGTGGCTAATGATAGTTGCAAATGCCAATTGGTGACAGTGCCAATTAACACCAATTTAAGCCAATAATTGACTGTTAACCCCAATTAGCAGCCAACTATTAAATTAAGGTGTGCACCCAATAGCCCATATTCTATAAATGCACACACAAGTTTGCACGCTTGGCATAAATTTGGACATGGACGTTTATAGAATCTGGGAGGCCAGTGTACACCTGTGGTCTTACTAATTTTTAAGTTGGGGCCACTTTGGATCCAAAGAGCTGAAGGAGAGCCACCAAACATCTTTCCATGTGAAATTACAACACTGCTGACCAGTGTGTATCAATGGCATCCACCCCACCAGCTCGCTTTCAAACTGATGGGCATTTCCAAATACATTCTCTTCACCTATTGAGACATGCTTCGTCCTTCAAGCGTGTGGTTCTTACTCCCATCCACTTCCCTCTTTCTATCATGAACTTGGTGAGAGATGCAGAGAGTAGCAGAAGAAAATCCAGAATTATGATGAGGGCCACCCCAGAGGTCTCCAAGGTCCACCATTGGCCCCCTGGTGTACACTTAACCATGAAAGTGCCCAAGCACTATTCCGTAAAGGCGCCTGTGAGAGCCATAGCATGTAAATGCAAGGGGGGCGTACAGAAGAGTGGAGAATGGGCAGGACTGTGACTTATGTGCATATCTTACAGAATTACGTGTCCCTGCTGCATTTACGTGATTGCAGTTACATTAGGTCTATGTCTTGTGTAACTGCAAATCATGTGCTTTTTTTTTGTAGGAAATAAAGTGCCAGTTCTCATACAGTGCCAACCTTAAGGGCAGGGTCACTATCTAAGGCTCCACCCCCACAATAGCCACACCCATTTTACTAGCCATGGAGCATAATAAAAATGTATCATTGAAAATAGTACACAAGTCCCTAGGCCCAAAACAAGAACCCTGAAGACTGACTATACACTAATAAAATATGTAGACAAAAAAAATCAGCTGAAACCCCCAAAAACCAGATTCTGGCATGCAGAATAATACCAGAAAAACAAATAAAATTTCCTCTTGCAATAAAAATAGCAGACATACATTTCAAATATTCCATGCACTATATACAAATTAACAACTACAACTTTTTCTACCTTTGTTGTCTGGCCATGGACTTCTTTTCATTTGTGTTGGTACCAGTCTGTGGTTTCTACTTTCCTCATCTTCTCTTAACTCTGTTGCCAGGATTTCCTGTGTGTCATTTTTCTCTCCTCTTCCTTTCAGCTTTCTTTGATTTTATTTTCTGCCTTTATCCATGTTTAGTTCTTTCTTACTATCCAATCTTCCAGCATTTCTCACCTTGCCCCCTGTCTCCCCATCAAGCATTTCTCCTCTTGTCCCCTTTTCCCCATCCAGCATTTCTCCCCTTGCCTTTTCTCTCCATCCAGCATCTCTCTCCTTGCCCCTTCTCTCCCCATCCAGTATTTCTCCCCTTTGTCCCCTCTTACCCCATCCAGCATTTCTCCCCTTGCCCCCTCTTTCCCCGTCCAGCATTTCTCCCCCTTCTCCCCTCTTTCCCCATCCAGCATTTCTCCCCTTGCCCTCTCTCTCCATCCAGCATTTCTCTACTTGCCCCTTCTCCCCCATCCAGTATTTCTCTACTTGTCCCCTCTTTCCCCATCCAGCATTTCTCCCCTTGCCCTCTCTCTCCATCCAGCATTTCTCTACTTGCCCCTTCTCCCCCATCCAGTATTTCTCTACTTGTCCCCTCTTTCCCCATCCAGCATTTCTCCCCTTGCCCTCTCTCTCCATCCAACATTTCTCTACTTGCCCCTTCTCCCCCTTCCAGTATTTCTCTACTTGTCCCCTCTTTCCCCATCCAGCATTTCTCCCCTTGCCCTCTCTCTCCATCCAGCATTTCTCTACTTGCCCCTTCTCCCCCATCCAGTACTTCTCTACTTGTCCCCTCTTCCCCATCCAGCATTTCTCCCCTTGCCCTCTCTCTCTCTCTCCCCATCCAGTATTTCTCCCCTTTGTCCCCCTCTTTCCCCATCCAGCATTACTCCCCTTGCCTTCTCTCCCCATCCAGCATTTCTCTACTTGCCCCTTCTCCCCCATCCAGTACTTCTCTACTTGTCCCCTCTTTCCCCATCCAGCATTTCTCCCATTGCTCTCTCTCTCTCTCCCCATCCAGTATTTCTCCCCTTTGTCCCCCTCTTTCCCCATCCAGCATTTCTCCCCTTTCCCTCTCTCGCCATCCAGTATTTCTCTACTTGCCCCTTCTCCCCCATCCAGTACTTCTCTACTTGTCCCCTCTTTCCCCATCCAGCATTTCTCCCATTGCTCTCTCTCTCTCTCCCCATCCAGTATTTCTCCCCTTTGTCCCCCTCTTTCCCCATCCAGCATTTCTCCCCTTTCCCTCTCTCGCCATCCAGTATTTCTCTACTTGTTCCTTCTCTCCCCATCCAGTATTTCTCCACTTGTCCTCTCTCCTCTCCATCCAGTATTTCTCCCCTTGTCCTCTCTCCTCCCTGTCCAGTATTTCTCCCCCTGCCTTCTCTCACCCCATCCAGCAACTCCAGCAACGGAAAACTCAAGAAGAGAAAGGCGCGAGGCCGTGCTGCTCAGACACACGCTCTCGGCTCTGCGATCCCCTGCCCTTCTAATGTCAACTTCCTGTTCTGGGGCAGGGGCGCTGCTGCTGCTGCTGCTTATAGGATAAACAGATGTGGCTGCGGGAGATGGGGAGATGAGCAGAGTAGGGGAAAAAAATGTGCCGGACTCACCAATACTGGATTAAGCTAGTGTTCTATAATGGAATTTAGGCTCTGAGTGTATATCCTCGGAATGCCTAATTGGAGGCACCCTGTTCTAGAGTTGTCCCTTTGTGTCTATTGAAAAATGCTAATGATATCCAGCCCAATGTGCAAAACAGGCAGTTCATGAAATTCTTATAGATCCAGCAGACAGCAAACTTCACAAGCGCTTATTAGATACAGTTCTAGCTAAGACAACCACCCAGCTCCACTCTATTACACAAGGTTTCATCTAGCTGTGTGTTTCATTCGTTTACTTTATTTAAACACAATAGACCACCAAACAAAGCCTAACAAAAAGTGAAATATGAAATATCAGGTCCAGGGCCCTTCATGCTGCATTGAAAAAACTAGGACCGTCTGATTTTTTAAGAATTCAAGTATCTCATAGGTCCACACTTCTCAGCCCTCGGATGCAGCTGACCCTATTTGTAGGGGTTGCTGAAGTAGTCATGACGTAAAAACAAACAGTCGGGTCTCTATTGGAGTGGAGGACTAGCTTGAGAACTAGGGGAACTGGGTTCAATTCCCACTGCAGCTCCTTGTGAATCTGAGCAAGTCACTTAACCCTCCATTGCCCCAGGTACAAAATAAGTACAGTGGGGGAAATAAGTATTTGATCCCTTGCTGATTTTGTAAGTTTGCCCACTGACAAAGACATGAGCAGCCCATAATTGAAGGGTAGGTTATTGGTAACAGTGAGAGATAGCACATCACAAATTAAATCCGGAAAATCACATTGTGGAAAGTATATGAATTTATTTGCATTCTGCAGAGGGAAATAAGTATTTAATCCCTCTGGCAAACAAGACCTAATACTTGGTGGCAAAACCCTTGTTGGCAAGCACAGCGGTCAGACGTCTTCTGTAGTTGATGATGAGGTTTGCACACATGTCAGGAGGAATTTTGGTCCACTCCTCTTTGCAGATCATCTCTAAATCATTAAGAGTTCTGGGCTGTCGCTTGGCAACTCGCAGCTTCAGCTCCCTCCATAAGTTTTCAATGGGATTAAGGTCTGGTGACTGGCTAGGCCACTCCATGACCCTAATGTGCTTCTTCCTGAGCCACTCCTTTGTTGCCTTGGCTGTATGTTTTGGGTCATTGTCGTGCTGGAAGACCCAGCCACGACCCATTTTTAAGGCCCTGGCGGAGGGAAGGAGGTTGTCACTCAGAATTGTACGGTACATGGCCCCATCCATTCTCCCATTGATGCGGTGAAGTAGTCCTGTGCCCTTAGCAGAGAAACACCCCCAAAACATAACATTTCCACCTCCATGCTTGACAGTGGGGACGGTGTTCTTTGGGTCATAGGCAGCATTTCTCTTCCTCCAAACACGGCGAGTTGAGTTCATGCCAAAGAGCTCAATTTTTGTCTCATCTGACCACAGCACCTTCTCCCAATCACTCTCGGCATCATCCAGGTGTTCACTGGCAAACTTCAGACGGGCCGTCACATGTGCCTTCCGGAGCAGGGGGACCTTGCGGGCACTGCAGGATTGCAATCCGTTATGTCGTAATGTGTTACCAATGGTTTTCGTGGTGACAGTGGTCCCAGCTGCCTTGAGATCATTGACAAGTTCCCCCCTTGTAGTTGTAGGCTGATTTCTAACCTTCCTCATGATCAAGGATACCCCACGAGGTGAGATTTTGCGTGGAGCCCCAGATCTTTGTCGATTGACAGTCATTTTGTACTTCTTCCATTTTCTTACTATGGCACCAACAGTTGTCTCCTTCTCGCCCAGCGTCTTACTGATGGTTTTGTAGCCCATTCCAGCCTTGTGCAGGTGTATGATCTTGTCCTTGACATCCTTAGACAGCTCCTTGCTCTTGGCCATTTTGTAGAGGTTAGAGTCTGACTGATTCACTGAGTCTGTGGACAGGTGTCTTTCATACAGGTGACCATTGCCGACAGCTGTCTGTCATGCAGGTAACGAGTTGATTTGGAGCATCTACCTGGTCTGTAGGGGCCAGATCTCTTACTGGTTGGTGGGGGATCAAATACTTATTTCCCTCTGCAGAATGCAAATAAATTCATATACTTTCCACAATGTGATTTTCCGGATTTAATTTGTGATGTGCTATCTCTCACTGTTACCAATAACCTACCCTTCAATTATGGGCTGCTCATGTCTTTGTCAGTGGGCAAACTTACAAAATCAGCAAGGGATCAAATACTTATTTCCCCCACTGTACCTCTATATAATATGCAAACTGCTTTGATTGTAACCACAGAAAGGTGGAATGTCAAATCCCTTCCCCATCCCATTTCCCTTTCCCTAAAACATAATAGTGCCTGCCTCAGTGGTGCAGAGAAGCTGGATATTGCTTATGCGCCATTTGGGCTTCAGCAACCCCACAGATAGAGTAAGATGCATCTGGGAGAAGTAAGTAAGAGGTTCTGGATAGTCCCAAGGGAAACTTGAATTGTTTAAATTTGGTGGTGCTGGGAGTTTTTGATGGCAGAAAAAACCTGGCTGGACCTGTAGCATAGCCAGAAGTTCATTTCTAGGTAGGCCCAGGGGTGGTCTGAGAGAGGAGGGGGCCATGCATTTTCTTTTTGCCCTCTCCTCCCCACCCCACCCTGATCGCATTAAAATTTATGCCTTGGCTGGCAGGGATTCCCAAGCCGTGCCAGCTGAAGGTGTCCCCTGCCGGCACCTCCATGCCATCTGAGCAAGAGAGAGGTCAGTAGCGTGCTTCCAGCCGCCGGCGCTGGCACTCTCTGTGAATGTTCAGTTCATGCGTATTTAGCTCAAGTAAAATATAAAAAAAATGTCAATGCACAATTTTCTTTTCACAGCCATGGTTTTATTGTTTGTGGTATGGATGAAGCGCAGAGAAAAGGAACGGCACACAAAGCAGCTCCTGATTGATCCCGAGGATGATGTGAGGGATAATATCCTTAAATATGATGAAGAAGGAGGTGGTGAGGAAGACCAGGTCAGCACTTACTTCCCCCAGGCTATTTAATTTTTAATATTGTTCCTTTTAAGTAATGCTGGGCCCTAAGTTAAATGGATATATGATTTTACAATACCTGAATATAAATATAGTCTATTACTCCTACATTAATGTTGCAACATGCAGTGCTATGGAGAAAAGCATGAGGTGTTTAGTAGAGGCCTACCGAATTTTGTTTTTTTTTTTTGGCACCGAAACTGGCCCTTAATCCATGTTTGGTCATGCTTCGGTTTCAGCCAAAAATGTAAATGCTTTTCAGCTGAAACCAGAACTCCCTCCCCACCCCCACCTACATCCCCACCACTGCCAGAGTAAGTCCTCCTGGGCCGGCTGCCACCACCTCTCCCCCCCCCTTTCCCCTCAGGACAGCAGGTCCCACTGAGCTTTGGTTTTGGCAGAAACTGAACTGCAAATTTCAGCTGCTGATTCAGTTTCAGTCAAAACCATGGATCCCGATTTCGGTCACTCTGTAGGTGTCAGCATTCCAACCTTGGCCCCTCTAGTAATTTCTCTTCACCTTCATGCTGGAAGGTAAGAGGTTACAGGGCTGGGGACCTTAGCCCATCACCCACAATAAAGGAAATGTAATTTACGTATGAGGATGGCATAAGAAAAGGAAGGGATGCTTACATTATGCTGAATGAGAAATACTTATTTGTAGAGCGCTAGTGGATAATCATTCAGATGCAATGTGTCCCTACCCAAAAGAGCTTATAATCTAGGTTCATACCTAGGGCAATGGGAGATAAAGTGACTTGCTTTGGATCTCCTACTTTCTCAGCCATGACAATCAATTCCTTAGCATTTGACAGCCTTCTTGGTTTGGAAGTGAGTTTCCTGGTTGGTGGCAAGGCCCTGGAATCTTGCACAGTGATGGTCCTGAGAGATGCTGCTTCCATCCGACTCTGTACCACTTTGTTTCTTACAGGATTACGATTTAAGCCAACTCCAGCAACCTGAGTCTATGGATCACGTAATGAACAAAGCTGCAGGTGTCCGGCGGGTCGATGAGAGACCCATAGGTGCTGAACCCCAGTATCCTGTAAGGCCTGTAATCCCCCACCCTGGGGACATTGGGGACTTTATTAATGAGGTGGGTTTTGTGCAGTCCCTTTAAAAGGAGATGTCTCTTTCTTAGTGTGCCAGAGCAGAGCACTTATTGTCAATAATCAATCCATCTGTACACATGTTGCAGTGATATAACCCCCTTGCTGATTTACTGAAGGATCAGTTGCTGTCTTCTGAAAGTTGTGTCCATATTCTTCGTATGATTCAGACTGGTTCAGTTTAGTGACTAGTTGAACTCCAAACACACCCCTTTGTTGCAAAATGCATCACTCCAGCTTATTTGTAATATATGAAAAGACTTGGGATAAGGCAGACGAATTCTCAATTAATTTAGGGGTGGGGGGGTATCAGAGCTTTCCTTTCTGGATGGAATGTGTTAGGTTACTGTATAGCTTTGTAAATTGCCTTGATTCTTGAAAAAGACACGTAAAGGGGCATAATCGAACGGGGCGCCAAGTTTTCCTGAGGGCGTCCTCGCAGGGAAACCCGTATTATCGAAACAAGATGGGCGTCCATCTTTCGTTTTGATAATACGGTTGAGGATGCCCAAATCTCAACATTTAGGTTGACCTTAGAGATGGTCGACCTAAATGTTGAGATGGTCGACCTTAGAGATGATCGTCCCCAGTTTTCAGTGATAATGGAAACCGAGGACGCCCATCTCAAAAACGACCAAATCCAACTCATTTGGTCATGGGAGGAGCCAGCATTTATAGTGCACTGGTTCCCCTCACATGCCAGGACACCAACCAGGCACCCTAGGGGGCACTGCAGTGGACTAACTGATGCACTAACTGAACGGAAAAAGCCCTTCCCTTAGCGATTCAGAAAGGAACGGGCATGCATGAAGGAAATTGCATGCAAATGAGCTGCTCGCTGTTAGCTCATTTGCACATGATTTCCTTCCTAAGGAGGGGAAGCCAGTACAGAGCAGCCAAGCGTTATGTGTGGCTGCTCTGCGCATGCCAAAGACAGCTTCATTTCACGCAGACAAGCTGCGTGTATAATAGCCGTCTACAACCTTAGAAAAACATAAGTCCAGATGGAAATGTCCAAGTGCTAGTCAGGGATTTTTTTTTTTTAGTATGGGTGAAGCAAATCCAAGTGTTAGGCAACTTTGCTATGCCTCTGTGACAAGCAGTTGAGGATGTCCCAAATGTGGATATTTCTGTGGGAAGGATGTCCATGCCTTTGCTATGCCTCTAACACCCCATCTATTTATTTGGATTTTGGATCACAAGTTGCAGCAGTGGGATTTGAACTGGCCACCTCTGGATTGCAAGACCAGTGCTCTAACCACTAGGCCACTCCTCCACTCCGTTCTACTCCCTTGAAATTTGGCCATCCCTGTGGGGGGGGGGGGGCAGTTCAGGACGTCCAAAATGTTTGAAAAAAGGACGTCTACGCCTTCACTATGCCTCCGATGGCACACACACACATCCTCCCCCCCCCCCCTCCCAGGGACCTGCATACTGCTGCAATGGACCTGAGTATAATATTTGAGGCTGGTAAAAAAAAGTTTTTAAAGTTGTTTTTCAGGGTGGGAGGGGTTTAGTCACCACTGGGGGAGTCATGGGAGGTCATCCCCGAATCCCTCTGGTGGTCATCTGGTCAGTTCGGGCACCTTTTTGAGGCTTGGTCGTAAGACAAAATGGACCAAGTCAGCCAAGTGCTCGTCAGGGACGCCCTTCTTTTTTCCATTAGCGCTCGAGGAAGCCCATCTGTTAAGCACGCCCCAGTCACACTTCCCGCTATGGCTCTGACACGCCCCTGGCAACTTTGGTCGTCCCTGCAACAGGAAGCAGTTGGGGACGCCCAAAATTGGCTTTTGATTATGCCAATTTGGGCAACCCTGAGAGAAGGATGCCCATCTCCTGATTTGTGTCGAAAGATGGGCGCCCTTCTCTTTCGAAAATAAGCCTGACAGTGTAAACATGGGAGAGAAAGATAGAGAAATAGTAGAAAGAAGCATTTTAGGTTTTCCATTTCCTTTCTCCTCCTTGTGCCTAAACTGGCATTCCTCTCCCTGTCCCAATAAAAGTATAATCCTATTCCTAGGACAGTTGAAATAACATCTGTTCTAACCACACCATCCATCCATCCTACCCACAATATGTTTTGTTTTGTCTTGTACTGTTTGGATCTCTCTTTCACAATCACTACACCAAGATCCATCTCCGATACATTAAGAGCCCCTTTTACCAAACTGCGGCAAAAAGGGGCCAGTGCTGGCGTTGGTGGATGTATTAAATGCGCGTTCAGGCCCCCTTTTACCGCAGCTGGTAAAAGAGAAGTCTTACTTCCTGCAGGAAATGGCCATGTGGCAAGTAAAGCACTTGCCGCACGGCCATTTCGGGAGGGGGGGGGGAGCTCTTACCACCACCCATTGAGGTAGCGGTGAGTGATTACTGCCGGGTACAATGCGGCGCTACAAAATAAAAAAATTTTGTAGCACCGGAAATGATGGCACACTAGGGTTGTGAAGTACCGCCGGGCTCCTGCGGTAGCCCGGTAGTACTTTATAGCGAGCAGTAAGCCCGCATTGGGCTAACCACCACTTAGTAAAAGGAACCCTATATGAGTTACTAGTCACCCATACTTCCATACTTCATATTCCCTTACTATGGATCTGTGATTCTCCCACTCCTCTGCCCCCATTCTTCACCTGTGGATCAAACCTCAAACGCTGGGGACGCTAACCTGCTTATTTTCGAAGGAGAAGGGTGGCCATCTTCCGACACATAAGTACATAAGTAATGCCACACTGGGAAAAGAGCAAGGGTCCATCGAGCCCAGCATCCTGTCCACGACAGCGGCCAATCCAGGCCAAGGGCACCTGGCAAACTTCCCAAACGTACAATTTTTTTTTTTTTATTTAATAACATGTATAGAATGTTTGTACGTTTGACACAAATCGGGAGATGGCCGGCCTTCCCCTAAGGCCAGCCAAATCTGTATAATCGAAAGCCGATTTTGGCTGGCTTCAACTGCTTTCCGTCGCAGGGATAGCCAAAGTTCAAGGGGGCGTGTCGGCAGTGTACCAAAGGCGGGACTGGGGTGTGGTTAAGAGATGGCCGGCCTCGGCCGATAATGGAAAAAAGAAGGCCGGCCCTGATGAGCATTTGGCTGACTTTACTTGTTCCCTTTTTGATCACGACCAAGCCTCAAAAAGGTGCCCGAACTGATCAGATGACCACCGGAGGGAATCGAGGATCACCTCCCCTTACTCCCCCAGTGGTCACCAACCCCCTCCCACCCAAAAAAAAATTAAAAAACATTTTTATGCCAGCCTCAAATGTCATACCCAGCTCCATGACAGCACTATGCAGGTCCCTGGAGCAGCTTTTAGAGGGTACTGCAGTGCACTTCAGGCAGGCGGACCCAGCCCCCCCCCCCCCCTCCACCTGTTACACTTGTGGTGGTAAATGGGAGCCCTCCAAAACCCACCCGAAACCCACTGTACCCACATCTAGGTGCCCCCGTTACCCTTTAAGGGCTATGGTAGTGTTGTACAGTTGTGGGTAGTAGGTTTTTTTTTTGGGGGGGGGGGGTTGGGGGGGGGCTCAGTACCCAAGGTAAGGGAGCTATGCACCTGGGATCAATTTGTGAAGTCTACTGCAGTGCCCCCTAGGGTGCCCGGTTGGTGTCCTGGCATGTGAGGGGGACCAGTGCACTACAAATGCTGGCTCCTCCCACGACCAAATGGCTTGGATTTGGCCGGGTTTGAGATGGCCGCCATTAGTTTCCATTATCGGCGAAAACCAATGGCAGCCATCTCTAACGCCGGCGATCTCTAAGGGCGGCCCAAATGTTGAGATTTGGCCAGCCCCGACCGTATTATCGAAACGAAAGAGAGCCGGCCATCTTGTTTCAATAATACAGTCGGGTACGCCGCTTAACGGGGTCGTCATTAGAGATGGCCGCCCTTATTGATGGGCGCCCCTGTTCGATTATGCCCCTCTAAGTCACACCCTCATAGGGAAAAATGAAAAGTAGAATCCTGCTAGCATATTTTTTCAAAAAATACAAAGATTGAGGATACACCACAATTTTACAACGAATCAGTAAAAATATTTCTTTCACTCGGCTGATAGTTAAGCTGTAGAACTTGTTGCCAGAGGATGTGGTAAAAGCAGTTAGTGTAGCTGGGTTAAATAAAGGTTTGGACAAATTCTTGGAAGAAAAGTCCATAAGCTGCTATTAAGGTAGGCCTGGAGAAAGCCACAGGGTTGGTAGCATGGAATATTGCTACTTTTGGGGATTCTGCCAGGTACTTGTGACCCGGGTTGGCCACTGCTGGAAGCAGGATACTAGCAGGGCTGGTGTTAGACATGCAGAGACCCAGGGCAGAAATTGGGGAGGGGGTCCCAAAACCTAGTTGCAGGCTATATCTCCTTCAGCTTGGGGCAGGCTTCAGACGCCCTGTGATATGGAAGCCCAGAGCAATCGCCCAGTTTGCCACCCCCTAACACCAGCCCCAGTTACTACGCTTGATGGATCTTAGGTCTGATTTAGTATGGTCACTGCCACATTTGGTTGTGCTGTCTCCTAAATGTCTAGGGAGTTTAAAATCTAAAACTTTCATAGTGTGAAGTCTGGGAAAAGAAACTGCTCAGTCCTATGTATTATGACAGCTGGTTCCCTTGAATTTCTGAAAACTATAAAAAGGCAATTCTCTAAGCTGATGCCTAAATTTAGGTGCCAGTAGTGCACCTATGGCCCTGTTTACTAAGTTACGCTGTAGGCACGCTAACTTTTTAGCGTGCGCTAATGATAGGGACACCCATAGGAATATAACGAGTGTCTCTATCGTTAGCGCGCACTAATTTTTAGAGCACGTTAAAGTTAGCGCACCTGCAGTGCTTCTTAGTAAACAGGGCCCTTACTGTATTGATTAAGTGGGTGTTATCAATCAATCAATAACCGACATTAATAAGCACTTAATTAGTAGTAATTGGTAGTTATGTATGATCTGCCCTGTGAGCTATTCTATAACATATATGCAAAATTCCTCTCATGCAGTACTTCAAAGGGGGTGTGGTCATGGGAGGGGCATGGGTGGGTCAGAGGCATTCTCAGAATTTCGGCAGATTCATGCCTAACTGCTATTTGGGCGCAGACATTTACACCAGCCTTTGGCATGAGTTTTATGCTAAAGGGTCCTTTTACTAAGCTGGGGTACAAGGGGACCTGTGCTAGCGCCAGCACCTGTTTTTTATGCACACTGAGCCCCCCTTCTCAAAAAGAAATGGCCATGCGGTAAATGAACCGCTTGCCGTGCGGCCATTTTGGAGGAGAGCACTTAACTCCGCCCATGAGGTGATAGTAAGAGCTCCCGCACGAACCGCTGCCCAATTACCGCTGGGTAAGCACCGGTACTACAAAAATAGAAAATATTTTTGTAGCACCAGAAATGGGAGATGGGAACTACCGCTGGGCTCCTGCGGTTGCCCGCTGGTGGTTCCGGATTGGCGTGTGGCAAGCCTGTTGCCGCACGCCAACCCTTTAGTAAAAGGACCCCTAAGCTAGTATTCTATACCAGTGGCGTAGCTACGTGGGGCCATGGGGGCCTGGACCCCCGCAGATTTGGCCCTGGACCCCCCTGCTGACCACCCTCTTGACCCCCCCCCCCCCCACTGCCAACCCTCCCCCGCCGCCGCTGTCGCCTACCTTTGCTGGCGGGGGACCCCAACCCCCGCCAACCGAGGTCCTCTTCTTCCAGCGCAAGGCTTCGTTCTGTTTCTGTGAGTCTGACGTCCTGCACGTATGCCTCTAATATGTTTGTTTCAGAGTGTCTCTGAAGAATGAAGCCTTGCGCCGGAAGAAGAGGACCTCGGCTGGCGGGGTTGGGGTCCCCCGCCAACAAAGGACAGTGACGGCGGCGGGGGAGGGTTGGCGGTGGGAGGGGGGTCGAGAGGGTCATCAGCAGGGGGGCGGTCAAAGTTGGTGGTGGCGGTGCTGGGGGGGGGCGGTGCCAGGGGGGGGGGCTAAAATGTGCCCCCTCACCTTGGGCTCTCGGCCCCCCTCCCGCCGAAGTCTGGCTACACCCCTGTTCTATACCAGCTCAGCACTGATCATCCCAGTGCCCAACTTTGGGTGACCTATACAGAATTCCACCTAAACACTCAACTGTCACGGGGTTCACATGGGCGGAGCATGGGCATGTCACCAAGTGAAGTGCAGAACATATAGAATATTAAGAGTTGCGTGCTTTGCATGGCACACTCATTTACACCAGCCATCAAGCTGTCACAAGTAGGTGCATTTAACTTTTGGTTGGCCAATTCGGCTTTGCGCTAATATTCTATAACAGCTTAGTCACACAATTAAACTTTATAGTATTGGCACTAAGGCCGCCCCTATGTGGTGCCTAAAATTTGACACCAATTTATAGAATTGCTACATAAGTATGTTTCAGATGAAAAAGGTGGTGATATATTTTATGATGATATGTTAATTCAGATTTTAATAAAGAAAGAATAATCTCCTAAGACCTCTCTCAGCAGAAACACCATGCAGTAGCTGAAAAAACGCATTTTACCTTTTTTCTCTCTCTCTCATTGTACCAATTCTGCCCCTCAAGCTCTGAATACAGCCCTGGGAATCAGTATGGAAGGTGTGGACTCACATCCTCTGTATCTGAGTGTTAATAACAACTTTTCATATATTTATTACTAAGCAGCAGTGAACATATTGCTGGTTACAGAGTTTATAATGCATTAGGGCATAGCAGAGTCCCAGAGAAAAGAGGATTCATTGTTGCTCTTGGCATCTACTGTTGGAACAGTGTAAGGATTTCCCAAAGATACTGATGGATGTGAGGTTTGGGGTTTTTTTTTTTTGTTTTTTTTTGGGGGGGGGGGGGTTACACCACATCTGAAGGAGAGGCACGTTTGAATGCAAAAACTCACGTACATCTGCCTCTCTGGATAATTCATATATCAGAGAGACAGAAAAGCCTCACAGCCTGTAAATCCAGCTCCTAATAACACACGATTATCTTTGTGTTTGTAATGGCAGGGTCTGCGGGCAGCTGATAATGACCCCACAGCTCCACCTTACGACTCCCTCCTGGTGTTCGACTACGAAGGGAGCGGCTCTACAGCGGGCTCAGTCAGCTCCCTGAATTCGTCCAGCTCCGGGGACCAAGATTATGACTATCTTAATGACTGGGGGCCACGCTTCAAAAAGCTGGCAGACATGTATGGGGGAGGGGAAGAAGATTAACAGACCTCACAAATTTAGATAGATAGACATATATATATATACACACACACACACACATATTTGGAAAGGAGATGGAATGAAGAGGAAAAGCTGGAACTGTACAGATGTGGCAACTTTTTTTTTTTTTATATAACATCTTATCCCCTGCTGACTGTCTGAAGTTTAGTGGTGAGTTAGAGAATTTTATTTCATGGGTTTCTTTTTTGGTGGGTTTATTTTTGTAGAACATGAGCTGTCTAGCATGAACGCTTGTTGTCTCTGCTAAATTTTGTTTTTTTTTTTATGTATACGAGAATATATCTATATCAATAGATGTAGATATTCATCTATGTTATGTCAGCAGGGATATGGCTCATTTATGAAAAAGGAGAGTGAAAGGCGCTCTGTCTTAACTTGAATTTCTTAGAACAGAAGCACTGTTTTTAAAGAAAAACATTCTTTTGAAAGTGCCTTTTGGTACATGTATCTGATTCCCGCAAACTCAGGAGCGATCCACAGAAACAAACAACAACAAAGAGAAAATAAAAGCCACCCACCCATGGAAAGTCACCTACCCAGCTCCCAGTACTGAATGTGAAGGAATCATCACAGGACCTGAAGACTGTTGTTATGTATGCTTCTCCTCAGTTTGCCATGTTTTGATTTCAGAAAACAGTCCCATGAGAAAAACTGTTCTCAATCCAAATGAAAAGAGCCATCCTTACAAGCTGGGCAGCAGGTTCATCTGGTCCATACTGTTCTTATGCAATGGTGTTATATGGACCAGATGTTCCACATGGGACCTGCTCTCTCTCTGAGAGAGCCAAGTAGAACAGTCAGCACTTTGACAGTCATTCCAGTCACTTGCTACAAACCATTCAGACCACCCCTGCTTGTTCTCAGCATCATGGACTGATCCAAAGTGGTTGGCGATGGCCACTGCACATGCTCCAACTTCCTTATGTGTCATACATTTAGCACTGTAAGCAGTAGTCACAGTGCATCCCAGGTGGTTACCAGAATGGTCGCTGCTAAATGGAGTGAACTTGCTACAAAACAAAAAAAAGATTCTGAATGCCTCGTCAGCACAACCTTCTTCTGCTCTGGACACTGGAGAGCTCTTTGAGGTGGAAATTCTTCGAAAGAAAGCACAGACGCCCTGATAAATGGCACGTGTACCAAAAATAATACTTAAATAAACACAGAACGTACTGGCATCTTGTAAAGCAAGTCTCGTTTCTTCAGCGACACTCTGAAACAAACATATTACAGGCATATACACTGCATTAGATACAGTTAAGAGGCGTCTGCAATGGGATCTCGACCCCCAGTGACACCTGGGTGTAATAAGCTAGTGTAGGGGTAACTATAAAAGTGGATTCTTATCAGCATATCATTGTGGTAATGCTAGTGGCACTTTCAGTGTTATATGTGGCACACAATGTAGCACCTTTAATCCCTTGGTGCCCACATCTGGATGGCAGGATGACCCAGCTAACAAGCGCTTATGTATCTTAAATGCCCTGGAGAACAGGGAATAGTCATGGGTCCATGATGAATACTCCTGAGTGTGCAAAATAACACTGACTCAGTGGAGTTTCTACATCCACGAACGGAATGGGATCACGCTATCTAGTTTATACATGGAGTCATTATTAGCAGATAACAGAATAGAGATTTACATTGAAAGACTAAATTACAGCTTTCCTTTTATGATTTGGAACGTGTATGAGTTTGTGTCTAATGTCTGTGGAATTATCAAGCCTGCATGGATGTCTAATGTTAACCCCACTGAACAGAGCACCAGACACATAGGATCCAGGTGCTCTGTGGTTTTTTGGGATTCTAAATTTTATTTTGTATTTTGTTGAAGGTTTTGCAGTCAATTTGCTGAAAATTGTTTAAAACTAAAAAACTTGGATAATTTTTCATGTGAATCCACATACATACATGGTATCAAGAAATCAATTACCAGAGATCAATAATGGGTTTCAAGTTGAATTCTGGAAGGTGAAAGAGAGCTTCAATGATAAATCATGTTTTCAAAGACCTTAAAAGGTGTTGGGGATTATCTGTGCATTTAAAGTTGTCCTAAGTATTCTAAGACCATGTCTCATGTATTATTTTTCCATCAAATGCAATTTCTCTGACATGAGCATGGCTGTGCCATCTCAACTAGAATGTGGTGGATGCAATATGTTGAAAGCCATGTACCTGACCCTGTGGATGGAGACCCAGAGTGTAGAGATAGTTTAACAGGAAGCTCAAGGGTGAATAGCAGAACAGTTAAAGCATGTCTTGTTAATACTAAAAATTGTCAGCTGCCTGTGTTGTGTCACCATTTATCATGTAAAAACCAGGAAAGAGGATGAAACCAGTAAATGTTGATTTTGAGAGATTTATTTTAAGGGATATTGGGCGGCCAGATCTGTTAACATTAGCCAATAGCTGTATAATAGGTTCTTAGAAGAATAAAAACTTTGATACCATTGGTTTAGAGGACTGACAAATCTCTCTATCCTATGAACTAGGGCCAGATCTACTAAGGGGGGGGGGGGCGGTCTCTCTTTGACATGCATAATTGTGGCAGCTCCTTAATAAATCAGATCCTAAAGATCTGGGTTACTAAAAGAAGCTGTGTTGTTAACAGACACTATTTACTGCTGGTCCCAATTTATGTTATGGGACCTATTTACTAGTAAAGGGGTCCTTATACTAAGCTGTGGTAAAAAGTGGCCTTTGCATGGCCTTAAGTGGGGTTTTCCTGCACACTAAGGCCATTTTTACTGCAGCCATAAAATGGACAGTTTTCTATTCTTTTGTATTGGCTATGTGCTAATGTTGCCCATTTAAAACGACTACCAAGTGAGGCCATACCGCCACCCATTTTGCAGGTGGTAAGGGCTCACGTAGTACTTCTTCACTAACCAGATAGCGCACTCTAATGTACATATGCTAACTGCTCAGCACATGTCCACTCACTGTCTCCCGATACGCCCCCTCAAAAGAATATTTTTTAGGGACCCTTTTACAAAGCAGCAGCTCAGCGATCCATAACTACCGCAGACCCAACGTGGGTGCTGGCGGTAGTTCCACCTCCAGCGTGTGGCCTTTCCAGCGCTAGCAGAAATATTAAAAAAAATATTTCTGCAGGGGGGTTACCGCCAGGTTAGCGTGGGAGCCCTTACCGCCACCTCAATGGGTGGGGGTAAGTGCTCCCCTCCTTTGCATAGCCACGTGGTAAATGCAATCTTACTGCATGGCCATTTCATTTTTTGGCCTTTTTACCCGCTGCAGTAAAAAGGGCCTCAGGGCGCAGCAAAAATGGCCGTCGTCGCTAGCGCAGGGCCCCTTTTACCGCAGCTTAGTAAAAGGGCCCCTTAGTGCACAATTAGCATGCTCATATTTAGCAGTTATCATAGGACACCTAAGCGCATCCCGCAAAACACCATTTTAAGCTGCGTTATAAATGCAGCTTAGTAAAAGGACCACAAAGTACATGAATGGTATTAGTAATTAATGGGATTAGTGCGTGCTCACATGGTAGCACGTTTTAATAAATCTAGTCTTGGTGTGGGGGGACAGGAAGTGTTTAGAATTCTCCTTTCAGCAAGAGAATTGATCTGCAGGTCAGAAAAAGGCGAGGAGGGGAATAAATCCTTCACCAGGCAAGTTCTACTGTTGTAATAAAATGTTAATTACAAAGAATGATGAGTGTTAATGGGTCAAAATGGGCTGATACTTTCATTCATGAAGTAAAGTATGTGCAGAAGGAACTTACTCAGATCTCTTCTATATGCCACGGTCGTAATCTCCATCTCGTGTCGGCATCCTAGCTTCCCAAACCTAGAACCTAGTGTTGGTTGTCCTAACTGGAAAATCTTGTTTAGAGATTCCTGTTGAGGTGCAGCCTCCTAGCTCCATTTTATTTTAGTTTGCTCTTCCAAGCCTCCTTTCTTATCTACAGCCTCATCATTCTTTTTTCTTGGAGAAAGCATTAGTCTAGACTATATTACAGAGGAGGCAATGCATCTCCATAGAAACGCCCCAACTGCAGCTCAATTAGTAAATAATAAAAATGCACTTAGCATTTCTCATTGATTAGTGCATGTCAGCCTTTGTGCCCATTAACTGCTGTTTCCTCTTCTGTATTAAAACAGGATGTGTGATGAAAGCATATCTCTGGCTTCTGGGGGATTAGCCAAAACTTGCAAAGGGTACAGTTCTCTCCCTCTATACAGTCCCCAGGCCCCGAATGGCTTTAGTAAAAGTAAACAAGGACTCAGTGAACAGTCAGCACCGCTTAGCGATAATACTTCTGCCCACTGTCCCAATAAACCATGCTATGCAAACCATACGATATCTGTTAGCCCACAGATAGGCAACTCCAGTCCTTGAGTGTCAGATGCCAGTTAGGGATTTCAGGTTAACTAAGACATATGCAAGTGAACCCTACTTAGATTCACTGTATGCAAATGTACTTCAGAGTTGCTCATTTTTTGACGCTGTGAAACACTGCACACTTGAAGCATTCATGGATTTCTGACTCTTGCCCCCAAGGAAACCTCTGAGAGTTGCCTAACCATCTGTTCGGAACTGACTTTTTATTTCCCTTATACTGTTTACAGTTCTGCTGCTAAGATAATGCTTCAGGTTTTTTACAAAAAAAATGATTTTTCAGGGAGGCAGGATATGAAGTTTTGCTGGGTTCCACTCCAGAATGCAGTGTGCAGAAGTGTACTCGTTTTCATGGAAATCAAACTGTTCTGAATTCTTGAAAAATGTTTCTATTTCATAAGGAGGGGGCAGGGTTTAGTTTCTTCCTCTTATGAAATATGCCAAGAATTAGCCCTTCAGTAAAGAACTGTACTGCGGTTCGACATGTGTTACCCATATCTGATCTATCCTGAACTCATTATCCTCACATAGGACAATCAGAAGCGGTCCTGAAGGTTTACAGAAAGTCTTATTCTAAAGATTTCATGATTCATGTTCTTAAAAATGTGTTTAGAATTAGGTTTTATGTTTTTAGGACAGAAAGCACTTGTCATGTGACTGTTAGCGTCTTCTTTTTTTTTAACAGTAAATCTGTAGCATTCAAGTAACCAAAAGTGGCTGATCATTGTAGAACTCAACTGTGTCGTGTGTTAATGCACCAACATTTTATTGTCAGAGTTCATCATATGTGGTCCATGGGAAAAGGAATTCTGATAGATGACTAGATTCAAAAATACCTATTTATCCTCATTAAACTGCATGTCTTTCTGTGACTGGCGATCTCTGTGCCAGAGAGGTCCAAGGCAAGAATGGCAATGATACTACAGATGGCCACCGAGGACGACTAGTAAAATCTTGGAGGACAGTTTGTAAGAATCGGTTTACATCAGCTGGTGGCAGTCAGTGCAATTAGTTCTGCAGAGTTAAAGGGAGGTTCTTAGCCCTAAGAAAAGTTCCCAATATTGAAAAATGGCTATTTAGAATGTGTGAAAGCTTTGGAAACAATGAAAAATAGTTTGCTTTCTATGTACTGCCATGTGACTGTGGAGGATTTTCCTATAAAGATGTTGCAACGTTGAGGGGGTGGAAGTTATCAACAAGGACAACTGTTCATATGTAATATTTTACCACAGGTCTCATTTTATGCAATGAGACCTAATTGCTAATAAATGGGGTTAACAGTAAAATAAAACAGTAGACCATGTTGATAACTTTCCCCCTTAACTACAGAAAAAAAAGAAATGTCTCTAGAAATCAAAATCACTGCTATAGGTAATAAAAGTGAGCCAAGTATAGGACAATCAAGCCATTGTGACATCACTGATGAGGTTGGTTCTTAGCCATTGGTGGAATGAGGCATTATGACATCACAATGGCATCTCTGGTTACGAGAGTCTGAAACTTTTCACACTCAAAAAGGAAGTTATCAACCTGGGCTACTATTAAGACATGTTATTTTAACACTAACCTGTGCTATTTTAGCACAGGTCCCATTTTATACTACGTTGATAACTTCCTCCCTAAGTTCTGCAGAATTTTGTTGCCTTTGCATGCCTAGGTGAATGTCTGTGGCCTGTACAATCTGCAGTGCCAACAGAGCAGCAGAATATGTAGCCTCTACCTCCCCAATGCTGAGCAAAAACACAACCCTAGGAGGACCTTACCCAATCATGTTTGTAAGAAACATCTCACTAGTGATGTATTAAATACAGATTTATTTCTTTAGAAGCTGTGTAGTAAGGTGCATAACTACTTCACAAAGGGGCCCTTTTACTAAAGCTTAGTGCAGTGGTTCCCAAACCTGGTCCTGGAGGCACCCCAGCCAGTCAGGTTTTCAGGATATCCACAATGAATATTCATGAGAAAGATCTGCATGCACTGCCTCCACTGCATGCAAATCTCTCTCATGAATATTCATGGTGGATATCCTGAAAACCTGACTGGCTGGGGTGCCTCCAGGACCAGGGTTGGGAACCACTGGCTTAGTGCATGCTAACGGACATTAGCATGTGCTAAGTGCCACTTGGCTCATAGGTATAAAATAGGACATGCAGCATTTAGCACATACTAGTCTGTTAGTGCATGGTAAGCTTTAGTAAAAGTGCCCCAAGTGGATTAATTTGAAAAAGGGGCAAATAATATGCGCTGTTCAGTTTGCAAAATTTTGTATGAATTATTTAGCTATTGCAAAGTTCACCAGATCTATGCAAAACTAGGTAAGGAGCTGTATAATGGAAATCAGCTCAATAATATATTCACATGGCTAAATAATGTACAAAAATGCATGGATTTTAACAGAAAGCCATTATCACAAAAAAAACTTAACTATAACTCTGTAATAATTAAGGGTTTTTTTTGTTTTTGCAGTGACCATGCAAAAGCGCAGAATATAATGCACAATATTTAGCTAACATCTAATTTACATCTAATTAACATTGGCTGTTAATCACACAGGGGCCCTTTTACTAAAGCTTAGCGTGCACTAACAGAATTAGCGCATACTAAATGCTAAAATTACCTATAGGTATAAAATGGATTTCTTAGCATTTAGCGCATGCTAATTCAATTAGGGGTCCTTTTACCAAGCTGTGGCAAAAAGGACCCTGCGGTGGCAGCAGCAACCATTTTTGCCACATGCTGAGGCCCATTTTACCACAGCAGGTAAAAAGGCTACAAAAATACCTGGCTATGCGGTAAGATTGTTTTTACCGCGTGACCATGTGGGGGGAGCACTTACCACTACCCATTGAGGTGGTGGTAAGGGCTCTCACAGTAACCGGGTAATGTGCGGCACTGCCCAATTACCGCAGGGTAACCGCCGCACAAAACAATTGAGCCAGATGGGAAATGGTGCCTGCGTTGGGCTGGTGGTAGCTCCAAATTGACATGCAGTAAGCCCACATTGGGCTTACCGCCAGTGACGTAGGAAAGGCGGGGCGGTGGGGGCGGTCCGCCCCAGGTGCATGCTGCTGGAGGGTGCAGAGAGAAGCCGCGCGTCTGTCGGCTCCGCTGGTTCCCTGTTCCGTCTGCCATGGAACAGGTTACTTCCTGTTCTGGGGCAGAGGGAGCAGGCAGCCAGTGGAGTCAACAGGCGCACGGCTGCTCTCTGTACCCTCCAGCAGCCAAGAATGCACCTGGGGGGGGGGGCTTGATGCGCCAGGGAGGGGGGTGTCATTGCACCGGGGGGGTTGATGTGCCGGGGAAGGGGTGTCATGCTGCACCCTGGGGGGGACGCCGCTGCACCCAGGGGGGGTGAGCAGCAGCGATCCGCCCCGGGTGGCAGCCGACCTAGGATCGCCACTGCTTACTGCCACTTTGTAAAAGGGCCTCTCAGATAATGGCCTTTATTATTGCCTTTTAGTTGGTTAATAGCAGCAGAATTTTATGAGAATATCAGGAATGACAGACAGTCAATAAGTGAGATAACGCACTCTTAGTAATTTTTCAGATCACTTACAAATTCTGAATGATGAGTTTTTGGTGTCAGGAAGAGGAGAGGAAAGGGGCAGGCAAGAACTGCTAGATCACGCTACTTTAAGTAGTTAATGATTTTTTGTCTATAACCAATGCACCTAAATATAGACCTGGTCACTGAGAGGCCCCCAAACAAGAAATTATAGAATATGAATGGTGAATCTCAGGCCTGTCCAGAACCTTAGCAAGTTTTCACATAATTGCAGTTATCAGGAGACCAGCAGGTGCTTAAAAGGAAATAGTTCTACTTCAAGGTACCCCAGTGTCACAAGAAAGGCGAAATGGATTTACAGAAGCAGCATGTACATAGTGTCGTAATCAGTCGCTTGAAGCTACAAATTCAGTAAGGGAACAACCTATATATGTATAATTTGATCTCTGATTACAAGCTCTTCTTTGGGGTTTTTTTGCATGTTTCTTTTTCTTTTTCTTTTTTATATTGGACAAAATTTTAACAAACGAAGTGTACGGCCCGCATGATGTGTGGTAACTTTGCTGAAAGAGTCTCTTAGTGTTAAAAAAAAATGTATTCACAATCAATGCACAGTTCAAGAGCAAGGTCAAAGCCTTTTTTGTATCTGTCAACAGCACAAACTAATTTTCTATTGTTATTTGTACCATTTTGTACCAAAAAAAAAATACAAAGAAAGCCAAAAAAAAAAAAGTGATGAAGCCAAGCAAGAGAAGAGCGAATACTGTAAATGTTTTTCATGTGTTTTTCCAGTGCTACTGCAATCTTGGTTCTGAACTGAGTTACAGCTTTACTGATTTATCGTGTATAAAAGCTGCACTGGGGTGCCGGCCCCCAGTGCTGCTGTAATACAGAAATAAAGCCCCTCCTTTTAAGTACTCTGCTTCTTTTGCTTCATTTCAGATCCAGGGGTTTTATGTGCTTCAGAACAGGAGCAGCAAAGTGAAAAGTATCCAGACAAAAAAAATATGGGGGGGAGGGGCAAAGGAAAAAAATCAATCACTAGGTTAAGGCAATTCCTGTACTAGTCCAATAATAGGGCTGGCCAGGTCAGGTTCATGAAAAGCAAAACAGGTTTGCCTTTCAAGGTAATCAATGAATTCAAGTTGCTTGGGTTCATTGAAGGATGTGACGCACATATGTCCTAAAAACCAAGCCCTGATTATCAGAATGGACTACCCTCAGTTGCATCAAAATAAGCCTTAGATTATTGAAAGATATAGAAACATTTGTAGACTGTGGTCATTAGAAATATATTTTCCCTACCAGCATTAAACATTATCTAGCAGAAGATTGTACAAGGATACTGTACTAAAGTATTGAGGAGAAAAACCCTGTAAAAGGCATTTTAAAACATATGAATAGTCAGGAACTTTTCCAAGAAAATCTGTAAGGCTATAGCAGTCCAAGTGGCAGCAAGTAAAATGGTCAGTAGTCTTTGTTATAAAGCAGGGGTGTCCAACCTCAGCCCTTGCCTAGTCGGGTTTTCAGGATTTCCACAATGAATATATAGGAGAGCCATCTGCATACAATGGAAACAGATCTCATGCATATTCATTCATTGGGAAAAATCTTGAAAATTCAACTGAGTTGTGGCCCTCGAGGACCGAGGTTGGACACCCCAATTATAAAGTGTATGGGGTTAGACTTAAAGATGTATTTTGGAAGAAAGGCGAGAGAGGGGAGATATGGTATAGACATTTAAATTCCCCCATGGCACAAATGCACAAGAAGTGAGTCTCTTTCAACTGAAAGGAAGCTCTGGAATGAGGGGATATAGGATCAAGATGAAAGGGTAACCTGAGGAAATACTTCTTCATGCAAAGGGTGGTGAATTTGTGGAATGGCCTCCTGGTGGAGGTGGTGGAGATAAAAACTGTATCTGAATTCAAGCAAGTATGAGACAAGTACAGAGGATCTCTGAGGAAGAGGAAGGGAAGGTTAGCAGTTCATATGGATGGGCAGACTGGATAGGCCTATGGTCTTTTTCTGTCATCATTTTCTATGTTTCTATAGGAAATTCTCAAATTCCTAATACAGTGGCACCTACAGGAGGACAATGGAAGATATGTATTTTGCTCTAGTGCTCATTTCCTTCATGGTCCTTAAAAAACATTAATTAAATCTGAAGGGCCATTAGAAGGAAGATAAAAATTAGTGAGGTGTTTTTCAAGTAACAATTTAGTTTACTTAAGCAAGCTGAAGGCATCTCTGTAATCAGAAAGAAGCATCCTCCAGTACACCTACAGTATCAACTCATAGTACTAAATCAAAGAATTATAGAAAGCTAGCGCTAGAAGGAAGCTTAAAGGATCCTGCCACCTCCAGACACAACCTAAACAACTCTACTCTTGTTTAACTTTCTCTTAAAAACTTCCAGTGACAGAGATTCTGCCATCACCCTGGGTAACTGTCTTCAGTGCTTAACTAACCTCACAGTCAGAGTTCTTCCTACCACTTCACCTAAGTCTCTCCTGCAGCAATTTAGAAGTTTCATTTTCACGCTTTCCAGGAGTTTTCAGAACCATTATTTTTCAAACATGAACATCTTTATAACAGCACTGAGGAATCTCTGGTGAGGGGCCAGCTAAGCTAAAAGCAGAGAAAGCAATGGGCCAGCCAGGATACATCCAAGCATACTAAAGAAACTTAGGGAAGTTCTGGTAGCTCAACTGCCCTATTTTTGCAATGCTTGTTTTAAAGTCTAGAGTGGTTCTGGAGGACTTATGATGAGCCCATGTGGTTCCTCTTCACAAAAGTATGTGGGGGGGGGGCTGGGAACTACACTCTCGTTCTGTGATGAGCAAATTAATTGAATCATCCCTAAAACACGGGGCAGTGCAGTTTCCAAACTAAACGTTCTGGAATTAATAGATTACAAGGTTAGAAGTAGCATGTTTTAGACAAATCTGATTGATTTCTTTGGTTGGATTAGGGCAGGCAAAAGTGCTGGATGTGGTATACTTGATTTTCAGAGGAAAGGGGGAGTAGGAGGAGAAGGCTCTTGAACAACACCAGTAGGCGACGTAGATAGGAACAATCTCTTTATTTACAACACCAGTAGGCGACGTAGATAGGAACAATCTCTTTATTTTTACAACACCAGTAGGCGACGTAGATTTTCAGCAAGGCCTTTGACATGGCTTTGAATAAATGTTTGTTTGTGTATTAAACACTTGACATCCCGCCAATCCAAGTGAAGGTCATAGCAGCGTACAAAATTTTAAAGCAAAATCAGAAAAGGAACTAAAACAAATCAATTGAAAAGAATAACCACAGCAGATGGTGGCGCTTATGTACTTATGTAGATACACACTAACCAGACAGCACACTCCAGGTCACACCCCACAGACAGCACAAAAAAAGTCTCACTCAACCACTTGAATAAATGGCATAATAAACTAACCCCCTTAGCGTAGGCCCTAAAGCGACCAATTGGGATGGTAACTGGCTGAGTGGGAGGCAACAGAAAGTAGCAGGACATGGCGTTCACTCTAAGGAAAGGACCGTTACCAGTGGTGTGGCACAGGGATCACTTCTTTGTATGATTCTTTTTCACATTTTTCATAAGTGTTAATTGTGAAAGATCTATTGAGAAAGATTTGCCATTTTGCAAATGACACCAAAATTAGCAACCGGGTTGAGACCCTGGAAAGTATGGACAACATGAGGAGGGATATAGCAAACTGTGAGTAGTAGTCTATAGTTTAGCAATTAAGATTTAATTTAAAAAAAACCAAACAAAAAAAAGGATCATGGATCTGAGCTACAAAAATCCAAAGAAATAGCAAGTATTTAGGGTAAAACAAGAGCTGGATCACGAGGCAACTGTATCTGATGATGGCAAATTCCTGAAAATGTTTGGGTACATAGAGAGTGGAATATCCAGCAGTAAAATGAGGCACTAGTATCTGTTGAGACTCATGAGAAATGTGTTCAGTTCTGCGGGCCACAACTTCAAAAGAATATAAACTGAATGGAGTTGGTCCATAGGGTGGCTACTAAAATGTCAATAGATTTCATCAACGTATATAGGGACAGACTTAAATATCTAGATATGTATACCATTGAGAAAGACAGGATATGAGATGTAACCCCCAGAGCCCCAATTTGCATGCCCATAGTACCCCACTGGCAGCAGCTGGACCCTGGTACACTCTCAGGCCCCTGGCTACTCCCTAGGACCTGTATACCAGGGCCTAGATTCATGGTTCAGGGACTGAGTACCAGATGAATGTAGGGGGTTGGTAAGCTTTTGGCATGGAAAGCTGCAGTTCCTCAACCGATGTAAGTAAAAAGCACATGTGACCTCAGAGTAACAGAGTAACATAGTAAATGAGGGCAGATAAAGACCTAAACTGTCCATCCAGTCTGCCCAACAGTCACACTCATTATCAATTCATGATAAAACCAACAATAGATGAAATAAAATACTTGATCATGATCTTTCTTTGGCATTTCTGGGATATAGACCATCTAAGCGCCACTCAACACATCACACGCATGCAGCTATTTAAGTTTTGTTTATTGATACCATCCGTTTTTTAATTAGACAGCCTCTGTGTTCATCCCACACCTTTTTGAGTTCCGTCACCACTTTTGTCTCCACCAGCTCCCTCAGAATTCCAGGCATCGACTACCCTCTCTGTGAAAAAGAATTTCCTGAAATTACTCCTAAGCCTACCACCTTGCAACCTCAATTCATTGTCCTCTATTTATTTATTAGGATTTATTTACCGCCTTTTTGAAGGAATTCACTCAAGGCAGTGTACAGTAAGAATAGATCAAACATGAGCAGGAGACAATTAGAGCAGTAAAAATATTCGAACTACAATACAAAGTATGGCATGGTATACTACTTGCAATGACAACACAATATGTACTAGAAGATTATAATTGGTAGTGAGGGGTAAGGCAAAGTTGCAATATATAGATGAGTAAGAAAGTAGGAAGAATTAGAAAGTAAGGTGATTGATTTGAAGAAAGTTGCACGTGAGGTCAGAGAGATGGTTAAATATTATCTCAGCTAGGGTAGGAGTGGATAAACATGTCCCGCTGCAGGATGTGCAGCCCGAGTCAATCCTTGTGTGTGTGAGTGAGACTAACAAGTTAGTTACTTCTTCCATTAAAGGCTTGGTTGAAGAGCAAGCTTTCACCTGCTTCCTGAAGTAGAGGTAGTCTTGTGTTAAACGGAGCCTTTCAGGCAATGCATTCCAGAGTGTGAGGGCTACTCCGGAGAAGGCTTGCTTGCGGGTTTCACATCGTGTAATGTCTTTTGGAGAGGGTGTAGTTAGTGAAAGTCCTTGAGAGGACCTCTAGTTTTACTGTTTCCCCTTCTCTGGCAAAGATTTGTTTGTGTCACAGGGCTGGCACACAGAGGGACTTTTTTTCTGTTTCTGGTTTGTTTGTTTTGTTTGTTTGTTTCCTCTCCTGCCACAGATGCAGTACCTCTCCCTCCCCCTTCCTCCTCCTGAGCCTAGCTCGTCTTCTTCATCCTCCCTCAGCGCCTCCCCAGTCCATAAAAACTTGAGTCCTTTGCGGGTGCCAGCAGTGGTAAGAAGCTGTCTGGGCCAGTGGCGTAGCCAGACAGCCAATTTTGGGTGGGCCTGAGCTCAAAGCGGGTAGGCACCCAATGTTTTGTTCCTCCCTCCCCACACTCTCCACTCCTCCCCCCAGCACCTTCCAACTCAAAATATACAGTCCATTCTCACTATCCACACACTCGGTATTCACAAATTCATGCAAAATAAAGTGTAACCCATTTTCGCTATTAACAGGCAATTTTGCTTATTCACTGCCATGCTCAGTGTAGTACAAGTGCAAATGAAAATGTGTTCCCTTGGGGAAGAAGATATTCATAGAGCTGTGCGTGAGTATTGTTACACCAAAAGACTGTATATACTGTACTTTTACAAAAGAAAGTATATAAAATACCTTTATAAATGCACAATATAAGTAAGCTGTTCTTTACAAGGGTACACAAAATGATAAGCTTATGGTGTTAGGTAGCAAAAATTTACAATGAACAGGGTTACACAGGAACCTAATCCCTTTTCCCCACAGGATCCATGGTTCCGTATTTGCATTTTCAGTATTCATAGGGTTTTCTAGGAATATAACCCCAGCGAACAGCGAGAATGGACTGTATATAATTTAGCTAATAAGGATCCCCAATGATAGTCAGCTGAAGGTTTTCCCCAAAGGTGGCAGGCAGCAACGTCCCTGAGCCACCGACATCAGCACCCCACACATGCTTAGTTGTCAATTGCTCAAGGATGCAGAGTTTGGTAGAAAGGAGTTCTGGCCGCCTTTGGAAGAAGTCCTCAGCTGGCAATGCTTGGGGATCCTCACCAGCTACAGCAAGAGTTGGGGCTGGTATTAGACATGCTGGGGCCCAGGTCAGGAAATAAAGTAAAGGGCCCCCAGGTCCCCGCCCATCACCCTATCTGCCAGTAGAATCACACCAATAGACCCTCATCAAATACAAAACAAGGGATCAAAAATTAGAAATAAACATATATATACAAAAATTGAACTGGGAACTCCAAGACAGCATGAACTGCAACACTGAAGAAAGAAAAAGGGGGAAATGCATTTACTTTTCTAGTGAACACAATACAAAGAACAACTGCTATGTATACTTCCCAAAACTAACATTTTTCATTTAATAAATTAAAAATGAAATGCTTTTTTTCTACCTTTGTTGTCTGGACATTTTATTTTTCCATCATATTGGTTCCAGCTTCTCTTTTCTGGTTTCTTGTCTGCCCTCTGCTAAATTCTTCTTCAAGCAGCAGATGTCCATTTGTCTTTTCTCCTCTGTTCTGTCTTATTCCATTCCCTCACTACACCTGTCTAACATATTGATCTTTCCTTTTTTGCTCTTTCTTCTCTTTTTTTCTGCCTCTCCACTCAAATTTCACCCTCTTTCTCACCCTTCTATTTACTTTTCAGCTATCAAATTTCCATCTGCTCTCACCCATTAGCTTTCCCATTCCCCATCTCGCTTCTTCCCCAGCCTTCTATTCCCTTTCATCTGTAATCTACTCTCCATTGCCATGTTTCTACCCTATGTAATCACTATCCTACTCATTCATTCTCTGCCCCCCACCACCATTCCCAGCCTATTCCTCCCTTGATCCTTATAGTTTAGCATCTGCTCCCTCTTTTGCCACTCTCCACCATCATAGCCCTATATCTTCCTGTCCACTCCATCCCTCAGCATCTTTCTGTCCCTTCCCTCCTGCCCTGCTCTGCTTTATCATATTCCAGCATTTCTCCCCCTCCCATTGACCTGCATCTCTCCCTCAATCCCTTCTGCCTCTGAATCCAACATTTCCCTCTTTCTCCTCTCCCCCAAGTTCATCTCTCCCTCTCTCTTCCCCTCCTCCAGCTCTTTCATTGTCCACCATTTCTTTCTCTCTCCTTTTCCTCATGCCCTAGGTACAACATGTCATTCTTTCTCCCCCCCCCCCCTCCATGCAGCATCTTATCTCCCACTGTCAACATTTCTCCTTCTCCACCCCCACTTGCATCATTCCTTCCACCCTCCCATGATACGACCATGTGCATCATTTCTCCCTCTCTTGCCCCCCCATGCAGCATCTCTCCCACCCGATGACCTCCCCTTCCATTTCTCTCTCTCTCTTGACTCCCCCCCCCCATGCGGGCCATGCGGCATCTCTCCCACCCGACCCCCACTTGTCAATTTCTCCTCTTCCCCCACCCCTATGCTGCATTTATGCCTCCCTTCCCCCCCGTCCAACAATTCTCCCTCCCTCTTTCCATCCTCCCGTTGTCCAGCCTTTCTGGTCTGTGGGGAGTTAAGCTGGGCTCGGCTGAGGAAGCTCCCGCGTTCCTGAAGCCCCCTTCCTCCCTTAGCATCCCTTAGTGATTCAAAAGATAAAGAGTATTTTTTTGTTTAATTGTGTTATTAGACATAACCCTAGTCCTAATTTGTGTACTGTATAGTTACTGTGTGTTTTATACATCTTTACTTGTCTTGCAGTGACTGCTAGATGATGTCTTGACATTTCCATCCTCTTCCAAATGAGAGCATGTTAGTCAGAGCCCCTGAGATAGCCTTAGGAATTATGGGGGCCTTTTACTAAACCATGTTAACCACTAACACGTGCTTAAAATGGGAAAAAGCCTTACTGTAAGACGCATTGAAGCATTTTTTGGTAATTTGCCTGTTACTTTTTGGGAGGGGGCATGTCATGGACGTGGAAGCGGTATCCAGCCAGTATATTCTGAATAGTGCATCCTAACTGTATAATGCAGACTTAACGTGGAAGCACTTAGTATTTCCTAAATAGGAGGCGGTAAGTGCTCTCGTTATTTTTTTGCAAGTCCCACATGCTAATGGAATAATTAGCAAGGACCTGCAAAAAACAAACAGAAAAAAATCCTTAATATACTGCTTGGTAAATCTGAGCTTAGTGCACAGGTAAGTCCCCTGTTAGCACACACTAAGTCCAGATTTTGTCATGGCTTAGTAAAAGGGTTTTTATGTGCATAATAGTCCCAGAATGCAAGTCATTCCCTTTTGATTGCATATTTTAATTGAGAAAATATTCCTTCTATTACAGAGCATTTACACCCCCTTGGTCAAACTATTTTGGAAGCTCTGATGCTTGCCTGGGTGTGCCTAGTGATAGGCTAGTGGTTCCCAAACCTGTCCTGGGGGAACCCCAGCCAGTCATGTTTTCTGGCTATCTGCAATGAATATTCATGAGCTTGATTTGCATGCACTGCTTCCACTGCATGCAAAATTCTCTTATACATATTCAGTGTTTATATCCAGAAAAACCTAACCGTCTGGGATTCCCCCTGGCAGGTTTGAGAAACCACTGTGATAGACCATAGACTCCGCCTGTGAGCTGCAGCCTGTGTTCTCCATGTGAAATGTGCCTTCAGAGCAACACTGCTCAACCCAGTCCTTGGGACACACTAACAGGCTTATTTTCAAAAGAGAAGGGCGCCCATCTTTCGACACAAATCACAAAATGGGCGTCCTTCTCACAGGGTCGCCCAAATCAGCATAATCGAAAGCTGATTCTGGGTGTCCTCAACTGTATTCCGTCACGGGGACGACCAAAGTTCACGGGGCGTGTCGGAGGCATAGCGAAGGCAGGACTGGGGCGTGCCTAACAGATGGGCGTCCTCGACTGATAATGGAAAAAAGAAGGGCGTCCCTGACGAACACTTGGATGACTTTACCTGGTCCTTTTTTTCTTACGACCAAGCCACAAAAATGTGCCCTAAATGACCAGATGACCACTGGAGGGAATCGGGGATGACCTCCCCTTACTCCCCAAGTGGTCACTAACCCCCTCCCATCCTCAAAAGAGATTTTAAAAATATTTTTCCTGCCTCTATGCCAGCTTCAAATGTCATACCCAGCTCAATGACAGCAGTATGCAGGTCCTTGGAGCAGTTTTAGTGGGTGCAGTGCACTTCAGGCAGGCGAACCCAGGCCCATCCCCCCCCCTACTTGTTACACTTGTGGTAGTAAATGTGAGCCCTTCAAAATCCACCACAAACCCACTGTACCCACATATAGGTGCCCCCCTTCACACCTAAGGGCTATGGTAGTAGTGTACAGTTGTGGGGAGTGGGTTTTGGGGGGCTCAGCACACAAGGTAAGGGAGCTATGCACCTGGGAGCAATATATGAAGTCCACTGCAGTGCTCCCTAGGGTGCCCTGTTGGTGTCCTGGTATGTCAGGGGGACTAGTGCACTATGAATGCTGGCTCCTCTCATGACCAAAGGGCTTGCATTTGGTCATTTCTGAGACGGCCGTCCTCGGTTTCCATTATCAGCGGAAATCAGGGACGACCATCTCTAAGAACGACCATCTCTTAGGACGACCTAAATTTCGCGATTTGGGCGTCCCCAACCATATTATCGAAACAAAAGATGGACGCCCATCTTGTTTCAATAATACAAGCTTCCCCACCCCTTCACATGGACGTCCTGCGAGGACGTCCTCAGGAAAACTTGAGCGCCCTGTCGAATATTCCCCTCTAAGCCACTCTGGTTTTTGTGATATCCACAAGAATATGCATGAGATAAATTTGCATGCACTACTTCCACGTATGCAACTCTATCTTGTATTTTTTATTTCATTTGTACCCAGCGCTTTTCCCACTCATGGCAGGCTCAATGCAGCTTACATGGGGCAATGGAGGGTTAAGTGACTTGCCCAGAGTCACAAGGAGCTGCCTGTGCCTGAAGTGGGAATCAAACTCAGTTCCTTGGGACCAAAGTCCACCACCCTAACCACTAGGCCACTCCTCCATTCTGGATATCCTGAAAACCTGACTGGCTTGGAATATCCCAAGGACTGGGTTGAGAACCCCTGCTTTAACACAATATCTCCAAAACTGTTCTGTTCTACCTAGCCAAGCCTTCAAGAACTTTCATTTGGAGACTAGCATATATTATCTGAAGAAGTAGCCCAGTTAAATCTAAGATTTCAGGTGTGCTAATTTACCTTTGTATTAAGAGAAACTCTACTGTCAATTTTTCACAGTTTTACCTGCTGTAACACTACAAGTATCATTATGTGTCCCTTGACCAACGTATTCCAATTTTGCATTTGTACATTTTGATGTCTGGATTTGGCATTACAATACAGCTCAAGCAGAAGCAAACCGACCAAAGTGACTGTAAGAAGTACACCTAGCAATGTTGCATCTTTTGAAGAAGAGTCATTTACTGATATTTTCCAGACTGCTTCACTGTTCCGCTAATGAACTTTAAAATTTGAAATAGATCCATCATTCTTGTTTTAAGTGTTTGGTGACAAAATATAACTGAAGGCAAACAAAACTAGAAATGAAATAAACTGACTGACCAGGCAGATTCAGCTACAGACTGGGCATAAATCCATTCCCAGGCCTGGATTTGTATCCTGTGGATCAGCTAGACTGCGGATTTTGCAAAGGCAGCACTCAGTCTCTGAGGGACATTGAGCCACTGCGCAACGGTGACACCTACTGGTCAGACTCAGGTTGTTGCAGAAGGAGTCAAGGTCTGCAGCCCCTACATGAGGGGATTCACTGTAGATTTTTACATTTTTTTTAATTTAGATTTTGCTCACACCTCAGGTAGTTGCAGAAGAAGACTCGTACTCCTGGAGAGGCTGGTTCTAATTGAGTTCAATGTCTAAACTAACAAAAAAAAACCTGTCAACTCCTCTTAAAGTGAAAGAACCTCTCACTGCTTGTCTGAATATTGTAACTTCCTGGAGATTTTTAGTGACTTAGCCTTGTGCTGGCTTATTGGAGAGATTTCTCGTATTATGTGGTTAATAGTTGGTGTCCCAGACTGAAACAGTTTTCTAGTTTTGGGTGGCAATGAAGTTGCCACATACTCCATCCTTGGTTCCATCCCAAATATGCCCATGCCATGTACAGTGGGACTTTAATTCTGAGAGCAGTCTTACTAGGAAAAATGTCAGACATTGTGTGCAGAGTAATTGCATGGGAGTTCTGTATTGTAAGGTGGTAATTACACAGAGGAGTCCAGGTGACTGTGATAAATGATAGAAGTGAAGGCCAAGCATTCTGTAATATCAGCTGGAATCCGAACCCACAGCCTTCAGCCAAATAATTCTCATGTTGATGCAGTTCCTTCAATTGTAGAGAATCTGTGTGATCTAGACAACTGGTTAGAGAATTTCGGTTCCCTCACCTTTCAAATCTGACAATGTTTGGAGAAACAGGTACAAATCCAGGCCTGGGAATGGATTTCTGCCCAGTCTGTACCTGAATCTGCCTGGTCAGTCAGTTTATTTCATTTCCAGTTTTGTGTGCCTTCAGTTACATTTTGTCACCAAACACTTAAAACAAGAATAATTGATCTATTTCAAATTTTAAAGTTCATTAGCAGAACAGTGAAGCAGTCTGGAAAATATCAGTAAATGACTCTTCTTCAAAAGATGCAACATTGCTAGGTGTGCTTCTTACAGTCACTTTGGTCGGTTTGCTTCTGCTTGAGCTGTATTGTAATGCCAAATCCAGACACCAAAATGTACAAATGCAAAATTGGAATACGTTGGTCAAGGAAAAACACAATGATACTTGTACTGTTACAGCAGGTAAAACTGTGAAAAATTGACAGTAGAGTTTCTCTTAATACAAAGGTAAATTAGCACACCTGAAATCTTAGACTTAACTGGGCTGCTTCTTCAGATAATATATGCTAGTCTTCAAATGAAAGTTCTTGAAGGCTTGGCTAGGTAGAACAGAACAGTTTTGGAGATATTGTGTTAAAGCAAGGGTTCTCAACCCAGTCCTTGGGATATTCCAAGCCAGTCAGGTTTTCAGGATATCCAGAATGAATATGAGATAGAGTTGCATACGTGAAAGTAGTGCATGCAAATTTATCTCATGCATATTCTTGTGGATATCACAAAAACCAGAGTGGCTTAGAGGGGCATAATCGAAAGGGGCGCCCAAGTTTTCCTGAGGTCGTCCTCGCAGGACGACCCGGCGAAGGGGCGGGGAAACCCATATTATCGAAACAAGATGGGGGTCCATCTTTCGTTTCAATAATATGATCGGGGACGCCCAAATCACGAAATTTAGGTCATCCTTAGAGATAGTCGTCCCTGATTTTCGCCAATAATGGAAACCGAGGACGCCCATCTCAAAAACGACCAAATGCAAGCCCTTTGGTCATGGGAGAAGCCAGCATTCGTAGTGCACTGGTCCCCCTGACATGCCAAGACACCAGCCGGGCACCCTACGGGGCACTGCAGAGGACTTAATAAATTGCTCCCAGCTGCATAGCTCCCTTACCTTGTGTGCTGAGCCCCCCAAAACCCACTCCCCACAACTGTACACCACTACCATAGCCCTTATGTGTGAAGGGGGCACCTACATGTGGGTACAGTGGGTTTGTGGTGGGTTTCGAAGGGCTCACATTTACCACCACAAGTGTAACAGGTAGGGGGGGATGGGCCTGGGTCCGCCTGCCTGAAGTGCACTGCACCCACTAAAACTGCTCCAAAGACCTGCATACTGCTGTCATGGAGCTGGGTATGACATTTGAGGCTGCCATAGAGGCTGGAAAAAATATTTTTAGAAATTGTTTTTGAGGGTGGGAGGGGGTTAGTGACCACTTGGGGAGTAAGGGGAGGTCATCCCCGATTCCCTCAGGTGGTCATCTGGTCATTTAGGGCACATTTTTGTGGTTTGGTCGTAAGAAAAAAAGGACCAGGTAAAGTCGTCCAAGTGTTCGTCAGGGATGCCCTTCTTTGTTCCATTATCGGTCGAGGACGCCCATGTGTTAGGCACACACCAGTCCTGCCTTCGCTACGCTTCTGACAAGCCCCCATGAACTTTGGTCATCCCCGTGACAGAAAGCAGTTGAGAACGCTCAAAATTGGCTTTCAATTATGCCAATTTGGGCGACTCTGTGAGAAGGACGCCCATCTTGCGATTTGTGTCGAAAGATGGGCGCCCTTCTCTTTTGAAAATAAGCCTGATAGCCCTATCCTGGCCCACTGGACTCTGCTCTGTCATTCAGAAGTATTGCTGTCAGCCCTAAGGCTAATTTTGTATAAAAGGAAACCAAATTTATAAAGCCTTTGTGCCTTTATAAAAATTACCTAACACCAAGGGAAATGAATCTATGCCATTATTCACAAAATGCACACATCAGTTTGCCTTCTACCTTCAACGCTGCCCATTCTCTAGAAATGCCTGCATCTATACTGAATAAAAGTAGACAGGGCAATTTTATAACTGGGCACCAGCAATTACATGCATCTTGTGTTGGCACTTACCCACTTAAAAATGCTATACACTATTCTATAAGGTAGTGCATAGGTGCCTTAGCATGTAACTGCAAGAGGGGCATACATGTGAGCAGCATATGGGAGAGGAACGGCATGTCTTCAACTTATGCATGTAACTTGTAGAATACTATAGGTTTTGGGCGTTGCATGGTACACTTTTGTGTTCCCATTTAGACTTACCCTTAATATGTTGTAAATGGCCATGCCTAAATAAAGGATCACTAATTCTGGATTGTGTAACAGCACCTTGGCTCACGGAATTGGTGCTCAGTGTGCACCACTGACACACATAACTTGAGGTGCTAATTTAGTAAATTGCCCCATAAAATGTCGGTATATCCATTTGTATCACCATGTATGCCTGAAAATATTCATAGGCTACTTGAGTATGTACAACTCTGTCCTATATGTTCAAGTCCCTCCTAAAATTGTCCCCTATTCTCCACAAGCAACAGGCTGCTCCTACCTTGCAAGGGTCGTCATCTGGACTTTGTCACTCTGCCATGGATTTTGGAAACATCTCTAGGTATACAACATACACAAAGGGCAACTGTTATGTTTCTCTCAAGCACTGTCTGAGATAAGAGAGAAAATAAAAGAATCATCAAAAGAGAACTGTATATGGGAAGTATAACCGCATTTAACACCAACCATGGCATTTTCTACAATTGAAAACAAAAAGCATCAGACAGAGGTGATAGCTGCGGCTTGCTATTTCAGACAACAATTATCTGTGCCCTGGCTAAATTCTGCTTTGTTGCACAAATGCAGTGGCCAAGCAGGGTGATGGATGCTGTACTTTTCCAGCTGACACTCTTGGAACGTGGTGGCAGATCCCGGCCTGCTGAGTTATTGCTCAGTGAAGCCGTAAGTCAGGCAGCACCAGGAGGCTTCAGCCAGAGAAGTTAAAGAACTGTCACAAAGCTGCTCATCACAGTTTCCTGTCACCAAGGAAACATGTTGGAAGCAGTATACCTTTGTTGGATGTGCAACTTCCTCCACTGAGCACCGTCCTATACAGTTTCTTATCTTAAAATGGCTCTGCAATTGTACTAAATATATTATTGTAACTCTTCTGCGCACAGTTGGAGGGGGGGTGTTTGGGTGGAAGGAATTGAGGCTGGGCAGAGCACGAGAGCTGAAAAGGAAGGAGGGGGATGCAATAAGTACCAGAGAAGGAACTATCTACAGTATCATTTTTCTACTTCTTCTAGACGTTGCAGTACTGAACACACAGAGCATAACATCTATTCATTCCATCTATTATACCTAGCTCAGATCGTCAAGAAAAATGCCAAGTCAGTTGCCCAGCACAAAGTTGTCCAGTAGTATCCAGGTTTCGTCAAACAGCAGCACACGTAAGGCTATGTAATACATTCAGAATCAATCCAACAGAGGCTAGATGGCACATGGGATGTTTTGAGTTCAAAGTGGTGAGCACAGATCCTGGGACCCAAGGCACCAGAGGGGCCAATCCTAGGTACAGACTGTGAGTTCTACCTGGTGTAGGATATTATTATTTCTGACTTTAGAATGAAAGCTTTGTCTATGTCCCAAAACAATAAAGGTTAGGGATATGTACTCACTAGCGTGCATTCAGTTCATTAGCGCATCTTTAAAAATACGGGACACTCTAAATCTAACACATGCTAACCTACAAATTAACACACATTAAAAAGTTCTAATGCAATACAAAAATATTTGAAGGACAAGCTGAAAAAATGTGAACTTTGGGGGGAAAGACCAAAATGATATAAAACATTTTGTCCTGTGCACACCCCTAATAATGCTTGCTCACCTAACTGAACACTGTACAACATGCAGTGTAAAGATGCCTCTAGTACCTTCTGAGGATGGAGTGTCCAGGAGCCATCTCAGGTGTAAAAGAACCACAACTATCCTTGCCTTACAGGCTGAGGAGTGGGGGTGAAAGGAAGGAAGACTCACTTCAAGGTTTTACATGACAGCTGTGTGGTAATGTGAGCGAGAGTGGGCCATGGGGCCAAGTAAGACAAGCCACACACACTCAGCAAGCTCAGGTGAAACAAATAATATTTATTAAAGGTGTCAGATAAGGGCTCCTGTTCACTTCATATGAAAAGAGAAATCAATACTCAACCTAGTTCTGTAATATAAATGGGTCCTTGGGTGGCCTGCTCTTCCAGGACCCCAGCATACATAAATGCCTTTCTCTCAGCAGTAGTTCTTACTGGTCTCTGGCCTGGGCCCTGGACCCAGAGTTTATCAGCACAGTTACTAGCAGGCACACAAGGCTAGCCTGCAGCCGGCCCGATCAAAACACAGGTTCCAAACTGAACTTGGTGGTTGCAGAATCTCAGCTTCGGTGCGGAGTCATCTGCAGTGAACGTCACTGCTTCCCTCTGGGCCTCCTTAACAATGAGGTTGCAGAAAACAGGAGATGGGATGACATCAAAAAGTTGAAGCCGATTAGGTTAGTCTATGTTTCCTTTTCCCTGCGCAGCCATCATCTAGTACACTCAAAACAAAGCAAGCAAACCTATGAGCTGCTGCATCTTTGTTGTCATTCTTTACTGTCGGTAGCATTTTTATTTAATCTCACTTATATTTTCAAACATGCTGACTTGTGCAGCATATGGATGTACACAGAGGAAGCATTGGTTTCATCGGTTAGAGTACTAATTTGTTCTACATTTTAAATCATTGTGTCATTTGGAGATGGAAGGGCTGACTATAGGGACTCCCTGTATTCGTGCAGAGATGTTTTCACCTAGTAAAGGGCCACCAAAACAGACATCATGTTATGAGAATCAGGTACTTAACAATCAGACATACTATTTATAAGAGCAATTTAAAAAAAAAATACCATTAATTAGGTTGCAGCTGGGAGCATTTGACATCTTTTGTTCCTGTGCCTACATTAAAAGAAAAAGATGGCATGTGGGAACTTGCTCCTTTTTGTTTTGTAGAATGCTCTTGCTTTTTTTAATTATTACTATTTCACAGATATGTATTGAATAATGAGGTAGGGGCTTCCTTCATGCAGAAGTTCTGTCCAGAGTCAGTCTAAATGTGCCAACATTGTCCAGTTTAGCACACTATTAGCCACCAGGTTCATATACGTTAATTATGTTCAATGGAAAATAATCTGTTGGCTCAGGCTGCTTGCTATGTGAATATTCCATCACTGTTTAATTATTGATACCAAGTATTACATATTAAGGGCATTTGCTGTAAACTTTGTTTTAATTCGTTTATCCAGCCCTTACATGTACATAGTTTTGCGTTTTAAACCAAAAGGTGAATCCTAACGGTAGTTGAACAATTAGGTATAAACTGTATTACTGCTTGTTAGTTTGTTTTTTTTTTAACTTGTTTTGGAATCCTGTTGATTTGTACATCTGCTGTCTAGAATTTTGGAAGATGGAAATGAGAAAATAAAAATTACATTTTGGATGTAATTTGTAGGAGTTCTTGTTTACTTTTGCAATGTGTGTTTGGATGTCTGTTCTGGTGCATTCATAATATTTGAATAACTGTCTATACTTATGGCTATGATTTCTGAACATGCGCCATCATTAAAGAACAGATGTTTAAATGCCCAGCTGAGTATAGATGGCTGAGTATAGATGGTAATCTCATCTTTGTTAAATGTTTCAGACATATCCTTGTACTTGCTCCCATGATATAACTGAATTCTATTATTCTGTCTCACTGTATTTTCAAATGTAAGCCACATTGAACCCAAATTTGCTTTGGATAATATGGACAAAATGTAAAAAACAAAAAAAAATTATCCTCCACCTTTTAAGACACTGCCTATCCAGCTGGGTGGTGGTGGCAGAAAGAAAGAAAGTTGGGTCCACTGAAGACTCACTCAAAATAACTGTTCCTTAGTTAGGCCCTATTTTACCATATTGAAAATGCGACCATACCGTCCATGCATCTGTGGTTATATTCCACTAATATGATAAAAGTTTAACTGGCTTTCTTGAAAGGATTATATAACCTTTGGATGCATGACTAGGGACGAAAACATACACTTATTTATTCAATATGACAATTCCTCATGTACAGCCAGAAAACAACCTTTTAGGGTGGGTAGTGTTCACAATGAGCTCCTTTTATCATCGACCAGATAGAAGAAATAAGAGTTTTCAGTTTTGGCACAGTCAGTGGCGTTCCTAGGGGGGCTGACACCCGGGGCAGATCGCCGATGCGCCCCGTCCCCCGGCAAAAGGACACCCTCCCGGTGAAGGACCCCCCCCCCCGGGTGCATGCCGCTGGGGGGGGTGCCACGCGCCTGTCCGCTTCGTTCGTTTCCATGCTCCCTCTGCCCTGGAACAGGAAGTAACCTGTTCCGGGGCAGAGGGAGCACAGAACGAACGTAGCGGACAGGCACGTGGCACCCCCCCCAGCGGCATGCACCCGGGGCGGACCGCACCCACCGCCCCCCCTAGGAACGCCACTGGGCACAGTATAAGTAATCACAAGAACAAAATGTAAGAAAACCAATGGACTGAATTGTGGGCTTATAGACGTTTAGTTATGTTTAAACAAAAGAGATGTGCATGAAACAAAATATTTATTTTTATTTTGACTTATAAAACCACTTGACCCTAACACTTGTCTAAAACCAGAATAATCCATTTGTGTATCTCAAATGTAAAGAAGATGTGATTCCATGTGCCCCAATGAATGGAGAGTTTAATTTTACTTCCATTTAATTTCAATATATTCTATCAGTTTTATATCTATCCCCAAGAAATGCAAGGCCAGAAACCAGAAGCTACCTACTTCTTCACCTACCCAACTGCAGAAACATAACTTACAAATCTATCTACATGACCGGAATTAACTACCTGGGCTCAAAATATCAAAGACCACAAGAAGCATCACAAACTATCTACAATTTAGAAAAGAACTGAATACATATCTCTTTAAAAAAAATTCTACAACAAATAACTTTGGAGTCCTTTTACCAAGCTGCAGGAAAAAGCGTTGCGGGCTGTTTTACCCACTCGCCACGTTGGGTCGGCAGTAGTCCTGGAAAAGCAAGTGTTAAGCCTGCGTTGGGCTTACTGCCACTCTGTAAAAGGGCCCCTTAGCTATTGATGTCCATTCCGATTACTAATCATAAACTATCCTTATAAGTCCCAACCAAAATGAAAACTATAATTGTAAGCCATCACTATAAGTCTCAACCAAACTGTAAAATGTAAACCAATACTGTAACCATTAACCAGTATGTAATCTGTAAGCCACTTTGAACCAAAACTTGTTTTTGATAACAGTGGGATACAAGAATGAATAAATAAATAACACCGGCTTCCCAAGGCAAATTACAAAAATAGTTAAGATGAATCCATCAGGAAACAGGAAATCCTCACTGAAATTTGGCCATCTATTGTATAGAATAGTGTAGAAAAATGACCACAAAATACAGAGTTTATAACTGCTTTTGCTACCAGCTACAATAATTTTTTAAGCTGTTTTAGTGATATTCAATTTTTATTTCATGATATTTATATCTAGACTAGTAAAAAAGGCCCGTTTGTGTTTGAAAGGAAAAGGGCGCTAGCAAGGTTTTCCTCGGAGTGTGTATGTTTGAGAGAGTGTGTGTGAGAGTGACTGTGTGAGAGACAGTGAATGTGCGAGTGTGTGTGTGACAGAGAGAGAGTGAGATTGGTTTCGAGTGTGAGTGTGAGAATGAGAGTATGTGCCAGGGTCCCCCCTCCCTCCCACTTCCAGGGTCGTCTTCTCCCCCCCCCTCCCCCGGTCTGTCTCCCAGTTGCAGGGTCCCCTCTCCCTTCCTTTTTCCTAGTTGCAGGGTCGTCGTCCCCCTCCCTGCCTCTCTCTCAGTTTTAAGGCAGTGGAACAACAATTTAAAAATGACAATGTGCTTGTTTTTGAGTATATACCGATGACGGCTGCATAGGGAAGTGGAAACAGAAATTAACCAATGGGCCTCCTTGCTTACCGTAGACTTGCTTGGCTCACTTGCAGTCCTGTGTTTGAAACGTCCTGCAGCATCTCATAGCTTTGTGTGCTTTGTTTAGAGTGAACGGGGATGACGGCTGCGATGGAGTGGGAGCCGCTGCTCTTTCCCGCCCCCCTCTTGCGAGTCACTACGGGAGCCAGACCACCCCCCTGAGTCCTCATCCGTCTCCTCCACATTGGACACTCGCCGGAGCCACTCGCTCGCCGTCTCATCGCCCTCCCTCTTCGTCCTCTCCAAGAGTCCGAACCCGGACTTGGAGAGGAGAGGGAGGGCGGCGGAACAGCGAGTGTGCGGCTGCAGCGACTGTCCATTGTGGAGGATGGTGGGTGAGGGGGACATTGGGTGGGTAGACGGGTCCAGTGGCGACTCGGGTTGGGAGAGGGAGAGAGCAGCGGGTCCAGTGGCGACTGCGAGGGAGCGGGGAAAGAGGGCGGAATGGAGCAGTGAGTCGGGATGCAGGTGAGAGAGGGCGGACGGGTGTCCAGGGAGGCAGCCGTAGCGGGGACTCAGGTAGGAGGGCGGGCCAGTCCAGAGGCGATGTTTTCTTCAGCGCAGCAGCCAGTCTCGTGCTGTGCTTTGGGTGATGCGCGAGGGGGCAGGGCTTCTTTTCCTGCTGCTGTGCATTCCCCGTGTTCTGCTGATTCGGTGCTCCCTGCATCGCGGCTCCACCCCTCTCCCTTTTACTGGCCAATCTGGTATGGGAGGTGTGACATCAGTATTATCTACTACATGAGCCAGACCACCTCCGACTGACCCACGGTTCCAGGCAGCCTCAGAACGTTGGAGGTGAGAATTATTATATAGGATATGGGAAGCTTTCAAATATTTATCCTCCACCTTTTAAGGCACTGCCTACCCAACTAGAACAGGTTTAGGCTTTTTACAGATGGACTACGTATAGACAGTCCCTTATTTCTCATTTGAGCTATTGTTTTGGGTGAACTAAAATGGTATCAAGCTCCGCCTACTGCTTAGAAGCTCCGTCTACTGGCTTCAGCTCATATAATAGACTAGATAGGTTCACTTCATCTCCTGTTCATCCATCCTCCTTGCTCCTTAATATAGTTCTGGCCCAGCCTTTTCCTGGGCCATGCCTTCCTGGCTCCATCCCTCTTGCATCATTTCCCCCTTGGGCAGGATCCTGGGGGTTTTAATGTGGATCTGATACCATGAGGGAGTGTTCTTAAGGGGAAATGACAGTGTCCTATAGACTCCCTCACATGCTGGCTACAGGAAGTTTAGTACAGTTGAGGTTTGGGCTGAATATACAAAAATAAAGCCTTTACCGAATGGTTAAAAATTTCTTCCTCCTTTTTCCTTCTCCAGATGACAGGATTCTCTTCTCCTTTAATCCAGGCTCACAGTCAGGAAATCACTCCTCCAATCTCCAGGACTCCAGAGTTGATTTCTAAGGTTGATTTCTAAGTTCTCTCCCATCTTACATCCTGGATTTCTGACTGTATCTGGCTCTCAAGACTTCTCACTGCATCCTCCATTCACCAAGTACCATGAACTCAAGGGTCATCTTAACAGGTGTTCTGCAACACACCTCTTCTCTCTCTTATGTGGCTCCCTGAGAATCGGAGGGGGATGGGGAAGGGGTCTGTGGCATCCACGTCTTCAATCCTACAAAGCCATTTGACTGCCAGAATCCTAACATGGGAGTCCAGCCACTGACCCTTTCAGTGCTGTCCCTGCTCAGGCAGGTTTTCAGAACTAGAAAGCTCTCCTCCAAAATCATGGGGCTTCTTCCCTCCAAAGTTCCTACCTCAAATAAGGAAACATCTTTCTTTTTCCTGCATCTCTAGACCAGTTAGCAAGGCTAATTTATATCCAAATAATAACATTCTAGTGCCTGTGTTGATGTGTGGACACTTGTTTTGCTCAGACATGCACACAGTACTTAGCTGCCTTCAGCACTAAGCCTTGTGTGCATGCCTCTGGTAGGCTTACCCTGATTCATGTGTAAGTTCTGCATGCTTTGAATTTGCATATGATTAGCTTACTGCATTGGCAGGCAAAACTTTCTTGTTAAGTGGAGGAGTGGCCTAGTGGTTAGGGTGGTGGACTTTGGTCCTGGGGAACTGAGGAACTGAGTTCAATTCCCACTTCAGGCACAGGCAGCTCCTTATGACTCTGGGCAAGTCACTTAACCCTCCATTGCCCCATGTAAGTTGCATTGAGCCTGCCATGAGTGGGAAAGCGTGGGGTACAAATGTAACAAAAAATAGATACTATTGGAGATTCTACATGGAATGTTGCTACTATTGGAGATTCTACATGGAATGTTGCTATTCCACTAGCAGGACATCAGACTCACAGAAGCAGAAGCCTGCGCGGCCACATTGGTGATCTGCAAGGGCCGACTTCTACATGGAATGTTGCTAGTGGAATAGCAACATTCCATGTAGAATCTCAAATAGTAGCAACAGTGGAGGAGTGGCCTAGTGGTTAGGGTGGTGGACTTTGGTCCTGAGGAACTGAGTTCGATTCCCACTTCAGGCACAGGCAGCTCCTTGTGACTCTGGGCAAGTCACTTAACCCTCCATTGCCCCAGGTACAAATAAGTACCTGTATGTGTAAGCCGCATTGAGCCTGCCATGAGTGGGAAAGCGCGGGGTACAAATGTAACTAAAATAAATAATTAGAAGCCATATGCTTAGCCAACAGCACATGGTTCTAGTGTCTGGCTTTCTGTATCATAGTAACATAGTAGATGACGGCAGAAAAAGACCTGCATGGTCCATCTAGTCTGCCCAAGATAAACTCATATCTTGAATTTGTACCTGTCTTTTTCAGGGCACAGACCGTATAAGTCTGCCCAGCAGTATTTCCCGCCTCCCAACCACCAGTCCCGTCTCCCATCACCGGCACTGGTACAGACCGTATAAGTCTGCCCTCCCCTATCCTAGCCTCCCAACCACCAACCCCTCTTCCCCCCACTTGCTCCACCACTCAATTTCAGCTAAGCTTCTGAGGATCCATTCCTGCTGCACAGGATTCCTTTATGCATATCCCACGCATTTTTGAATTCCGTTACCGTTTTCATCTCCACCACCTCCCGCGGGAGGGCATTCCAAGCATCCACCACCCTCTCCGTGAAAAAATACTTCCTGACATCTTTTTTGAGTCTGCCCCCCTTCAATCTCATTTCATGTCCTCTCGTTCTACTGCCTTCCCATCTCCGGAAAAGATTTTTTTGCGGATTAATACCTTCCAAGTATTTGAACGTCTGTATCATATCACCCCTGTTCCTCCTTTCCTCCAGGGTATACATGTTCAGGTCAGCAAGTCTTTGGTCATACGTCTTGGAATGCAAATCCCATACCATTCTCGTAGCTTTTCTTTGCACCGCTTCCATTTTTTTAACATCCTTCGCAAGGTACGGCCTCCAAAACTGAACACAATACTCCAGGTGGGGCCTCACCAACGACTTGTACAGGGGCATCAACACTTCCTTTCTTCTGCTGATCACACCTCTCTCTATACAGCCTAGCAACCTTCTCGCTACGGCCACTGCCTTGTCACACTGTTTCGTCACCTTCAGATCCTCGGATACTATCACCCCAAGATCCCTCTCCCCCTCAGTACCTATCAGACTCTCCCCGCCTAACACATACATCTCTCGTGGGTTTCTACTCCCTAAATGCATCACTTTGCATTTCTTCGCATTGAATTTTAATTGCCAAACCTCAGACCATTCTTCTAGCTTCCTCAGATCCCTTTTCATGCTTTCCACTCCCTCCCGGGCGTCCACTCTGTTGCAAATCTTAGTATCATCCGCAAATAGGCAAACTTTACCTTCTAACCCTTCGGCAATGTCACTCACAAATATATTGAACAGAATCGGCCCCAGCACCGATCCCTGAGGCACTCCGCTACTCACCTTTCCCTCCTCCGAGCGAACTCCATTTACCACCACCCTCTGTCATCTGTCCGTCAACCAGTTCCTAATCCAGTTCACCACTTCGGGACCTATCTTCAGCCCATCTAGTTTATTTAAGAGCCTCCTGTGAGGAACCGTGTCAAAAGCTTTGCTAAAATCTAAGTAGATTACGTCTATAGCACGTCGATGATTCAATTCTCCAGTTACCCAATCATTCCCAGTGTAAACTATGGCTAAAACCCACTTTAAATGCCCAGTGGACTCCCTTTGATATGAAATGCCTCATTAACACCTGTGTCAAAATCAGCATGTTAATATACAGTTAACAGTCAATTTTCACTTTGTTTAGCTATGATTGGCTATGGTACACCTGCTCTTTGGTTGCAGGTCTCTGGTAATTCACTGATTTTTCTTGTGTTCTATGAGTTCAGCATGTATGTGGACTTGTTTAAATTAAAATTTTACCTCTTATCTGATCTATATCTCTAGGTGACCAGAGAATTAGATCAGAAACATCTGCTAGATGTAGTTTATTTGGATTTCTGCAGGGTTTTTTTTTTTTTCCTCCTGTCTTGGAAAGGAGGCTCATGAATAAACTCAACAGCCTGGGGGTAGGTCCCAGGGAGGAGGATGGAATTAAAAATTGGTTGGGTGACAGATGGCAGAGGGCAGTGGTACATGGAATTCACTCCAAGGAGAGAAAGATTAGTAGAGTGCCTCAGGGACTGATTCCGAGACCGATTCTCTTCAACATCTTAGTGAGAGATATTCCAGAGGAAACAGGAAGACAGGTTTGCCTGTTCCTGCGGTCTGATTGACTTCCTAGGTTATAATGAATATTTCCTGGCCGGAAGCAGTGTTCGGAAGCAGGTAAGACCCTGGGCTCCTCAGCAGTGCATGAAATTCATTCATCTGTATGGTGTACAAGACCTTTGCATCAAATTAGGCTATTATGTTAGATTTCCAGGAAGCTGAAAAGTTGCCAGGTCTCCATTATTCGAAATGATCTATCTCATTTAAGCCTAATTTCTTTCCTAAATAGATCAGACTTCCTTCATGGGTCATTAGAGCTTTGGTTTTTTGTTTTTTTCCTTCCACTTCCACTTGATTGATTTCAGTCTGTTAATATCAGAAATATAAACCCTGGTTTTTGGCTTACAGACTTCCACAGAGTGCAGCAGGACAGTAGAGAAACCAAAATTAATACCATGCAAAAATGTTGTGCTTTTGGTGAGTGGAGGTGGGGAGGGAAAATACAAAAAGGCAACCTGATAGCTGTTCTCTGTTATTGATTTTCTGTACATAAGTAAATGGTGAGCAGTAAAATAAATGCATATAGAGAAATAAACAGACTCATGACCTTTGATGTAGGTAATGAGTTTCTCTCTATCCTATTTCCACTCCCTCCCATGTACAGTAGAAGCACAGATAGGATGCAGACATGCTTTGTGGATAGTGCCACCAGATCCTAGAGGCTGACAGTTAAGACCTGATACTATGAACATTCAAAGAAGAATAATGTTCTATGAAAACTCCAAACCTAAATATAAATGTAATTCATTACATCTGTGTTTGGAATTATAAGACAAAGACTAGGAGGTTGACTGACTACAGGAGCTTCACACCAACCTCCAAAAGGATTTCTACAAGTTCTCCACCCCACCCCAAAGAACATGCCAAAAGCAGCATGGACTCCCTTGCCATGACTATCCCTCAGTGCCTATTCTGGCAGGACATTCCACCATAATAAAGGCAGTCATCTCCCCTTCTTCAAACTCAATCATGACACCTCCAAACCCCAGCAGCCCTGCCAGACTCAAGTATCAGCCAGTTGCACCATAACACTCAACCCTATGGCCTGAACCATGGGCAGTCTCTGACTCTAAAGGGCATTCTAGTACATCAATCAAGGTAATATGGACAATTAGAGCCTGCAGTCTCAAAACCTGTTTGCTTGCTTATCAGTAGGTCTTTAATCTCATACTGGAGGGAGACAGAATCCTCCTCACCATGAGAGGGCCCTAGTCACCTGGCCTAGGAAGCTTGGAATTACATTTTTTTTTACTTCTCCTGAACAGTTCTGGCCTAACTCCAAGTTCAGAAAACAGCAACAGATGTCAGCATTAAGGTGTCTTTAGTCTCACAGCCAGGTTAAGGAAATCAGTCATATTATCCTCTAGCAAAATACTTTTGTCGAAAGGAAAATATGAAAAGTCATTGACATTTTGTATTTTGCTTCCTTGAGCACTGAAAACAAAAAGAAGAAATGAATTAAGTTTCTTTTAATGTGGAGGGGCATAATCGAACAGGGCGCCCATCTTTAAGGGCGCTCATCTCTAAGGACATCCCAGCGAAGGGGCGGGGCATCACGTATTAGCGAAACAAGATGGGCGTCCATCTTTCGTTTCGATAATACGGTCGGGGACGCCCAAATCTCAACATTTAGGTTGACCTTAGAGATGAGCGACCTCGGTTTTCGCCGATAATGGAAACCGAGGACACCCATCTCAAAAACAACCAAATCCAAGGCATTTGGTCATGGGAAGAGCAGCATTCATAGTGCACTGGTCCCCCTCACATGCCAGGACACCAACCGGGCACCCTAGGGGGCACTGCAGTGGACATCACAAATTGCTCCCAGCTGCATAGCTCCCTTACCTTGTGTGCTGAGCCTACCAAAACACACAACTCTACACCAGTACCATAGCCCTTAGGGATGAAGGGGGGCACCTACATGTGGGTACAGTGGGTTTTGGGTGGGTTTTGGAGGGCAGTGGCGTACCAAGGGGGGGGGGCGGTGGGGGCGGTCCGCCCCGGGTGCACGCCGCTGGGGGGTGCCAAGGCACGCGCCTGTCGGCTGAGTCTGAGTTCACTAACTTCGCTAACTTCGTTCGTTCGTTCGCTGCAGCTCCCTCTGCCCCAGAACAGGTTACTTCCTGTTCCGGGGCAGAGGGAGCTGCAGCAAACGAATGAAGTTAGCGAACTTGGACTCAGCCGACAGGTGCGTACCGCGGCACCCCCCCCCCCCAGCGGCATGCATCTGGGGGGGGGTGTCATTTTGCCGGGGGGGGGGAGGTGTCATTTTGTAGGGGGGGCACATTGGCGATCCGCCCCGGGTGTCATGCAGGCTAGGAATGCCACTGTTGAAGGGCTCCCATTTACCACCACAAGTGTAACAGGTAGGAGGGGATGGGCCTGGGTCCGCCTGGCTGAAGTGCACTGCACCCACTAAAAACTGCTCCAGGGACCTGCATACTGCTGTCATGGAGCTGGGTATGACATTTAAGGCTGGTATAGAGGCTGGAAAAAATGTTTTTAATTTTTTTTTTTGGGTGGGAGGGGGTTGGTGAACACTAGGGGAGTAAGGGGAGGTCATCCCCGATTCCCTCTGGTGGTCATCTGGTCAGTTCGGGCACCTTTTCGAGGCTTGGTCATGAAAAAATAGGGACCAGGTAAAGTCGGCCAAATGCTCATCAGGGACGCCCTTCTTTTTTCCATTATCGGTCAAGGACGTCCATCTCTTAACCACGCCCTCGGTACACTGCCGACACGCCCCCTTGAACTTTGGTTGTCCCCGTGACAGAAAGCAGTTGAGGATGCCCAAAATCGACTTTCAATTATGCCGATTTGGGCGACCCTGAGAGAAGGACGCCTATCTCCCAATTTGGTAACGTCCAAGACGAGACAGTGATTCAAAAAATTATTTACACCGCTCAAGACTCCTGAGGCAGGCCTGTGGCCGAAACACAGTACTGTGTTGAGTCTACAATAAAGTTTATTCTACTTTATATCACTTTAGTCTCGGCATCCTGAAGTCATTGGTCCACGTCCCACAGGCTTTCTTTCCAACCAAAACTTTCACCACACTCAGGACATGTAAATGGTTTCACTCCTGTGTGTATTCTTTGGTGCATTGTGAGGTTTACCTTCTGACCAAAGCTTTTACCAGACTCTATACATGCAAATGGTTTCTCTCCCGTGTGGACTTTCTGATGCACTTTGAGATTTACATTACAACCAAAGCTGCTACCACACTTAGAACATGTGAATGGTTTCACTCTATTATGGATTTTCTTGTGTATTTTGTACGCTATGCATTTGGATGTTTTTTGTTTGAAAATGTACCAAAAAATAAAACATCCAAATTACAAAACATTTTTCCAAACAGCATTTTCAAAAGGAAAAGATAGACTTTTGTAGAAAATTACCTTTCCTTTTCTGATTTTGGACGTTTTACAAAGAACGTCCAAATTCAGACTTAGACGTCATATCCAAAAATGCCCCTTGCGCATTTGACTTGCCCAAACTCAGAAGGAGCTGCAGGTGGAATCAAAACCATGTTGCCAGCATCAAAGCCCACTGAACTAACCATTAAGCCACCCCTGTTCTATTTTGAACATTTTGCATTTGGACGTTTTATGTAAAATGTCTAAATTCAGACTTAGACGTCATATCGAAAATGCCCCTCTTTGTGTCATCAGCAAATTTAATTACCTCACTAGTTACTCCCATCTCTAGGTCATTTATAAATATGTTAAAAAGCAGCGGTCCCAGCACAGACCCCTGGGGAACCCCACTAACTACCCTTCTCCATTGAGAATACTGACCATTTATCCCTACTCCCTGTTTTCTATCTTTTAACCAGTGTTTAATCCACAACAGGACAGTACCTCCTATCCCATGACTCTCCCATTTCCTCTGGAGTCTTTCATGAGGTACTTTGTCAAACGCCTTCTGAAAATCCAGATACACAATATCAACTGGCTCACCTTTATCCACATGTTTGTTCACCCCTTCAAAGAAATGTAGTAGATTGGTGAGACAAGATTTCCCTTCACTAAATCCATGTTGACTTTGTCTCAATAAACATGCAATTTTTCAGTTCTATCAGTACTCTGGGATGAATACCATCTGGTCCAGGAGATTTGCTACTCTTCAATTTGTAGAACTGCCCCATTACATCCTCCAGGTTTATAGAGATTTCATTCAGTTTCTCTGACTCGTCAGCTTTGAATACTATTTCTAGCACCGGTATCTTTTCCAAATCTTCCTCGGTGAACACTGAAGCAAATAATTTATTTAATCTCTCCGCTATAGCTTTGTCTTCCCTGATCGCCCCTTTTACCCCTCGGTCATCTAGCGGTCCAACTGATTCTTTTGCCAGCTTCCTGCTTTTAATTTACCTAAAAAGAATTTTACTATGTGATTTTGCCTCCATCGCAATCTTTTTTTCAAAGTCCCTCTTTGCCTCCCTTATCAGCACTTTGCATTTGACTTGACATTCCTTATTCTGTTTCTTATTATTTTCAGTCAGTTCCTTCTTCCATTTTCTGAAGGATTTTTTTTTAGATCTAATAGCTTCCTTCACCTCACTTTTTAACCATAACGGCTGTTGTTTGGTCTTCCGTCCTCCTTTTTTAATACGCAGAATATATTTGGCCTTCTTCTCATTTTATCATAGTCTCCTTTTTTAAAGTTAAACGCTAACGTATTGGATTTCATGTGTATACTTACTTCATAGCTAATATCAAATCTGATCATATTGTGATCACCGTTATCAAGCGGCCCCAGCACCATTACCTCCCACACCAGATCATGCGCTCCACTAAGGACTAGGTCTAGAATTTTTCCTTCTCTCGTCGGCTCCTGTACCAGCTGCTCCATAAAGTAGTCCTTTATTTCGTCAAGGAATTTTACCTCCCTAGCGTGCCCCGATGTTACATTTACCCAGTCAATATTGGGGTAATTGAAATCACTCATTATTATTGTGTTGCCCAGTTTGTTTGTGTCCCTAATTTCCTTTAACATTTCTGCATCCGTCTGTTCATCCTGGCCAGACGGACGATAGTACACTCCTATCACTATCCTTTTCCCCTTTACACATGGGATTTCAATCCATAGTGATTCCAAGATGTGTTTTGTTTCCTGCAGAATTTTCAATCTATTTGATTCAAGGCTCTCCTTAACATATAATGCTACCCCTCCACCAATTTGATCCACCATATCACTACGATATAATTTGTACCCCGGTATGACAGTGTTCCACTGATTATCCTCCATACACCAGGCCTCAGAGATTCCTATTATATCTCATTTTTTATTTAGTGCAATATATTCTGTAAGCTTCCATGGTTAAAAGAGGCACCAGAAAGAGAGACCAGGGTCAATGCAGCAAAGATGGCAATTCTGAAGAAATTCAAGACCGGCAGTGGTGGGTGGAGGATGCCAGAATGACGACATTAAGCAAACACAGTGACCCAGATCAGCAATAGCCAGATTTACACCAGGTCACTACAATAATTATCTGCTGGATTTTGTTGCAGTTAGCCTATGCAAGTGCAGTGGACCATTTGTATGGTTGGGAGGGAGGCCAAACCGACTCTCCCTGCTCCCAAGCTTCCTAGTTCCTGATGTTGTGTGGGACAAGAAATTAGTCAAGTCATGACTCACCCACTCATTTTTCTAAATACAAAACAGTAAACCATTGGGAAAATTAGAGAAGCTGTGAACAGTCTGTATGTTGTGTGATCTCAAAGAAGGATCTTGACCAGATTCATCATCCAGGGGGCACAATTTAAAGCTGACCTCTGGCCCTGTCACTCAGACTGCCAAAAAGTGCCATAACAGAACCAGAATCTAACTATATACCTAGCAGTGTACCAAAGGCTGTGTGAGTGGTGCAGCCTCAAGCTAGGCAAATGTAAAGGGGTGAAAAAATTCCTCCCAGCCTACCATCTCCTTTCATTGGCATGAAGCACAACTATAACTTGGAGCAGTCCTCTCCCAAAGCTTTCAAAAATGCATCAATAAAGTGATCTTTCAAGATATGAGCTATTTGTCTATAGTCTAATTTTATTTATTTAAAATATTTATATTCTGTATGATCTAAACAATTCTCAGCAAATTACACTATCAATATACACAATAGCAATCAAGACAAACAATGTTCGTGTAGGGGAACTTGTTTTAAAAAGAGAAGTAAAATACCAGAATGAAACATGCACAATCTTCTAGAAAAGCAGCTTTAAAATTCCAAAAAATAGAAGACAAGAGAGGAAAACCGACGGGAGGAGGAAAAAGTGAGCTGGATCAGCACAGATGTGATTCAAAATTAACCCAAATCAATTTCCCTGTCCCTAAATGCTGCTGTAATTTCCAAGAGGTCACAGTGTATGACAGAGCCTGCATCCGATCCTTTACCACAGTGGTTCTCAGCCTAGTCCTGGGAGAGCACACCCAGCTAGTCAGGGTTTTAATTAATTTAATCTAATTTATTTATTTATGTAAAAACATTTATAATCCACAGTATCCACAAGTTCTAGGGAGCATACAAGTTTTCAGTTCATCCACAATGCATATACATGAGTTAGATTTGCACACCAAGGAGGTACTGTATGCAAATCTCTCACATGCTTGTTCATAGTAGATATCCTGAAAACCTGTCTGGCTTGTGTGACCTGAGGACCGGGTTGAGAAACACTGCACTAGGCTACTTCTCCACTCCAATCTGACTCAATAACACTTCCCAGCAAATAGGGAAACACCACACCTCTAAACTTACTCGTGTTCCTCTGGACTTCTTCTTTGGTAGTCCCTTTAACTCTCCTTTAATAGAAGAAATTTTTCAATGAATACAAAATGAGACAAATAAGACCCTATCCAGCTTATTTTCGAAAGAGAAAGACGCCCATATTTCAACCCAAATCGGGAGATGGGCGCCTTTCTCTCATGGGCGCCCAAATCGGTATAATCGAAAGCCGATTTTGGACGCCTCCAACTGCAGTCTGTCGCGGGAACGGACAAAGTTGACGGGGGGGTGTCAGAGGCATGGTGAAGGCGGGACTGGGGCGTGTTTTTCAACCAAGGAGAGATGGGCGCGCTCGGCCGATAATGGAAAAAAGAAGGGCGGCAGAAGCGAGAATTTGGGTCACTTTTTTGGACCCTTTTTTTTTCATGAACAAGTCCCCAAAAAGTGTCCCAACTGCCCAGATGACTCCCCCAGTGGTCACTAACCCCCTCCCAGCAAAAAAAAAAGAACTTTAAAAACTTTTTTTTTCCAGCCTGTATGCCAGCCTCAAATGTCATACCCAGCTCCATCACAGCAGTATGCTGTCGGTGCAGTGGACTTCAGGCAGGTGGACCCAGGCCCATCCCCCCCCTACCTGTTACACTTGTGCCGCTAAATGGGAGCGCTCCAAACCGCCCCCAAAACCCACTGTACCCACATCTAGGTGCCCCCCTTCAGCCATAAGTGCTATGCTAATGGTGTAGAGTTGTGGGCAGTGGGTTTTGGGGGGGATTTGAGGGGCTCAGCACCCAAGGTAAGGGAGCTATGGACTTGGGAGGTATTTTAATAGTTTTTTTTATTGTTACAAGTGCCCCCTAGGGTGCCCGGTTGGCAGGGCCGTGCCAAGGGTCTGTGGCACCCCCTGCAGATGATCAGTTGGCGTCCCCCCCCCCCCCCCCGCAGACGAACAGTTGCGCGCCCCCCCATCCCCCCCCCGTGAAGGTGATCGCTGCCCTCCCGCTCCCTGGGCCATGTCCCAACTGCCCGCCCTCTTCTTCCCCTCCCCCCCAAGATCCCTTTTAAATTTACCTCCGGCAGCGAACGAAGGCGCAGCGTCAGTGAAGGAGGTGGCGCTGCCGACGTCTCTAGTCTTCCCTTCGCTCAATGTCCCGCCTTCTTCTGACGTCATTTCCTTGACGTCAGAAGAAGGCAGAACACTGAGCGAAGGGAAGACTAGTAGAGACGTCGGGAGCGCCGCCTCCTTCACTGACGCTGCGCCTTCGTTCACTGCTGGAGGTAAATTTAAAAGGGATCTTGTTGGGGGGAGAGAAGAGGGCGGGCAGTTGGGACATGGGAGAGGGCAAGGTAAGCATGGCGGGGCACCCCCCAGAGGACGGCGCCCTCCTGCCGTGCTTACCTCGCTTACCGTGTTGGCATGGCCCTGCCGGTTGGTGTCCTGGCATGTGAGGGGGACCAGTGCACTATGAATCCTGGCCCCTCCCACGACCAAATGCCTTGGATTTGTTCATTTTTGAGCTGGGCGCCTTCGGTTTCCATTATCGCTGAAAACCGATACCGCCCAGCTCAAATCCGCCCAAATCCAATGCATTTGCCTGGCACAAACCGCATTATTGAAACAAAATATGGACACCCATCTTTTTAGAAAATACGGTCTGGCCCGCCCCTTCGCAGACCCGTCCTTGGACATAAACGCCCATGGAGATGGGCGTTCGCGTTCGATTTTGCCCCTCCACGTGTTATAGCCACATTTGCTGACCAGGAGGACATTATAGGGGAGATTCTATATATGGTGCCTAAAAAAAACCAAAAACAAAAGAAACCGGCTCTGAAATCAGAGCCAACTACGAGCTATAATCGGTGCCTAGATTTTGGCGCCGATTATAGAATATGCTTAGTTGATATTTCAGCATCTAAAACTATGTGAATCTATTTACACCAATGAAAATGTGGCATAAATCCCAGCATATAGATTTAAGCTCTGTCACGAAATGCCTAGCCTGCCCCCAGCATAGCCCAGGTCCACCTGCAGCTGCCACTTGAGCTCTACACTAGCACCCTCCTCCCACTGACTGGGTCACACTTGCCTCTGGGTGAGTCTCCCACTCTCAAATTATCCCCAGTGATTTCTAGGTTACTGGAGCCACACTCCCAGTAGTCCCACAGTTCCTAGAAAGCACTCACAGACCCAACACACAAACCACCAGGATTCTTTATCAGTCCAGACAAAGAGGCAATAAATTGAAAATTGTTTACTGTCTTAAAAACTGAACAATGAACAAAAAATGTGAAATGAGCAAACAATAACAGGTAATTGAAATATGGATCAATTATAACACTAACTAAACATTTGTTTACTTTCTAAAAATTACCTGGGAAGACCAGGATATATAGCTGTTCACAAGTTATCAAATGTAACTGTTTACAGGGCCTTAGCAAAGAGATCTGTCTCTCTCATCTTCCTGGCTACGACTGGAGCAAAAAAAACAGTAAAGTCCAAATGAGAAGAGTTTCTGGGCCAATCAGAGCCCAGTCAGCAAGTTTTAAAAGTATATTGCTTCTTATTTCCTATCCGTGTGCTAAAACTAAAGAAAGAACATTCAGTTATCTGTAATAGCTTTACAGGAAAGAAACACCACCTGCTGGCCAAATAGGAGAAATACACTTCAGAACATAATGTAGGAAAATATTCAATATGTTTTACAGGCTTAAAACACACTGATTCTTCACAGGCGCACTAGGCCATATTCTCTAACTAGGCACGGAAATTTCAGAACGCCCACAAAATGCCGATTTCCCAGCCCATAACCATGCCCCTTTTTGCCTGCACACAGTAGAAATTCGGTGCACATCGGTGAGCTGTGTGCCTAAATTCTAATCAGTGCCATTTAGTGCTCACTATTGCTTGATAAGTATGTTAAGTACTGTTATCAGTGCTCATTAGCTTGTTAACTTATGTGCATTGTTATAGAATCCACACCAATTTGGGCGCAGATCTCTAGGCACGCTATATAGAATCTGGGGGTATTTGTCCACATCAATAATAGCTTGGAAAAGTTCTTTCTCAAAGGTTTTGAGGTCACTGTAGACTAGGATAAGCATCAGTACCCTATTATCTTTCATTCTACAGACATAAAATTTCACCTTTCACTCATTCCACATTCCAAAGGCAAAGAGAAAAAAGGGATCTTGAGACTGGAGTATATGAACACATCATCCTGTCAGGTTCTCAGGTTCAGAGCCCGCGGGACTGGGCTCTGGAGCAAACGTGAGCCCTTGGGCTGCTGACGAGGAGCGACAGCAGCAGGCAAAACCCACCAACCAACACTGGGCAAGCACACCGGCAGGGACTGCAGGCACCGCCCAGCGAACCGGAACACATGGACTGGAATCCCCCGGACTGGAGGACACAGAACCGGAACACTGGACTACAATCCCCCGGACTGGAGGACACAGGACTGGAACACACACTGGACCGGAACACACCGGACTGGAGCACACTGGACCGGTCCGCACCGCTTCACCTGCACCTAGCCACTAAGCCCCCCAGAAGTTGAGCTTCTGGGTTCGAGTAGCCGACAGGACCCACCGGATACCGGGTGACATAGGGACCAGGACTGGAAACAGAAGTGCTCCTAACCCCAAACTGATCTACGTGCTCCCAAGCCCTAAACCAGCAGGAGTGTTCCTAACAGTAAACTGACAAAAGGACTTCCTAAGCCCTATACTAAACAGGAGCTCCTAATCCCTGCTCAAGAAAGGAACTTCCTAAGCCCTAAACTAACAGAGCAGGGAACTAAACACAAAGCTAACACAGGTGCTACTAAGCACCAAGCTACAAGCAGAGCTTTACACTAATAAGCTAAACACAGAACTAACCAGCTACCTAAGCACTGCTCTAGCAAGCTAGATACAACTAACAAGGTGCTTCCTAAGCACTACTCTGGCAAGCAACCAGAAGAGCTCCCAGCACTAAAAGGGAAGACAGGGGAGCCACAAGGAAAAAGCAGGGAAGCCAACACATAAGCCAAAAGTGATTCTAAATCACCAAACACCAACAGCAAAGACTGCAATGCTCCCAATAGCACAAACACCAGAAGTACTTCTAACAGCAAACTCTGCAGTGTTTCTAACAACACCAAACCCTGAAGTACTTCTATCAGCAACAGAGCTTCCAAAGCCCTACACATAGCAATGCTTCCAAAACCAAGAGGGAAAAGCAGGGGAACCAAAGGGAAAAGCAGGAAAGCTAAACACATAGACACCAGTGCACACTGCACTAACACTAACCTGGACCTTAGCAAAAGCAAGCAGGGACCCTAGACACAATGTCAGAAGTGCAAACTGCACCACCCTACCTACAGCAAACACCACTGTTGCAAAGGCCCTGAAGGAAACAACACCACTTCCTTATGAAGGCCCTCCCTGATGATGTCACACTCCCTAAACCTAGGCAAAAGCACACTGACCCAGAGAGGCCCAACCCACACCAATGCAAAACCGTGAAACACTTGAAGCCAGTACACCCAAAGAGAGTTAGAGCAACTCAGGCAACACACACACAGCTGTAGTGAAGTGAGACAATTAACCCCATTCTGCTGGAAGCTGCCAGCACAGAGAGACAGAGCCAGCTCAGAAAGGAAAGAGAAAAGAAACAGAAGCCAGCTAAGAAGCTGACCCCCAGGAAAGAGGTAAGTTTGAGAGGGGTTCAGACCCCAATCATAACAGCACCTCCCCCTCAAGGCTCCCGTGTCCCCACGGGAGCTCCAGGTCTCAAAAGACAATTTAGGTCTCCATGGGTAGCTGTGATGAAATCTCCCAATGGGTTTCACAACATAAATCTGGGCGGCTGGGCAGGACGTGACAAGTACATCTGGAACTAGGAAACCAGAATGGCTTTGGCCACCACGAGGCTCTTTAGAACGGCTGCTAGGCAGGATCAGAGTCTTGGATGCAACAAGTGGAGTCCTATTCAAAAGGAACCATCTCTTGAAGGAGTCCACAACTTCCTTGACTTCCTGGCACTCCACTGTAGCAGCCAGAACTGGGCTAGAGCCCACACCCATCCTGGAATCTGAAGCCAGACAGGAACTTGAACTGGACTTCAGACTAGACCTTGCCCCTTGGCTAGAGCTGGAACTCAGAAGGAGTTCAACATCTTGGCTGAAATGGGAACTCGGAGTAGACTCAGCATCTTGCCTGAGACTGCAACCTGGTCCGGCCTCAGCATCTTGGCCGGAACTGCCACAATTCTGACTCAGCCTCTTGGCTGGACTCGGTACTCAGCGTAGACTCAGCATCTCGGCTGGCACTGGAACTCGCTCCGGACTCAGCATCTTGG